>NC_046624.1:11387385-12052385 GCF_900324465.2 Anabas testudineus
TTAAATGTACCTCTCTGTCCAGCTTTTCCACTAATGTGATGTTCCCACTTTCTGGGTCGACACTGAAGTATTCTTTAGAACCGGGATCAAATGAAAGGCCATACCTCACCTCCTGACCCTCAGGATCTGTACCATTAAGACAATAGATCTGTGTACCTAAAGGAAGAAATTATAACTTAGTAAAATTGGGCACAGCTTTGGACTGCATAACTCTAATTTTAGACAAAGATTCTTTATTTATGAGCATAAAACAGACATGATTCTAGCCAATTACAATCAAGAGTGTGAGTTAAGTTTTTTGTGAGAGTTTTTCCTTGTTCGATTCGAGGGTCTGAGGACAGAGGATGTCATTTGTAAAGCCCACTGAGACATAGTAAGTTTAAGGTGAATGTGAAGCTCTTTGAATTGCCATTGTGTAGGTAAGCTGACAACTGACAAGACCTGCTGTGGAACAAGCCAGGCTGAGTCATAGGCTGCAGTATGATAAGCACTCTGAACTGATGCAAGGTCTTTCAAGGGACTAATGCACTGGATTCACAGCCAGTAAAATGTCCCTACTCAACAGGTGGCACCAGCAGCTGAGCATGTTAGTGCGACGACTTACATGCCACACAACATCTGTTCTATTAAAGACTGTTTAACATTCTGGGCAGACACATTTTTGTTTGATTGGTTGCTCCTCCCGTCTAATAGCTGTTTGCAATAAATGTTGTGTATGTCAGAGGTCAAGCTCACCCACAGGCGTGTCCTCTGAAAGGCTGAAGAGTGCCAGGTTCCCGTTCTGGCTGTAAGGTCCATTGTCATAGAAATAGGGAGCAAAGTCTGCTCGTGCTGTGGACAGAGAAATCAAACTGAAACTAAAGGCTTGAAAGTGTCCAATATGCACCAGTATTTCATGATTGGCAATGATGGTACATCAAAGTTGCATTGTGGCTTAAATACTAAGCAGATAGAAAACAAGCTGTCTACTGTGTGTTTATGCACCCTGCATGACTGAGATTACAGGTGAGTTACATCAACCTCCTAAAATAGCTTTTCTACACATAGACCTGTACTCTCTGGTGGAAGGTATTTTAAAAGTCATAGTCATCCGAATTTACTTTTTAGCGTTATCAAGCTCATATTACCATCAAAACCTAGTTCTAATATAATTTAAATCAGTCAGTCATCCAGTGTTCAAACTCACAAGTATTTATGACAAGGTTAAGCAAGAACAACATAGAAAAGAATGAGACAAATTTACAGTCATCAGCACAGATGTAGGTTCCTAATATATCTATAGACCATTTGCCATCTCACCACAGCAAAGTGTGCCTACTGTACCATTAGTAAACAATTAAATAATGAAACTCACCAACACAGGCATGGATAAACACAAAAAGTAGCGGCAAATGTAATATCTTCACATTCTTCATCCTAAAGAATGGAGTCATGACACCGCACCATGAAGACGGCTCTGTCGAGAGTCCCGCACATGAGATGTGGCTCTCAAGGTGTTTGTGGTCTCCTGGCGAAAGCTAAAGGCAGCTGCTCACATGCTAATCCAATGACACATCTTAAGAGTTTCTCCTGGACTCCCTCCGTGCACCTGGACTTTTTCAACCACCAACCTGCAGGAGGTGACTGTGTCTACACAGCAGACAAAACAGGGATATGCAACAACTTTGCAGATAACAGACAGGGATTTTTTATTTTATTTTATATCGTTTTTTTTTTTTTATTTAACTCATCAGCTTTCATTTGCTGCACAACCTTCTGAAGATTTTTAACATTGATTGATTGATAGAAGAGATGTTTTTCTATAGGTAAGAAAATGTAACAACTTTCAGGGGATTTTTGTCAGTTTGCGCTATTACTATTATTATCATTACACAAAAATATTTAGAATGTTAATTTTAATACCTAAATAACCCTCATGTTAAGAATAATCCTAATGTCAGCATTTGTAATATTTTACTTCTGTTATTATAGTGCCTTGAGTGCACACTGGCTTGTAAGTGATTTAAAGTGCTGTTGCTGCTTTAGGAATGAAAATATTGCATTAAATGTACTGTAACTAAGGTCAATTTAATAATTAAAATTATACATGTAGCTGTTTTACATGAAGTGCTGTGACCAGCCCTATCAGGGACAAGTAGAGGGATTAAAAATTATGCAGAATTTATACCACTAAGCCCACCAACGTTGTGTATACAATACCATCTGCTCCACAATCATCTGTTGCATTGCAAAAAGAAAAAATCTATGAATTATTCAATTAATAGAAGCATAAACAGGATTTTCTAGATGGAAGCAGTGAATGATCTGATGAGATTATAGTTCCTGTTTGAATTGTATGGTAGAAATAATCATGTGTGGGCTGATGATACTGATGATAATGTACTAACATTTAAATAAATCTAAATAAACAAGGCAGGATCATATTTGAGCCATATTAAAGTTAAAGGTTCAGTTTTGCATGTGAGTTTTGTGTTTTGGTGTGTTGCATCTTTCTTTGTCTATTATTTCCAGTTTTTAGGTCCACATTCGTGATAATAACAATAAATGAAGAATTGTACAGATTTTTCTTAATTGAAATCATAATCAACTTAATGTGTTTCCACTATTTGTCTTAAATAATCTGTCTACAAACATCAGCCCATGGGTTAGTTTATTATTGTCATCAAGTTTACTAGGTACTTTTTTTTTTAAGAGTAAACTAGACAATAAAGTGGGCAAATCTGCCTCCAACTACCCAATGACCACCTTTCTGTCTTTTATTTGCAGTTATTCAATCCAAAATGACCAATGGGTTGTGCCTTTTCTGTGTGCATTCATATTTGAAAATATCTTCTGTATCTGTTCTGTAATATCTAATATGCAAATATAGTATGTAATGTAGCCATTCCCATTGAAAATGTGGAGTGCACAGCAACAACTGTATGGTGCCTGTGCACATGCATGAGGATTTACCCACATGAATAAACCTTTTACAGTCCATTGTCATACTGAAATTAAATCTGCTTTATTCAAGATTCAAAGAACTTTATTAATCCGAAAGGGACATTGTAATAAGAGAGCAACTGCAACAGTCTGCTGTTTAAATTGTGCCTGCGCACTTTAACTTGAGTCTTCCTGGTAGAACGTGCAGCACCCAACACAAGTGCAGTGGCTGAGACACATTCAAAGTTAGGCTATGTTAGATTTTATTATTTTATTATTATTTTTTTAACATGATGGCCACCCTCACCTGTCAGGTTATATCTGTATGTTGGTGGTAAAGGCCATGGCATCAGGTTTAATTCTCATAGTACTGGCAGATGGCAAGCCTAAAGATTAACCCACTGTGGTCTAATCCCTTCTCATCCTGTAATGCACAGGCCCTGTCTTTGTTCACACAGGTCCAACATACCGTACATAAATGCAAGACATAGTTAGCTCAAACAATGTTGCTGCAAGCCACAGAACTGACTTGTAGCCCTATTGCACGTTGCATATTGCAGGTAATATGATGTGAATTCACAAACGTCTGACCGCTAGCCTCTATATTCTCAGTCATAGTACACGTGACTCTTAAATCACTTATGATGTGTGTCTGTGTATTCACTGACCGTTATATACTGCATGTGCACGTCTTTACAGTGACCAGCGTAAAAAACCAAACAGATAAGAGCTCACTGCTCTTCTGTAGTCATCTTCTTAGTTTCTAATCCTGTGCTTTCAATCAAAGCAGCACATGCCGACCTCTTTGTTGCTGCTGTGACAGGGATGTGAGGATGCACGTAGGAAAATATATATGCTATATATATATATATATACCCCAAGAGGGTCCTCCTTTTAAGTTTAAATATCATTTAAAGGGTTTAGGAATTAAGTGCATCAGTGAATGATACATAGATATTATGTTTGCTTTATATATCTTAGGTCAGTCAGCACCTGTTTGTCGAGCTATCACAAAATAAAATCCAACCACTGGTATTCATGCGTGAGGGTACTGTGATGGAAATATCTGGAATCCTTTCGAAACAATGCAAACAAATAAATCTGTTTACTGTTGCTTTCAGTGACATTATTTGCTTTAGAGCTGCCCTACAAATTGTATTATTTTACCTCTGAGATAATTCTGCCATTTATTGACTTGCATTTTTTATTTTACACACTTTGTTTTCTGTCATAGTTGAAGCTAAGATATATTTTAATTTCACATTACATCATACTGTTATTATACTTTATGAGAAACTGTTTTTCTCAGCATCATTTGCAGAAGGCTGATGTGTGGAGCATGTTTTTGGATGTTTATCAAGAGGCGGTGTTGACAGAGGGAGCTACAAGTAGAATTAGTTTGGCTCTCGTCCTGTACATGTCTCTGAAACGTGATGGTACTGTAAAAATGTCAAATGAACATGTCGACTAATGTACCAATAAAACTGTTTTTCACTAATACATCAAGAACATTTTGGATTAGAGGCATCCCAACTATATCTCAAATACACCCATCACATCCTTTTTCTGTTATAGCTGTTCCAAATAGCATGTATAATATGTTTTATAATAATATGATTTTAATTTTAAACAGCTGTATGAAAACAAACAATACATTGACTCCTGCAGTTTGCTTAGTGATATGCTACACGATCACACTATCTGTTAGAGCACCTGTTGTCAAGATACCCAATTCAGCTTTACCATTTTGGATTATTATTGATAATCTCTACTGTGGTTTGCCAAGGGCAGAGGTTTGCTTTTAGTCCTGGTCCACTCTAAAACTAGGTCATTCTTTTAATCTCTCCATGCAGAGCACACTGTAGGTTAACTGCCTTTCATTTTCATAAACCGCAGTAAGTGCACAGCAAACCCACAGCATCATGCAAAATCCTACAAGATGTGACATTTTTCTTCTTCTTCGTCATCATGGACTGAGAAGACCACTAACAACATATGTATATAATTTAAAAATAATTTATGAACAAGCTAGTCCAGTATAAGGTTTGGCTGGGTGAAGGTTATAGCAGGAGCCACTGCCCCTCAACAACATACAAAATATATGTAAATAAACTAAACTAACTAAAACAAACTAAACTATAAATTTAATCTAATACTTTTAATCTCTAAGTACATAAAATCCAGAATATGTTTAAATAACAACTTATGTGGTACCACTGCTGTATTGGTTTAGCTGTTCACATAATAGAACACAAGCACATCACACATGGTGTAGTTATCATCTTTATCATGTTTATCTTGGTATATTGGATTATCCTTAAAAACAAAGCTAAGTGCAAGTATGTCAAACCAATTCCCTTTATATTATCTATAATACATTACTGTACCTGTGAAATGAATTCAACCCCTTGGATGTTCCATCCTTTTATTGACATCATAAATCACTCGTGATCAATAAAAGGTGAAATCAATGTTTGCATTAATATTCATCCCCCTTCAGGTCAGTATTTAGTAGATGAACCTTTAGCTGCAATCACAGCATGGAGTCTGTGTGAATAGGTCTCAGTTAGGCTCACACAGCTTAACACCATTTTTTTTTGCAAAACTGCTCGAGCTCTGTCCGGTTGCGTGGGGATCGGGTGTGAACAGCCCTTATCAAGTCCTTCCACAAAGTCTCTATTGGATTGAGGTCTGGGCTCCAGAACATTCACCTTGTTGTCGGTAAACCATGTCTGTGTAGCTTTCGCAGTATGCTTTCATTCATTGTCACTGTCATTGTATCATGTGGTCTTTGGCAAACTTCAGATGTTAAGCACTGTTCTTTTTAGTAAGCAGCAGTTTCCTTTGTAGACACCCTGCTTGTTCAATGTTCAACCTACTGTAAACTCATGAACACAAATGTTACCCAGTTCAAATGATTCCTTCAAATCTTTGGCTGTCACTCTGAGTTGCCTCTTTATTGAGTGTTTGTTGTCCTCCTGGGGTAATTTTGACTGGCCGCCCACTTCTTGATAGAGTAGCCACAGTCCCAAAGTGTCTCCATTTGTAGATTGTTTGTCTAACTGTAGACTGATGAATATTTAAAGTCTCTGACATCACTTTGTAACCCTTTCCTGCTTTAGGTAAATCATCAATTCTTGATCGTAGATCCTCTGAAAGCTCCTTTTTACATAAGCACATTCTTCTTGTGCGGCGCAAACTCAAAAAGAGTGTTTAATATGTATATAGTAGAAATTGTAGGTAAAATATTATCCTCCCAACTTCATGTTGGGCGCTGGTTTTCAAACTAAACCTGTGCTGAGAGCCAGTCTTTGATGTGCTGCTCCAGTAAAGTGTATTCTTTTACAGTACTGCCTCCAAGTGGTAAAAAACAGGTGGTGGACCAGTAAAAAAAACAAAAAAACAAAATCAAATCACTGGTATTGTGCGTTTTGATCTGCACTTACATGAATTCAGTATGAGTGAGTGAGGCAGAATGAATAACTTCATACCCAAACTGAATCAGATGAATTTTAGCATTTACACATGTCCTTTTATGACTTTTTTTTTCTGGTTTTGTAACGTTGTCACAAATCGAACAACATAGGACAGATGAATCCTGTCATTTAGTTATTTTTGTCCATGGATAATGAAATCTAGCGGCTCTTAACACAATGTGTCCTATAATATGTTTGCTGTACAGGACAAATTACTCTCATTAGTAGAGTTACAGTATAAATAACATTATAACTAAGTGAAAACAACTCAACAACAACAACAACAACAACAACTATTTTTATATTTATTTCAGTTTATTTAACATTATTTTATTGCAAACGAATATGCAGGGTGGCACAGGTCGTGGAGGAACCCCCACGAACAGTGGGGGTCTTTATGCTGGAGCGCAGGGAGCCTGCGGATCACGTGACCTCGCCTACACAGGATGTCCCACGCAGGAAAAAGCGGTGGTGTGAAGCGTGGCCACAGTCAGCTCAGTCAGGGCAGTGGGAGCCAGCGCATAGGAAAAGTTAGAAGTGAATATTTTCACAAACAAAAAACCTATTCTGGGTAAATCACTGCGTGTATCCAGTCTATAAAGTCTAGAGTCTCCTCTGTGGCACAGCCTTTTTTTTATTTTTTATTTCGATATATTTCATTCAAACACTAAACATCAGTCTCGCTTGCGCACTCCTCCTGCTTTAACGTCGATGTCTCTACAAGAGCTCCGCAGTACCTCCGCTTCGCCCCTCGACCATCTGGCAGAGGAAAGGAGCCCGCGTCCCAGGATACAATGAGGCAGTGTGTCCTTGTCCGAGACAATACAGCAAGATGCTACGAGGGGACGATGCCGCTTCTCATAGGATCCGGGATGTTTTGCTCGATTACGGAGAGACACCAGCTCAAGGTTTGTAACCTCCACTGCACGATCAGCTCCATCATCTTGTGTTTGTGTTTGTGTGTGTGTGTGTGTGTTTTTTCCTAACAAGAAACGAGTCAAAGCTTTAAAAACAACTTAAAGACCCACTGACACGCGGTACAGGGAGTAAACATCCAGCCGCCGTGCGCGTAATACGCACAAATGTTTAAATACTGGTGGATGATAAGATGTGACCTGTTTCCACTACTGTCAAAGCACACGTGTGATGTGTAGGGGTTTCCTTATATATTGTAGATATAAGCGATGATTGTGCGAATATGGAGGCTGTGGCTGGTCCACTAATCAATATTACCCTCTGTTTTAGACGTGAGCTGCTATAGTCTCCAGTTTTTCTTGATTTAATTTAGAATATGTGAAAGTATCTCCCCATCACATCAAGCCACTAGAGGTTAATAACATGCACAAGTATTCATTAGTCTTTATTTATTCTGGTTCAATGGTGAGGATGTTGGGAATTGAATGGCCCCTCCCCCCTAAACGACTTCTATAGCATTAAAAGGACACAGGCACACACACACACACACACACACACACACACACACACACACACACACACACACACGTTTTTTATCTTTATTGCCAAATGCAAAGCAGCATGACAGCCAAACTAAAATCAATCATCACACGGATATAATAAACAGCACCTATATAAATTATAATGCTTTTCAATATTTGCCCATAACAGTTAATTGTTTACACCAGCACCCCTGGATGAACAGCACAGCTTTCAGATTTAGCTCCCAGCGACTTCATGAGATGCCGCTTCAAGGCTCTGAAGGCAGCCATTAATGTAATTTGTAGTCAGATAAACAGAGTGATGTGTGTTTCTGCTTGAGCAGATAGTCAGATTTGCCAAACGCTCCAGTGACTCTTGAATATGTAAAAGTGCACAGCTCAAGTGCTTCAGCCTGACAGTTTGACGGCTATGGCGTATTAAGCTCAGATAATTGGGTGATATTTACTTACAGAGCACACAATTACTTCACAACGCCTTGAAAACTGTGTTTTTTCCCCTTAATGATATGCTTTGTAGGAATTATTCACGTTCCTGACAGCCCAAATGGTGTGTATGTCAGTAACATGAAAATAGTCCACAGACAGAATTAATAATTTCAAATTAAATTCACATCAATAGTTCAGTTTTTAATTAGTCTCACAGAAGAGCAATGTTACACCAGTGCTATGCTTAAGCTAGTTTCCAGCTGCATGAATAACCCTCAAACATACAGACATAATGCAACACTTCCAATGGATGGGAAAGATACTATTATGCCTGATTGGTTTGTTTTTTAAGCTACCAAGCCCTGACTTGTCCTGAGCTGTATACCTGTAAAGATTGATTTACTCGTTGAAAAGGTGCATCAAAGATCACTTGACTGTCAACATGTTGCTGCATGCTCTACCATTGGCTCATAACTAGACTCGTAACTTCCAGAAATTATACTTGGGAATTTACATGGAAAATTGTGCAACTCGTGTTCCACTGTTCGCTGCCACTGAAAACCTCTTGTGTTTACACTAAGTCTCTATGCCTCTCGCTCTCTTCCATCTTCTGTTTGGTGTTTGCTGTCATTTGAATGCCATTAGGAACCAGGAATAGCATCTAAACACATCCTGTTTTTTACTAAAATGTCTTTTTCATTGCAGAATGAAGCTGTATCCTTTGCATGACAAGCTATGACCGACATCCACACAAGACTCTAGGCATCCAGTTACAACGCCGGGACTCAAGAATGAAGCCCAAATATGCAGTTGCCTTCATCTGTATTGTTGCCCTGGTTATCATCGAAAAGGAAAGCAACATCATATCAAGGTATGAGAATGGGGGGCAATAGATAGAATCATAATATCTGGGAAAATAATAGTTGTACTCAGGGCCCCTCCCATTTCCTCTGGGAGTAGGATTCACTGAAGAGGGAGGGAGTAGGCTCTCTAAAATATTAATCTTCAATTTAAATGATGAAATGTTAAGAAATTTTGTGTGCTGCAGAAATTGGGTGGAGGCATATTGCAATGGCAAGCTTTAGGTTGTTGTTTTAAAGCAATAGCATTATATTTTAGAAAATACACTTGTTTGGTTTCTTGTTGACAGTTAGGAGAGAAGATTGTTACCAATCACTTGTACTATAAATATGAAGCTACTGCCAGCAGCTGCTTGTCTTTGCTTAGAATAAAGGTAAGAAAGCTGCCTAACAGTGAATCTTTAGGTAAAAACAAGAAGTTTGGGTTTAACAGACTGTTGGCTGTTTGTAGGAATGATAGCAATATTGATCTTCTCATCTCACACCCAACACGAGTTTGAATCACACCTCCAACATACAGCAGCTTTATGCAAATGTCAGCTAAATGCCAAATGTGACATATAAGACCCGTCTTTGGTGTTTACTCTGCTTCATCTGCTGCTGCTTGATAATATTTTAGTCATGCTTCTGTATCCCATCAGGGTCTCTGACAAGCTGATCCAGAGGCAGACTCCACAGACTCCAGTGGATCACAACAACACAACACAAAATGGCTCCCTGTCCATGCTCAAAAGGCTGCTGTCTAAGCTCATTGGTAGAAAGGAGAATTACTCAAATTTCCCTGATTTAGGCACGAACAGCTACAGAGGTGGCCGTAAGCACATACTGCTCTTGGCCACCACACGAACAGGCTCCTCATTTGTAGGTGAATTTTTCAACCACCATGGAGAGAACATGTTTTACCTGTTTGAGCCTTTGTGGCACGTTGAGCGCATGCTGACCACGGCAGCAGAGGCAAACAATGGGACAGTGTTGGGAGGAATCTACCGGGATGTACTCCAGGGGCTCTTCCTGTGTGATTTCTCTCTTCTTGAGAAGTTCATCTCTCCCCCACCTCAGGACCATGTCACCCCAGCTCTTTTCCGCAGGGAGTCCAGTTTGTCTCTCTGTGAAGAACATGTCTGCAGCCCTGTAATCAAGGATGTCTTTGAGAGGTATTGCACATTTTTTGCATACTCGTTATTAATGATCAAAATGAGGAACTAGTTTTTTTGACTGTATAAATAATAATTTTATGCATTTTCCTTTGGTTTAGTGGAAGTGCTCCAACCATCTGTTTAGAAAATAAACAAGAGTTTTCTTTATAAGCTCTGATTTGTATAAAAACTCTAACAATCTTGTCTTAGGTATCACTGTAAGACTCGCCGCTGTGGGCCGCTGAACTTGACCCTTGCATCCAAATCCTGCCTTTCCAAACCACACCATGCTATTAAGACTGTCCGCGTGCGCCAGCTGGAAACATTGCAGACATTAATGGAGGACCCTCGCCTGGATATGAGAGTGATCCAGCTTGTTCGAGATCCACGGGCCATTTTAGCATCCCGCATGGTGGCTTTCTCTTCAAAATACCAGACATGGAAGGCCTGGGCGCAGGACGGCCAGGTACCTGAAGATGATGAGGAGGTGAAGAGGCTCAAAGGAAACTGTGACAATATTAGGATGTCTGCAGAGGTGGGGCTGAGCCAGCCTCAGTGGTTGAAGAGCCGCTACATGTTGGTGCGTTATGAGGATATTGCTCGCTATCCCATGCAGAAGGCAGAGGAGATGTACAGATTCACGGGGATACCGTTTAGTCCCCAGGCTAGGGAGTGGATTCTGAGGAACACGCAGACCACGCAGGAAGCTAGCGGGATTTACTCCACGCAGAAGAACTCATCAGAGCAGGCAGAGAAGTGGAGATTTAGAATTCCTTTTACACTGGCTCAGGCAGTGCAGAGAGTGTGCGGACCCACCATGGAGCTTTTTGGGTACAGGTTTGTGGATGATGAAAAGACATTGACCAATAAATCCATCAGTTTACTGGAGGATAGAGTGTTTCCCTAGTCTTAGGACATGCAGCTGTGAATCTGCACATGATGGATCAAAAAAAGGAGAAGCCATAATTGCACAGACCAAAACTTGGTGCCATACAAGACACAAACTGTATGACCATAATATTCACAGTGACCAATGATGTGCCTCATTGTAACAATGAAGAGCCACTTGATAAAGAGTAGTATTTATTTACGTTCGGTGTTTACTGACAAGCTTGGTACCTAAGCTGTATGAGATGTTCATGAAGAAGGGATGTCAATCCTGACTGAGTATTATGTAAGACTTTACTGATAGCTGATCATGTTTAGATTTTCAGGGATACACTACAGTGAAAGAGAAAGTTATGTGTTTTGTTTGTGTGTATGTCTGCATGATGATTAATAGTGATTAATACTGCCTAGTCCAACCTGCTTTGTATTCTGATATACGTGCACTACGCCAGGCAGCAGATGGAATCCCTTTGGGTTAAACCTGATGCTCTTTGATTGAAGGTTTTTCATAACTGACTGAGGTAATGGGAATGTGGAATTGCATTTTTTGTTCTTGAAGAGTATCTACATCTTCCCAGCAGTACTTTGATCTATTTAAACACATCTTTTAAAGTATCTTTGTAGTCTAATTCAAATATGTCATCAGAAAATACCATAGCAGCAAAGCCAGCCAAGATAGATATAATGTAAAGTGCTCATGAGGTTACTATGTGAAATGAGGTAACACTATGGAGGAAGAAGGAGAAATATGCCTTACCTGCACGTGTCTTCAACATCCAAGTGTTGTTTTTCCCAGTTGCCATAGTGGAAGAAGTAATGTGTTTCCCAGTACAGCTGCCCCAGCACTAAGTAAACAGGCAGTTTAGGTGTGATTTTATGAAAGCAGCTTCACGCCTCAACATCAGAAGGCAGACATAATTCATTTATGTCAGACAGGTGTGTTCATGGCCACAAACCAAAACTATTATACAAGGAGTTTTCTAATCACTTCCTGACTCCATTAACTAGTACTTTATTCCTTTAAAGGTTGTGTGATTCTTGTGTGTCATTATACATTAACACACACCTTAGGGTTAAAGTAAAACCCAGGTACTATAGAGTTAACTGTCATGCATGATGGTATATAAAGGTATCCACTGTGACTCTGGTTCAATGGCAGCATTGTGTTCGATTTGGCTGAGGCACTGCTTAAACTGCCATGCATCTGAGGTCCATATACTGCCTTAGTGTTTAAAACATAAATATGAATACATTACAACTGGCGGACCTTGAGTTGCGCAGACTCACTACTGAAGTATTTAAGCCAAAATGAATACTGTGCAATAGCAAGTGTGTCCTAAACAGTGGGTGTAGTTAGAACGTGGTTTAAGTTAAGATTGAGTTTTTAGAGAGCTGATGCGATTGTCAACTGGAATTAAATGTTTTCATGGTGGAAAAACGTCATAAGCAGTCTTAAAGTCAAGGCTTAGGTCTTGTCTCAAGTCTCAGTTGAAGTTTCACGTCCAAGTTTTGTCACAACCCTACACCAGAAAGTTAGTTGGATGTTTGAATGCTGAATTAACATGTCATTGTATTTGAAAAAAGTAATAATAGCAGAGTTAAAAAGCTAACCACATCTTATTAACGCATGGGCAAAATTACAACATGAGCTTTATTTTACCAGATGTGAGACTTTAAGTCTGGCCAAGTCTTAAATTAATGACTTAAGTTCACAGTTGTGGTCACAGACACTGCTCCATTCATACACTGTTTTTATTTTGCTAAAATAAATGCATTGTTTTTGTGCCAAGGTATCGCCCGTTTTTAGCTGAAATAAATGTATTTAGCCTCATCTTAGTGAAACAATAAATGGAACAAATTGGGCGTACAGACAGAAAGTGAAGAGACTGGTCATGCTGGTTGTTTGAATGTTTTGATATTTTATGACGTGCGGACATGTAACAAACTCAAGCTGAATGAAGACGCTCACACTTTTTATAGTCACCATGTAAGATGTGTTTCTTCAAAGAATTTGAGAAAAAAAATCACTTTGAAATAAACAACTCTTACTGACACAGAGTGCAATTGTTTGATGGGATGTGAAAAGTTCAGAGTTTCTTTAAAGACTTGCTGTGAGTATTTGCTATTAAAATGTTGTTGGACCATCACATTGTTATTATTCTTGCAGAAGAAACCAACGGCCTGCACACAGACACTGCATGTGATACTATAAATGTGACACACAGATGTTAATGTTAGTTTATTCTATTGAAATATGTAAAATTATTCCTTTTTGTAAAATTTGGTATTTAAGCTATGGAAACATGAATATTATTCTTATACATGTAAATACTACTTCTGTCACACATGGAAATGACTTCTTAGCAGTTCAATGACGACACATAAGTCCATCTATAAGAATATGTTATAATGTACAGTCACGCCCTTGTAATGTCAATTCCTCAAGTATTTTCAGCAGTGGGAAAAAGTGACCGACTGCACATGACAAATGTACAGCTGGGGCAGTGGCTCAGTGGTTGTAGAGGATGTTTTGTGGCAGAAACACAGGAAATGTGCTAATGATTCATGATAATTCAGTTTTAGTGTATTTGTATTGCATTTTGTACATTTAACTGACCACAGTGGACAACTGCCATAGCTGAGTGCATGGATCACTATCAAGACAGAGGAAAACATAGTCATGCTCTGTGAGATCCACAGTTCCTTTTAAAGACTTTTCAGTAGGGAAATGTTCAGTCATTGCTCAGGCATTTCTCCTTCATAGATTCCTTTCTTATCAGTGTCTTTTTTTAACCACTGATTGTAGAGGCTCAAGACGGACAAAATGACGAATGAAGGTGGCTTTGTTGTAGCTCCACACTCACATACATGCTGTTGTCAGGGATCCCCAAAAAGCTGGGTGGGAATAACTAGCCAGGGAAAAAAAAAGTAGAAACAAAGAGTGCATTCAGGTCAGCATTCTTTCTGGCCAATTCACACTCCAGCTAAGAGAAATTACTTTTTTATAGATCACAGCTGTTGATCATCAACCAGATCATTTCCCAGAAACTGAATACATGCACATCAGAAAATGGGAAAGGCTTTGGACAAGATACAGAAAAGTCAGGTCCAATCCCCAGTCAGGTTTCCTCAAAGTAGCCTGTGCTGTTTTTAACCACTAGTAGTGCTGTAGATTTTTCCAACATGTGGAAGGTGTCATGTTATACACACTTGCTGCTAATGAAATGTACTGAGATGATCATGTAGAATTACAAAATGACTACACTGCAATTCAGTATCTTTTTGTAGTCAATCTAACAATCTGATCTTAGACATTTTATTATTATTTTACTGTTTATGTACTGTATATAATGAGGCTATTTCACAAGTCAACAGATTAAGGAGATGATGCATTGCATGTGACCATACCAATATAAACAAAAAGATAAACATGTTTATGAAAACAATTTACAACATGATGTTTAGATCTTTTTCTTTGAGTTATGTAAGACAGCAGCAGTCCACAGAGTGGAAATAGTAGGCAAAGATATGTTCCCTAAACATATCTTTATATCAAAATGTACTTTTGCTGTCTTCCATTATTCTCAGCATTAAGGTAATATTTAACTTTAGCAGTTTATTAACAGCATGAATAGAAAACTAACAGAGCAGACTGGATGATATGCAAAGGTTAAGTCTGATAATACAAACAAACAAACCAAAAATCACAAATAAAAAACAAACAAACAAACAAAAAACAAAAAACACAGAATCGCAGAATCTCTGCAAAGCAGGCAAACTGACGATGGCTATCTAACTAGGATGAAAGAAAAGCAAATCACAGTGCAAAGACAAGAGAAAAACACTAAGAATTCAGGGGGGAAAACTAGAAAACCAAATCACAGCTCTGGGCAACAAACCCTCAAATTTAGAAAAGACTATAACACAAAGAGCTACAAAGCAGGAACTAACAAATTGCAACCGACTGGACTAACAAACGATCTAACTAAGAAACAAACAAACTAACTACTGACTAACTATACTAGAAACTTACTAACAAACCGTTGAGTACAACGCTACAGGGTCAGGGGAAAAGGAACAAGGCATCTCACGGGACAGACAGCTGATACAGGACTAACTGAGATACAAAGAAAGTGATGACAGAACACAAAACAACAGACCTGTTACTACTTGGACCAGCTGAGACATGCCCCCGAAAGGAAGAAACACAAAACCAGGAAAAACAAAAAACAGGAAACTTCCAGGGACACTGCCTCAGCCGGTCAGAGCTGGGAACTGGAACAGGAGTGGAGCTGTACACTGCAAAGAGTTTATTACTGGGTGCTTTTCTCTTTGGAGGCTTTTGTGTCTCATGACCATTAATTTTTGGCTTATCTCATTTCTAAAATCTCCAAACTGAAACATGAACATATCAATGGATGCATCCTGTAAGATATGCATAGATGAACTGAGTGCCTTGCGACTACTTGATTCTGTATAGTTGCCTTGCTCCCTTTAGCCAGACCATGGGCAGATAATTTGGCAAAGTTTTACACTGGTTGAGACTGTCATGCCATTAAACTATGCTACCAACAGATATACACAGTGTGCTTGTATGTTCTTACAGATTCAATGACTCTACTTGTGCTGCGAAAGAGAAGAGTGAGGGCTCAGGAAATGGGAAACCCACCCTACTGACCTTTCCTGGCTCTTATCCATGTTCCTCCTCTCCTAAACCTCTGCTGTCCCACCTCAGTTTTCCTACAAACACAAACAAAGACATGTTTCTTAATTGGTGTCTAGCTAAAATGGAATGTTTCTGTGTATTTTTTGGGTGTGTGTCCACTTTGTGACTTTTTTGAGCAGGATCCCGACATCAGCTTTCTATCTTAAGTTATCCAGTGTCACACAACCACTGCTACACCAGTTCAGCTCTCCTCCCTTCGAGCAAACACACACGTGCAAACAGACACTCTGCACCCCTACCTTTTTCTAAGCACACTCCATCACCTCTTACTGGCTGCCCCTCACTGGAAGGTAAATAAATCCCATGTTTGCAGTGGAACACTGAGTGCCCTCATATGCCTCTGGAATTGCTCTACCTGAAAGAGGCCTTGTGTTCACTTCTTTAAGGGGCTCCACTCAGTTTTTCCCTGAACATGCACAGATAGAACGCTCTGTGAGACACCCATGAGTCAGTAATGCAGATGGTTTACAAAGTGGCTCATGCACAATAAAATAGACTACTGTTGCCATGTCAAGTGATAATTTCAGGATGTATAATGTTTATACAAAAGCTAAGGACATGCCAGTGGAATCATAGTGTGAAATGTTTTGTTTATTTTCTGCAAAACCTGCAGATGGCAGCAGACCCCACAAGATCACCAAGACAGCTCCACAAGTGCGGCACATACTGTCACATATTTTCACCTCTCTCAGGTGACTGCTCATATGTTTAGTGGATAATTACTGTGACGTTTTTATCTTCCTCATTACAGGAAGTTTTCCTGCAGCTCAAGACAAAGCAGATAATGATTCCTGCTTATGCCTCTTCCTCTTCAATCCGTTGTTGGTTCAAAGAGGGTGCAGGCCAGCACTAATCCGCAAATAATGACACAAATGTCTCCTTTCTTGTTAATCTTGAATGGTACACAGCAGTCCATGATGAGGACCATCATGCAACATAACACCTGCACTACGGATAAAGAAGCTTGTCATGGATGTTGTGTAAGAGTGGATGAAATGAGTGGACAAAGGTTTTATTATGAGGAGGAGTGTGAAGGGCAAGTGTGTAGAGCTCAGGTAAATGAATAAAAATACAAAATACATCAGTAGATTCATTTTCTAAAACTAAATGCAATATAATAAAAGTGTCATAAACAGTACATGGGACAATTACATAAAACAAGCATTTTCACACATGCACACATCTTTGTATGGCAGTCAATGTGAGGACACTCAGTGACATAATGCATTTCCTATAGGCCATGCTAATCTACTTTGTTATCATTTTTTATTCATCACATGTACTGCCCCCCCTTTAAATGTTACCCAAACCAAAAAAATCCTAACCCTAAAAACCTCGTCTTTAAACGTTCTTCTCATTGTGAAGACTGGCTAAAATGTCCTCACTTTGTAAAAATGTCCTCAGTCCAATAGTTGAAAATTCATTCTATAATACCCATAGAAACATACATACACACACACACACACACACACACATACACACACACACACGCAAACACACCTCTTAAACTGTCAGGTGGGCAGCCCTTAAGGGGAAACTCTTCCAGACTCACCTGTACCATTGTTTTCTCTGCTCTTCCTGTGTGAGGAGCTTGTGTTGTTGGAATACAATGGGGTCAGGGTAATCACAGCACCTGTTCGACAGACACTCAGTCATTGTGACAAAGAAGACTGACAACAAACGGCAAAAATTCTCACTGCTGAGCAACTCCATTCTTATGTTTACTCATCAGCTTTACTCATCAACTGTTCTGTTTTTGGAAAGTTATTTGTAGCTCTGCCTCTGCTTTTGCAGTTCAGGGGTATCCTTCATTTGTCTCAGAAATACCAAAAGAAAACTGTAATTGTACTAGAAAACATTGTTTAATCTATGATAATTTATTTCTTTGTCCACTTGGGGGCAGTAGAAACAAGTTGTGAATGCAACATGATCATCATTATTTAGTTTTTTTCAAATGCTAACAAGCATTGGTCAATACTGAAACTGCTTTTTCAAAACACAGCCTGCATTGCAAACATGTTCATCTAAACAGTTCATCTCACCTCTAAAAGCCTCTCTCTCCAACAAAACACATCATGCATGTCTCAAAAGAAGCTGGTTCCTCCAACAAGTCTCACTCAGGAACCAAACACTGACAGTTCCATTTATAGATTTTGTTTGGCTGCACCCTTAAATCAGCCTCTCTCGAAGAGAGTCTACGATTCACCACATGGTTAGTAATTGTGGCTCTTATCTCATCACAGCTCTTGGTCTTCTCTGCTTCCTCTTCTCCCTCTCTCCAGTTTTCTACATATTGTTTACATAGTTATATTCTGAAAGGTCGGACTTGTGATTTGGTGGCATTTAAATAAACTAAAGTATGTTAGCATTTGAAAAATGTGAATTTTGGTATCTGTGGTCACTGAATGGATTTTGTGTGAAAGCAATGACTAGTGATTCACAGTTTGCTCCCATTAATGTCTGTTTTGCTGACTGCCTGAAGATTTTTGACAATGTGACTTCATTTTTAACCAATGCTTGTTAGCAATTGGAAAAAAAAACTCCATACTCCAACTTTCCATATGATCTGGCCCTTTAGCTGCTAAATGCTCAGCTGAAATCACCAGCTTGCCATTAACTGTCTGTCTTCTTTTTGGTGCTGAGCAGGTAGTGTACAGTGGGTTTTTGAAAACAGCTTCCTGCTGTGAATGAAAACTCTGCAATATGAAGAAGAAGAAATAAGAATGAACCAAAACAGTGAAACTATGGGTGGGACAGCTGAGAACTGAGCTGAATCTGGCTTGAGAGCTCACTGCACCTAATATTATCCACACAAAACGCAACAAAATGTAGTTTCTGCAAGACAAATGTTTAAAAAACAATGTAGTAACATACAGTGTGTGCAATGTTCTTTTTAGTAAGCTGCAACTTCCTTTATGGTGTCCTGCCATAGATACCCTGCCAGTTCGATGTTTTACCTACTATAAACTCCAATGATGCCTTCAAATGTGTCACTCTGGGTTGTTTCTTTACCTCATTGATGAGTGTTTGTTGTGCTCTTGGGGTCATTTTGACTGGCCGCCCACTTCTTGGGAGTAACCAGAGTCCCAAAGTGTCTGCATTTGTAGATTGTTTGCCTACATGTAGATTGATGAAAGACATCACTTTCTAACCCTTTCCAGCTTTATGTAAAGCAAGAATTCTTGATAGTAGATCCTCAGAAAGCTCTTTTTGGCGAGGCATGGCTCACATAAGCATCTTCTTGTTCGGAGCAAACTGAATAGATATAAGATCAGAATTTTGTTTGTGTTATTATTTTAGACACATTATATTTGTTGATGATGAAGATGAAGATGTGCGTAGCTCTATATATTTGGTTTGGTTAACATAAGTTCATTTATATTTATTTTATGTTTGTATTTGAATGATAAAGACAACCTTCTTTGTTGAAGAGAATCCGCCTTGTGAAGCAAGTTATAAAAGACTGCAAAGAAAACTGATAGCAGCAGCATCCTCAACAGAAATTGATATCATATGACATTGTGCCACCCACTAAGTAATCCTAAGCCCTCCTATTCACTTCTTAATCTCCCAGTGAACATAGAAGCAGCCAGGTTATGTTAGACTGACATGAAACAAAAGGTAACAGTGTGCAGCTGAATGTCTTCCAGATGCAGAGCCCCATAGGAAAGGTCTATCTGAAGTGCCAGAGTTGGGGATTAAAGCTCACTGTGGGAATGTCAGCTTTACATATAATCATACAATCCCATCTTTGCTGTCACTGCCATCTTTATTAATATTTTATCACGTTACCTCCAAAACGTTGGCTGTTGTCCAACTACTGCAGTTTTATCTTTACACTATTTGAGAAATGACAATTACGTTTCATGATTGGCAATCAAAGTTCATTAAGTTTCTTAAAGTATTGATACTTTTCTTCTTCTTTTATTTGTCCAACCATCACACTTTCCTGTTTAAATGCCAACTTCCTCAGTACACCTCTGTGTACCCCACCAAGATCAGTACACGCTGAGTCCCTACAGAAGACTCTATAGACACTGATGTTACTTTATCCTGCGTTGTCTCCTCTGCACCCCTCTGTCAGTCACTCTGCTGGTCCAACCTTCTCAAGTTGCGTGAGCTATGATTAGCAATTTCTGCCATTATGTATCATTTATGCATAATTGATGACCTTCAGTCTCTTTGACTGTCCTCTGAAGGGAACATGAGAGGGGAATCCCACCCTGCCATAACAAAACCAAGAGAGCTTGTCTTGTGGTAGGAGTGAAAAAATAATGTTGCATTTTAAATGATCCAAACCTCGGATGATTTATAATTAATGATCAGGTGATCATAGGTGTAGGTTTGTTCCTCTACCATCAAGGAAATTAAATGGTGTGGAAAGTGTTGGGTCATTAGGTCATTGGGGATCAGGATTGGGTCCTCTCCTGATACAGAGTCCGAGAATGACAATACCACAGAGAGGAGGTTTCCATACACTGACAAGACTGGAGCAAGTATTTCCCCTTCCCTTGTCATTGGAGAAGCCGCCTCTGGCTCAACGTGGGACAGGTTAACATGACAATTTATTTTGGCAAAATAAGAAGGTGGATCTGGCCTGAAAGAAACTGGACCTGAACCTCAGCACATTCAATGAGCTGTTGTTCTTGGTGATTAGAATATAATTGATCTAAGTCAATTTTCTTGAAAGTTGCATTTAAATGCGACTTTAATAACAACGATTTGACCAATGAACTGCAAATAAGAATAGATAAATATATTTAAAAAACATTTCCTGTGCACACTTCGGGTTGTGGGCAAGGCAGCTTTCTAAGTGGTCATGTTTTCCTCCAAGTAATTCTTAATCGCTGTGTTTTCATCTCCAGGCAGGACAGTAATGACCAATTCTGAGTGACTGACCATGGGAATGGGCACAGCTTAAATCCCCTTCATCCCTGTCCCTGTGTGTGCTTCAGTCTGATTCTCAAATGCTACACACACACACACTCACACACACACTCAGGGTTACAGAGTTGAATCTGCTTTATGGTGTAGCCACCCTTTGATTCACCGCTCAATGAAACTTGTGACTGTTTTAATTAAGGGAAAACTACACTGACAGTGTAGCACACAGAAATCTGCTGCCATGCACATAAAGGGCGCTAATGCTTCTCTTCCTGTCGACGCAAGGCTGGCCCCCTTTTGTCAGATTGACCATTCACTTTTCATTCATTTTCTTTTCCCTTTTCTTCTGTTCTTAAGTATGGCATCGCATGAGGTCTGTAGCTAATGACAGGAAAAACATATTCAGGGCCCCGCCAGGTGAGCCATTTTCATGTGACCATCCGGGACTGACATTTTGTAAAAACACATACACAGGATATTTTATCGCAGCCAGAAGTATAACAGGGGATATTTTGCCTTCTGTTGTTTGGTGTGCCTTAGGCCATGAGGATGTGTTCTTTGGTGTCCTATAGGGACATTATATAATAATAAAAAAAAAGCTTTGTCAAACTTTATTGGGAGAGATTTCTACCGTCTTATACTGATCATATTATGAATTTGTCTGTGTACTATTCTAACTTTTCTTTATTAGCACAGTACATCTGAGTTAAGTAATGGAAAAGAATTGTAGTCTTTGGTCATCAACTAGCATCCAAAGCAGCTGACAGCTGTCTGTGGGTTCCCATGTTAGTCACAGAGGTACAGTTCTCTGTCATTGTGGTATTTTGACAGATGTTTCACAGAGGTTTGTGTATGCTGGTGTGTGACAAGTCTTCTCTTCCTCTGGGGATCAATGTCTGTCCTGTTCTCTCCCCGATCTGATGTTTATCTGCTGGTGATCAATCACACTGTTGACAGCATAAGGGTTAGTGTTACCCATCCCCACTGCCGATGAGAGGTGTCTAGAGAGTGAACACAAAGGACAGGTAACCACTAACAAGGGCTGAAATACATTATTTTAATTCAAAATTCAATGTTAATATTTAGTACTGAATATTTACACAATACATTAAACTATATACAGTAGCTCTCTGTGGTATGAATACAAACTAAGTTATCATCACATTTGACTTATCCTAATTTGGATGTATTTCATTTAGTCATTAAGAAGATTTTTAAATGAATCTCTAGTGAATAAATGTATATACTGCATACAAATGATATTTTAAACAGTTAATGCTATGTTGAGTTGTAGTATTCCCACAAAGGTTTCAGTGTTGTCATAATAGAGAGGGGTCTACCACAACTGAGAAGCCATTTAATACTGTACAGGCCACATTTCTAGTACCCCCATCCCATAATAAAGTCCCCACAGTGTAAACAGCCCGCACTTAAAATAAATGATCGATGACTTCTTACTCACAGCAAATGAGCCCAAGTCAGTATTTTTGTTCTTAACGCAGATGTCAGTGATCCTCCTTTGCCTCTTCAAGTGATGTTTTTAGCCTGAGGCAATGCTTGACCAGATTCCTCCCTCACTGCGTAGAAACAGTGTAATCTCTCAATCCTTGACACAGCAAATAAACACTGCACAGAAAGAGAGCCCGGCAACTTTATCTCTTACTTCCTTCCACATTGTCTCGTTGACAAGTTTCAGGGGGAACCTCACAGAAAAAGAGAAAAGAGGAGACATATTTCTTAGGTAACAAGCCCAAAGGGGCTGTGTCTGGAGATTTAAGGTTAAGTGCATGTATTAATACTCACAAAGAGGAACTTAACACCTTGAGATATAATGACATTGCATATAATTTCTCTTAGCCCTGAATTGTATCACTGTCTCTGCCTTCAAAGAGCAGAAGATCACACCCCAAAGCCTCTATATGTTCTGTTTTTGTTTTTTGGCAAAGCTGGAATAAACTTTAAGCAAGCTTAATTGATTGCTAACTTGCAAACAGAGTATGTGCAGCAGTTGTATCATCACTGAACCTGAGCTGTCAACAATAATTGAAAATTACTCTTCCCAGTTCACCCTTATAGAATCTCCATAGCTCCATATGTAGTTAAACAAAAAACACTTTCTGACAGCAAGGCTTCATGGTCTCAACAGTTTTCTGTTTTATTGGAAAAAACTTTATTTCAACAGCTTTGTTCATGAGAAGTTTACACAGACCCGAATAATGTTTATTTGTTTGTTTTAATATTAATAATTATGATGTTATAAGGGTTATTATGATAAGTATGTTATAAGTCTATTACCAAAATGAATCACAAGTACTATTTGCACTTTGACCCAGCATGTCAGGAAAGTAGAAAGAGCACAGCTACCATTGTTATGAAGATTTGATTCAACAAAAATCTGAGCATCTGCTGAGCCCCTTTAACATCCACAAATCCTTAGAGTTTGTCACATGTCCTGCTCTGACCTTTGCCAACAGGCTTTTCTTCTGCGGTGTTTCATAACCCCTCTTTCATAAATTTGTGCCTTTTCAATTGCAGTGCCATAATATAACATTTTGTTAATCATTTGTAAACTGATATTGCATATGTGGGGTTGAAATGTTTTATAAAAAGAAACTGCAATTAAACTTAAACAAAAGACTGTGACATTACCAAGAGATGTGTTAGATTAACAATACATTTTATGTTTACTATAATTTCATTGGGGATTATTTCAGTGTTACCACTAATGTCTGTCATTAAATCTTGATTTCTTTTTTTTTAAATGGAGGATATTATTTTATAATTGCAACCTACATTTTATAGTTTTCTGATTCCCAGGGGGCCATATTTGACTACACATAATCTAACTAAAATTGTAGTATGGCACAGTCAACATGCAGTTGTGCATCTCCAATGCTAAAATAATACCTCAAACGGCTTAAAAAAAGCTAGGTGTTCAGCTTAGTGTTGACTAAAATACAATTTGAACTGTGAAAATAGGTGCGCAACGAGCCTCAGGAGATTTCGCTTTGGTCTTTTTACAACCTGAAAACAAGATTGTTTAAGGCTGCCTCTGACCAAACCTATTTGAGTTCAACAGACATAGCATAAAGCAGGTTTGATAGAGACACAACAGATCCTGAGGCCCAGGATCAGCAGCACTAATGGCATTAGATCGGCCATGCACACACAGGGTCAGAGCTGACAGAAAGGCTTTAACAACTTGCACTCAAAGTGAAACAAATAATCCTTAATCCATAAAATTAGATGTTATCCATAGCACAACTTTTCAAAGTGCTCTTTTTTTATCCTCCCCTAAGGGGCAGCAGAGGCCTGCATTAACCAGAGACAGCTCGCCTTCGAGCAGTGACTGTCAGCTGGGACCCTCCTGCTTCCACAACCAAAAATACAGTGAAAAGGAACAAAGGAAAAATCACATCAACAAAAACTTCAAATGTCGGTATGACCTGTTTAGTATGTTTTTTTTTTTTGCCATCTAAATAATATTAGTTATACACATTTATTTTACTTGATTAGCTAATTTAACTTTAAGTACTGAGGGAAATGTTAAACCTCATCTTCTCCGTCATGCTGAGCTAATTTGCTGAGCTTGTTTTCCTTCCTTCAGCAAACAGATTTCAATAGTGAGACAGAGCCGCTGGGTGGGCCCCTCTGTCGAGAGTGCAGGGCCCTGAGTTCAAGGCCATCAAGTGAAGTGTTCTTTCATAAAAAAAAAAAAAAAAGTGAAATGAAATGAGCCAAAAGTTTGGTGATAAGTGAAAACGTGGCTGGGGCAGTTCTCTGGGTTGGGCTGTGGGATGCGACAAAGATTAATAAAGAGAGCAGGTCTGCGAAGGGAGAGGGTGATGGTGAGGTTAGCTGGAGGGGCCAGACAGCGCTATATGAAAGTGGGAACTCTCTCCCACAGCTGTCAGCAGTTTTTAATGTGAACTTTGCTATTGATTGGCAGAGCCGGCCAGGTTCTTCCACCAAACTCCTCTAGTTTGGCAGCTTATAGTTTCTCGAGTGTTGGATGGACTGTGTGGTATGAGGAGTCCAGTATCAGGTTTGTCATATTTACAATTATACTGAACCTGAAAAAAGAAGAAAAAAGTATTTTTTCACCATGTTTGTTGATTGAGCTGTGTATTGCATTTTTTGGAGGTATGTTTTTTTTTTTTATTAGCCATGAAGTGAACTGAATGTAATAACATTTCTTGCCTCCAAAGAGCAAGCTTGTGGCTGTTCGCCTAACCTATTTTAATCCATTTAAAGCCTGTGAAATCGGCATATATATTTATCTCAGATATGTACAAGGTTCCATGTAGAATACAGTAATCTTTAGCCTTTACACAGCACAGTAATTGAATCAAGCCATGATCTTTCATCCCTGTAGTTATTTTAGGACATGAATGACACAACAAAAATTGAAATGCACCCCTCCCCTTTCCCATTTCAACAAAAGGTCAGAAATTCAATCACCACTGCTGCTATTGCTATAATAATATATGTATGGGAAACAGCCACAGTTACTGACCGCCAAATTCTTTGGCTGCCTGTGGTCATTTTGTCTTTCCTAAGAACAGAGGCGTCTCTCACTGGAGTTATCCATTAATCCAAACTGAGAGTACGAGCGTACAACACAAACAGATTCTTAACTCTGTTTGTAATAGTGTTTTGTTCATTTAAATCCACTTGTCAGCAGTGGATGTGTGGTGCACTGAGACATTCTTCCTATTTAGATGTTTATATTCAGTTTCACTATTTTGTTCTAATAATTATTTATGATCATTATGAAAAAAAAAACTTAAATTCCAAAATTATCCACCTGATTTCCAGTTATTTTAAGTTGTACAATGCACGTTCTAGCTATTTCGTATATACAATATCATTTTTCATTTACTCCTCTTTTGTTACAGGCAATAGTACAGTGTTATTACACATACTGTACATCAGATACATTGTAAAAAAATGTCAAGAACACAGATGAACAAAAGTCTAATCTCTTGTTTATCAGCGCTGACACAATCCTTATTTCATGGTCATGCTCGGCATCATATTTTGAAGTTACTAACCCAATCAGCAACATTGTGTCCTGCTAAAGAATTTGTAAGAAGCATCAAATATAAATCAGAAAAATGTGAGATAAGAACACAGAGGAGTGGGCACAGTGTTAACAGCCCAACCACAGAGCACACAAGAGTGGCACAGGAAATGTGGACTGGGAGAACAACATGGGTGAGGTAAAGGGAGAAGGTGGAGTTCACTTGAAATAAGCAGCCTCATTAATGCAATGTCACAGCTTTCATTAGCCTCCAACAACATGCTGAACCAATATAAATGACAGAAAAAGAGATATAAAAGAAATTGCAAACTAAAAGGCAATCAGCAGATCAGAAAGAGTGAAAAGTAAAGCCCTGGAGCACTCTATGTGGGTGTGTTTTTACTCCGCGAGTAGCAGTGAATTAGCCTGGATCTTAAATGCAGTGTGAGTGAATGAACTTCAGTGCAGCTTGTGACACATTTGTTTGGTGCAGCCAAACGAACGGAACTGCTCTCTTACCAACTCCCAAATGCAGTGCTCACAGTCATCTGTGGAAAATGGCCCCTTTCTCCTTTTACTGTAGGTCAAACAGTGCACATGTTTACAGAGCCACACCCTCATGAATAGTAAAAAATAACAAGTACGTCTTAAAACTCCCCTCTTTTATAAAATTTCTCAAATTTTATCCTTGTACAAAAGAGGCAATGTTTCCTGTTCCTGATTTTCTTTCTTTTTTTGCCAGTGTGCTTGCTGTTTCTTGCAGCAGGCGTTTTTAAACCCTTGCATCTATTACTTTTCACCGGGTAAATACCTAACGCTGGAAACATTTGTCAATGTATGCAGCTGGCTGAACAGAATAGATTATTAGGAAGTGAGGGGAAAAAACACACTGCTTCTCCAAACAGGCACAAGGCTTGCTTTACAAAGTGTTTCTCTTCCTCAGATATAAAGAAGCTACGGCGCTACTCTGGCCATTAGCAGACATAAATTGTAATTCATATTCATGAACAAGAATATTAAACATTCAATTATTGCATTGCATTCAGACATACAGTGTATTAGTCAAGTCAAATAAATTATTTACAGGTGTTAAAGACCAAAGAGAAAACACAAATTAATTACAGAACACAGACAGGAACACATTGAGAATAACTGCTATTGGACCAGAGGTTGTGTTTGCGTGTTTTGTGTGTACATGTGTTTGTGTGTGTGTGAAAAAGGTTCAGAGTTGTTTATGTGGTTTGTACTGTGGCGTTTACATCAAGCCTCATTAGAGATTTATAGCTGACGCACTGCAGCTCACTCACTCAGAAATGCTGGGGTCAAGATGGCGGAAATGTGGAAATGCTTATTGTAAATTACTGAATGAGAATACGAAAAATACAAATGACTGGAAACTAAAAAGGCTTATAACCCTAAAAGGTAACTTTGTGGTAGAGTATGGAGGGCTATTTTTCTGTTGCACAATAGGACTGAATCATTATTAGTGATGAATGAGAAGAGAGAAAGCCGTTTTGAAACCTTTAGTACAATTTGAGAAGTGAATTACTTATATTCAGAACAATATCAGTTGAATACAAAGTCAGTCCTGCCTAAAATCAAATGCAAATGAGACTTGCATGTGTAAAACACGAGGATAAACCAGAAATACACACTCTTTTTAAGCAGACAGCGGCAACAATACATGATGCACTCGTATTTTTTGTGAAATATTTTAAAGCATCTGAAATTTTCACAACAGCCATTGTTACCACTGCCACTGGCTAAAGTCCTCTACAGTAGGCTACACACAGCAAAAATGAGCTTGGCGATAGTAAAGAAAAACTAAAAACATCAATAGTATACTGGCCTCCTGTTGGGTCCTGTGGCCAGTGTTGTGCAAACAGCAGAAAGTTGCGGCGTGTGAAGGGTAATGGGACATCCAACGCCAGGGGACAGCAGGCGGCAGAGTCACACACCGCTGCCGAAAGAAAGATGAAGTAATCTCAGGAAACAAGTAGACACACTCCACTTCGAATTTCGCCCCAAACAAGATTAAAGTGACATTATTCTATGAGAGTGTGGCAACAGTATTAATCTTACACATAGAGGCAGAGGCTAGACAAACACAAGCTGGCTGCAAGAGTATGGGAGCACATTCTTTATTTTGTCAGCGTATGGTGGAGTTCAGAAGTGGCTGAGAGAGCACCATTATCTCATTTTGTAATGCACTGATAGGGCTATTACACCCCGCTCTTAAATTTTTTTTTTGATAAAATCTGTTGTGTATAAATGTTACTTAATGCAACAATTAAATGCTTTGATGCCAATTCGATCAATTCTACATGTTCGAAGAGGACAGTTTTTAAAATGGACAATAACATGAAACCATATAATGCAACAGATATAATATATAAATTGAATACATACTGTATTACATTCAGCATGAAGCAAGAACCATAGAACAAGTACAAAGACAATTTGCTGCATGTGTCTATGTCCTGAAGATGACTTTGTATGCACTGGTATGTATAGATACATAAATTGCTCAATTCAAAATGCATTTATTTAGTTGTTGTCCGGTCGCATTCAAAACCTTAAATAAAAGTGCATTTGTATGACTGCATGCTGAATAAATACAGTAGCTCTGTGCAGAGCTGAGTTTGGCCGAAGAATCAAAGAATCCCCACCCACGCCATTTAGGAATTCAGCAGTTTCAAATCTACCAAATGAGCATTACATTGAGGTTTTGTTTAGAACCTGTTGCATAAATAAGCTGGTCCCTAAAACCCCGCTGAGAAAGACAGAGCTTTAATGAGTGGGGTTTAGGCCCCTCCACCCATCTACTCCTCCACCCTCAGCTTGGTCTCCTAATGAGCCATCATCATGCAAAACTGCCAGCTTGATACACATTAATTGGATTTTCACTTTTTCACCAATTAATTGACCAGCATTGTCATGTTGGCCAGCCTCTGAGGGCTTCTAAGAAAATGGGGAAGCTTCCCCTTTTTACTCTCACTGACTCTAATAGCCACTGACTGGAGAGGGGAAGCATTTTTCTTTTCTTTTCTTCTTTACTACCGAGATCAGCTATCTCATTATAGGCTTATGACATTTGCTGGAGCCAATCCCTTTGTGGAGAGAAAACAGTTTGTGTGCTGCTCAGTTGAAGCCTTTACAGTTTGTTAACCTGTCTCTGCCAGTGCCAGGGCCCCCGGGGGGAAAGCCTGATGTGCAGTGAGTGACTCAGATTCCTTGCACCCTAGAGGACAGACCACAGGGTGAGGGAGAGCAATCCCACGCCGCCTTGTTCAACAAGCACCAAAACAAGGAATGAATGCAGCCATGGCATTTCACAATGGTGATTTGATATGTTGACACATCGGTGGTGTTTCAAATTCTGCCAGGGGGATTTTTGTTCACATGAATCCCTGCACTTCAAATCCATTTGGGGAAAGTGCAGCAGAACTAATATTTTAGTAATCTGTTGGATTTAATCCTAAAAACTAAAGAGACCAAACACAAACGTGACCTTAGTTAATCATCTACCAAAAACTTGCAGGGCAGAGCCCAGTTAATATTTTTACATTTTAGAGTCTATGCCATGACTTTGGTTGGTTAATTATTAACATTTTAATTCTGTTTATAGTTGGGCCCCATAGTGATAACAAGGATAGCGGCAAGTAAAAGCATCACGCTAGCATTAGCCACACATTATGTCTCCATGGAAACATTTTGATTTACATTTTGATTCATCCTACATGAATGACTAAAAAGAAATGGCAGATCTGTGAACTTGCTGCGACCCTAACAGATTACATTTCCTGAAGTGAACATTACAGTACAGCCCAGGACAGGACTGCTTATAAATTGGATCAAAGTGTTGTGATGAAGAGGACATCCTGGGGCTGACCATAGTTTATAACTCATTAAAGCTATAGCTCATTATGCTGGCATAGCTTTGCTGCAATGACAGGTGAGCAGCTTCAGGTGACAATAACAGAAACCATTGATTGGTGCATTTCGCTGATGGATTGGTTATTCAAGAGCAGTACTGTGGCTGTATTTGCAAACATTACATGCCACTGTACTTAAAAAAAGAGAGAGATTATTCACCATAGACTGAGTTTACCATAAAACAATGCAACAGACATATCTTTAAAAACAATCTTAACACCTGCCCCCACATAGAGTCAAAGAGTTGAAGTAAATAATTAGTTACACTGAAAGTGATAATCATGGTATTATGGTGTCTGAAATACAAGATGGGTAACTTTTTGCATCAGTGGTTTTCAGAGAACAGTGAGTGTTATTGATCATTTGGTTCATTTTGACAATTATTTAATGTAATAGTTGTCTAAATGGGGGCAATTTGATGTTTGAACTGCTCATTGTACCTGAAGGGTACAAAAACAATAGCAACAATAGCTCTTGTGGGTCAATGAAAAGACTCTCTGTCAGCTACTATTTTAAAGGTAATGTTGTTTCCAGTTGCTGAAAAGCCATTCCCTTTAATCAATATCGTTCCAGTCAGGCAAGGTTGAAGGTTAGAGGTCAAACCTGAATGAAACCTGTGATTGGATAATTAAGGGCAATAACCTTAATTAATCAACTGAGAGCTGGAGGAGGAGTGTTTTACAACATGATGTGTTGGTTTCTGTAACCATGAAGGATTTCATTATTTATGTTAGAGTGTCCATTGTGTCACATTGGGGAGAAAAAAATTGGTGTTTTAATACCACCAGCATTTAATCAAGCAGAACTTCATTAATCCACATAATTAATTGAGCAGGCTTTGGTATGTTTCTTTTGCTACCTTTACTTTCTGGTCGGCCGGACATGTTTCACCATTATTGTTGTCCCATCCCTCCAAGGGTTGTGAGTTAATCTGCATGACCCAGCACCTGTCACATACTAATAAACACAGAACTAATTGACTTTGTTGCCCCACTTATCAGCTGCCTCACCAGTCAAAGCAGAGATTTTTGTTTGTTTACAGCCGCGCTAACAGGTGTGTCTCATCAACCAAGAAAAATATAGCTTATTATATTAGTGTTGGGGGGGTCATTATAGTGGAGAATAATGTCTCAAAAATTAACTTAAATAAAACAGCCCTTTTAGGATGTCAGGACAAGGGAATGACACACTAATTAAATGGAAATGACAACTAGGTTCAAATGTTGATTCCTATTATCTGCTTTAGATGGATAAACAGGTTAATACATAATTGTTTTCAGACTTTGGACCTGGTGGCTGTATAAAGCTAGTTTTATACAGGATGTCATATATTGCATAACTTTTAACACACCAAAAGTATAGTTGCAGTGCTAGTGATGAAACACTTCATCATCACTTCAGTCAAGAGCGTAATGTTTTAAATATAATACAATCAACACCATCAGTCAATCCTTTATTGTTATGGATAAACCACCAGAACATAATTAAGGTCAGTATATTGTAGCATGTTAGACCATGTTTACAGTGTCAGTATATTAATTTACGTTAAGAAATAACTGTACAACAATAAGGTGACTGGAAAGATGACTGTATAAAACTACAATTGTCCTACTTATCCAGTAACATGGCAGAGACAATGTGCCAGCTGAATACAGTAACCCTTTGCTCTCTCTTTCTCTTATTCCTGTTGCTCTTGTTGTCTCTTCCCTTTATACACTTCTGTGCACACACACACACACACGCACACACACACACACACACACACTCACACGCATAATAGCGCTTCAAAGTTTTTCCAGGGTATTTCTCGGTTAATTAACAGATTAGTGGTGTGGGGCAGCTCTGAAGTTCAGAGGTCAAGACTAAACCCTCTAACTGGGAGGATAATCAGTGGCAGGTGGGTCCACACTTCTCCTGTTGCCCCTCACAAACCCCTCCCCTCTTGACTTCACTTGTGGCAAAAAATAAGTCCCCTCTGCATTATAGGCTACCAGCGCCGTCGACTCCAGCTACCTGACAGAGGGAGAGCTAGTGCGAGGGAGAGAGTAACAGTGTGAGGAGAGGATGGAACAACATTTGAAAGAGCAAGGCGACAGGTTCTGGTATTGTGCCATCCTTTCATACACACTACCAGGACACATATTTACAAAACTGACCAGTGGGATTCTCTGAACACAGTTTCACTGAATGGAACGTGGACTATAGGACCACAAGCCTGGGGCTGATGCTAGAAAATAGAAATACAATAAGAAAGACGGCTGCAAAGAGAATGAGGGCTTGAGTCTGTCTTTTTTTTTTTTTTTGCCCAGTCTCCATTCACTCCTCCCATATTCCATTCCAGGTTCTGCTTGGTGGAGACCTCCATTGTGAGCTTGTGAATGGGAGACTTTGGGAGTGTCTCACCTTCCATTAATTAGGACTGGCCACCGTTTCCGCTCCCCTGTGAGCCCCTTCATTATTATTTCTTCACATTCTTTAACAAAAGTTAACCCCATTCCTTCATTCAAACATCAAATACTTCTGGCAAAAATGCATAGAAAAAAAAATGTATCTTTAATTTCAGAGCATTTCCTTAAAAAACTAGAATCCAAAACAAAATTCAAACCCACTTTATTGCAAAATACAATAACAATGTAAACACATGACTTGCATTTTGTGTATATTCCTTAATAAACAAACCTTTCTTAAATTTGTTTCTTATTGATACAAAGGTAAAACACTCAATAATGGTTTATTTTTAACAGACGTATTGTTGAAGTAGTAGTTCATGGAGTACACACACACACTTATTGAAATACCAACCTAAAATACACCTCCCCTACATCAGTGAGCATAGATGTCCTGGGGTGCATTCTACTGCTGCCCAGCGGGCATCCATTTGCTGGAAAAAATCACTTTGCCTCATTAGCTACACACACTCTTAGTTTGTCACAATGCCTTTGCTTAAGTCCTACTAACAGAGCCCCCCCCCCCTCCGCTCTTTCTCTAGGTGGAGACTTCAGGGGCCAGGGGCACAGTTTGGGTGAGTGAGGCCTTTTCTTTCTACCCCTCTCCTAGCTGGTTTAAGGGTTGTAATTATCTTTTGCTGGGGGAGGCTGTAAATTGGATTAAAGTGGAGAGTCTCGGCTGAGTGGATCATGCCCACCCCCCCCATCCCTCTCCCTCCACCCTTAGCCCTCCTCGCCCCCCGCCATCTCACCACTTGGTGGGCCACACGCTGATAAAGTGCGGAAAACCGGATTTGGATTCAGCCTCAGCATTCATGGCTTCCTGCCGGAAAAAATGAAATTTTCCAACAGAAGGGGCCAGTATGCCTGTGGTATCTGTCCATGTGGTGTGTTTCATCTGGCCTCACTCTTCCAGAAACACCATTACCTACGTTATCAGTGTGAACCGACTCAGCCTGACTGGACTTGGAAGCCTGGCCAGCTACTATCCATATAGTCTCTGACCACCTCTGTGTTGTAGCTCTCTTCACCTGAATTATATTTAGTTTAAATGGACGTTATTTATTCAGTATTTGCAGTAAGATAGTATAGATAAGACAGATCACATCCCTAAAAAACATAAAAATGCGAACTTATTAATGCTCCCAGAGTGAATACATAGGCTGTTAACATCAAAATTTGGGGGACAAAGTAAAGAGCAGGTAGTAAGAGGATGATTTTTTGGCTCTGAAGTCGTTTTTCTGGTGATTGTAAAATTCTAATCCTGTCGAGGAATGTCTCCAGGTCTTTTCGGATTGCTGGGATACTGGTGCGTGAAATGGCAAGTCTACCTTTCCAAATGATGTGAACCCTGTTTTCACTGAAATCTCAAAAGCTTTTACAACTCATGGCAGGTTCAGCATTTGCATTGAATTGACTTGTCTATGGAGATTGGTGCCCATGACTGCATCTGACCCTTGGTTGATCAGAGAAACTTTGCCTCAACTTTTTTTTTTTTTTACCCTTGACATTAAATTCACATACACGGGGTGGACACAACAAAACCTGTAAAATATAATTCAGTGTAATAATCTTGTAGTAAAAATAACCCAACTGTAATTAAATGGTTCTCACATCTTGATATTATTGATTATCAATGTGAACAGTGGAATAGCTTTAGTACACAACACACTGTAATAACTCATCCAGCATTTCTTTCTAGGCATACTGAGAATTTTTGCAGGACTTATAGCTGTAATGCATCTTTTACAGGACCTACAGTATCATATACTCTGAGTAAGTACACATGCAAGTACACATACATGTTTCTATGTAGATATCTAATGTGAAGCTCCCTTATTTGAGCTTGTAGCTTTAGTTTGAAGCAAGAACAATTAATAAAAATAAGATATGCTGCCAGTTGTACAGAAATGAATGTAATTATATTTTATTTATTTATATTGTAGCCTGAAAAATACAGCAATGCATAGTCAAACATAATTCATTAACTCAAAACAGTGATGCTCATTAGACAAACAACAAGACTAGAGGTTTATATCTCTTACTTCCAAACCAAATTTGTGAATGGAGTAAGTCAAGTAGCATAAGGGGTTTCTCAGAGGTAATACCAAACTAGGTTGAGTGGTCCCCTATTGCGGGTATAATGACCTGAAACCTGAAGAGCAATGAAAGAGAGTCTATTGAGGAGGGTTTTTCCATTCATGTAAAATGTCAATGCATTTTCCAACAGACACTTACAAGGGATCAGTGGACCCTCAAGTGTTCATGAAGAAAATAACCTTTCAGTACTATACAGGGATGCTATGTGACTGAGCCATTCTATGACCATAACACCTCTAATGATTTAACCAAATAGCTTTGGCATTTTAGGAAGATAGGGGGAAAAACAATAAAGAGCACATTTTTTTATTTATTTATTTTCTTTCTCAAACAGCGATTCAGGAAAAAATAAAAAACACAAGAAAACATCAGTGGTTCTGGGTTTACTTATGCCTTCAAGCAATCTGCATTGAAATGATCGAGCAAAAGGCCACACAGAGTGCAATCGAGTAAGTTATCTTGCTTCTTGGGTTTTAGTTACTAGCGTGTAAGTGTTTTTCACAAGGCGCTAGAAAAACACAGCTACAGTTATCTGGGATGCTCCTCTCTTGATCCCTCAGCCTCCCAACTCGCACTTTTTGTCCCGCTCTAAGCCATTGAGATAAATGGGAGGGAGTGCTGTTGGTAGGAGATTCCTCAGCACAGTGGGAGCTCAGGGCCGTCACTACGAGTGTTTGTCTAAGATATGGACTGTTTGTAGTACTCCCCTCCAATAATTCATTTATTATTACACACAAGAAATATGGCCCGGAAAAATGTGTGTTGGTGTTTTTTGTCATTATACATCAGGACACCAACTCCCTGTGGTTAAAACTATTGGCATTAGTAAGCTAAATTAGAAGTTGGAGTTTTTGTTCCGATACAAATCATTTTATCTCTTAAGTATGCTCATAAAATATATTCAGTGATGAATTAAACACATCCACTGTATCTAATGGCTATGAAAAAGACAATTACAGTGCATTATTATCGAAAGACATTGGCAATGAATTAGAAAAACAAATGTTCACGAAGGCAGTTTTAAATTTTTTACTTTTTAATGGCTTCAACAACAAATAAAGTTGTGTTGATAAGAACAAATTCTTAAGGTTGACACAGTGTGACGAGGCTGCTCTTTTCAGGACACTGTGTACAAAAAGACTTGGCTAATCCAGGTCTATGTGTGGCTCATCCAGATCTGACATATTTACACCGGATATGTTCCTGAAATGAGGGCATTCTGTCTCTGTGTTTATTAGATAGCAGTCAGAATCTCCTTTCATCTTTAATTTCCTGCCGTGCCATCTGAAGACAAAGATCAAACAGGGGACAAAGTGGCCCTCCACGCTCCAGACTCCTCTGAGGAGAGTGAGGAACCCCCACTGTTCACTCGCCCTGACCCTCTCCACTTCCTCTTTGCATAACCCTCCTCCACAGACTAGCCCTTAAAAGGTAAAACTTATCAAAGCTGTTGTCTGCAATGAGCCTGTTCATCCTGCATTACTGATTAGCGATTGACTCTGGAACCATTTGTAAACTTCATCCTGTCACTGACAGATTTAATGTTCTGTACAAGCAACCATGAGTCTGTCACGTCGACTTAATCTGCTTTTAATTTGTATTTTCACTTCTTCTGTATCTCCTTGGTGTTCACCCTTCAAAATGGCCATTCAGTGAGCCTCTCCATTCTCATCAGAAAACTTTGATTGCCAATCTGTGTGATCCACATCAATCAAACATCTGTTCAGCGTTTTGTCCACTGCTGCACCTGCTGACCTCCAAGTGACCTGCAAAATAAGCAGTGAGGCGGGAAACCACAGGAAGCAATTTACTCTCCCAAAGCTACCTTGGAAAGGGAGAACCAATCAGGGCTCTGCATAGAGTGTCCATTTTTTGATTAAATGTACTCTAGCCCAAGCCTCTTATGTTTGATTTTCTTTCTTTTTAACTGCACCCACAGTGTTACATAGGCAAAGGGGAGGTGAAATTTCTCCCTTCCAAATGGATTGCAATTTCCCCCCATTTAGCACCTGAAGGTAATTAGCTTGAAGAGATTGCAGAGTGAGAAACACGTTCATGGAACATTAACTCTCGCACATTCTCCAGTTGCAGGGAATTAATAGGAAAGATTAAAGTTTAAAGAGAGCAAATGCCATTAGCTCACAAACCCCTTCTCATGGGCTGCAACCAAACCATGCTAAACCAATGCTGATTTTAAAATGGCATTTTTTTTATCATAGTTTTCATCACATTTCATGCAAAGTTTCATAGGTGTATTAGTATTTGCACTTTGATGTATGTTTATGTGCTGCATGTTGCAGAGGCACCATCGCCTGCAGCTTTATGTTGTCCTCTTTAATGAGTTTTTGTGTGTCCTCTCAGCTGCCCCTGCATTATGCTAATGACCAGTTTGGCATGTACTATATTTAGAGGCAAGCAAGAGAAAACATACAAGATAATCAGATTTTTATATACTTTTAAAGGCCCTTTTTTTCTAACGTATCATACGTTCTTTCAGTGGCTGCTGGGATTTTTTTAAGTATCTGTATGTGTATCTAATCATTTATTTCCATCATACACTGAGTTTTTGTTCAGCTATACTTTTCTCCACTTATTTGCCCATTTAGCCATTCATCCATCAATCTATCTACCTTAAGGGGATAGAGGAGGAGACGGCAATTGGCAATGAATTTTTAGAGGCCATCCCACTCACAGATTCCATCATAGCCTGAAAAATTCTGTGAGGTAAAAAAAAATGAAATTGAGACATGGTAGAATTTATTGCCCAGAAAATTCCATTCTACTATCTGATTTGAAAAGTCCAGTCCTCCTAGCTTCAGAAAATCTATTTCCCCACATTTTAATACCCCCGCGTAGCAGTCCTCATAATTCATTCGAGTGTGTTAAGCTCAGTTTTATTAGATCTGAAACAAATTTTGGTGGGGATCCTATAGGTCATTAACCATGGAGTAATTTTATCCTTGTTTCCCTAATGATGCCATAATGGTGAGTGAATTTCTTAACTAAAGACCAAAGAACATTGTGAAGGTCAGCTTCATCTGCAGGCTCCTTCAAGCGCTTCTCAGAGAGATTGGAAAAGTCGCACATTTTTGAGGAGTCATTAATAACCTTAAAGCTGAGAGCCTATTTGCGTTCTCGCTCTCTACCTTTTAATTTCCCTGCTTTTTCACTTTCTCTCTCTCCTGCTCTGTCTTTTTTTCTGTTCTTTCATTGCCCTCATGCAGAAAGAAGGGAATGCTGTGAGTGTGTGAGAATGGGCTAGACAGCACCAGAGAAAAAGAGGGAGAGTGCAGAAATGGTAGTGCGGTGACATACAGATCCCAGATGTGATGCTGCTATAATTTGAATTTTATGCCTTTGTTATCGCTTTAATCATTTTCTTTATTCGTTTTGTTTCAGTGGTCTGGGAGAGACACCTGATAGGGTAAACCACCTAGGGACCCATTTTTATTTGGAATGTGGTGCAAGGTCTAATTAGAATTTGAATTTTGCTGAGCCTTGAAATGGCTGGTACTTTATCCTGATCGCCTTAGATATTGTTCCAAGTCAATCATTTGTCATCGCAAAGCATGCTGGGAAGGTTCTGCTAATGAAGCCCTGGGTTTGTTCGCCATTTTTTGCTGCCCTGGCATTTTTGTCCATTTAGACAGCCTGATGTAAAGACGACAGTGGTTATATATCCATGTTATGACACCAGCACACTGTGGTTGGACTGTTGGTGTCACATCCATCTGAGGTCTGTCACCATTCAACATCGACACACTGGAGGGCGGGAAGGTTTTCAGCCCGTCTGTTAGAGTTCATCGAAGAAAGCAGTCAGCGAGTTAAGCATGCAGTAGTGAAATGTAACTATTATATTTACTGAATACATTTTGAGGTACTTGTACTGTTTAGTAGTATAGTTCTTACTATATTGTATCTTAACAAGTACAATAATAATTCCTTTTTTACTTCAGTAATTTTACTTTTTGCTACTTTTCCAAGCTACTTTTTATTGCTACTACTACTATACTTAAACTCCACTACAATTAAATTACATTTGTTTAAGAGAAACATCCAACCATTAATGGATTTATAATATAATCTAATATAATAAATACCTATTCATTATTTAAACTGAAAACTCCTAAGTTGTTCTAAAAATGTTATACATTTGTGTGTGTGTCTGTATGTGTGTCTCATTTAGATGGATTCCTCCTAGGGACAGGGGACTACTAGCTGTCCTGTATGTCAGCATGTGAACAGGAGAAGGTAATGGTGTTTTGTCACAGTCTATCTGGGTTAACGTGTGTCCTACTCTCAGGTCCCCTCCGATGCATTTTATTTCCCGAGCGCCTCCTTTGGAGAGATTGGAGTTGACAGGCGTTAACATTTAGAAATGTACCAATAAATGGCATTCATGGGTGCTGATATGCAGTTTGCTGGTGATTTACGAAGAGCAGTGCAGCAGCTATTTGTGCAACAGCGGAATTTGTAACTTGAACAACAATAATCATGTGTTCATTATGATATAGGTGATAACACATAAGGAGTTTGGTTCCATTCTCATTTATGCAGGATATTTGTTTTCAGTTGTATTATAAATTGTTTTCCCTCAGATCTGCTTGAGCGAGCAGGTACCTCTCAACTCTTGGGACTAGACTTTTTGGTTAATTGTGTTTAACTCTAATTGGAACTGAAGTAAAAAGTCTGGAAAGCCTGCTTTGAACTCCTTTGAAATAGAATAAAATTCTTCTGACAAGATGATGGATCACCTGTAAGTCTACCTGACACTGAAATTAGGGTTTTTAATGACATGCTGCCTCCTCCTAGATGTGAAATTCAAATTCCCTCCCTGGTCTCCCTCCCTGTCGTCACCTGTCCCTTTGACTCGTGTACACCAAACACAGGCAGTTTGTCTTTGTCACTGGGAGCAGTACAATGTTTTTCACCAGCAAGCTTTTGTATTAACCAATCTCATATGGAACTGAGGACATAGCTCATTGAGCACCGTGTTGTTGTTACGTGAGCGTATTTTTCCTTTCATAGGGAGCAGGCACAGATTTCTTGTACCACTCATTTTATCCCTACTGTAGAGACCTTCTTAATGTTCTATGTATCACTGGAGCCAAATTCAAATTTTTATTCAATTTAGACCAGATAAAGGAAATGAATTAAATCTATATTTTCTGTTAAAAAAAAGGTGGGCCCATAAATACATAATTCATAAAAGTAGTATTAAAGAATGGTTTAAAATTGTATTATTTTGTTCTCAAATGGTAAGTTAAAACTGCAGTTAGGTACTTGATCTTGATATTTGAGCTCTCCTGGCACAGCCGATGGCGGTGGTAGGGTGTCACCTGTAATCCGGTGTGGCACCTCTCATGAACACCCACACTGGATCCCTTGTCACCCCACAATGCTCTGTTTCAACTAGGGCCATAGTAATCCATCCTGAAGCATGAAGGAAAGGCCCAGGCTGGCTCTGAGACTGGGGGCAGCGAGAAGCAAATGAAAAATCAATGCTACTGTGACACATTAACTTATCCACCAATTTCATAACTGGCATTAGGTGTCAGGAGAAATCTGTAGTGTGGAGGTGGCTGGTTGGACCTTATTGGCTTTCATGGCCGTCGTGTGCTCTCAACTGGTGGAGGAAGTGGGCGAAAGTGGCGAGTTACACTAAAATAATAAGACGTTAGAAACCCGAGGGATTATCAGCTGCTGCTGGACTCATGGTGAACAATGTGCAGACTGTCATTTAGTCCTGGCTTTACTTGACTATTAATGTACAATTTACTACACAAGTATGACCTTATGTATGATGTCATTTAATAAAACTGACAAACTTCACAACAGTATAACTGACATCAAATTGTGGGTGGATATGCTACAGTCACTGTATTGTATCGGTAACAAATAGTTCAGGTTCAGGCAACGAAAGAGTTGTATATAAATAAATAAATAATCTAAACCAAATTTACCAGATTTTTGTGAAATTTTAATAAAGTGAAACTATTTTCTAATTCTAAGTCTTTTTTTTTTTCAATATTTAGCCAAAGCCACAATCATTGACTGCTAATCATAAACAAAACAATGTTAATATATGTTAGTTGGTATGAAATAAAATGTAGCATATGAAATATGTGATCATTAAATCTTTTATTTTCTGTATAAAGATTTGGTGTCATGTAAATTCATTATGTTAAAAACGTAAGTGAACGGACATTAAATTTCTCGCATTTGAAGTTATTTAAATTACCAAACCTAAAATGTCAACTTTTGCATTTTGGGTGCATAAATACTTTAGTTTACCACAGAAATAAATAAATGTGGAATTTATGTGAAAACAAATTTTATTATTCTCTTTGCTTTTGAAGGTTCACTTCATCTGAAATAAGCTCAGTGTTCGTCTGACACATCATAACAATAATAATCTACAGCGAGTCAGTGGAAATGGTGGAGAGAAAAATAGCCTTCACTTGGAGAGCTGGCCTAATCAGTACTCTCTCTCAACTGTTAAATGTATTTAAACACTAAATTAACAACCCATAAAGGGCCTCTGGTACACTACGTTCAAATTAGAGCCAGTTCTTATTTACTGCCACAGAACTGCAAAAGTGACACTTTCCCTGATCACATTAAGAAAAGCAATGGAGTGACCTTGGCATAATGGAGGTGGATGAGATACGAGCGCCACCACCCTCATCCACAAAAACACACAGATTCCCTGTATCCTCAGCCAGCAGGCGGAGATGAAAAAGACAGAATGATAAAAAGAGGATGACTGTCCTCATCTACAGTGTCATTAAATCATCAGCTAATGCTGTTAGCATCAGTTCAGCTACTTATGCTGAGACGAACCAGTGAGATTTATGGGAATGACATCTGAGATTTGGAAAACAGAGGAAAGAGAGAAACGCTCCAGGAGCCTGGGTTTTAGTTTTAGAAAAAGCCCAGCCAAGCCTGCAGTTCACCTCTAAGTTCTGTGCCGGGGGTGTTGGTGTCATCTTGTTTAGCGGGAGTTCATCGTTCACATATTTAATGCTTTAATTACACCTCAACAGCTGTGCATAGTGATTTAAGTTTATGGATGTGAAAGCTCTTAATTATGAAGCAAAATGCATAAAGTCATTTCTGATGGTGGATGCAGACAATTAAATTTATTTAAGAATTTCTGCAGAGGCAGAGAAAACTGCTTTCTGAAAATGACCCTTACTGAAATGCACAATATGCTGTAATGTGTTCTATAATCTATAAAGAGGGTGGATGGGAGCTATCAATCTGCAGGAGTCATGAGAAAGTCATGTAAAGAAAATCTTGTTTTTCACTTTGATACCGCAGTATACAAGAGTTTCTTAAAACAACGAAGGGCAGGAAAAGGATAAGTACGTGAGCCTGACACAGAAGAGAAGTGCCTCCCCAGCTGGATATGTGTTGGGATTTGTGGAGCTCTGATGGAGATCCAGTAGAAGTGAACCATGAGATTTGTTCTTTTTCATGTGCCTGATGAGTAATTTCAGGGATTTGTGGTGACGTGTGCCCTGTAAAAAGTCACCCAAACTGCATACATGCACAATGCAAACAATGTTATTCACATTGTAAAGATTGCTTTTAAAATTCTAAATCCAAATATGTACAAACAATATTCATGTACAGAGAAATGCAGGCATGAAAGCCTTCAAAAATCCATACAGTACAAATCAAAGTAAACACTTATAATACACACAGATACAAATTCCGTAAATTTATTTGTGCATTGCAGAACATACTGTGCTTTCGAGGGCTAAACGTGGTCTTTGTGTGCATAAAGAAGGAAAGTGACACAATAAAAACATAACGTTTAAACACATTTACAGGCTTGATGTCCTGGCTTCAGTCAAGACGACTTCTACTTGCACCGAACGGCCTCAGACAAAAATTAAAGACCACCACTAACTGTAAACCCCCTTTGTGGTATTTCTGTTATTTGTCAGATGAGATGTATTTGTCAGCCGCTGGCCACTGACACACATTCACACTACTGATGTACCTCTTCAGTCAAGTTCTGCTCACATTATTTGGTAAATTGACTCCTGAGTGCCATTTGGTAACAGAAACATATCGTGGCCCATTTTTCTTTCTCTTTGGTCGTTCAGCATTCTTCATTCTCCCTCTCTTTCTGTCTCTCTTACAATCTTTACAACACTCTGTTCTTTTTTTCAGTTGGGTGGTTTAAGCCTGAACATAGACTGATGATTTAAAATAAAGTAATTCCCTTAAATGTTTTTTAAAAGGTACTGGAGCCATGACATTGTGGCCATTATTGATGACATCATCATTATGTATAGGATCTTGGCGAATAATAACCTATAATCTGTCATTTTTCCTGTTATCTGCATTGCAAGTTGTAAAGGTTAGGTGATTTATTTTAATGTTTAATGTGTCAGCTGGTATTGCCATGCACTACTATCCTGATATATTCCACACTTAAAGGCATTATTGTTCCATTTTACTCCAGCTCACAATCCAGGAAAAGTACTTGTCATGAATAATCAACAAAGTCTTATTTAATTGTCTTTTTGTGGTTGACAAAAAGGTTTCTGTAAAACTCAAAACCATTAATAGATTACAGCAATATATAAATATTGTTTTTACAAAATGATAAAACTCGCAACATGGTATAAAATTACAGGTTTTGCCATATAACAATTTTTTGGTTATGATTTATGCATATCTTGCTGAAATCAACCTACGAATGTGTTTCAAGGTGAAACAAATATGCAGCCTTATTGGATACATTTTGCTGTATTTAATTTCATTTCTACTTTTGATTTTCGGTAAACCATGAAAAGTAGGTGAACAGAATCTGCCGCAAGAAGCATGGGATGGAGCAACAGAAAAAAGGGCCCCACATACAAAGACATTTCTGTACAGCATATTCCCCAAAGATGAATAGCTGTTTGGTGGTATGGTCGTGCAGAACAATGAGAAGGATTTCAGGAAAATGGGCTTTGGTGTGGCATTGTACGCATGCTTTGTGGAGGGGGGGTGGTGGGGGTGTGTGTGTGTGGGGGGGAGGATCAGCATGCTTGAGCGCATTTAAATTTACACAAACTCTCTAGGAATGACAGTGATAAATGTTACACTCTATTCTACAATATGTTTAATGCATAGGTCTGAGGAGTTAAGTTTTCCCCTCTGGTACGAGGCTGCTGTTGTAGTTACCACTATATGTTACATCAGATTCCTTTCCATTAAAATGCCAAGTGGCACAGTGAAGACAGCAGGAGAATATGACACTGAATTTGTTTACCTGTCACCTTCCACTATCCTTCCTTTTTTTTTTCCCTCTCTCTCCTTTTGTGTGTGTCTGTGTGTGTGTGAGTGCACGTGTAAGAGGTCAGGCATGACGTATGTTCTCTTTTAAATCAGACCAACAGAAATAAATATAGAAAATTATAACACTTTTCTTGCTCTACCAATACACACATACGCATACATGTATTTTGCTTTACGGATGTAGTATTTGCAAATCCATTATGGCAGTGTAAGGATGGACTGTCAGACCAACGTGTAATAAAATATATCCCCACAGAAGAATTTCCAAACTGTGACTGGCCACATCGTTCTGCATTTCTTGTCCTCCTTGTTACCAAACAGGCAGACCACTGCTGTCGACACTCTCTTCCTCGCGTTCTCCCTTCTCTCTCTGTCACACACATATTTATACACATATGTACAAAGATGCACTTGTGTGGATTATAAGCAAGTGTATGTTGGAGTCTCTGACCTGTGCTTGATCTCCTGTAAGCAGGGTCTGCATGAGCAGCTGAGTGTACTTCTACTGTACGCGTACCACTGTAAGAGCTGATAAGATAGCGTGCAAGCTTGATCTCTCTTAAGGATAAGTGTTTTGGCTCACAGTGCACCTGGAAAGACACAGTAACACCTGAGTGGATGTTTTTAAAATGTACTGTATACCAGGGTGCCACAGTATGTATCGGTGAACCAACTGGGGATTATACACACACACACACATACACACAAACGCTTTTTTGCTCACCATCACCCTGTAGGTTTAAGATAAATGAGTTCTGACTTATAAAAGTCAGGCTTTGGGTAAGTTATTCATCCTTCATTCTTGCTAATCAACTTTTAATTATAAACATAAGTATATCACTCAAATGAATGTTTATCCAGTGGTACTCATTCTTTATGTTTCACATTTTCCACAACTAATTTTTTTTTGAATAGTAGTGCAGTTGTATACCCCTTTATAAAAGTGTAAAAACATTCAGATCTGTCATTCGTGAGTGTGGACAATGCTTTTACCTTTTGTGACAAATTGTTTGCTAGAAATCATGTACATTTAGGACCACCCACGTGATTCTGAACAAAACAACGTGCCACTGAATTAAATTGTTGTTGTTATCGTAACATACGTTTTTCCTCATCTGAACAAAACAGTATTAGCAATGAACAAGTGCAGCAGTGGGTGGTTCAAGCAGCAAACAGCTATTATATTCTTTAGTTTTATGACCCATACAATAGCCTGGGCCAAGCACAACTCTATGTGTACTGTAGTAGGCCCACTGTAAAGCCTGTAATATGTAAACAAACAAGCCCAAACTTTCTCTGATTTACAGCGTTAGCTGGTCTTGGCCGGGGATTCTTCACCACCTCCAACAGGCCTGAGCCAGCCAGCAATTCCAGTCGCAGACAGCTTGAGCACTTTCGATTTTATACCTCAGCAATTTTTATAGCGTCTTTAGCTCTGCACGCACAGTCCTCACTATATCCTCTGGAAAAAGAGAGCCCGCGAGAGGCAGGGAGGAAGAAGAAGAAAATAACAATATTGCAGGAAAAAAAAGAATAAAAAAAGAAAACAGGTGTTGATGAAGGATGCTAAGAAGCCAGGTCATGTGACTTGAACTGTTTTGTGCTCTGATTGGACCCTGATGCAGGACGCGGTGCCGTCCCGGCTTGTGATTGAATTGGCTGATGATACAGCACTGTCTCAGTGCCTCCCGCTCAGATTAAGTAAGGTAGAGTAGCCAAGCCTCTGAGGGTTTTAGCATCTGTGCAAGGTTGCTGTAACTGATACTGTGAAGTTATAATTAAAGGTTCCAACTGAGAGAACCTCACTTGATGCAGTTCACACCTTTCCTCTTTCCTGCAGGATAACTAGAGGAATAATGTAGGAGACAGGATAGCAGCTGAAAAGTGCATTTTAACTACTGTTAAAGAGCTTGTTTGTTCCCATGCACACGTGAGTACAGCACTGGAAGGTAAACAAAGCTACAGCACATAATTCACAGCAATTTCCATACACTGTAAGATATTTATTAGTACAAAGACTAATGCTAAGACCGAAGTAAATCAGTTAATGGATAAGTGCCACTTAGTCTGTATAACTGCATTTGCAAAATAAATATTTCTCTTATTCCAGACTCAAAGTACTGAAAGTACTGGTTCCTATTTTTTACCTTATGAACAAGGTTAGAGTTTTTGATTGCCATACACTATCTCCCATTTTTCATTTACCTGGCAGAAAATCAGATGCGACAGTTAAATTTTGACAGTAGAGAAAATCTACTCTTTGCCATTAGAGCTAATGTCATGTTTCTGTGCTAATCCCTCATCATTTTTGGGCCTCATTGCCTATTTTTCTCTATGATATTAAGTATTCAAAGCTCATTTACATTCTTATTTTTCAATTTGCTGCTGCAGTAGTTTAATTTATTCCATATAATTTCTTTTTCTGAGAGGGACATTAATCATTGACTGTACGTTTTAGTGCCTCTGGGATTTTTTTAATCAATAAAATAAAGGGATAAAAGCCTCAGCGCTGGGCTAGGTTACAAAGGCTGGGTGGTGGATTTGTCTTCACTTCCTTCTGTTTTACTGAATCTTCGTGTTTGTTCAAATTAATTCAGTTTTAGTTCACTTCATTACTATGTCTTATTGATGTACGTGTCCAAGTTCATTATTTCTCTTTGTCTTTCAGTAGTTTTATATTTCTTTTTATATTTATCTGGAGAACTTTCCAGAAAAAAGAATTCTTTCTATTAGTCATTCTCCGTTTTGTTTGCAAGGCAGTGACAAAGGCATGTCTCAGAAATAACACTCATATCATTGAGGGCCTCCCTGTAATGCTTCTGGTAGTTCTATATTTCTGGTCTGTTAACCTGGAGGCCTAACCACTTTCATCCTCTTTCTTCCTCCCTTTTCTTGTTGTTTCTTCATCCTTTCACATTCATTTTATGCTTGGCTATTCCGTAGGCTATCAGTGTATTAATGCCATGGCTTAAGCCAAACAGCCTCTGTGAGATAAGCCTCCGGGTCGTCATGTGGCTGTTCACAGTTCATACTCTGCTTTCCCCCCTTAGTTGGAAACCCCAAATCATTTAATAATATTAATCTGTTTTTGAATGTGTGTGTGTGTGTGTGTGTGTGTCACACTTTTTGCTCTTCTTCATTTTCTTTCAAAAATGCATTTGTTTTTTCATTTCCTTGTGTCTAGTAGAGACATTGCACATCTTCATTAGTTATTGACTTGTTTGATGGGCTTGACCTTCCAAAGGTGTGACTGAAGGTAGGGTTTGATCATCTGTTGATGAAGGGGGTCTACAGAGATGGAGAGGGTCTGAAACTGTGATACATAATGCTGTTGGCTATAATACTTTGTGCATGGCTGGTTGCACGCCTGCTAATCACAAGGAAAAGACCCGACTGTCTCACTCCATAAACCTGGCCCAGTAAGCAGACAGCCATGGGGGCGCAATGTCACTTGTAAATCCCAAATTAAACTCAACTGCCCAAAGCTTCCCGGCGTAAAAAATGCCCTCACCACAATCTCGCCTCCCCATGTCTTCCTCTGAGCTGCACAGGGTGTACTGATAGGTGTCCAGGTGTCAACAGTGTCAAGGTTGTGGAGTGGTCAATTTGTCCGCTTGTTGGCCACGTTTAGCTTTATGCATGTATTTTATGCCACAGAGCTTCTGCTGCTACTGGGCCTGCCTCCAGTGCTCGCCTCAACCAACCTGATCCCTTCATTCCTGCTTTTTGACACAGTATTATGTTTGCAAAAATAAATTATGCTCCATGGAAAAATATAGTTTACTTGCATCTTTCCTTTATGCCCCCCCCCCCCCCCTTCTTTGTCATTACATAGACTGTAAAAGAAATTTCTTTATGTGCATAGTGACTTGTTTAAGCTCCCTATAAGGGAGGGGGGAATGGTCTCCTTGAAGGCAATCTGTTCATTAAGATAATGTGTTAGTTCCAATTAAACTAACATTAAAACGGTCCCCATAAAGAGTTGGAGTCAGCGTTTTTCCTAACTTGCTCTTTTAATTACATCGTTCCTCTCCTGTCATTAAGGATATTAAAAATTCATTAACAAGAATAGTACTGTGTCACAGCTACAAATCAGAGAGACTTTCATCTCATGTTGTCAAAAGATTATTGCCATTAGTGATTTTATTTGAAAGGCGTTAAGTTCCCCTTAAGTTATGTTTCAGGACCTGATGTCAACAGGTTACTGCAGTGGCAAACTGTCAGGTTGTGAAAGCTTCACATTTATTTGCAAGGTGTGTTAATGTGGGATTTAATGGAAAAAGAAAGAGACATTTAAGTGATGAATGAGTTTTGGCAACATAGGCCTTTACACGTTGTATTTATCCATTTATTAAATGTACATTTATTTGCAGCGGCATCCAGCGTCCCCTCTAATGTGATTCCATTGCCGGCTGTTATGTTTTCCGTCAGTTATATTTCTCGCTCCTAATTTGTTTTCATCAAATGTGTTTATGGCTAGCTGAAACTGTTTTACAGCTTCACTTATCGAACCGTGTGGCTGCTGCTGCAGGAAATGAGTCTGTCCATGAATAACATAACACTGCCAGCCTGATCCTTGCCAGGGAAGGAGAAAGGAAGGAAACTGAATCTGCATCTCTTTCTTATCGCAACTGCAGGTTCATCCTTATGCTGCTGCACAGTTTTCAACAGATAGTAAAAAGCTGCCTATCTACCTTAATGAACAGCAGTGTGTAGCCCAGGTTAACGCACCTAATGATGAAGATTAAAGAAGTAGAACAAACATACACACATGTGGGAAATGCAGCAGGTGTTAATGTGAAAATAATTATGGCTTTGGCATCAAAGTGAGGAATAATTAAATGAATAAATGTAAAACAACAGCTTTGAATGTTTTGTTGGCACAGAAATGTTTTTTGTGTCCCAAATATTTCCCTCGTGGTATCTGTGAACACCTTCATGCAAATCCTAATCAGTATTAAGAAAATGGATCGAAACTATACAAGGAAATGATTGGCAGGATGTTGTAAAACCCATGTCAATATTGAACATTTTTGATGTGCATGTCTAAAATAGATTTTTTTAATGACTGTGAACGCAGGCTCTCATTTGGATTATAATATTGTGAGTACTGTACAACTATTCTCTTGTGTCAGTACAGTAAGGTACTCTCATGGTCAACTTTAGAGTCATGCATGAAAATATAATATGGTTGGTAAGATTCTTCACTTTTCTTTTCTCTAAAATTATTTTTTTTTAAATCATGTAATTTCATAACGTACTTTGATATAATTACAGAATAAATGTAAATTTTTACAGTCAGGGACTTTTTTTTCCTTCATCCTCAGCTCAATTACATTTCTACAGTCCCTTGACATATGCATTCAGAACCTGGACTAGGTTGCACCAGTTTTTCTAAATCCATTACTAATTTTATATCTAAAGTACTTCATGATGTCTTTGTAGCTAACGAAAGAAAACGTCTTGTTATGTAAAGATGTAGGTTATGGATGCTAGGAAACGTGTAGGGCTGTTTAACAGAAGTAACAACATCCTGCATTTAAACAGGACGTCACCACAGCATCAGACATTTTCAAAAAATTCAGAAATCACATTTTTAAAGTGCTCAGTAATAAATCAAGCTTTACTGCCAGTCACTTGTAAGTGTAAATAATATTTATCCTCAAACGTGTTGCTTTTTGCCCCAGTGTTGTCAGTTTTAATGCATGTTTAAAATATTAGGACACATCACATTTAATTAATCCCCAGAACTAATTAAAAATTTTGTCCAGTATTATTGCCACATTTCTTGTAATTTGAGGTGTACTGAATTCATTCTTGATCAAGTGTCAAGTCACGTGCGTTAGAGATATCCATTACCTCTTTTACTCATCAGTCTAATAAGTTTAAAACTGTTTCTGTTGGGAGCAGTTACAGTTACAGTTACAGTTTGCATGTGTAAATAAATACGCTAATGTTTACATGAGAACCTATTTGTGTGGTTCAGCCCATTTTTAAGTAGTGCTTCTCAAATAGTAAACAACCTGCAGATTTGAACAATCACTTAAAAAAAACCTGAAATACTAAACAGTTTTTTTCCAGTTTCAGCTTCAGGCAAATAAGTCTCTCTGAGTCAGTGTGACCAGTGCATGAACCCTTTCCACATGCACGCCTTCACTGAAAGCTGAGAAAAAGAAGGGCATAACGTCACCACAGTATTAATATTCCATTAGGAGCTGCTGTGGATTCTATCTTGGTGCAGCCACCGTTGTATTTCAGAGCACTGAAATATTCATATCCTCCTAATTAATTGCCATCAGAGGGGTGCCTTGTTTTGTTTTTCAAGTAGTACAGCAGTAAAGTAAGCCTCAGATTAGACTAAAGTATTCACCACAATATGTGATGGGATTAGTGTATGAAGTTGTGGAGTAAAAAGAAACATTATCTAAAGTCATTTTAATCCCATCATTATCTTACAGATGAACAGAGATAACAGACACATCATTGTGGTAAAGTAGGCTTTGGTGCATTCTAGTCTGGTTAACATGTCCCTCCCCACTCAAAAACATCATCACCATCACCACGCAAACCACACCACCTCCAACAAGTTATTAAATTCCATTACATTGCTCTGTGGGCTCCCATTACTCACTCAGGCTAATCTGTAATGACTGGCTATCATCAGCCAGTCGGCCCAGATGGACTCTCTCATTGATTATACTCAAAAAAAAAAAAAAAAAAAAAAAAAAAAAAATCAGGTCTCCAACACGAAATACAGATTGTGAGCCTCCTTTGCTTCTGTCCATTATCACTCACTCACTCTAATCCAAGTTATGTATTTCAGCACCTCTCCTCTCCCACAGAAGACTATTGATCAGGTCTGTGTGTGTTTGTGTTTGTCTGAGTTCTGGACAGACAGCTCTGAGGCTCTGTTTTTACATAGCGACCCTGCTCTTATTGGCTTCAGTCTAGGGGCCCATATCCCAGCTGTGTTGGAGATCCATCAACCCTGACAGGTCTATTGTACCAACATTCTTCACAGGCTCTGACCAACGACTCGCACTAAGATATCACTTTCAATTAGAAAAACATTCATGAGCAGGGATGGAGGTGGATTTGAAATGAGTGCAGAAACTAAAAGGGAAGACGCCGGGCTGTTCCTTAAAAAACGGTGCATCCAAAAAAACGACTAGATTGAGCAAAGTTGTTATCTGTTCCCTACTTAATTCAATAACTCAGTTTTGGATTATTTTGCAGTTTGCTCCATTTGTGCGTAAAAACAGATAAAACATTAGTGGGCTGAGAGGGTGGGTGTTATTCTAAAATTATTTGTGTAAAAATGTTATACTTATTCCCAATTCTATTCCCAATCAATGTTTCACAACACCAAACACTGTTGTAGATGACTTGCGTTGGCTTTCTAAACTTCAGTTTATGTTTATTTTGACTCACAAAATAAAGTTTAATAATATTTGTGTTTGTGAGAAACACAATATATATATATAGGGCTTTGCTAAAGAACATATGTTTTCCTGAATATTATTGACTTCAGTGTCTATGAATCAAAGAGACAATCCCACTCCAAAACCAAACAAATAAAAGAGTCTCGATGGTCCTCGGAGGCCTGAGGATTCAGAATTCCAGAAATGAATGGGTATTTGAATGATTGCCAGTGCGACAGGCTTGCTGTGATAGAATAACACATTCTGTTGAACAAATAGGCCCTTGAGTGCTGGCTTGTCCCAGGGGTCTGTCTATAGCCCCGAGGCTAAGGCTTTCACAGGGATGGCCTGCTCACAGCATGGCTATACCCCGACAAACACACTGTCTGAATCTGCGATGCTCTCTGTGTGAATGCAGGCATGTTGTTAACATACTGCGTTGTACATGCCGATCTATAAAACACATATGCTGGTGTGTGCAGGCTGAGCAAAGAAATACTGTGCAAAGAGCCAGTTGACGAATGTAAAAAGGAACACAGGAGTAAAGAGAGTAATAGATGAATTAATTTTAAAATGAATTCCCCATGTAGTAGATTTATACGTTTGTGTGATCTAACTTTAAGAAGATCTTACACAATTCTCCAAATGCGTATTTCTGTTATTTATGTTTACTCTTATGTCTTTATGACAAATTACTATGTTACTACTATGTACAAAAACATCTGCAAACTTTTTGGGCTTCATTCATGATCTCTCACGGTTTAGCTTGTTGCAGCAGTGTGTTAGAAAATGGTCCGGCAGGGGTGAAAGCACTGGTCCCCAGCATTGTTCACTGGTGCCTTAAGAGACATGTTGCTGGTGTTGTAATGGCATGAATCCTACACTGCAGCGTGGCAGCCCCACACAGCACGCTCTTTGATGATGTCACAGGGTTAGATAGGCGCCATTGTAGATATGGGCTTCCAGAGAGCCTCTACACACTGTTCTAGCATCTGTTGAAAAAGAAACACCCTCCCAAGTCTCTTTGACACAGCTTTTTTTAAAAAGGGAGCTGGACAAAAGCCACAGTTTCTTCTGTGATATCCTGTTAAGGCTGTTCTGGAGCCAGCCAAGCATAGCCTTCCTTCAGAGAGCTGGGGCAACATCATTCAGCTTCCTCCGTGTGATCCAAGACACACAACAAACCCTGTGGTCCACAGCTCAGTGGCCAAGGAAAAAGACACACAGTGTCTTTTACCCATATGCACATTCAGAGGCATGCACATTATGCATCACCCCGATTAGGGCATGCACTATACAGCATAAGCACAAGTGTGTGCATGCACAATAAAAAGTAAGTTTTAGTCTCTAAGGTTTTACAATGTTATCTATGGTGTAACTTTGTTTTTTTATGTTAGAATTTTACAGGATAACAGTTTATGGTGTTAGCACAACTTATGAAAAAAAGAGCTCTTTAAGGTTATCATCAGTGATAGCACACTATCAAGTCACCTTCTGAACATGCGCTGAATTGATTACAAAAGGTTTGCAAAACATCACAACACATGTATTGTTGAACAGCTCTCACATTCAGCAAGAAGGGAAAACAAAGGTCTTTGTGCAGTGTGCTAAGAGGCATGTTGCCACTCCAATAGACCCTCTGTTTCCACCGAGCTCAATTAGACCAGTGCTAACTCTGTATAATTAACACCTCGACAGAGTAATCAAACTGAATCTGAATTAATGGCAATGCCAATGTATTGAAGAAGGGGTTTGAGTGGTGGGGGTGGACCAAATACAGAAAGCATATCTCAGGGGCAAACATGATAGAATTACAAAATGAGCAGCTTGCAAACTGTCTCAGCTTTGATGAAGAAATGTTTAATTATCCCCCTGGTGGAAAAGGTCCCCTATTGTCTAAAGCTAATTTCTCCCTTTTGGCTACTTCCCTACCCCAGAGGCCTGTCTGTCTCAGGTTACCCCCCTCCTCCTCTTTACCAGCCCACTGCCACCCTGGGTATCAGCATCTCCTAGCTCCAAAGACAACCACAACCCTGAATTTGGTCCAGACAGTATTTTGTTTGTTAAGTGTAGCCCAAAGATCTGGGCCCTTGGGAAAAGATGAAAGGAGGAGTGCCGCCTCCCTCTCAGGGAAAGGATCAAGCAGGTCAATTTCCTCTGACTTTGTCCTGTCTTAGAGTTTGTATTCCTTCAGCCCACAAAGGCCACCATTGGACTGGACCGGAGGCTCACTCTCTCTCCGCTGCCCTGTCTCTGCCCCCATTTGATTCACAGAATAATAGATGGCAATACATGCCTGCTAAGCACAACTCCTTTTTAAAAAGTGAAACAAGAGATAACACTCCCTAGAAAGGAAGGGACATCCAAATAGAAACAGATACTGTATAATTCTCTCTAGTTTCAACACAAAGTTCTTGTGGGACACTGTGAAAACAAGATTACCAGGGGAGAAAACTTTTTTTTTTTTCTGAGACATGGTTAAAATGTTCTGAAACATTTGAATCTTTTCTTTCAAACGTTGTTAAATCACCAGCGGTGTTCCTTTTCCCTGTTTAGCCCAGAACAATTCCTCATGCTTTCCTGACAATAAAATTAAATACATTCACATTAGGCCTGACAGTGGATCCACTTCACATTTAAATACAATTTAAAAGGGGCATATATTTGCATAGTGAATTAAAATTAAGACCTAATTATGCAAATAAATTATCAAATGCGACAGGGGATGGTTTTCAATTCAGTTAATATCTCATTTTGCGAGACAATAGTTACTTGATAGTCCAAATGGCATTGCAACCATTTTCCTTCAGAGTCACATAATGGTATTAAATATTCAGGTGGTATTTAATTACAAAAAAATAGAAGCTCATAAATTACAAGCAGTGCTTCTTAAATACACCTAGACAAATCCCTCTCCCGTGGGAATTAGGTTTCCTTTATACATACCCCTTTATTCATTTTGCATGAGGTGTTTTAAAACTTGCAGTAGTGAGATGGAAAGAAGGACAAGTATGAACTGAATCAATTAAATACTTTATGTGTGCACTGGACTTAAAAATCTCTTAAAAAAAAATTGTACTGTTACAAATGAAAACAGCAAAGAAAATAATTACTTTTACAGTCTTGTTCCTTACACTGTATTTATTTAAATAGGCATAAAACACAATACTGCAGCAGTAGTATTAAAATATACCAAAGTATTAGTATCATCTTTAATGTGATTCCTAGGAAATAAACGTTAAACCAAATCCAATCATTCACCATATATGAGAATTAGAGTGTTAGTAAATATATTTTAAATTTAAATCTATTGAAGGATGAGGAGAAGCAAAAGCACAATTCCATGAAGAGCATCACTGTGATGAGCATCATCTGAAAGAGAAGACAAATCAACTGAGCAAACAAGTCCCCAGCTTCGAACACACAGTAAGCACAGAGGGTCAGCCCTGATAAGAAATCCTGTACTTTACTTGAATGTATAATCACTGAAAAAAACGTGTCTCTGACAACAACTGTCTCCAGCAGGGGTCCTCCCTTTAACAGGAAGCAGTCAAGACTGTTTTCCCAAAAAAAGACACCATCATGTTGATGACTTTTAATTGGCAGCTATTTAAAACTACACTACTAAAATCAAAGATGCAACTATTTGGTAGATGGTTTTTATGTTGAGGACGTCTGTTGGTAGGTTGACTTAATTAAAAATCCCATTAGGATAAGTACAGATTGTAAAAGGATAGAAATGAGAAGAAGTGTAACTTTCATTCAAGCTGATCCTCCAGATTTCATCATGCAGTGTGTCGAGGATGAATAGCAGTGGGTTAATGAACTGGCCAAACATGACATTTGCTTCAGCATTAATTAACATAGTTGTAAAACAGAGTGAGCTGAGATGGCAAGCTGTTAAAGAAGAATGTGTGAATTTGTGGTTGTGTGATAGTTTTTATTTTTCATTTATTTTTCTGCAGTTTGCTCCTGTTAACTCTTCATGTTAAGTAAAAGCTGTTTTCTGTTTTTTACATTGTCAGAATGCACCTCGCACACTGCCAATTAATTCATTCTCTTTTCAGAAACCAATCTTCTTTATCAAATATAAACAGGTTCTTCCACTATGACTGATCCACATATCAGAACTAATCTAATTCAGAAAAAAAAGCAGAATAGGCAGCGGAAGATAAAAAAAAAGAATATGATTGCATGTAAATGTAATCAAAAATAATGTTTTCCGATCTCTAGTATTTTGTGATTTACATCTTGCTATTGTTCTTGCATAGGAAATGTGATTTAATACTTCAAACAAAGACAAACAAATTAATATTACTGCAATAATACACACAGTGGCTGTAACTAGGATTTAAGAAATGAGGAGTAGGACCCTGCAGCACCTTCAATGTAGAAATGTTTGATTAGCTACCAAAATAAAAGTCAATTGGTGGCTAATTTCAGCATATTTTTCATTGTAATAATGAATATAAAATTCTTATTTAAGCACATTTTCACTTACAATGAAATCAGCGATTTAATCTCAATATTAATCATTACCTCACCGGTCAAGAAAATTTGTTTTTATTTAAAAAAAAATCCCGACAGCAGATATGTAAATGCACCTTCACATGTTGCTGTAAACTTTCCTTCATGGTGCAACTAACATCGTATAGCTAAGTGAAGTATTGAGGGGAAGTGGTGGATGAAACAGGTGGAAGGTAATGAAGAGTAACACAGGGTAATTGATGACCCTACCTCAGGATTGGGGATATTGTTCCAAAGCTTAATCTTTTTCATCAGAGAGAGAGTTTGTGTGTTTGAGATAGAGACAGGAAAGCTAGAGGCTTACTGTGTGTCAACTTTCGCTCTCTCTCTCTCTCTCTCTCTCACTCCTGTGGGTCAAGTAAACAGCCTTTGCGGGGACAGCTCAGGGGCTGGTGTCTGACCAGCCAGGCTGAAAATGGCCCTTGTCCATCCCTGCCATGTAGCATTTCTTTCCCCAGCTGTTTGTCCTTTGTCATGGACACAGCTTGTAATAAGAAGAGCCAACATATTTATGGAGTGGCCGACCTCGCTGGTACACAGGTCTTTTATCTGCTGGGCACAAAACTGTTTTGTTACTCTTTAACAATTCACAAACCGGCACAGTAGAGAGAGCCGTTTGTGAGCAGTGGGGAGTGTTTACGTCAGTGCACACACTGCAGGCTACTTTATGTATGTATGTACATGCCTGCATGGACATGTCGGCTCGTTTTGAAAGCAGGAAATAGAAAAACACTTGTTTTTCTTCAATAACTGTGTTATATTTTTTTCTCCTGAAACTCTGACTGTCCTATGACCTTGAGGCCAATTAGGCTGTTCATGGTGAGTGATTTGTTTTGCTGTGTGTGGTGGCCGTCCACTCAGCGACATTTATGAGTGATTAGTTAAGCTTCGGCTGAGCTCTATGAAGAACCTGCGAGGAGCGACAAAGCAACATTCAGTAAGGGGAGTCCAGGGTAGGAGTGAACTAGGAGGGAGAAAAAGAAATGAATGATGAAGCAAACAAAGGGGTCCTTTGACAGGTCTAGTGTGAGTGTGTGTGTTTGTGCGTGTGTAAAGAGGCATACAGGGGATTCCCATTTAAGCAAGTCAGCGGTAGGTTAACAAGATACATTAGCACTGCAAACAGTGGTGGAAGAAGCACTCAGATCCTTTACTGATGCGTCTGATGTGTTATTGTACATGATTGTAGATTGTTAGTGCTGATGCATTAAAGTGTGCGTACTGTAGCATTTTCTCTTGGTGAAGCTAGTTTTAATTAATTTAATTTATGTATTTATCATTGGGTAGTCCAGTGGTTTCCAGTCTATGATTTATGGGGTCAGTTCTCTCCATTGTTATATAAAAACATAAAACTCTTTCTATCAGTGACTGCCATGTTGTAAGATTAATGTCTCAAAATACCAAAAGACATTAACTATTTTTAAGTATTAATTCATTATAATTATAAAGATTTTGCATTTTTACTTTCTTGGAACCTGTCATTTACCTAATGGTTATTCTTACAGAATTGATGTATTCTATATTAAGTTTGATTTGTGTGACATCTCAATACTTTTATCAAGGTTAAAGAGTGAGAATGTGACCTCCTTAGTCCATTAATAGTTCACATAATGGCAGTTGTATCTAATGAATACTGTTAAATGGCCTAAATGCATTTTAATCCTCTCCATCAAAGCATGATTACAAAGGACGGGTATATCAAGTGGTCCTTTCATTTGGTTAACATGATCAAATTGACTCCTGTGTCATGAGAGATGACACCAGTGGTAATTAATTTCTCCATTAAGGGTGGCCGATGTGACAGCCATGCAAACAGAGCAGAGTGACAGGGAGGACGCGATAACTTCAACAAACTGAGACAACCCGAATGCAGAGGAGGAGCAACGGGTAATCACATTATCCGTATGCAGGGGAAATGTTGTTCATTAAAATAAAACAACATAGGCTACATTGTCTGTCGCTGCATCATCAGCATATTTGCAGACCCAGCAGATTTCATCATGTCTATGCATTTACATATAGTAATGAACTTTTTAAAATTCATTCCAAATTAGTCAAGTGAGCTATTAGAGTCAGTGGGTGTTTCCACCAGGGGCCTTGCTCACTTGCTGTATTACAACTAATATTCTTTGCATCCTTATTATTTTTTATATTTGTATAAAGAAGCTCATTGGATTTAATGCAAAGCTCCTATTTAGTGGATTAATACACAATGATAGCATTTATAAACATGCTAGAGAGAGAAGTTATCGCGTCCTCCCTGTCAAACATAATTCCCACGTAGGCTATATTGAACAAGTTTCATGAATTGCAAATGTTTAACATTTCCGTTCACAGCATCATTCTCTCTGTTTGTCAACTGACATCTTTACGAATCATTTGTGGCTATCATCCAGCTTGTAAAATTACCGGTATATTTATCAGTTAATGTATAAGGCTGCATGCATGCGTGTATGTGCCTACAGGCTGTCTGGTTGCCTATGGGGATTTGGATAAAAAGTGAAACCAACAGTTTCTCTTACAGCACCAAGGCCCGGGGGCTTCTCCCAGGGAGGGGTCGATTGTCCAGCATTTTCACCACAATACTGCCATATGGAGAACAGAAGGATCAGCCACTGGCTCCCTGCCAGAGCAAAGGCAAACAGCAATCCACATATGCATAGAAGTGGTCATTTAGAGCCACCACGTTTTACCATAACAACAGATGAAACACAGGAGTCACTTTGTTTCCGCTAAGAGGCATTGTTCCCAGGGCTCACTGCCTCTTAAGCTGGCTCCATATGAGGCAGGATAAACTTAGGGGCCCAGGCCCTGGTGTAAATAACAAAGGAAACCTCACTTACATGCTTCCTAAATCCTATCGAAAGATGAAAAGGTAGGGGAAAAAAAAACACTCCATTTCCTCATCTCCTGGAAATAAGCTTAACCTGAGACAAATGAATATATTTAGCTGGCTATTCTCAGTGTGTGTGTTTGGGGGCTGTTTTCTACTGTGTGTAGTAAGAAAACAGAAAGAGCAAAATTCTCCACTTGTCTTATAGTTCACAAGAACTAACAGCATGTAACCATATATATGACTTTTAGCAGCACTTACTATTATTGAGATTTTAATTGAATAATATTGTCCAGTTGTACGTTCACCCAGTAGTCTGAAAGGACAGTACAGGGAGACATGTTTCATCTTTTTAAAAGTAATCATTACTGATTTTTTTGCTGTGTTTGCACAAAAATACATTATATCCATACATATACACATAAAAAGCATAATTTCCCTTCTTTGCATCTTAACTGGCTATTATCTAAATAGTTTGCTGTTGACTCAAACACAAACATAAATGCAGATTTATTGAAGATCTGTGCTATAATACAACGCAATAAAAAGTTTGCTTTCAAAAATGACCCAGGTATCAGATGACAAGCAGCTTTGTATTAGAAGGTATTTGTGTTCTTCTAGTTGTGAGTTTCTTCATTTTATTGCTGAAAGCAAAGAGCCAGCTGGCCATTTTGTGCAGACTTGCTAGTGGTTCAGTGTGTATTTCAAAGCTGGTCAGCCAGTGAGTGAGCTACTTAAGAGCAGCAATATTGTAATAATGACTCACTGATGGGAAGGTAGCAATGGAGCTGAACTTTTTACATTCCTCTGATGCTGCCTGATTATGACTTTAAAGGAATAAATTAATGCAAACAACTGCAGAATCCCAAGTCATTCATGTGGCTGCAGCATCAGAAGGAAAAGATGATGTGAAGCTAAAGCAGCAAATACTATGAGAATGTTTAAAGATTTATTTTACTGATGTTTATACTCATAATTGTATTTTGTGTATATGGGTGAGCCACACTAAATGGTGCATACAACATTTGTTTTAGTGTTAGTGATTGTTTAGATAGGCAGAGCTTTTACACAGGGAGTACAGTATGTCATCAACCTTCAGTTGTCCAACTTTGTTTACCAAAGTTCAAAAGCTTATAAAACTAATAATTTCAAATTATTATCTCCTAAAAATGATGGTGCATCATCCACATGTGATCACTCCACTATTAAACATGTTTTCTATGCGCAGTATATCCATGAATCATTTAAACGCATTGATTGTCTGACCTTGTCTATAGGAAAATACAGTGTTATGATCAGAAACAGCCAGGGGTCATTTTCTCCTCCTGTAAGTTCAGCCTTGATTCTTAATGTGGGGAGATCATAGTAAATCATGGCTACACAGTCTGCCGGCCAAGTTTATTGGATCAGAAGTGTAAGACTGCAAACTTGGTGGAAGTATTTATCAGGGGCACGCTAATGCACTGTGTTTAAGCCACATCTGATTTCAGTGAAATATTATAGAGTTTTAATATCCAGAGGGTGTCAGGCTGGAGCGAGAGGCAGTCAGCTGCTTCAGTATAACCAAATGTTACAGTATAAAACAGCGTGTCGCGCTGCTATTTGACATGGTGGAATGAGATTAGATGGAATTCATTTCTAAGTGAGGGGAAATTACAAGCCTATTGGCAAACCCCCCACCCCTCACACGACAGCAGCCTCTGCTAACCCCCACCACTGGCTCAGCAACGGAGGGGTAGTCGGGCATGAACAGTGACATGAACAGGGAATGACCCCACAAACCACATCCATGGCCACCTTCAGTACGCCAGGAGGAAGCTGTGTTGTTTTAAAGGTCAGATCAGTCTGAGGTTGCACAAGCATATGTCTGCTGCTCAGGATACACAGCTAGAATCAAGGTTAATTGGGAATATTTATAAGCAGGGAAATGACACTGGTTTGACTTTAATAAACATTTATTTGTGTTCACTGTATTGAAACATAATAAAACATAATAATTTGTGGACAATAAAGTATTCTGTTTTATGAAACCTCTTCATAAAGAAACCTCTCGAACAGCACAAATACCTCCTGTTCAAGAAACTCGACTTTTCTGCCCAGTCTACCTATGGTGCCGTGACCAGCGAGAGGCCCTTGACATTCTGATCCCTTAACACATGTCTCGGGGTTTCCAGCACATCAGGATGACACCTTGTGAAAGGGGAACTCCACCTTTGGCTTCTCCAGAAGAACAACACGTGTCAGCGGCACCCCGTGGGCCCTGTCAGGGGGTGAAGAGGTTAGGCGCTCTGTGCGGCCGCAGAGATCCCGGCCTACTTGAAGACCACCATAATGACTGCTAATTATGCTGCCATCTGTGGGGTGGGCTGTGTTATGTAGACACCTGTTCATTAAGTAGGAGAAAGAAACTTTTCTTTCAGCAGCACATTCTATACAAAACAGCAGATTCAACAGCTTTCCTGTCCCACATCGTATAAATGTTAAACAATTCGAATATGCTTTAAAGTGAAGAATTTTTAGACTCGCACAAAAACCTCCCAGTGCTGCCAGCTCCACATTAACCCACATAAAATATCAATAAAACTTCAGAGCATGCAAAATTGAACTCTTCTGCACTGCTAATGATTGAGTGAACTTTGTGTGATACCTTCCGAGCTCCAGAAGGCATCACCAAGGTTAACCAGGCCATCGGGCAGCATTAGCAGGGGGGTGAAGCCAATAAAAAGCTTTCAGATATCTGTTGAGGGGGAGCGCAGCCTGTCAATTCTGTGGCCCTAAGAGGTGATCTGCCATTACCGACTCACAGAAGACTAATGAGAGCCATTCTTTTGCCAGCCCCTTGAATAATATGTCAATACCCATTCAGGCTATGTTGAATGTTACCTGCTTTACGTTCACTTGATGTGATATACACACCTTGGATTACTTCAAAATATGTAGCAGTTGGCAAACTGTCTAGCCAACTAATAATGTGATAGTAATTCAAATTTCCTGTACTGTAGAGGCTCAATGCTGAACTTTGATAAACTCTGAAGGGCTTTAAAGCTGTCTCCTCCTCCTTGAACATATGCAGACACATTCATCTAATCCCTATCTTTCAGTTTAGGATTTATATAAACAGATGATTGCTAAGCATCACATATTTCAACATTTTATCTGCTGAGCTTATGACTCCATTTAGCTTTAGATCCTCTGAGAGTGAGCCAGCACAGCAATCATAAAGTGAGGGCCAATTAGGATGTTGACGGATTGATTTTGGAAGATAAATTTGGGATGTAAAAGGTTGACATAGCTGCTGTGTCTCTTTCACTGCGTGTGTGGCTCCCAATTAAGTGAGGAGAGGCAGTTTTTTTTTTCTCTCTAGGATCAGAGTGTCTCCCTGACAGATGAGCCACTAATGAGAGCAAATCTCACTAAATCCTCAAGAAACATGATGAATTGAATCATGTTCACCCTGTTCATTTGTCGTTTTCACAGATGAGACAAAACACAACATTTATCTAGTCAACAAATAGCAAATGAGTAGGTGGGTCTATCATTGTTCAAACAGTGTCTGGTTTTTTTAATATCATATTAAGCTGACACAACGGTACAGAGTCGTACTGTTCCTGATACTGTATTTTTTATCCTACTTGTCTTACTTGAAATATGGTATGGAGGTTGAAGGCAGACATATGTTAAGTCCCGAGGCCTCAATCTGCCTCCCTCCCTAATATTTATAAGACAAATTAAGGAGGCTATCTCTCTCATTATCACACTCCGAACCCTCACCATATGTATCCCTATTATTAGACAACCAACAGAAGATGTCCTGTTTTCAAATTTAAATTACCAAGTCTAACCTTAATTGGTTAGAAATGTTGTTTAGTGGATGATATCAAAGTCGGGCTTGGGAGAGAATCCGACAGATGGCTTAGTCTTATGACTTGTATTAACACCTTTGAAGTTTAATGAACTGTTAATTGCTTTTCTAATACATAATGGGACCATTGCAATACAAGCGGTAATGTAAACAGATTAGTTTGTAGACAACAGATAAACACCCATCCTGTTCAATGTCACCTTTAAGTACCTTGAAAAACAAAAGCAAGAAAGCAAGCTGGAGGGCAACCAGAGAAAATACAAGTTTTCTAGATGATAATATTATTTTAAAAACCACAGTTTTATTTTTCAATCTGTAAAATTGACTGAATTGATAGAAAATCATCAATATGTAATTGTTTTAATTAATTGTAATATACACAGTTAGCATGTCACTAAAATAAACAAACCTTTTACTACTCTACTTTTACTCTTTGTTGACTGCTGTTTGACATGTCAATCAACAAATATGTGCTTTAATACCCTGTTTTACCATTGGTGAGCATCATGTGCATTTTTTTTAAATTGGAATTGGCCCAATTTACCTTCATAACTGTCAACAAACACATATATTGTTATCACATGAAGCTGTTATAGAGAATGAAAAATGTTAAGTCACCGTGTGACAGTAGCACAAGTGGACAATACTTATAAATTCAGAAAACAGACACAGCAATCCTAAGTTTAAATACTTCAGCTAAATTAGCTTCCACAGCTCGCTGGCCATTTGAGACCAGATAAGGCTGTAAGGCCTTGCTGCATTGCATTTTGAAAGGGTGTGCTTCATTGTTTATGAGTTCAACTTTCTATTTCTAACATAATAACACAGCAATTTTACTTTAAATCTTACATTGTATTAATTACTAATGGCTGTCAATTCTGTGTCCCTAATGGGTCTTTTTAGTACTTTTTTACCCCATGTGGACCAAATAACAGCAGCAAAAAAGTTATTTTTGGTCTTTTAAAAAATGTCTTTTCATTCTGCTTGTCCAGACTCTTGCTCTTGATGTTGTAATTAAAAAGGTGACTATGAGCGCCCTGATAAAATGGCAGGAACTCTTAGTTCATCTGATTTAGTTTAGCTTGTAATATGATGTGTGCTTTGTACGTAAGCTACCATAGATGCACTCCTACCTTTGGAGGTAGCACTTTATTAAATTACACAGTGTTTAAGGTCATTATACTTTTATAATGAGTTGTCTGTTTTGATCACCAGAGGTTACAGTAGATTGTACCTTGATCCTCACTCTCTTTAATGGTGACGGCGTCACAGTCAAGCTAAAACCAACAATGATGTTTTTCATATTTCAGCTTAAAGTCAGTACAAGTAATGCTTTGCATGCTTAAAATCCATTTCCATAACTAAGTGTAATTTCCTCTCAGTTTGTTCCTGTTTAATGAGGTGAAGTCTTGTTTGTATGCCTCCCAATGTCACCAGAAAAGTCATTCAAGCGGCTGTGTCAGAATTAAATCAAATTAGCATTACTATGCTGCCATTTTACATCAAACTGTTCAAGTAAAAACATTTTGCTCCAGTCAATTTTACGTAAAATTTGTGTGGCTCTGCTGTTTTGTTCAAAATTCTTGGAAAGGGTTTAATGATGGAATGTGTAAATGACTGGGGGTGGGTGTGGTGAGGCAGTGGGGCGATAACGGAGAGAGAGAAAATGACCAACATTGATTTATCCTGGCTGTTCTCTTGTCTGGTTGGTGCTGTCAGAACACCTCGCTGCATCCCATTCCCTCCCATTATCTCCCTGCGATCACCGCAGTCCAACGAGTTTCCTACAGGGTCATAAATACTTCCTCCAGACCCCATACTGTTTCCACATCATCCTCCAGACGCGGCCTAATGACAGCGAAAGACAGACAATACATCCTTTCTCTCATGCCATGCCTCTGATACACACATTCATACACATTTTACAGTGGCTGAAGAACATATACACCACGAGAGGCCAGCAGCAGCATGTCCTCCAGACTTTGCATTTAAAATGGTACATTAAAGCAACTTGTCTGAAAATATTGCACTTGATTGATGTTGGCAATGACAGTGTTTTCTCAGTGTGAAAGTCATATGTGTGCTTTTCTCTACATTTATGGTTCCCTAAGAGAAGAAAATCTCAGAGTGCTGAAACAAACAAAAGAAAATGAAAAAGGAAGAAAGACAAGGCAAGGCGAACATAAGCCTACAAATAAGAAATAAGCACTTGAATCAAGTACTTCCAACTCTCCTTAAAATTAGGTAATCTACCAGAAACAATAAATAAAATTAACTATTTGGCGATGCTGGTCATCCAAACTATTTATAGAGCAGCACACAAAAGGGCCACAAACATCCCCTGCTTCTGCCCCATTAGATAGAAAGCCACATTCATAAACTCTTTATGTATCAGAGGACAATTTGATTTGCTTCAACTACAAGGACAGGTCAAGTGAGTGGTCATTGTTCCACATAATCAGCTGTATGTACAGTAAATAGCAAACAATTTGCTTTTTATCTATCGGTTTAGAGAGTGTAGCAGCTCATTCCAGATGAAACTAATGACCACTGACTAAATATTTTGGCAAGTGATGCAAAAGTGCATTAGACAATACAATTTTTTTCTATACAAGTTCTATGCAACTAGCTGGAAGACTAAAACTGTCAGCTGTGGTTTAGTCCCATTGGTAATTTGAGCACTTTATAATTCATGTCTTAATCAATGTTATGTGAGCTTGTTGGAAAAGGAGAAAAACTCATGTCTAGTCTAATGTAATAAAATATAGTCTGTTAGGGTGTCGAAGCTTTTTAATGATAAATCTATGACTAAGCTAAATATAAGTTGCATTGTCAGATTATTTGCACAACCCACAGTGCGTTTGGCAGATCATATTTAGGGAACGCCAGAATGAGCTGGCCACCCACAGATCCCTTCCATTGTAAAGCTGCCACATGCTCTATTAGTCCCCACTGCTCAAATGTGTACATTAAAGATTGAAGCGAAATCAGACAGCAAGGCCTACTCTGCACCATGAAATCAGAACATCATCGTCCTTTGGTCTTAACATGAATATTCACACCATGCTCCAGTTTACATCATTAGAAACCATAGCATGTGTCCCAATCTGGGCTTTGATGTGATGCTTTGAGTGACTCTCCACTGTCACGGACACCAAGCACATATTGTAAACTGTAATATATGACCTCGCATTGAGCATATTCTTTGTGGGGTCTCGGCGACAAGCCGTACACTTGGGAGGGACACGAATGACTGAACATTGCTCTATTGAGTAAGCCTCCTGATAGAATGCCATGTTTAGGCCTGTCATTCAAAGCAGAGGAGCATCGTGTGATGAGAAGGCTTGGTAAATGAGTATTTTAGCAGGCATAGCTAATGTCTACAAACCTGCAGTGTTTAGCTGGCTGTTAAGGATGACATTAACAGAGACACAGACCCAGGGATGCTGATCACCCCTGAGGTCCTAACACATGGGATGGTGTTTCTGGCTCATTTCCTGCACCATAAACAAAGCTTATATACCTTTCTGTGAGGTTGCATTGACATTTCCGTGTTTATAATATTTGAAAGCTTGCATTTATGTAACTGAGCCCGGTACGTGTTTTTCTGTGTGTCTGTCTCTTTGTCTATCAGTCTGTTTTTCTCTCTCATTCTCTCTCTCTCTCACCCTCTAATGGATGTGAGAGGGAATCAGCTAATTAAGGATGTAAATGGAACAAAGCAGTGACAAAGAGCCCTGCTTGTAATTCGCATCTAAATTGTCTCTTACCTCAGCAGAAAATTTATCACAGGAGTCAATGTCAACTTTTACATGGAGAGAGCTATTTGCATTTTTTGAATTCATTACAAGGGTGGCGCTGCAATCACATGCCGTGATACAGACCCCTACCCTCTCTTCATTCTGTTGCACCCGCTCTACCCATCCTACCCACCCTGCTACCAGGTAGGGGATTATAAGATGGTTTCCTCTTCAGTGGTCACTCTGCAGTAGCGTAGTAGCAGGGTAGAAAGAGGGAAGGAGAGGAGAGGGGCAGAAGTAACAAGGAGAGAGGTAAAGAGAGTTTGTTGGATGTGGAGCATAAAGTGATCCACCCACTTGTTTATGCGTGTGTGTGCGTGTGTGTTTGTGAGTGTGCATGTGTGCAGCAAAGCCACACCACTCTCCCGAGCGACAGAAACCTTGTTGTGATTTATGCAGCTTGAGATATGAGTGCTGGTTACGCAGTAGCAAGACATCGATCTGACAAAGCAAACCAAACAATAAAGAGGCGAGGAAGATGATGTGCCCAGTGGAGTGGAGAAATGGAGAGTGTACCTATAAGAGCTAATTATCTGAGCACATAATTCTTCAGGTTAAGACAGGGGGGGAACTGAGAGCCAGCCAAGCCACACCTGTCTGCGAAAAGCCTCAGCTAAACAATGGCCCCGAGGTCCCAGGCCTTGATCAAGAATGATTCCAAATGAAAATGTATATCAAAGCCAATCTGTGCAGCTATACCAAGTGTTGTTGTAAAAATATATGTAATAAAATCTCAAGTTTGTTTGAAAATGATGATTTTCCATTACAGTTGTTGAAAAGCATGAGTTCAGATTTTGGTGTCCTGACCTAAGAGTCCTGAAAGTTGCCCTGAACATCTTGAAATAGTGCAATCAAAGCACTCTGTATCCCAATTTATTGTATAAGATGCAGTTTCAGGTAAATTGATATGATATTTTAATACTCTTTCAATGAGTTCATGTTATTTGTTACTTTAATGTCAGTGAAAAGCCTGTTAAATGATAGTATTTATTTGATTAATCTAATCTTAGAATTTGATATACAAGCACCAAGTGCAAAGTTCCACTTAAAAATCCACAGCCTCGTTGTTCTTTATCTGACAAGATTTTAAGGTCTTGGTCAGAAGTTATATAACAGTTATAGCCGGCCCTTATGATTTTATCAGCGGCCCATTACAATCACAGAGCAAGTTCACAATTTACAGTTCAAATATGGTCTTCCAACCTCATGCCATTTCTCTATAGGCCGTGAAAATAATAATGATAATATTTGCAATTATTATTTCCTATCTTGCAAAACCATTCTCTGCTTCTGTAAGCAGCGATCCTTTAATTAGACACAAGCACGCATACACAAAGACTGGGGCGGTGGGTGCTCTCTGCCATTAATAACACTATATAAAAGCAAAGCCAGGCAGCCTCTGACACGTTTAGTAGTTTGGGAAACAAGATGTAATCTGCGTTTGGTGCCAGGAGCGGGCCGGGGCTGTGTGTGAGAGAGAGAGAGGGAGTGTGGCCTGTAAGTCAGTGTAAACAGAGCACTGTGAGTACATCACTGATGAAGACATTATCTATGAGTTATACCCACATAGACAATGGGAGGGAAAAGTATATAGGAACCATAAGCCAGAGAAAGTGACAGATGAAATGGGCATCTGCTGTTGCCAAGGCTAGTCACTGCTGTGTACATTATTAGTCTTATAAGAACTTGGGTATTGTGAATTAGTGGGAGAAATCACTCACTAACATAAGTAATAATAAGTAGAAGCCATACATTGTCTGATCTGTTCCATTTTGTTTGTTTTCCTTACTGCTTAAATTCGATCTATTGTATTTTTTTACATGGCTTTGTGTTATATTATAGCATTTTGTGTTGGGCATGAGAGGATAGAGCAGTGGATGAGGTTCCATTTAGTGGCACCCTTGGCACCCATCTAACCTTGGCATACTGCTGGGCATGCTCCACTGGCTCTGAACATGCTGAGGTTTGAATCCAGAAATGCCATTGTGCAGCGTAGACCACCAAAGGAGAGGTGGGAGGCTCCATTAATATCCCCAACTGTATTATATCACTCTCACAGCTCCATACTCCACAAGTCCATAGCTTACCCCCAGATCAGATCTTCAGTATATCTGCAATACCTGCAAAGCAGCTGCTTGAAAATTAGATTTATTTTCCAAAGGAAGTGGACAAAAAGTCCACAACCAGTTTGTGTAGTTTAAAAATTTTCCCAATTTGGAGAATCAGTAACAGTACATTCGGTTCATACAAGGTCAATTGTTTTCATGTTTGTGTGTTTGTTTGTTTAATATAAATCATGAATTCTAATTCTGGCACAACAGAACGGCCACATTAACCAGGCATGGCAGTCTGGGACAGGGTCCAGCTGGAAGCATGCATGGGATGCTGCTTTCCTGTGACAAAACTGGCTTTACTGGCAACAGCTAAATAGTTTCTCATTTTCGAATGGTCACTAAAAGGGAAAAGCAGGAAGCAATATCAAATATTCAATAATAAATCTGTTGGAGGCTTATTACTTCTGGTTTCTACCCCCTCAACAGTCATAAATATACTGTGATTTGTTGATATGATTTCAGAAGTTTTATCTCACCTGTGCCACAAGTCACTGATAAGAAAGGGGTGGGGAGGGGGGGGGGGGGGGTCATGTGCTATATTGCCATTGGAATGTAAGGCGCATGATAATTTCTAAATCTCACTTCACTATTCATCTTCTCCTAGCTTATATGTTATTTTTTCAGCCTTGCTGGCTGGTTAATATGTTGGATGAGTGTCTTTGGTGTCTGCAGGAAGAAAGTGTCTGAAGACAAAGTTCAAGAAAAGTGCATCTGTATGTGTGTCTGTGTGTGTAGATTGGGTGTCAAGTCAGTTTTACTAATATAGCACTTTTCATAGACAGTGTTAATTCAAGTTGCTTAACATCCACATTAAAGCAAGTTGACCAATAGTGTTAAATCAAATCAAATAAAATTAACTTCAGAAAATGTGAACTTTGCCTCAGTGGGATTTATAAACTGCTCCACAACAGTATTCTCTGTCCTTTAGACCCCTGAATCGAATGGGAAAAAACTCCCCAAAAAACCTTTTAACTGGATAAAAGTTGTTCAAATATGTATATACAACCTTTTCCAGTATTTTGCTGATAAATGCAGATAAATGTATGTATCTACACTCTCATTTTTAAGCAATGGTGTGAAAACAGCACATTTACAATATACTATATGATTTTCAGCATTACAGTCACAAAATGTCAACCTGGTCTACTGCAGTGAGATATAATTTACAACACACCATGAAAAAAAGCACAAATTACACAATATGCACAAAAAAATACACATACTCAAAATTAAGTTTTGAAAGGATCCTCAGCCATTTTCTGTCCATAAACAGAAATCCAAAAAAGAATAAACATGAAAACATGGGTGACAGTACTGTCATGTGGCAGCAGTGCTGTTAAAATCTCTGGTCCTTCTTTAGTCTTCTTGCCCTCATTGGCCTTTACTGTGTACAGCCGCCTTTCTTTTACACTTTCATCAGAATCCCATTTCCCCCCACAGAGTGAAAGCCCATTCTGAAACTCTACCCCTGGTACAGCCATTCTAGCCTGCCTATGATGGATGGCCACACCTCAGGTTCCCTCAGCCTGTCCATCAAGTCCACCGATTAAAACACTTGGAATGACCAACATTTTTCTCTCCCTCTCTCTCTCTCCCCCTCCAACCCCTTGTCCCCCATGCCACCCCTCCTCTCTCAGGCCACCACCACAGCAGCCCTCTGCCCCCTCACCTTTCTCACCCTCCCTCCCAACAACACTCCTTTCCCACTTCAACTGCCCCCAGAACCCCACAATCCATCTTGTGGAGAAAAAACATCATTTATTCTGTACTTCCCAGATAATTTACTTTTTCTCTCCCTCTTTCATTCCTCTTTTCTTTTTCCCCTCCTTTCTACAGGAATTCTCCATTTCCCTATAAAATGAAAATTCATCTGGAATTACATCTTATGTCATCATTATGTTTATTAAGCGTGGATGATGTATATGAGGAGCTGCGGCATGCCGCTGAGTGCTTAATGATGCATAAGATTAAGCCGAGCCTCTCAGCTGTGCTGAGACTCCCCTCTGCTTCCCAGGCTGCAGACACACGCTGGGGGAACAGGCTCCAAACGGCCATCAGGTGAACAGGGGAGAAGGGAAAGCCTACATCCTCTTTGTGTGTCAGCAGAGAAAAGTGTGGAGTTGCTGCAGAAGAGTTGCTGATAGGGGAGGATCAGAGAATTGGCAGCAACTTCAGAGAAAGAGAAAGTAGTGCTGCTTGTATCAGTTTATTGGGGGCACACAAAGTGAATATCTGAAATTCTGTCCACACATAACAACTAACACAGATATTTTCTGTAATAATTATCAGCTTCTCCCTGTTTCCTCCTTTTTTTCATTCCACAACTCATAAAAACTACACATCTAATTTGTCCTCTGTTTTCTCTGATCTCATATTTCTGAGCTCACACACACATACACAGACACGCAAATACAGGACTTGTTCCAGACCTCCCTCTTGCCTAGCAGCAGAGGCACCAGCAGTCTATGACAAAAACATTATCCTTCTGGTGCTAAACAATCCAATAAACCTCTCCACAGGGAAGAACTTAACCTCTCCTCTCCTCTGATGGTGACTTCCAGACCACGTGACGGCTGCCACAGTAAATTCAAATCATTAGTCTTCTCACTCTGCCATCACACAGGGAAGGAAAAAAATCTGCCTCTATTAGTAATGGAGACCTCGTCAAAGACCTTCCTCTGAGAGCCCTGCCTTCCCAATTCCCACAGGAAAAATCTCCAGCAAAAAACTAATTCTACTTTTAATAATCTGTCATCAGGACCAGAGGCAGTCATAAATTATGTGGGGAGCATGTGCAGGAGCGGGCCACGAGAGGGAACTCAGGGGGAGAAATCAAAGCAAACTTTTGCCGGAGATAAATAATAACTTACAAACAGGATTAGTTGTAAAGTCATGGTTGAGTGCCCTGCCAAGCAGTTTCCCTAGCAGCCTATGCAGGATGAATTTACAGACACACCTGCCATTAGCACCTCCCCCCCCCTCCTCCTCATATCTTCAATCCTCTCTTTTCATTCTCACTCTGCCAGTCTCTCTCCACTGTCTTCACAGTCCTGACAGACCCGCTTTGCATTTTCTCTCACTGTGTGTCACAATTAACCCTCTTGGTTCCCTGGGACTGGTTCAGAAGGAGTCTGATTCTGTGGAGATAGTAGCACTGACAGTAAGGTAGTTAAGAGGGTGTATTAGAGCAGCGTGGCAGGGGAAATGGCCTCTTCCTCCACCCTTAAGTAAATAAACATGAATAACCAATCAGCCTCCCGCACACACATGAGTGAACTAATAGCAAATGGAGTCGGGTTTACTCTGAGCCGCTGATGAGACACTATCGATTGGGAGGATGGTTTCTGGGCATCTTTGTGTGCACATAACATAAGCATGTGTATATTTGTGAAAATATCTGTAACCTGTAGGTACATTGTGTTTTTTGTGTGTGGTTGTGTGCTCCTGTCTTTTACAGAGTTGGCAAGTGAAGCAGCCAGTATGGGAAGAAAGGGCTATGAGCCGTGGGGTTGTTCTCTCCCTGTTTCCATGTCAATATTTGCTAGAACGATCGACATGCATCATAATCGGCTCCTTCTATCAAACCATGGCTAAAGGCCCATGTCCATCAGGTGAAAGAGACCAGTCAGGTGATGAATCCCCCCCATAGTCAACTGTGAGGGGGTGAACCTGCTGAAATAAGACAGGCATGTTCCCACAAGTCTGTGTCAAATCTCTATTCACTTAATCATCAACAGAAAGACACTCTTGGCTCACACAACATAGAGTTAGGTGATACACTACAATAGGTAACTTTTTAACCTCAATAGACAATATCATTTTACCCATAATCCACTTACTGCCTCACATGTTTCAGATTTTCAAAATCTGAAACATATTTATTTCCAGTATGTTCATTTATTTCTATATATTCTGTGGACAAAACCGACAACAAATTGACCTACTAACAATTATTGGCCATGATACAGTATAGCTTCTTCATACAACTGAGAGACCAACATCATTAATAGAAACTTTTAAGACACATGAATTAACCGTGCCATTGGCCAACTGGGCGACAAGGTCCTTCACTACTAAAACTGAATTATTCCAAAGCTGAGTCACAACAACTGGACTTTACCACTCACTACTTGGTATGAGACTTTAATTTAACCTCCAGGTTGGTTTTAGGTGAGGTCAGATAAGAAGTGAATGCTCATTGGAGGATAAATTTGAGGTCTCTTACCAACTTTTCTCAGACTGAAGAAACTGCTTGGATGTGTAGTGAAACAACCTAAAAAGCAAGTAGTCCAGTTGCATTGTGTTGTATTTATAATCCCTTGTACACTGCGCTAGCACCATAAACGCATAATATTGCACTACATGAGTGTTTATCCAAGACACAAAATCACCCAAAAATGCATAGACTAGACCTGTCTAAAGTAAAGTTAACGTCAACTATAGTGCAAAATTGTTTCAATCAATTACTGACTATATATTTTTTACTAATATTCAATGATTTACTAAATCTGTATAGGCTTGAGAGGCGCAAACAGATTAATATACTTACTGTTTTCATTTTTTCATAAGACTCCTTGGTTACTTGACAGTCATCAATATAGGAAATAGAAGCAATCTTATACGACAAATAGTTTTAAATCAGCTGCAACTGATTTCTTATCTATTGAAAACAACAAAGTAGTTTATGCTAACTTCCAAATATCACCCTAAACCACCCTGTATGTCTGTCTCATTGAGCACAACATAAAGAACGCACCTCAAGCGTGTCCCATGAAAAACCATGAGAAAATACATACATGCAATGCTGGGATTTCAACCCTGCAAAGTCAAGTGCTCAATTTTCTCTCCATTCTCCAGCAATACCAAAGGAGCTCAATCATACCGGGACAGTAATATGAATCAAGGACAGCTCACTCACTCTCAATTGCAGTTTGGTCTAACTGGGACTATGGGTAAAGCAGAAACTGGGTTCTCAATTCAAATGGGAGAACGAGTAGGCCAGCCGGACTTTCCAGCACGTCTCGAGGCTGATAGATTACCTACTGCAGTAAGGACAAAGGGAATGAAGATGACTACTCTGCCAAAGCTGGCTACAGATGAGACATGCACGGCTGAATGACCATGATACACCTCACCCATTTGTCTATGTGTTCAAGCTTTGCTCTACGTATGACAAAGGAGTCCTTACACTACACCGCTGACATACAGTCTCACTTTTATATCTTGGAATATCTTGTTTCAACTCTACTTTTAAGTTGAGATTTTTTAGCATGTTAGAGTATCCATCGTCTGGATTGAAGTTCCATACATGCTATTTATTACACAAATGAGCAATGAGGGCATATATCTGAATTTAGGTCACTCAACAATAAATCTAGTGAGAAATAATATAATGAAATATTTGTTTGGAAAACTGCACACATGAACTCACAATATACAATACTCTTAAGTCCATAGAAGGTAATAAATCTTTTTAGGTATGTTACATTAGGGGCCTTATATAGAGCATAAAGATGTATAATTCTGTGAGCCAGCTATTTTTTGCATTGAGTACATGATGTGCTATCCTCAGAGATTAACCTAGATGTTCTTGAGACCAGGTTCACTTGTATCTGAGCCACAGTCGTATATTACAATGCAGCTGAGGTGGCAGTGGCAGTAACTCATTCTTTTCTATTCTATTCTGCCTCTGCATACTCCACAAAGCCCCCACTGCTCTGCACTTAGAAGGTCACCTCTTTCATCAGCTATTCTATTTGCATTCCAAATCGTACGCACATGAAAAATGTGCCACTGAGTTTTCGTGGCGGCCCTTCGAAGGCAGATTAGATAGAATTTTCCATACGAACCTTATGCACGCTAACCTTTGCAGATGGCCCCACTATTGTGGAGAAATGGATTGCCTAATAAACCATATCATCTGACATATTTGCCGCTTGGCTGACCAAATAGAGGCTGTGTTTTTTGAGCAAATTCCCTTTGTCAAATTTGTCAGTGTTCATGCCGCCGTTTTAGGTTTGGGTCACAGAGAAGGAGGCGGGATCCTTAGTATATCAGGTTAAAGTGCTGACCAATTTGGACTGTTTCTGAAGATGAGACAATTTTTCCGCAAGATTTATTTCATCAGAGGCAAATATTTCCTATGCTCTCTATTTTGTTTGTTGCGTGTCTCCTATTCCATTCTCTCCTCACATATTGCTGTATGTATAATGGGTAATTGTTGGCTAACTGATTAATTAAGACAATTCACCATGTATTGCTAGTGACATTAAGTTAGCACCTTCCATGTCACCTGCTATATTTCTTCTTACTTTTCATTGCTCTGTAATGCATGTTATACACAGTTTCCTGCGTGTGTACATTTTTGTGCTGATTACCATTGAGGTATCCTTTCTTTGGGTTTATCATTCATTGTAGAATTCCCAACGTAATTTTCTTTTATCTATAATCACTGCCGGGCTACACGACAGCAAGGAAACAATGCTACTTCTAAACCTTGTGAGGTTTTCACCAGAAATCTAATTTCACAGCGGAGGCCTAATTCATCGCTCCCAGAAAAACCTCTTTCATCAAACTTTGCATATGAGCAGCCAAGTGATGCACAGGCTCTTAACGGCATGCTTTGCCTCCTTTGGTGAGTTGGCCAACCAATCCATCTTCCTGAGTGTGCTCAGAGCCGAGAAGTGGGCAACCGATGCTCCCGTCACCGGGCTCCTGCGGGAGATGGATTGGAGCTCCATCGCCCACCTCCAGTCCAGTACCAGCCCAGTGGCACAATCTGGACCTCAGCAGTGAGAGCCACGTGGTGGGCCTTGTGGAGCTCTACGAGGGGGCTATGAGAGGCAGGATGGAGGATGCTGTGTCTCAGTCACTCATGTAGAATCCAGATCCTCTGCTCCACAGGAGACAAAGCTGGACCTCCTGTTTGTCTTCCACAGAACAGAGTGAGGGTGTCCAAGTCATTGCCTGCCTGTGCAGTTGCTAATGCAGGCATTTTATCTATGACAAAATGTCACACAGTAATGTGATCATCAGCAAAAGAAGAGAAAACTTTCTGACATACATTGACTTGTTTAGCATATGATAAGGCAGAAATTGCAATTTACTGAATACATGTGACCTCCATCTCAAGTTATGTCCTTCAATGGCTATAAGTCACTGAACTGTCTGACAGGACAACAAATACAATAAATGATAGCCCTGATTCCTCTTAATCTAATACGTCTTTTAAAATGTACATCCACCCTTAAAATACCTTGTCCTTCAACTGGAGGAGGAGTTTTGTTTCATCCGTTTATATCGTTCATCATGACTGGCTTCGTATCTGAAGTGAAAGCTTCTTTTATTAATCACAAAGAGCTCAAGTCAAGGCTTTGCACTCTGTCGCTTGGATCCAATTTACAGCAACGATAATTCATGCTATGCTAAACATTTCTTGTAAAATGTCACTTTGTGTTTGTAATTAAATTCTAAATTAATAACCAAAATCTCTGAGTTATGGCATCAAACCCTTGAAAACCTTGGCCGCTTAACAATGTATCAAAGGTGCCACCTAGAAGGATTGAGGTGATAATTAGAATGTAACTCTGGGAATAGATGAATATTTCACAAACTTCTTCGATAGTAGAGAAATGCAATAGAGGTGTGGGTGACACCTTAAAATGTCTTCAAAAATTTCACTCCTAAAAACACACGTTCAGTTCTTTCTCCAGCATATTAGTACTGTCAATCATCCTCTCTTCTTAATCTCACTGCTGACCAGGGTGGCCTGGGCCATAGGATTGCAAACTGCGCTTCCAAGGAGGGAGCTGTGTGTTAGGTTACCTTCTATAGTGGGTATCATGTGTCCCTCATCTAATGCAAGCTATGGGCCCTTGATCAAAAGGAGACTAAGGAGTGGGGGGTCGAAAAGAGGGGAGGAAACAGAGTGTTTCTGTTCACACACAGTTCATACAGGAGGGCAAATACACCTGTTACATATCAAACAAGTGTGTACATCTCTGCTGGTGACTCAGTCTGAATAAAGCAAATTCAAACTTCAACTATTTAATTAGAAAATAAACAAACAAGGGGTGTTGATCAAACTAGCTACTACATATTTTACAGTGCAGACTTTTTCCTTTGCTTCAAGTGGCCCATCTCCACTCCTTCAGTGCTATTGATGGTAACATCCATAACCTGTCCACTGATATTTCATTCCCATATGGGAGCCATGAACCTAAAATGTAATCGATACAGAGACACACAGGCCTCCTGTGTTATTACAAGGGGGACAATGTCTGCTCAGCTTCCCGTGCCGTTACACAGTTCAGGCTTCCAATTAACCTGAGCGGATCCCCATGCCAATCACACAGGGCTTCTATCGACAAGCCACATGAAAAGAATAATGTTGTTAGGATGATGTAGCTCACGGTAGGAGGGCTGCTGCGCCCCCCTCCCAGTGCTGACAGGGATGAGTGTTGTAGTCATTTATCACCTCCTCTCTGGTCACTGAGGGGCCAAATGGGGCTGCGCGCCTCTCACAACCCTGCCTTTGCTTTAGTGGACCACAATTTGAATGTTTCTGGTTAAAATAATAAAGCCAAGAAACGTTTCACTGTGTGAGCAACTCAGAGATATTGGCAACAGTGTTGAACTGTTTCAAACATTAATGAATTGTATGGGGTCAATCGGTTTTTCAGATGCACTAACTAACTTGCATTTGTTTCGAGTTTTTAAGTTGCGTAACTGCAGGTAACATTTAGTAGATTAAGAAAGTGGAAAGAGGACCTTTTTCGATGGCTGGGTCTTCTTGGGCTTTATTACCTTGTTGCATTCTCCATCCTTTATTTGTGTTTTCCCCTCTTACGTGACTTTTACTTCGTCACAGATTATCCAGAATAACTCCTGTTTGAATCTTTACTTGCAAAGACAGCGCAGCATCAAAATCATGTTTTCATGGTGAAGAATGAAGTGTGAAAATACTGGTATAATAATAATATAATAATATAATTTGTTTTTAAATAAACTTTGTCTCAAAACAGATGTGCTGTAACTGCTGGACTGGGGCAGGAGATCAATCCATTTATTTTACCACGTCTTCTGTGAGACAACATACAAATTGAGACTGTATCTAAGTTACAATAGCAGCCAAGTGTGGCCTACTAGGATTTCAGGAGTGATTGAGAGTGTGTTTAGATGCTCAGGGCCAAACTCTAAAAGCATTGTTACATTGACAAGGCCGACACAGAGGAAGAATGCCTCTCTACATTTACTCCCCCTTTCTTGGGCATTGCTGCCACTGCGACTTAGATATTGATTATTGTGAAACAAAAATCAGCTCAAGGAGCATGATCATTAAGACAAATGCAGTTCCACTCAATGCCAAACACACAAAGACCTGAAATTCTGTGAGGCAAAGTTCTCAGTGTCAGACTTTACTAGACACATAGATACTGTGCCCTTTGAGACAGAATCTGTGATTTAGCACAGCACTGACTTGAAGATGTCATCGCAGATTTAATGTGACCCCTACACCTTTAAAACTATTTGTTATGTATGATCATCCCATTCGTGGCCATTTATTATCATTAGAAGACTCTTCACAAATCCACATTAGACAGATCAGCACTGATGTGTCAGATTAACACTCCTTTAACAAATTTAGAAAAGGTCAACTTCAGTCACAGCACCATAACATTTTGCTGCCTGTGTATTTGCTTATTTCCGTAGATGACTGACTAATTCCTGTTTTTCTCATTAAGGTTAAAAACTAAGCTCTTATTTGATCTAAAAGTGTTTTAAGAACCCTAAACTAATTCTTTGATTGTCATAGTTTTAGAATCAATTAGGCCATATGCAGTGACAGGTTAAATTAGACAGTAGGAACAGATATTAATGCTTTCATGTCTTATTTTAAAGCAAAAGCAATGGTTATCCTTGTGCATGGGTTAAATCATTATTTTATGAAGGATTTAGCTGATTTAATCAGATACAGTTAATCTCCACAAAAGTGTTGCACAGTGAGAAAGAAAAATTGGCAAGAGAATGGCATTACAAGTTTTAAAAGACTAAACGGCATCCATCTTGCTGGAAGGGGGCAGGTCTGAATGTGTCAGGTTCACGTCCCTGTCCAGCCCAGTGTGAGTGATAAGGAACAAAGCCCCAAACAGGCAGGACAAGTGTGTCTCTGATTTACTCTGTATTACAGTGACGTGATTAATGGTTTTCTTAATGTATTCGTGGCAGTAATAGAAGTCCCTCACGACTAACCTTGCATAAAAATGCAAATGATTAGAGACAAACTGTGGAAAAAAAAACACAATGGGCCGGGCAAAGCCTGGAAGCCTTGGTAAGTGGGTGTGCATATTTCTTTATTTCAGGGAGAACAACTTAAAATTGCAAATTAGCTCATGCCATGTTGCTGGCATAATTAAAGACCATGAACCTTCATAATAATAATTTTGGTTTTGCGAAGAAGGCCACCAGGAACACAGAGAAGCACCGAGGATCAAACAACACAAACTTAAAATCTTAGTTATGACCAACCAACATGACAGCAGAGTGTTCATGTGCAGTATATAAATAATTTATTGATAATTTATAACTTAGAAGCAAGTGTACAGCCTTTTTAAAATGTATATTTTAAAATATATATATATATATATATATAGAGACTATATATATTTAGTCTCTATATTTTTTCATTTATAATCAGTACATCTGTTATACTGATGTATTATATATATTCATTCATAAGTAATTTCAAATTCTCCATAACAACTCTGTAACATGTCTTTTTGAGTTTTGGATACATTTATGACACTTTTAAGGATAAATAAATAAATTATAAATAGCAAATCATCTCATGTTATGGGATTACAACTTTTTCACACTCCTTATGTGATTGATTATGTGATGTCTACATTGATTATAAATACTAAAAAGTGAACTGAACCACAAAGATACAGAAAGAAATACATTCAAACCCGTTATAATCACAGACATCTGCTGGTGGCCACAGAGTACTTACACTGAATAATAAATATTTCAGAAGTTTACTTGACTGAGTACATCAAGACTGCTGAAGCAGTCTGTTCATCAGTAACTTTTTTCCCCTCTTTTATCATCATAAATAATGTTGATTAATTAGCAAGTCAAAATCACTGAGGATAATCCATGTAGAATATATCACTGTCAGGAGAACTGTTGAATATTGCATTTACACCAGGAGCATTTTAATTACAGAAGTCTTAACATATTAATTAGGACTCAGAAGGAACATAACAGTCAAAAGTAAAGAACTGAAAAACAACTTTTGGACTTTTGTTTTTCACGTTGTGTTATTAATTTAATTTGTATGTCACAACATTAGCGCCACTCCTGCTATCTGAACCGAGAGAACTCATTGCTTAACAGAAAGGTCCAGTGATGTTGAAACAACCATATGTCTGCATATTAAAACCTGAGTACAGTATACTTTAAGTTTATGCTGTGTACTGTTCACCATCTGCTGTAAAAATGTGTTGTGCGCCAAATCCACAGCTGAGAAAAAATAAACCCTCAACAAATTTACAATTTAATCCACATTCCTAATATCGCAATTCTCGTCTTTTATGGTGAATTATTTAGACATTTTGAAAATGGGAATACATATTATATGTTTTCAGTGTGGAATTATAACATTTCTTTACTAGCCAATGTAACTACCTTAATTTTATGTTGTGTTTTGCATTTTGAATTTGAAACTTGTGATGAATCTAATCTAGTGGCACCAATGGTAGCTGTTAATTATTTTATTTATCATTGTTTTCATTAAGCCCCAACAAACAAAATATTTTCAGATTGCTCTCCCATTATGTTAATTCTAAGTGACACCATTTTAATTGTCTAACGCAACAATCTTTTTAATATTAATTAGACACAGCAGGCCCTCCACAGAACGACAGAAATAGTTGCACTTATCTTCTTCTAAAGTCACAGTGTTTTAAATCTAAAACTGTGAGATTGTTTTGCAATAGGTCTGAGTTGTGCAATCTCTCTTGGCTCCAAAAAGCATGTCTTACTGCTTTATGAAGCCATGACACACTCATATCATTCTCTCTGAAGCCAGCAACCAGCCTTCTAAAACACAAGACCATCAGAGCCAATCCCATCAGGCGACGTGGGGCAGAGATGAAATTGGTCTCTTTAACTCCCTGTACCGTAACATGCTAATGCAGGACAATGACTCGCTCATTGCCTACTATTATGGAATATACAGGAGCCCCAACATGAGGGCTGTGACGGAAGTTATTGTATGATACATGAAAACGCAGAGTGGGCTTCTTCTGGGAGGGAGAATGAAACTTTTACTATCAGGTTTGTTTTTGTTGAGGAACATCCCTTGAAGTTGGAAATGAAGATTGATGTCTAGCATAGCTGTTATTAATATATTGATGATGCTGTCAAAAACACTACAAATAACACTTTTTTTACTCTATATTGATACATTAGCCCAGGTAATTGATGAAAATCCTATAAAACGCCTTAATTTTTATCCCTTACAAGCCATTTATCTGCCATCTGTTCCACCTAGAGCTCCCTTGGGGATGGTTGTGATAGGCTGAAATCACTGATGATGAGTCCTGAGTGCTCACAGTTGAATATAAACTCTTATTTAACTATAGCGAAGTAGCTCTCATTTAATAACCAAAAATAAAATAAATCTTTTGCTCACATATTATTAAAACATGCAGCACAAACATATTTTATAGCATGTATTAACATTTGTCATAAGTACATATATTATGTAAAGTTTGGTAAATAAGTTTCTTGACTTGAGTACTTTACTTTTACACTTTACACTGAAAAAAGTCCAGTAAATAATGTGTTGAATTCATCACTCTTTTAACCTTCAACATGTATGAGCATACTTTAGCCAGCATCTCCTGTAGGCATTAAATAAACATAGGTTAATAGGTTGATAGTATAATTTAAACAAAAGATTACAAAGAAAAAAAGTCAAGTTAAGCCAACTACACATCTATTAAGAACTTAACTACACACGATTTAAGGAGGATAACTACTACTTTTAGGAATTATCCCTAAAAGCATTTGTTGACTGAGTTAAATCAAAGAGATTTCACTCAAATCAGAGAAGATCAAAGATAATCCCAAAACTGTTAGAAATATAAAGTAGATCTTAAATTGTGATTATTGGATGAGAGAAAGAGCAGCAAAGTAGGAGGGGGGGGGGGGTATTTAATCTTGCCATAATCATGACAGGCGTTGATGTGAAATGAACTGTAGCCACTCTCCTTGACCAGTTCACAGTGGTCAGCGGTCCACGTCCAAGAGACTAGATTGGATTTATTGCTACTGGGCCAAAGGTAACAAATACATGCAATATAAAGGCGGAGATAGATGTCATTATCACTGAATGGATTTTGTACCCATCATGAGGGGCAATCACATGGAATAGATTGATACTTCGAGCAATATCTTTATATTAAACTTATATATCTTAACTATAACCGGACAATTTATTTACAGGAGGGCAAAACAAGAACCAAGCAACTTTTCCAATCAAAACACTTTTTTATTTCGTCTTCTGTTCTTTCTTGAATTTTCCTCATATCTCTCATCATTTACCTATTAATTTGAGCATCGGGGTCCGACAGGTCAAACTCTGACTGTTGCGATTACTCAAAACCCATTATAGCCCAGAGGTTTCAGTTGGCTGAAGTGGAAATATCTTCATCTCATCAGCAGGGTTGTCCGAAGGTTCCCGGGAGTCCTCAGAGAGATGAGATGAGGTTATGAGAGGTCATGTAGAACAGCTCAGTGTGACAACAAATCAGAGGCCAACCCTCTGGACGGAGTCACGTGAAACAAACGGAAACAAGAAGATGAAACACAAACACAAACCTCTGTGGGCAAAGTCCATCACTTCAGAGCACCAGTGATTTACATCCTTATTCCATCATCATAAATAAAAAAGAAATATTTTAAAATTCACCATCATTAAACACTAATAGTTGCTTGATCTTTTTTTTTTTGTTTTGTTTTTTTAGAATTTTTTTTAGCAATTTTTAGCAAAGTTTTTCTCACAGTCTCTCTCTATTAGGAAAATAAAGGAAGCCTACATATATATTTTAAAGTGCTTGGTAATAGATTTTTAATGTTCATTTGTCTATGCCCTGAAGGCTTGGATCTTTGACATCTGAAATAATTGTTGTTCGAAGGATCATCACCAGGGGAGGGTTGTGAATAGGGTAGGGACGATTTGAGTAAATGACTGTGTCAGCCTGTTTATTTGTAACATGATGGCCTTGGGCGCTGCTGCAGGACAGCTATTAGAGGGTCTGGCCATAAAGAGATAGAACGAAAAGCCAGCGATCACCCAAAAGTTAGCACTTAATGTGACAACTTATCAGACAAAAGCTCCCCACAGAGAATGTGGAAATGACAGAATGAGGGAAGGGGAGGGAGGAAGACATCATTGCCCACAGACAGAATAATATAACATGATGAAGAGGAAGAAACTGTACAATTATCTGAAGTGGCTGTAGTGTCAAAGATCACATGTCTATTCAGAGTCCCAGGCGTTGCCCCATATGTTTTACCATATTGCTCAAAGCTGGCCAATCCATGTTGACCTAAGGGGAAGCAGTGGGCAGAGGACATCCAGCCCTGTATTCAATTAAGTAGCTCAAATACCTTGTGCCTGTGGCAAGGCCCAAAATGTAAGTGGAAGGTTTTTACTGCCGTCTGCAAGAGCTGCTAAATAAACACAGCAGGTCCCAATGGGGCTGAGATCACGAGAGGCTCATGTCACTCCCAAAATGTAAACACAAGAACCTGAAAGAGTTAGGGGCAGACAGGGGAGAGGTGGGCAAACAGAGGCAGATAAAGATGTGTGTTTTAAAGACAAATAATGTCATGTTCTTGACATTGCTGCTGTCAAATTATCATTATCATTTCAATGCTGTGATGAAACAAAGCATTTCCCCATAATAAAATGCAAATCACAGCTATGGTAGTTACCGAGAAAGCAAGAAACAGCATTTTAGCTATCACTTTGCATGCAATTATCTACATAATTATCCTTTAGATAGCTAGCCTGAGGTAACAATCACTGAAAATAAAAAGTGTGATTCATATGAAATAGAGGAACAAAAGCATTCATTAAAGTATTTCTATTAGTTTCTTACTGACAAATTGTAAGAAGGTGCTCATTCCCCTGCAGCCAAGTGTTATTCTGTTTTATTTGTTTTGTTTTATTTATTTCATGTTGACAAAATGTATAAAAAATACATTTGGAGGCTTGTTCTTTTTCTTTCAAGAAACAAGACAGTCAGTTTGTGAATTTTTGTTTCCCAACTATGAAGGAAGAAACTGAAAAACATTTTCTAAAAAAAGTACTCCCAGCATCACGGGTCTCCACGGCAACTCCAGCCAGGCTGAAGAATGCTTGTAATCTCTTCTGGCAGGGACGGATCCTGTGGCTCAGGCCGGCTGTGCAGTGGACAGTCCTATTGTTGCTTAAAACCTCAAAGGAGAGAAAGAAGATAGGAGAGCAGGCAGGAGGCGGAAATAAAAGACTGGGAGGAAGAAGGCCCTGGAAGCGGTTCAATAAAGTGCAGGGATGGATGGATTAAGAGTGTGCTGTTGACGATGAAGAGCAGGTAGCATCTTCCTTTAATCTTCTGGAGCTCACCTTTAATGATTTTTTTTCTAGTGTCTGTTAAGAGCAATATTTTTTCCACAACATGGAAATGGCATTTTTTGTCAAATGTAGTTCCTGTTGATTATAGACAGGAATCAAGAGTATGCGTGTCCCCTTTTCCTGTGGATGATGGGATGAAGAGGAAGAGAGTCGCTACAGACACAGGGAGTGTATGTGTGTTTGTGTGTGTATTTTTAGAAGACTAAGGGGAGGGACCAAGGTTTTTAGAGATTATGCTAAATCAGGACCAGTTAGAAGAGGGGGTGGAGCAGAAGGCCAGACAAAGACTGAAGATGATGCTGCCACTGGCATTTAAATGGGCAAGAGTGTGTGGAGTCAAGAAAAGCAGAGAGAGAGAGAGAGAAAAAAAAAAAACAAGAGAAAGAAAAAGCCCACAGTTTCTCTGCCGTGGCAGTCACTTTTTTCTGGCTCCTCAAACAGATGCTGAGGCAGATGGTGGTGAATTAACAGAAGATGGGAGAAGAAGAAATGAGAAAGCCTGAAACGGGCCCACAGAGGGCAGACATTCAAGTATTGTGTGTGTGTGTGTGTGTGTGTGTGTGTGTGTGTGTGTGTGTGTGTGTGTGTGTGTGTGTGTGTGTGTGTATGTAGATGCATTAGTGGATGTGTGTATTTGTTTGTGTGTTTGAGAGTGTGTTGCCTGAGTGCACAGGTCCAGGGGAGAGGCTGTTAAACAGTATCTCAGCTGGGAGGACTAAAGAGGATGGGTGGAGGATTCCCAGTCAGAGATAGAGCTCACAATAATAATCACAGGCGTGAAATTACAATGCTGATATTTGTTGCACCCCAGGGTGTGGTGTGGTGGGGCTACTGGAGCTCGGATGGCCCACATATCACCAGAGGCCTGCGCTGGCTGACGGTCATCAATGATCAGAGAAGTCTCTCGCCCACATCACTTCCCAGTGTAGATCAAAATTTGTGCAGCAGAAATATTCTGCTTCGCATGAGCTTCACCTGTGGTGTCTGTGAGAAAACACAGTAAAGACAGGTACAACATGATTACCTCTAAGATTAGCTTTTTATAACAAATGATGTGTTTTTCTGTTTGCCTTTACATTTACAATTTCTAATTGAATATTATATAAATATATGCAAATTCACATGTTCATTCTTCACAACTGCTTATTTTTATTGCATTTATTTGTAAAAGTGCTCATTAAAAAAAAAAAGTAATGCAATAAAATTCTATAAAAGTAGATTAAAAGACCATGTTTATAGGCCACACAGGCTCTTCAACAAGTTCAGGAAGGGCTCTATTATTTATATGACCAAATTGACTGAGTTTCCTGATTTCTATTTCTAACAGAAGGCTCCACGCAGCCATTTGCAAACCCAGGGTTTTAGTAAATTTGAGTTGACCTTTGATAAATTCTGTGTAAGAAGCAGCATGTTCCTGCCTGCTCATCCTGTTTAACAGTAAAATCAGAAGTAGAGCGGTAGCTGGACCTACTCCGACATGAATATCCTCTTGGCCACGAGCCAAGCTCTGACAAGATATGACACCACATTTTCTTCCATCCACTAAGTGAAGGGGGAATATAGAAGCTCATTTTCATGTCCATCATCTCCTGCTCTTGCTACTGCTTCTGTGAGGGCCCCCTCCACCTCCCCTGTTTCTGGGGTGAAAGTGAAAAGTAGATGTGTTGTCAGGGCAAAACTGATAATGGCAGTGGGACACCGACTGATCCCAATTGCCCTGCTTTCAGCCCCTGCCACCCCTGTGCGCCCCAGCACTAAAGGGTCCATTGACAGATGGGATGGGGCATTGTGGGACAGAGTGCTGAGTTGGCATAAAAAGCCCACCAAACAGGCTCTTTTCTTGGCATTGGAGGCCTGCACTAGTTTACTGTTATTGTTTGCATTCTGCCTTTCATCCATCACCATAAGTAATTTGAGCCTAAAAATAAAAATAAAAAAGAGACCACTTTAAAAAATAATAAATCTGAAATTAAAATCTCATCAATATAACTCACTCACGCATCAATATATATTGATGAGTCATGGCTTTTGAAAAACTTTACTAAATCTTTAGTAAACCTTTCTTCTTATCAGTTTTGGGACACATTCAAAAGTACATTCCAGACTTTGGGACAGAAGCCAGTAGAGCACTTCTATTCTACCCCGCTGTGTTTATTTTCTTCCATTTGTAAAGCAGCTGAGTGGCTACAATGTGTGGTGGTTATCACTTCACAGGCCCATTTCATTCAGATAATCTTCACCTCTCAGCAGAGGGAGAGATAACTCAAGGGATCTATCACCATGAGGAGTGAAAAGTGAAGGTCATTATAATGTCATCACAAGTTATCCCGCTGACCCTAAAGTCCCAGAGATTGGATATTGGCCTCTGAAGACTAGATATGGGACATAAAAGGAAAAGAGAAGGGACAGTTTCAAACATATTGACAGACAGGAAATGGGAAGAGAAAAAAATGGAGATAATAGGATATTACAATAACATGTTTATGTAGAACTATGTTGCATTAGAGGTAATGTATAAGGTGCCTGTTAGATTTATCCCAGAGAGAATAGGCTGGTAAAGATGCACTTTATCTTCAGACATGAAAATAGCCCTTCTGCTCAGGCACATTCCCAGCAGGGGCTGCTAGGAAATTGCTGTTTTTACATTTCTGTATCATTTCCCATAAGAAATATGGGTAACAAATGAAATATTCAGACCCATTGTCTGATTTATTCCTTTTATTATCCACAAATATCAGCCCGGCAGTCAAAGGATGCCTTGACTCGTTCAGGGGCTCTTCCCACTTGGGGCCTGACAGCCTATCAAGTTTCCTTGCATAAACAGGTCAGGATCATGTGAACACTCCAATATGTTATACTCTAAGATTTTCAGCATGCAGAATCACTAAACAGAAATTGAAAATTACTGAGGAAAAAAATCCCAGAGGCATCATCGCAGGCCCCTTTGCAAAACCTACACACACACATCACTTGAAATAAGAAGTCAGATGAACCGCATTCAACATTAAATAATGGGATGTTGTTACACATTCCTTTTGGGATATGTGTGTGTGTGTGTGTGTGTGTGTGTGTGATTCTGCTGCAGTAAAAGCCCCTATGTTGTTGTTGTTGTCATGTATGAAAAGCAGGAGAGACAGATGCCCATTTAAGCTAGCATCCTAACACAATGAGTCTCATCAGATAATAGTAATTGACCATTAATGAACTCTCTATGATAGCCCACTGTGGAATACCCTCAAAGGCCCTGGGATAAAGGGCCTCGTGGCATTAACATATTCCCAAGGCTACAGGAGGCTTTTAAATGGCCAATCAATAAAGAGCATTAGTTCATCATGCCCTCTGAGGGACCCTGGATGTGTCTGTTGTATGTTGAGAGGCAGCACAAAAAGTGGAAAATGTGCAGTCAGAGGCCCTATTCTTTGTGAATGACGAATGAGACAAATTTACATTAGCTGAATTTGTAGGAAGGAGATCCTCATTATTGAATTTAACAGAGAACAAAATCCCATCAGTATTGCGTTTCACGGCTGTGAAAAAAAATCTCAGCTCAGACAGAAACTCTGCTTTCCACCTGTGCCGCACTTCCCCAAAGCCCTTGGTACTTTCCGTAGGCAAGACAACATCAACATTTTAAAAGCTACTGTAAAACCAGGACAAGGGCATCACAAATATCATGTGACATTTACTGTACATATCCCATTAAATAGTTATGAATAAAGCAAGACCTGCTCTGCAGTGAGCAGTTTTATTCTTAATTTTCTCATTTGTGTTATATGGCACAGTGAAATGGATATCATTACATAGAATAGCACTATCATACAAATACCATGCTGTGTCCTTGAAGGCGGCATAATAAATGGTTCATCACTGGCAACCAAATGGCAAGACAAATTTATGGCTACTGATCTCTCTCATCATCAGAGCAAAGTACTCAGTAAAATTTCATTGTAACTCCCAGGGAAATAAATAAATTTGGCCCCTGACCTTGAGGAAAAATCCCCCACTGCACCCATCCAGGTGAGATGATGGACCTCACTCCCCCTTCTCTTTTTCAATCACCTCCATACATCTTACATTCTTTGGCACTGCGTCCATATAGCAGACTAAAGATAGGTGTCCCACGGTCACTCGCTCCAGTTCTTGACCCCCTGAGAGTCGCAGAATGTCTCTCTCTGTCTCTGTTGAGACTTTGCCCCCTCCACCCCCCCCCCCCCCAAGGAGAGCAAGATAGGTGGAAAGGGGAGTGAGTGATACAGAGAAAGAAAAAGAGCAAGAGCCTTAGTGTAAGGAGTAGAAGCGAGAAATGACAGGAGAGGAATATGCACAAAGTCTCAGTCTAAATCAAGATAAAAGACAGAAATAGAAAATAATAGAGGGAACAAACCCCTGGACGCTGACTCTCTCTAATGGAAACACATGGCTGAGGGCTGAGGTGGTGTCAGCAGCCTGCCTGCGCACACTGACATTCCTGCCTGATTATCTGGCCTGCCATAAAATTAGAATAGCAAATACCCCACTGACAGAGATGCATGTCCTCTCTCTCTTGTGCCACCATAAAAAACTCCTGCCGGTGTCTCAGAATGCCACAAACTTCAATTTAAATTTACAGCGCTGCAAAAGAAGAAGTGATATGCATTCAAAAATTTTAATAACCTATTAAGTTATGACTTCAATTTCATTTTATGAATATTTTCCTTGTGGAGCGCAGCCATCATCAGAGAAAGACAGAAATTTTAAAAAGATAAATAGTGCCATTAATCTATAACGTTTCTCTCCCATTATTCTTGAAATGAGAAGTTATTTTTGCTCACATTGTCATATAATTAGTTCTCTATACTTGACTCACTAGCCAGAAAATGACCATGTTCAAAAAATGTGAAGTCTGTCATTTGGCAGAGAATAAAATCATCATTCGTCTTAATATATTGTCTATCTGACAAGCAGGATTGGACGTTGATTAGGTTTCAGTGACTTTATTAACAACAACTGCAGGATCAGAAGGAGGTAAGACCTCTGCGTAGAACGACACGCTGTGAGACAGAGCTGCCGCAGAGGTCAGTTAAGTCTGCTTAATTTTGAAAGATTAGTGTACTATAAATTTTCAGATGTCGTTTATAACCCAAACATCCTACTTTACTGCATAAACTGGTTTTCAAGCCACAAAACTATTAAACAACTCATCACAACTCCACTTTGTAGAGAGTGAATGTGGGAGTACAGCAGGGTATAATAGCTTTAATCTGTCTGTTGTTTGTCTCATGGGCATTAAACACCATCTTGATATGAGTGAGACTACAGTGCACACAGGAGGGGGTCCTCATAATATTTAATAGGTCATCAAAGGGAATGGGGGGTAGACTGCTGACATTTGCCTGGATAGTTAGGAGAAACCCCAGGAGTTGTCATATGACTCATTACCAGAGCACAGTCGACTTGGTTGCATCATCGTTCAAAGAGGCTCTCTGGCAGACAAATCATAACTTGAATAGATATAACTATTGAAGTCACAATGGTCCCATTAACTAGCATGAGATTTTGATTCTTGTTTCTACCCTGAAAATAGAGACGAATCAGTTAATAAAGCTCTATTACTGCCATCATGAATGAGATGAGTGGCTGCCATTAGTGTGAAAAGCCTTGAGATATAGCAGTCTGAGAGCATCGCAAACTACAGCTACAAGACTTCCCACAGATAGAAATAGATTGATTGTATATTGGTTCTCTCACTCCTTGTGCAACACTCCCTGAAGCATCTAACCACCTGCCTCACCAACTCCTCGCCCACTACCTCTGGTCAAAGATTAAAAACTGCAGCTCTACAACCCAAAGGAGATGAAGGGAGCTGCGAGTTTTTCCATAAAAGGAGAAAAAAAGAAATATGTTGACTGGACCACCTGCTGACCTCCTCCAGGCCTGATGTGTCAGAGGAGGATAGTTGCAGCAAAAGTTCATGTGAAGTCTAATTTCACATTATTAAACCAGTAGTAAATATAAAAATAGCCACTATTCCTCACAAGTAAAAAAAAATCATATTAACAGGAATAAATTATACCATAGGTCACATTAAGTTTTTAGGGAGCTTACATTCTTAATTCAATTGTATTTACGCAATAGCCACAAACACACATGTTTGCATTGGCAGTATGTCTGTTCTGTGATGTGTATAAAAGAACTGCAGATTTACATGTGAGCTGTGAAACATGAAAACCATGAAAAGTGCAGCATGAATTTCATATGATCTGCATCTACAACAGATTAGGATTTAATATCTCAGTAAAAGAAAAAAATAACTGATTAAGAAAGATTTTTCAAAGTCAAGTTGTTTCTGTAGCTACAAGTCTAGTACTGAGTGTGTATATTACCAAGTCTAGGCTGTGGTTTTGTAAATCGGCATTCACAAATTTGGAAAGTGACCTTGAAAATATTCAAAATTCAATTCAAAAAGTTTCTCTTCGTAAAAAAAAAATATATATGGACATTTTAAAAGAGAATTCAGCTGTCACTTTCCAAACCCCTCAAACTTTGGACAACCCCCACAGCCCTGTGCAAAACAACACTATAGCACTTACATGCCCCTCACACATTGATTCCCCTCCCGAGGGCCCAAACCAATTTCTCTTGTTTTCAGACACTCTCCCTGTCTGAACCTGCAGTGGCCATCAAAGACATTCATCCATCCACCCAGGATGACTATGACTGATCTAGGCACCAAACGATCAATTTGTATCCCTCTCTCTTATTCTCTTTGCTTTCTCTTTGTCGCCTTCACTTCATTCGCTTGCTATTTTGTTGATGTACAGAATATGATGAAAAAGTGATGTGTGAGAGTAACAATACAATCACTATTTGACCTTGGAGAACAGTTAATTCATGTGTTCATTTATCTATATTTTTGACGCGTGTAACTTTTCATTTCAGTGAAACCTTACAGATCATTCATGAAAACAAAATAATAATACTTTACTTGAAGGATTTTATCCAGCAAGCCATTTGGTTTCTGCTGAAACATCAATACTAAAAATAAAAATAATAAAAGTAAAAACTAAAAACTCAACTGTGTAAACTGTGTATAGTAGTTTCGATATCTTTTAGTAGTCAAGCTGTTAAAAAGCAACCTTAGATTCTTCCAAGGCACGCGATGTGATGGTGACGGTGTGAGAACGCACCCTTAATCCATCTTGTAATTGCACTGAGAAGACAGCAGCGTTGATTGAGCCTGTGAAAAAGCTGTAGAGAAACATTTGTCACCAGACACGAACAAAAGGAGCTATTACATATTTGGGTGCGTCTTTATGTGTGATGAAGACTATGGCCACTTTTGCACATCGGTTTTTGTGATGGTTTAGCGTTGTGTTGCGTGTGAGTGTGAAATCAGACTGGCTGTGTGTTAGTATGTAGCAGTGCATGTATGTTGAAGCTAATGATGTTTGTATGTGCATGGTGTTGTTTGTGTGTGTATGCTGCGGGGGTCCCTTTTCCTTGCTATTCACAGACAATTTGTAAGGCCGGCTGTTGAAGCCAGGCCGAAGCCCGTGGAACAGCTGGAGCCCCTCCATGATTGATAAAGGTGGCGGCGAGAACTTCATCTCCCCCTGAATGAAGACAAAGGCCCCACAATGCTCAGCCAGTGTGTTACGCCTGCCTGTCGTTAAGTGTGGACCTGCCACGGTCCTCAGCTGGGGGAGTCGAGGTGCCAAGAGGGAGGTCAGGACCCAAACTAATTACCATTTTATGACAAAACGGTTCTTTTGTCGTTGTTATATAATTGATTTACCTTTCAGGGTGAGATCATTATGAAGTAGCTTTGGGAGAGTGGGATTAAACGGGTTGGGTGGGGGGGTAGTTTTAGTTGGTCATGTTCTCAATGATATAAAGATGGGCTCAAGCATATGTGTCAACGAATAGAAATACAATAGTTAGTCGTGGTGAAAACCGGAGACTAATTAATATTGAAACAGTAGGAGTCACAGATTCCATAAGCAGACGTGCTTTTGAGGAGCTGTGTGCATCCATCGTGAAAATGACAATCAAGTCAACAACGATTGCACGTGATCAAAAACATATCGCCATGTTGTATTGATCCTGGCAGATATTTCCCACCGACAGAGGCAAATTCATAGATCGGCTGCGTCAGTGTCATAAACTTTTGTTTGGCTTGTGACCCATGCAGAACCAGGTCATTGAGTCAGATCTGCCAGCTCATCACCGTGTGGCGATAACCTTTTTGCATTTTCTGTTCCCCGTGACTAAACGTTACAGTAGAAATATGAGTAGTAGCATTGGCTATTTGCATTTTTAGGCATAATTCCGGTCAAATGTAGCCTGAATTTTTATTTCATAGGAAATAGCTACTGTTCCTGTACAGCGCTTATAAATACTTAAGAAAACATAAATCCAACCAGTTTTCTTACAGTACTGTATCTGTATAAACCCTGATGTGCGAGCATTTCCTTTTATCTGAAGCAAATTATGTTTTTCAAACATGCTCCTAACTTTCTTTTTCTTTTTTTGGACCCTGAGAGCAATGTAGGGTACATCCATCCTTGACCTATTTAATGGCTGGGTTCTGTTGAAGACCCACGGCACAAATTGAAAAGTTTTCAGTCACTAAGTGAAATGTATGGCTCCGCTTCCAGTCCAGAAAAATTGGGGATTGTTCTATTTTAATTTCAAACTCAATTTCAGACATTCTGTACGCTGCGACAAAGTGGATTTCAGGCCCATCCATTGTGCTGTGCTTGTCGACATATCAGCTGCCAGGACACACGATGAATGAGTGAATATTGATGAACACCAAAGATGTACTCGAGCCATTTTTTTCTGTTATTGTTGGCATGGAGGTGGGGAAAAGAGAAGAGGAGGCGCCCTTTGAATCCCCTGGGAATAAGAAACCCTTCTCCATATTCAGAATATTCCCTGTGAAGTTCAGAAAGAGATATCAATCTCACTTTGAGGCTCTGGGCCTTCATTTGTTTGTGAGAGATGCGGAGCGCTGCTCGGATGACTGTGCCAATTCTTCAAATCCCACTTACAGTAGGAGTTCACACACACACACACACACACATGCATGCACACTATACACATACACAGCAGAGCATCTGCCACTTTCCACAGCCTCTGTGTTCCAGGCGCTGGTGTCTTCAGGAGTGGAGTCTGCACTGTGGCACTCTTAGGTCTTGATTGAGGAAGCAGTTGCAGCTCTGTCAGCAGCTGAGAGTTAAGAATAAAAAATACACCATGGCTGTTTGGGCAGAAGCAACACAAGTGTATATTGGATAAATGGGTTAGTTTTTCACATTCTGTCACATTCTTTTGAAAAAGGTCTGTAGGTGTGTGAGAGAGAGAAGCATTGTTGTAATCACAACTTTCAAACTGCTTACCCAGTTAGCTTTTTGTATTAATTAAGTAGTGGTAAACTAATTTTCTACTTTGCTTCTTTATTTTGGACAGCACGAAGGTGAAGATGGTGCAAACAGGAGCAAATAAGTCAGAGAGGATTTGGGTTACTAGTCAGATTAGGTTACTAGTGGTTTAAAATGTCGACCATGTAAGCAGCATGTACTGTCTCCAGTTCAAGCCCAACTATCGATGTTATAGTACTTTACTCATATTGACATCATGTTTCGCCATGTTTCCTGTTTTCCCCATGTTTTGTCTTGTTGCCTGTTTGTTGAAGATGGAGGAGGCATTTGGCCTTATTTGGAGCTCTGGTCTGATAATCATGATCAGAGGTAAGAGAGCAATTTGAGAGGAACACATGTTAGATTGCCACAGTGGAACATTACACTGGTGCTCAGCTTGTAGATGAAAGGTTCTTAGCTGCTGACAGTACAGCAAGCAGGGCCAATAATGAGTCTAAGAAGTGAAATAATTACACACATCCCCACAAACGCTGCCATTCTTCACCTCAATGAACACCCCCTCTCTGGGTCTCTCTCTCTCTCTCTCTCATGGTGTGTTTGATGTGTCCTTATGTAGTTCCTACAACATACACTCTGTTACCAGCTGCAGACATTTGAAAATGCTGTTTCATTGTTGTAGTAGTTTTGTTATGCTTCTAGTGTTTCTCACCTTTTATTTGTATTTTGCGTTATTTCCTCAAAACAATCCTATTTTCATTCTGTCCCTGTCTCTTTCTTTACAGCCCTCTCCTAAAGACACCACTGTGTCAAGCGTCAACCTGGCTGTGGTTTGGTTTTAGCAAGCCAATGGGCCATGCAGGCCTTTTTTCCCCACAGTGGGCTTCTGAGTGGAGTCTTTGCCCTCACATGCGTTCAGTTGGGCCTGCTTTACCCACACTATTGATTGCAGGTGATGTTCTGGACTCTGTCCAGCTGACCTCAAAGGGGAGTTAGATACATCATTGTCCGAAGAGGAATCTCTAGAGACCAGACAGAAGCATCACGCGCGTTAAGCAGTCTGACTTTGTCCAGCTGCTGCTGGATCTGTCAACAAGCGCTGCAGACATGAGCGTCTGGGCTGTTTAGCATGGACCCAAAGCTTAGCATTCAGTAATAGTGAAACAGAAAATAGATGTTCCACAGACAAACATCAATGCTAGTGTTTCTTAAGTAGCCGTCCATGCACCACATACTCCACAGCTACTTCACCTTTTCCTTCTGCCTGCTAATTAGGAATCTTAATATGCAATCATGTTAACATTGGGTCTAATTTGTGCAATGTGCATCTTTGTTTCTTACACACCTCACAGCAATTGATGGATATCCAATGAGACGCAGAGTCCCTGCCAAAGGGAGTAGCTCTGCAGCTTGTGACACATCGCTGAGGCTGGGGGAAGTACGCCTTAAATTAATTAACATCGGACCTCTTGTAGCTGCTCACTTCTGTAAACAAACATTTTAATATGCAGTAATTAATTAAATCTGCCAAGCTACTCTGCCCCTCCCATAGATCTTCCTTCACTCTTACTTTCCCCATCTTGTTAAAGAGTTTATTATGTGCAGCTTGAAATGAGAAGTGTGTTCACAAAATTGTCCGAAATCATCTCTTCAACAAAGCTTTCCATTTTTCCTGCATTCAGATGTGTAATATTTTGGTCTAGTTTCTAATTCCCATCCATAATTCCACATATCATATGTGTTGAAAGATGTAAGAAGCAAATATCACTGGGCTCTTGTGAGGAATGGACCAATAAATTGTACATTGCACCAGTCCTGCACTCTTTAATAGCTTGTGGGCTCTAGCTGTGAGAGAATAAAAAGGTACCAAAGCCTCTTGGGCTGCTTTGACCAACTGCAATAAATAATGCTAGGACTGACAGATAGTCACCAATGTGTAGTTTTGACATCCAATATAGTGATCCTCCATTATGGGAGTGTGTGTCTTATTTTATGGCCCAATAAGATGTTTTCAAAAAATGCATTGTAAATTTTAAATGCTTTAATTTACATTAAAAAGCTCCATGTTGTTAGTAAAACAGTTGAACTAACTGTACTGCAAGGATAAAATACCTTCAAGTAGATAAAATAATCAGAGCAAAGTTAATACATATGTCTATAAATAAGCAAGCATTGCGTGGAATCTGCACCGTGACTACATTATAATACAACTGTGCCAAATATCTAGGGATAAAGACTTATTTAGCAAGATTTCTTATTCAAGATAAATAAATTCAAACAAAACACTTCAATGAATCCGTCAAATTATCTACACTGGATAGTTTTGCATTTATCATAGATGCAAAAAATGAAAAAAAAAAAGACTGCATGAGTTTATGAAAATCCACATCAGCAGGGAATGGATGTGGACTCAAGGGGCATCACTGCACAGGTAAGCTGCTTTTGGAGGGTTCATGTAAATCCTAAAGTCCAAAAGTCAATTACTGGGGCATCTCAAGCGTGTGTTACTGAAAGACTCTGATGTTTTATTGAAGAGAGGCTTTAATTCATCGGGCTTCTCAGCTCCCTTTCATGCAGCTTGGAGAGGGAGACCAAGGCACCTCCTTCAGCTGGCCAGTGTCATATATCACACACACACACACACACACACACACACACACACACGCACACACACGCACACACACACATAAAGCAAGAAAGAGAGAGCGAGAACACACACTAATGCCCAAAAACAACTCTCAGGTGGTCTGCTTCACTCCACTGACCACCCCATTACCCCGTACACACACACAGTCCTCTCAGTGCAGACCACACAGACTAAACAAGAAATTCTAACTCATCCATGCAGCATCTTGTGCACAATTATCTTGTGCCACTGCATTTTTTTTAATTACAGAAGAACCTTTCTTATTGTAACCCCCAACAGTTTGATGGTCACTTTTGTCGCTGCTTTGCACGGACTTCAGATGCGACTATTTAGTTTTCTTTTGATGTCATCCACAACACCTTGGAAGCTAATTTCCACACAGCTGGTTTGATAGTTTTGCGAGGTGGAAGATACTGTATTATAATGTCATATCTGCTGATCACAGTGCGCCTCTGTGCTTTATTCCAACTGGAATATTAATAAACAAATACGCTTTCCAGTCTGACGTGATGCCATCACAACAGAGCGATTCTTCTGCCACTAATGTCTCCACAGCTGGTATTAAGGCTCATGGTGGTATTGCCCAGAGTGAGGCAAGCAGACAGCTTATTTTTCCACTGTGATTAGCCAAACTGTGCTGCTCATATACAAATGGAAATGGGATGTGCATGAGTGTCCCCCTCTCCTTACCCTCTCTCTCCCATCTGTCAAGACAATAGATTTTAATCTTTAATCCATGAGCAGCCATTGAATACTGGGGAATTACAAATTACAGATGTTTTACTGTTGTTTTTTTTTTTTCTCCGAAAACACCTCCTGCCCGCTGTCTGTCTCAATGTTCAGGCCCTTCAGCTACCTACTGTCATGATGTTAGCACAAAGAGGTGTTCACACCCTCACACTTGCCACAAACAAATCTGTACGACACAGAGAGCCGGAGAGAGACACACACGTATGCACATTACACACCCTCATTCCGTGCCATCATGGTACCATATGACACTGTCATCATTTGGTAATTAAACCCTTGCTGGCTTTAAATATGAAAAGCTGGCAAGAGTTGATGATGATGATACTGGCTGTCGCTCAGCCCAGATTTCCGACAAACTATCCAGACACCAGACAGGAAACATATTGTGCCATTGTTGTTTTAGTTTGGACAATATTACCTCTCAGGAAAACAAATATGATACAAATTATTGCCATTCATACACTTAAATATAATATAATAATAACTTAGTGGTGGATATGACATTGTTTGCAAATTTGCATGCTGGAGTGCAGTGTGATCAATTATGGCCACAGCCTGGTGCGTACAGTTACAGTGGCCTACGATGTGAGGGGAGGGAGATGGTGCCAGGAAGGGATGGGGGTGAGGGAGGTGGGGAGTGGGGGGGGATGTGAAAGAGGGAGTCTTATTTAATGTTTAGCCCATGAGCAAGTGGGACACTATTTTTGAAAAGTGGAGAAGAGGGGTGGGGGTGGTAGTGTGGTGGGGGTTTGGCAATAAAGGGGGGAAGTGCAGGTGAGAACTTTGGCTGTCCATTGAGAAGAGGCAGGAAGAGACAGTTTGCAGATACATACCTCAACATTAACACACACACACACACACACACACACTCCCTCCCTTTCAGCCCTCTGGCAATCTTGAACAGAGTAGATACCATTGACCAGTCTAATGGACTATGCCATAAGATCCCTCTCCCCCCGCACAACACGGTCCAACTAAAATAACTCCTCTCCCTCAATTTTCAATCGTCCTCTCCTGCAGACTCCGGTCATAACCCGTAAATGTGGTGTGTGGCTCTGAGAAGAGCTTAGGTTCCATTACTGACAGCCCACACAGCTTTATGGCTGTTTAAGCTCCTCGATTTGGGTTCCTCCCATTCAGATGTTGCTGCAGACCCCCAGTGTGCCGCCCGAACATACAGAGGAAAAAGCACTTATTAAGATCATTATTACTGAGGCACAATGAGCGCTCACTGTTGTAAATGTAATTTTAATACTCACGGTAATAAACAATAATACAGTAAAACAACACAGTAGTGTGTCAGTTTGTGCGTGTGCTTACCAGTCTCTAAGTCCATTGAGCAAAAATGAGCATTTTGGCTCTTTCTTGTAGTTTATGTGTTGCTATGCAGAGCCTTACACTAAGACAATGTTTATAGAAAGTGAATTTTGCAGATACATATGAATATGGATGACAAAATTATTATTGTGAAATTACCTTGTACAAAGGTAACAATGATTTATGTGATCAAAGTCGAAAGTTGGAATCTGAAAACTTTTGGACCGTTTGTATTAATTTATTAAAATCTTAATATTGTTTCAAATATATTGCTTTATTTGTCATATTATAGGTGAAATTATATGTTTACTATAAAAGATTCCACGTTCAAATAACGCGTAGGTGATGATTTGCAGCTGTCGTGAGGAGCTGATGTTTTAAAAAGCAGACAGCACCCAGATGGAAAATAGGCTACTGTTTAAATGATATCTCAAGTAAGAAACACATCTTTTCAAGCTGAGTATGTTAGATATAAAGTGCTCCACAATATCCATTACTGGTCCTTGGTCCAGTGGCAGTCTTATTGCCATTTCTGAACTTCAAGCACTGTAAAGAGTCTTATAATACAAAATGTTTGTTAAATAGCCGATAGAGAAGCTATAATCTTTTAATGTTGAATTTTATAGCTTTACCACGCTCTGTCGTTCTTGTGGATATTGTAATATTACATTTTTACTGGTTATTCATCTGTTAATGTTCCAGTTACTAAGTTTTATATTCTCCTCTATACTTTTTTTTGTGTTCCCTCACACCGTTAAACCCACAGAGAAAGTTTTGTCTATGAACTGTATGTATCCGTGTGATATCTGACTGGACTAAATCTCTTCAGAAGAGCATTTTTACATGACTGCTGCAAAGCTGCTGTGTCCAAACTTCTGTTTGTCGAGAAAAATTAACACTGGGAACAATAAAACAGAAATGATATATTTTAATTAGGCAAACCCCTTAAGACACAAAAACCCTCTGTGTTTGTGTGTGCCCATGTGTGTGTATGTGTGAGCCAGATAAATAGATGTTGTAAATATTTACCAACATTCAGTGTTGTTATAATGCATAAAATATACTATACAAAAACATCACATTAATTAAGTGATGTTTGATGTAGCCAAACATCACATAGAGGGGACATTTTAGACATTAAAACATCAGTCCACTGATCATTTCTATCCATGTACCAAAACTGTCATATTGCAATATCTGAATCATTTCAGACTGAGTTTGAGGGTTCAGATTAGCACAGGTAGGCAAATAAATATTCTGTAAATAAAACGTCATTGTCAAAAAAATCAAATAAATTAGATTCACAAATTCTTTTTAAAATGTATATTGTCACTGCAAAAATCTAAAAATCTCCTTTAAAGTTGTCAGACTTCTTTTTAATTCAGCACCTGCAACGCTCTGTGTTCTTTGATTTCCCTTTTTTTCCTCCTTTTATCAATTCCTAGTTCATTGGAGCAGAGTTGCTTCCTCTTTTTGTTGTCGCCTAAACCGTTTAGTTTTGGATGATCGGTCAAAGATTCGGACAACCAGCGGGGAGAAGCACGACGCCCAGCCGGGCAGGGAGCGCAGGAGGCCGGACAGATCTACTGGGCTGCATCGCAGAGACGCACCATTAGACAAAGGAGAGCCATGCCTCACAGCGCTGGTCGATCAGGTAAGGATTTCTCCCTCTGCCTCATACTAATGTCAATGTTTGTTTGCAGGTATGTTGGTTGCACTGTGTGGGACAGAACTGTGTGGAGGCTGCAGCTGTCTGCGTATGAATATGGATTTTTAATTTATAGTTTTGTTTGGAAAAAAAGTGCAGCCTACATTTCTTCCATATTGTGCAATGGCCTAAAGTAGGATACTATATGTTGTCTGTAACTATATAATGACAGGAAATTACAAATTAAATATATTATTATTATTATTATTATTATTATTATTATTATTATTATTATTATTATTATTATTATTATTATTAATGCGCATCATAGCTTATTAGTTTATTACTGAACCTATAAGCTCGGGGATGTAATTGAAAACATAGATCACATTCTAATTCCCCTCTCAATTTTGGTTTTAGATGGGAAGATCAATTGAAAACAGTTGTAATGATCTAATTAATTATGGCAAAATTAAAAGCAAGTACAAAATCAATCTGTGATGGTGTCGAGGATGGAGTCAAATTGATATCCATCTGCTCCCGTTATAAAGCACATGAATAAGCAATCTAAGGACGCAGCTGATATCCTGCAGTTTGGCTTAGTCTACCCATATGGCTTTGGGTGTCAGGAGACAACAAATCATTACGGGATATTGTAAAGAAGTCCCGGTATAATACTGATGTTTGAGCTTATGGTGAGAAGATAGATGCAAAGGAAATGATAACTGATAACAAAATCAGCTTTTACTGTAAATCTGGCAAATGCAGGGTTAAAAGTCAAAGTAGTAAGTTTACAACGTCCACAGCAAATGAGCTTTAATAAGTATTGACTTGGATGTCCTCGACGGGATTATAACGTTTTATAATTATTTCATTTTCCTGGATGGAATTTAGCCATGTAAGTGGTGCACATGGAGCCTGCTGCTTTTAAAATGCTCATACAGGTGAAAATAAATCAATCTTTTTTAAATGACTTATCACATATTACAGATGAGTAAACTCAAATTTTCAGTGGGCTCCAGTGGCTCCCAACCTGAGATCATGAGACCTTAGGGGTCTTCAGAAATATTCAGTCACTAAAACACAAAACATCATTTCTACTTATTTTGATTTCACTGTCATTGAGTTCCGATGACTAGTTAGCCTACTAGATCATTTTTCATTATTAAAAGACGATTAACGTGGGACCCAGAAATGTCTGTGGACCCTTGCATCTCCTCCAACAAGCAGCGAAAACACACTGAACATAAAATAACTATATCGATTAGTGACGTGAACATATGTTTCCAAAAAATAATAATAAATCGGAATAAAAGAATCAGTTTAGTCCTCTATGGAAATTCATCACCCTTCTCTCTATGTATCTCTCTTCCCTGTCTTTCCACTTCAGTCTTATTAAATAGCCCTTTATTATTACTATTATTATTATTATTATTATTATTATTATTACTTACTTACTTACTTTGTACTCTTTATTATTTATTCTTCAAAGACAACATTTATTATGGATTGTTTAGAGCTCATATCAATTAAAAATAAAAAGAAACACTAGAAATCTTGAAGGTTTTGTAATTGATGTAAGTGTCTGAAACAGGCCTATATTAAAATCAACTGTTCTCACGGTGTGTGACAACTGTGCCGATGCTGTTTTCATTGTATAATGCGGACAAAAAAAAAAAAAATCGAAAACAATAATCGCATTAGGTCCTTGGTGGCTGGGGTTTTAAAAGGGGTGAAGTCAAGACTAACAGTTTCTTAATTATCACGCCGTTTGTTTTGCTCTAGTACTGTGACACGGGGACGTCATCGAAGCAGCGCAGAGAGGTACGGGGGGCAAATCGGGGTGTTGTGGGGGAAATAGCAGCAGCTTTAGGGCAAAAGTGCACTCACGTGTGAAATTACAGCCCATGGTGCTACATATTGTACCAGAAGCTCCCTCCCCAAAAAACAGCAGAACCAAAAAAAAGAGGAATCGTCTTCAAAGTTGTCCAGAGGGCGGCTGGACTCCTTGTGCCATGGAGTCCACAGCCCCTTTAAATAACACATAATTATTTCAATTATCTGCTCTTTCTTTATAAATAGAGTGAATATTATTGGACTGTAGTGCAATAACAAATACACCTAAATACAAGAGAGGGGGGTTGCTGCTTTCAAACATCCTGTAAACGACTCAACGCTGCGCAGAAAAACTGCGCTAATATTGTATATGTAGAAATAATTTAGGCAACATTGTGCAGGAAAAAACTGCAGCTACTTTACCTCACTGACAGTAAGTCACACATATGAAGATGTTGAAGTTAACCTCTTTGTTACAGCCTATTAAATTAAGTACTTTTAAAAAATCTATGAATTGTCTTTGATTGAGTGTTTTTCTCTTTGTTTTCTTTCGGATTGAGTTCCACCAGAAGGGATTAGGAGGGCATAATTCAGATACAGTAGGCTTACCATCAACCTTTGACCCTGCCAGCCTCAGCAGCATCAGTTTGCCTCCATGAGCACAGCGGGCTGCGTAACCTACTGTGTGAGCGCCATCTACAGGCGCCACACACACACACAGGCGCTGAGCGGATGATGATGATGATGATGGTGATAATGATGATGGCCTACTGACTGGCTCTCCCTCTGCAGGCTGCGAGCTCACCTTGCACACCTACTGTTTGGCCACACACAAGCTGACGTCCCCCGTCAAAACATGGAGCACAGACGATTTTTAATGAATAATCGGCTCCGTGCTTGAGTCACAGTGGGAAAACTGATGAGTTCCTTTATTGCAGAGGGTGTTTTTCTATTTTTGACTAATTAGAAACAGCAATCTGCAAAGGGAACACATTCAGCTTGTGCTGATATGCTGAAAAAATTCAGCACATTTTCCAAAACAGAAGAGATTTCACTGCAAATCTTTGTCATGTTTCTGTTTGGGGGGAGAAAAAAAACAAATGTGCAGAGATTTGAACCAGAGGATCATAAAGTGGGTTATGAGGACGCCCGGGTTCATGAGAAGTCCGCAGCAATATGATTAGAATCATTTAGTTTGCACGAGAATTTACAATTATGGTCGTCTTGTTTTATGTTGCTCCATATCACTTTATCATTTGCTGCCAGAAACCTCAATCTGCCCATGTGCCTCATGGTGTGTTTCTACGGGGAGTCCTGAAAACATTTGAGCAGCATCGCTTTAAACATCATACAGCAGCCTGACAGTGCTTTACCTCTCTTCTACCCCCTGCCTTTAATTTCCTTGATTCTTCACCCCAAAGTCTCATCATTTCCCATTTCGTCTCCCTCCCCTTCCTGGCTGTCGGATGCAGGGACCTCCTCATTTGAGCTGCAGGTTTTTACGTGGGCGAATCACAAAGTGTTGGAATCTATTGCCTTTGTCTGACAAGTCATCCATCTCTATGCGAGGGGATCTGTGGGATGGAGGTAGGAAAGGAGGGGGGGGGGGGGGGGGGGGCGATCTGTAGGACTGCAGCTTTTAGAAACAGACACACTAGGAGAGGGGTTTCATTCTCAGCCCAAAGCTTCGCTCAGGCACAGCCCATTCTGGAGGAGAGGGGGACACACAGCTCTGTACTTTGCCTTGTCCATGTTGTTGTCATCTCCGCCCCTCTCTGATTAAACCACAGAGCCCGCCAGTCCTCCACCCCGTCAGAGGAGAGGGATTTTTCGGCCACAGATTCTCCGAGCGGACCCGTGGAGACTTCAGCTACTTCTTTGTTTTTCTCGTGATGTCCTTTAAACACAAACTGTGACCCGGTTTGAGCAAATGTTGCAGCGACTGGTGCGCTCTGCACACGCGTGGGTCATGCTCTGCACCTGACAGCCCCTCTCTGCAGACTTTTGAGTTCAGACTTCACAGGAGGAAAAACTTAGTATCGCTCCAAGAAGTTGTTCGCTGGTGCAGCTTGCGGAGTCTGCCCACACGGACTGTTGTACACCAAAATAGAAATCCTTGGTTTTTTTTTTGTTCGTTTAAAGCTGCACCATCGAGGCGAAACGGCGACCTCAGTCGATTACCTTTCTTTCCTTTGCTATCCCATGGATATTCACTGCAAAGCAGACCCCTTCTCAGCGATGCACCGTGAGTATAATGAATTAGTTTATAGACAAAAACATCTCCGGTTCGGATTTTAATTCTTGCACAGATTAAATCCACGATATTTTCCACGACTCGCGGTGGAATTTACAGAGAAAACAGGAAGTTAGAAATCATATAATTTGCTTTTACATATGCATGTAGCTTGTTTTTATCTGAAATTATGAAGGCGTGTTATTTACAGTTTTACAGTCAGTAACTCAGCTTTGATTGCAAATATTTTTCAGATTAATTTAATAACGTTAATTCTCATTAAAACTAATACAACGAGAATAAGACACAGCTCAAATGCTCACAAGCTGTGTCTTATAAAACTGCTTCTGGTTTATGTTTGGAGATCACTGGAGAGTTGTTATGTTCTTATTTTTTTATTTTTTTTTTTTTATGGGTATTTTGTAAAGCTGGAGACAAATAGTAGATATTGGACAAATGTGAGGTGGTGTAAAGCTAAATTCAGCTGGGAGAGTTCAAACTCAACAATTTAAATACAAAGCTTTTATTACCTGTGAAATAGCAGGCAATTTGCAGAGAAAAGGGCACGTTGTGTGTAAATGGATGTAAACATAATTTACCATCTCTCGCTTTAGATTGAGGTGTTGAAGACTAAACAATTGTTGTAACTGATCATTTTCTTCATGTTTTTCTCCATACGATCCGCGTAAAGAAGACCCGCACCGTGTTTAAATTATTTATCCCCTCTTATTCGCACCATCCGCGTTTGTAATATGAGTTATCAAAGCTCATTTTAATTATTTACAGTAATTGTGCAAGGAAAATTAAACAGGTTGAAACATTATATCTGCGACATGTGTTGGGCTGCAGTGGAAGAGATGCTGGCTGGAAAATATTGCCTAACCAGGCCAATGCACAAGGAAATTAGTTACTGTAGTAATTTCTAGACTTCCAAAGCTCCAGAGAGGTGTTTTTATTTTTCAATAGCTTAAATTTCCACCTTGTAGCACAGTCCTATTATTGTTATTATTATTTGCATTATTATTATTATTATTATTGTTATTATACTGGTAAAATTATATCTAAGAAATCATTCAGTTTAAGATTGTTGATTGAAATTAAAGTGCTGCTTGTTTACAGCTGTACTATTAAATGACACAGAATACAGTATGTGTGTATATAAATATATATATGTTTATATATATGGATGTTAACATTATCATGTGATTCAAGCTTTTACGCTGAAAATTTAACTGTAATTCTCTTCCTGAAAATAATAATAACCTCCAAAATGAATTGAACTGCTCGGAAGCTGTGTCTTCTGCAGGTATGTAATGTTATGCTCCCCTGTGCTGCTGTTGTATCCCACGCAGGGCACGGCGGTGTGAACCAGCTCGGCGGGGTGTTTGTGAACGGCAGACCCCTCCCGGACGTGGTGAGGCAGCGGATCGTGGAGCTGGCCCACCAGGGCGTCAGGCCCTGCGACATCTCCAGACAGCTACGGGTCAGTCACGGCTGTGTCAGCAAAATCCTCGGCAGGTAAAAGGAGGGATCTACTACCAACAGAGCCCTATGTGTGTCAAACATCAATCTTCTATAGCTCGTATGTGCGCACCCAGCTCTATTTCAGCCGCGGTCATCGGTTATATAGGCAGGTCATTTTTTTCTTTCTCTCTCTCTCTTTTTATTTTTTCCTTGAACACAGCAGTTCTGCGTCCGAGATTTTCTATCCATCACTTGCAGCCTCGCCAGAGAAAAGCATCATAATCAGGAAATAAATTTTAGGAGGAAAGTTTACAGCTAAACATTAAGGATAAAAAATATCCCAGAGGAGTATGAGTCTGTATTCTTATTGTAGAGGACGGTAGGTGATAAAGAAAATACTATAAAGGATCATGAGACCATTTGAAAACCGACTTTTTACTTTTACAGATTGTAATATAGCAGAGATAAGAAAAACACCTAAATCTATGGCCACTATAAACTCAACTTTCAGCATCATAGTGTGTCAGAAAAAAACACCATAAATACACAGGCGACTTGATGTTCTTACATTTTTTTCGTCAGTGTAACATTTAAATCTGCGAAATTGGATTTATATCATTTTACCTAAGAGCACAATGCTGTGAGATAATATTTTGAAATATATTTTTTTCAGCTATCAGAAGGCATTTCAGAGGTATTTCATTTCACACACACTGAATGTTTGTTACCAACATTGACCAGTAGGTCATGGTGGCATGTCGTGCATGCTACTTTAGGCTCATGGAGACTGGAAAATAGATCTAAACTGTGTTCTTACAACTAAACTGTCCCTTGTTCTGTCCGTCTCACTGCTTACATTGTGTGATTTTAATTACACCTCTTTTCGTTGAAAATCCGCTCTGTTCACCTTCCAGCTGACACCCAATTAGGCCAATATAACACCGCACTCCCAGACCAATTAATCGATTAAATCACATTTATATTATTTTTTGCCCTACATGTAACTGCAAGAAGATCGGCGTTAGATTTTTTTTTAAGCCACTTGTCTCATCTATCAAAAACTGACTGGATTGTTGAATTAAGGAGGGATCCACTCAGGAACACTGTCTCTGTCCCCATGCAGGTACTATGAAACCGGCAGTATTAAACCAGGAGTCATTGGTGGCTCCAAACCAAAGGTTGCAACCCCGAAAGTGGTGGATAAAATTGCAGAATACAAGCGCCAGAATCCAACCATGTTCGCCTGGGAGATAAGGGACCGACTACTGGCCGAGGGCGTCTGCGACAACGACACCGTCCCCAGCGTTTCATCCATCAACAGGTAGGTGGAAATTGCACTTATTAAAATTTCGTTTATTTTTTTTAAAGCATGTCGAGTTGTTCTAAAACGCATCTTTGCTCAGCTCACTTCTTTTAAAATGTGAAGCCAGCGCAAAAAAAAAAAAAAAGAAATTAGAAGCGATTCTGGAAAAAAAAACTCCCTGACATTTGCCATGCGTAAATTGGATAAATCATCTCGGAAATAAGCAGAGAGATGTTTTATCTTCTCATACAAGGCTGAACTATAGTCATTTCCAGCCGTGTCTTTCCGGGGTGGTCTCAGCAGTGCAATTCAATCTCCTGCGCGGCCCTCCACAACACAGGCAGCTCTGGGAGCTGAGTCTGGAGCCACGAAGATTCACATCTGTCTCGATAAAAACCGATCAATACCGCGTAACCAGATCCAGAGGCAGAGGGAAATACCCAACAAAGTCGTTTAATAGGCGGACCACACTGCGACAGAGGCGACAGCAGCATTTTTTTTTTTTTATTTACTGCCAACCAGTTTCTGGGTTTTTTTAACACCACTCAGGTGAATGTGGAGCGAGCTTATTTATAATTAAATGTAAAAACCACACATTATTATTATTGTTGCTCTTAATATTATTGTTATTATTATTTAGTTGGTCTTACTTTAAATTGTAAAAGCAGAATAAATCGAATAAACAGTGTTGACGTGGACTATGAAAGAGTTTCTGTTCCACTGAAGCAGCTAAAGCAGGAGACACCCTACACCTTCAACTTTCCACCAGAAGCGACAGCAATGGACAAAGTAGCTTTAGACAGAGGAGGCTGGTGAAAAGCCCCAGTGCATGTGTGCAAAGGGAAAAAGCCCCATAGTGCCTGCGAGTGGTGAACTTTGGTTAGAATGCACTGTTCCAGAGAGCTGGTCATCGGCATTACATTTTAATGAGCTAAAGAGAGTCTCATCACACATCCACCTAAAGGCAGGAGACGAATTCAGCTTAAACAAAAAAAAAAAATAAAAATAAAACAACACTAGGCTGCCATGGAAATTAGGGTTTCAACAGGTCTTTCCGCCCCATATTCTGTTTTCACCTGTTGTTCATAAAACCAAGGATAATGCATTCAAAAAGTGTGCTATGACTATCTGCTGAAGTTTGAACTGTGTGGGAATTAGTGGTTTCCATGGTGTCCTTTGAAACTAAGTTGGTCTGCATTTTAATAATTAACGTCAGACCTCCTGGCAATGCACAAATCAGCATATTTTTTAATCACCTAACTAAGACCTTACAAATACCTACACAACTATAAGTGCACAACTTTGTCCTCCAGGAGTTTATCAGTATTGTAAAAATAAAATTCATTTGATATTTATTTCACTGCACAGAAAAATGCAGAGGCGTCTTTTTGGAATTGAAAATCTAACGTTAACTTCATAGTATTTGTCAAACTACAGGGTATTTAAAAACATTGTTTTTACGTTCTTGTTACTGTTGATAAAGGGAGGACTGGGAAAGATGTGGAGGAGGAACTGAGCGAAAAAGAGAAGCAAAAGAGGCAGGTCAGGGGGAGAGAAACGAGACAGTGGACCCCTGGTGGGCGATGTGGTTAGAGGGCTGACCTCTGCTCTCTTAACTAAATAGGATGTCCTGGCTTTAAACACATTTTCCTGCATGAATTATTAAAGATTACACAGAGACTGGGTTGCACTTTGTTTTGTTGCCGCAGAGAGGAGTTTCCACGTTCTGCACCATGCCCAGTGGACAGAGGTGCATCCGTAAGGTCCTAAGCGGCTTTCAGTCATATTGATCTACATTTTAATTTTTCTTTGGGGATATTTTATTTTACAACAGGCAAACACCAAAGTCGTTAATTCACCCATCCAGATTGCTTATTCAATATCAACAGCGCAGACTTGAAACAAAGTCCTTGAATTTACGAGGCTCCCTTGAGTCATGAGGTCAGATAACAGTTGTGGTGTGATGTTAGAAATTCAAATAAAATATTGATGTGTGTTTTCTGGAGGAGGCTGCTAGCTTTTGTTGCCCTGCCCGAAGGAGAGAGTATGGAAGACACATGAGATAGTGAGGAGAATGAAAAGAACCTGATGTACATTTTTTGCCTTGGGGATGTTAACCCCAGAGCTGCCTGAATCAGAATTGATAGGTTATTGCTGCATTCACGTGTGAACATCATTTGCCTCATCTGCAGTCTTTAAAAGTCCGTTTTTGTCACACCTCCATGTGAAATATCTGTCGGTGCACAATGCTGCCTGTTATTCAATGATCCCACATTCCCCTGTCAATCAAAAGATTACCATATCCGTGCTTTAATCTGATGCGATCATGCCCATAAGAGTCACAACTGAGCTTGTGTAAATCCCACTGTACCTTTCTGTTTTACTAAAAGACTTACATCCATCCTCAAATTCACAAACATGATCTCTAATGCCTGTAATTTTTGTTGTCGTTAATGTTTCCTGACTGCTGTGGCACTTTTTTATTTTCTAATAACAAAGTGCATCAGAGATTAAAAGACACTAAATGTGGCAGTGGTCTCAGGATGGGCCAATAGGACACTATTGCTTTCCTGTCACGTATAATTTATAGATAACCATTTGCATGCGCTGTTCCTTGCTGACATTCGTCATCAACTTTTCTATCCCGGAGTCCCAATCAATAAGCTCTGATCCTTGGTGGGCCTGGAGGATTCCTGTGTGCTACACTGAGCAACAAAAAGGCAAAAAAAAAAAAAAAAAAAAAACAGACATAAGAGAGGTATCCAAAAAATAGAGATAGAAACAAAAAGGAATGAATTGGAGAAAAATCAAGAGAGAGTGAAAGGAAAGAAAGACAGCCATTGTGAAGTACAGTAAAACAGGGAGCACATTGGACAGCAGAGTAGAAATGAGAAAAGAGGATGATGGGGAGTGAGAGGAGCGAAAGATCAGGTTTAAGAGATGGAGAGAGAAAAAGAGAGCGAGGAGAAAAGAGGGAGTGGGGAGCTGGAGAGGGAGATTATTAGAGTTGGCCAGGTAGAGCCAGTGAAGCTGATCATTGAGGTGAATTGATGTGATTTCATGCTTTGTTTGCAAGATCATTCAGACCAAAGTGCAATGAAGACTTTCCCGCCACATCACATCTTACTGGGATGGGGACTTTATCATATTTCTAACCTCAGAATCCAGCTAGATTGAATCCACAATCTCAGGGGGCAGCCGCTATTCACTCTCACACAGGACCAGAGAGATTGCCCCTAAAGCACTGAGATTGGCTATTTGTGACAGGGGCCTGAATATGAGGATACACGCAGCCCAAACGACGGAGCACTTGTACATGCACGGGTGTAAGTGTACCTGATGTGCCATGTTTAAGCGTCCCGGGGCGGCTGGGCTAGTGCGAAATCTCCTTGCTCTGGAAGCAGTATTGATTGATCTGTGTCTGTTGTTCACTTTCCCAGGATTATCCGCACCAAAGTCCAGCAGCAATTCCACCCGTCCCCGGACGGATCTGTCACGCCGCTATCCACACCCGGCCACACCATAGGTGAGCGGGAATTAAGTTACACACGGATTACGACACAGTCAAATGAGCCAATCGAGGCTGCTGAAACAAGACGAAAGCAGGAAGAAAACCCTAACACATACGTGCAATTCTACACGACATGCACCACAAAGACACAAAAAGCAACTCACACACACACACATACTGTACACACACTAACCCAGCTTTCTCCATCAGTGCCCAGCACCGCCTCCCCCCCTGTGACCAGCGCCTCCAACGACCCTGTAGGATCCTACTCCATCAACGGCATTCTGGGCATCCCCCGCTCCAACGGCGAGAAGAGGAAACGAGACGATGGTAAGGAAGACACAAGATCCCTTTGTTTTCCATCCTTTTAATTCTCCCCATCACTCGTCTCTTACTTTTTTCCTGTGTGTGAAAAAGATGGCATTTATGACAGCGCTGCAGCCAAATGTGTTTCTGTGTGCTGTCTCCAGTGACTTGTTATGTTGTATATCAGGCAGGGCGAGTGTTGAGAGAATGTTGTGATTCAATCAGCTTTGTGATGCCCTACGTTTTACCATACACCCACAGAGCTGCATCTCAATTTTATGCCATGCTCAGATGTACTATATATTCCATATAACTGTCATACAGCTCTAATCCCCCTTGGCAAGGCATCAGTGCTGCTGCTCCTTCCTTTCATTTCTTTAATATGACAAAAGGCAGAAAAAGAAGCTCTTTTGTGATTTCAGCTTTGATACAGTTATCATTTAATATTCTGCATTATATAGCTACAGAACATAAAAACATTTAAATTGATTACTATTATAATTATTATATTTTATTTTGTCGTGCTCAACAGCACTAAATCATTCATCGAAGTATTTTTGTAAAACTGCAACCTATACACTACCAGGGGACTGGCAAGAAAATAGACCTAGATACGCTCAAAGATTAAGTGGAAGCCTATCCGGTCCAAGCCAGAATTTCTCATTCCTAGGCAAGGCAAGAGAGTGGACACACACTGCCTGAGGGCTAATAGATTATCGGTTGTGCAAACAATTGGCTTTTTTAATGCCTATGAATTAACATGTCCCTGGTGGAGGCCTGAACAGGTGTAGGAACAGACCGGTGGAGGCAGGGAGGGGGCTACATGTGTGCCTGCGTGTGTTTGTGTATGTGTGATTCTGTGGTACTGCTGTGAGGTGGCTGATGGGATGATATGGTTGAAAATGATCTCAAAGAGCACTCATCAAAACAGGCCACTTCCTTCTTTTATGTTTCTGTCTCTTTAGTTCTCTGGAGTGGCAACCACTTGGATGGAAGGAAAATAGGACATTGTAAGTTGAAGTTAGACCACCTTTTCTTTTGCTTTGGACAATCAGATCACAGTACTTCCCTCTCAATTGCTTTTTCTGCTTTTTCAGGTTTATGAGGGTGGGTAAAATATTTTCCAGTAAATTATTTCCTGTGACATTAAAACAAATTAAGCTAAAGTTACTAAGGAAAATCTTATTTTCCATGTAATGGCTTTCAGCTTAATATACTGTAATGTGTAGTGTAGCTTATTGCAGTTGCTAAAAGCTGTGAATTTTCAATATAATGCAGTTAAAGTTCATTTTTTAACTTTTTAACTTTCTTGTAATTTGGTCTGTGATTATGAATAGGTAAATAAATCAAAAGACAAAAGGAGATCCAGTGCAGGGATCACTTCACTTAAGCCAACAGGATTTTCATCTTGAAAGCTTTATGTGTCTGCCTATATATGATAATTTGACCATGATCAACATAAGAAAAACAAACAAACAAACAACAACAACAACAAAACTGCACAGGACTTGTACTGCTGGTGTTGTGATAGTGATGGTGTGTTATCCGGGTGTGGCTGAAGTCAGCACTTGCCCTTTGAGGAAGAAAAAGGTCCCCATTACTGGAGGGCTTTAGAGATAATGTAGTGTGACACGCGTTATGTACACCGGGTCCCCATAAGATGAGCTTCAGGGACATAGGTGCCATAAGAGCCATTAATCTGTCCTTGTCATGTGTTATTGCAAATTAAAAGTAGCATGTTACACTGGACAGCTTCTAGTGAAGATGGGAGGAGGAAGGCGACAGAGGGGAGGAGGAAGAAGGAGGTGCTGGCAGCCACAGTTTGAGTAAGGATTAGTTTTAGGATTAGTGCACGTGTATATACACACCTACAGTATGCACGGAAATGTGTGTGCTGCATGTGTCTGTTTGTAACTCTGCGGCTTCAGATGCTCTTCACACAGTGGATATAGTGACATTTAAAAGAATTTGCAATTCTGCAGAGAAAAGCCATTAATTCACAAATTAACATCTCTCCTCCCCTCCCTCCCTCTATCTTGGATGTGCAAGCTATCGAAAAGACAAAGGAAATAGCCTTAAGGGGGGAAAAGAGAGAGTCTCAGCCCTTTCTGTGGAGAGATTGGTTTGCATGTCTGCAAGCAGCGATACCAATTATGCCAGTGCTGGGAGAATGCGTCTCAATGCGCACCCTCTTTTGCCCCCCCACAGACCCCCTCCTCCTTCCTTTTCCTCCTTCCACCACCATCACCACCACCACCCCACCCCGAATCTATCCATAGCCAGATTTATTTGTGTATCTCATTACAGGAAATGGAATGTTGTTCCTGCCAAATGCATTAATAGTGAAGAGGGGAAATTAGCCTGTTGTACAGCATGTTCTCACTCAGTCATTTAAACCTATGGTGGAAGTGGAAGCCAAGAAAAGACACAGAGGATTGGGTGACAACTGCTGTGTGATTGTCAAATTTGTATAATAGTGCTAGAAGTCCATGCACTCATTTAAAAAGTTTGGGCCTTCCACTTACTTCTCAAACACGTTTTAGAGCTAATTATTATGTTAGACATACCTGTTTTCATTTGTTCTCCTTTAAAATGAGTTGTTTTTTTTTATTGGAGCTGCAGCCTGATGTAAATTTGGTCTTTTCCTAGTCTTATATACCGTGACAGGTTACTTCTGACCTTGCTGCTGTATGCAGTCAGATTGATGTGACCTAACTGTGTGTTTCCCTCATCGCTGGCTTACGGCGTCCTGGATGGAGCCCAGTGGAGCTCTGAGGAGGACAGGCACTAGGGAGCTACAGTGATAAATTAGATGGAGAAAGCAAAGGTCATAACTTGTGATTGTAGCGTGGGTGTAGGATGAGTGTAGAAAGAGCTGATGAGTGTGTGAGCAGAGGGAAAAAAATATGGTCTAGCAGGTTGTTCATTCATGACATAAAAGAACGATCACACATAGCAGCCAGAGTCATATCAACCTTGTTCAATAGCTTGAGGAAAAATGAATACAGTCACTGTTTTGATTTGTTCAAATTTGATATTTGGCCCTTTTGGAGATTGTCCAGTGTGTATCTCTTAACACATATGACCCATTTGTGGAGTTTAAATCAGTTAGTGTATGAATTTGAACCTGTGCCCACACTGGTTGGCTAGTCAAGCCAGTCCATGACAATGAGTCAATAGAGGATCACTTTAGAAAATAAATGCATCCAGAGCGAGACAGAAATAAATGGAATCATGAGCACTATGATGGCCCTGATGGGGTCTGTGTGGGAGAGAAAAGCCCAGGTTTGAGCGGGGCCACAGAGCGTAACATAGAGACAAGAAGCTGTTAGGGCCCTGACGGTAGAGGAGGACACAAAAGGGTCCACATTGCATTTCTCCCCCTCCTCCTTCTCTGCCCTATCTCTGTCGTTCATACTCTCCAACGTTTCAGTTCTTCTCTTGTTGTCCCCTTCTTCTTTCTGTGAGTCTTGTGGGTTAACCATTTGCATTCAGCAAATTGGCTGCGTGACACCAAGTGTATAGTTGTAAACAATATACAACGAGATCCGTCACAAATATATAAGGAGAGGGAACTCAGTCAATGGAGAGGAATCATGTCAGAGAAAAGTCAATTACGGGCGCCAATGCTGAGAATTAATGGAGCGCTGCATTACTCAGCTTGAGGAGGGAGGAAAGGCAAGAGAAAAGAAAGCATACGTTAATTGCATTTCCACAAATACTTGCCACACAGGGTGGCAATGCTAAATGACGAACTGGTCTAGAGAAGACTAGAAATAAAAGCATAGGAGAACAAAGAAAGAGTCTTATTGAAAAGGGAGAGGGTATACTGCAAGAATATCTTTGTTAACAATTCATTTTTAATATAATTTTACTGTAAATAACTTATCTGCTCAAAACTAGGGGTGGTAGATTATGTTTTAAATATTTGGTGCTATATATTAAACCAACCTTATACTTGATCTCACTCCCCCACCTGAGCTACAACGATGCTCTTAATAATGTTAATGAATCACAAACTGGATCTCTATAGTTGTGTACTTTTATTTATTTGTTATAAACTTTGTGCATCAACCTAGATCTGAAAATTTGAATTGAAGTAAATAACACAGCTGGAGTGCTTCAACATACTATTGACACACTTTCAGTGCTGACAGTGACTGCAAATAAACATCACCATGCCTGCTGACAGTCAGTACACTGGTTGGTGGTGCGAAATCGAATTAATAAAGCTCTTAAACACGCCACAACATAACAGGATCTTAACAGCCATGGCAGTGTTGCATGCCTCTTTCTCTCTCTCTACCCCCACCCCACCCACCTCTCTCCTTTCCGCTTCAGAGGTTTCATAAATATAGCTAGCTTACAGGGAAGGAGTGTTCACCCTCTGGGTATACAAGTTTGTTTGTGCTTGCTTTTATTTTTTTATTTTTTTTTTTCAAGCTCAACTGCATTTTTAAAAACACCAACAAATGATCCGCAATTTGCGACAGCATCATTTCGCCTATCAGCAGAGGACAAATACTTAAACGGTCAACTCGTAGTCTCTGATCTAGGAAACCCCATGTGATTGATTTACAGAGAGAGACAGGCAGTGTGTAGGAATTCATTTGCCTTTCAAACAAGTCCCCACCTCTACTCTGCTCTGAGTTATCTTATCACAGGGGAACAGAGCAGATGAAAGAGGGACATAAAGTGCCACCATGCCAGCAGAGGACGTTAACATCCCCCTTAGAGACAAAGCAAAACAGAACAGCTTTTGATACAACTGTCTGTTTAACAGTAGCTAGTGTGTGTGTGTGTGTGTGTGTGTGTGTGTGTGTGTGTGTGTGTGTGTACATGTTCAAATGCATTAGCTTACAGAAGGTGTACAGCACGTTTTCAGTCCATTTTGTCCATTGGTTGAGTTGAATCTTTGGTGCTTTGAGATGGTAGAAAGCTGCAAAAATGTTTAACAGTATTATACATTATATGAATACATTAACTTATGGACACAGTGAGGTCAGATAGGTTCTGTTTGTTCAAGCTGATCAAAGACAGTATTTACCAGAAAGCTCATTCCGTTTCAGGACGACGCGTGAATGTCACTGTTGGAGAGTCTTGTTTTTATCTCAGTTTGTCTCCTCACACTTTGGTGTTAAAACAAAGATACGCAGTCAGCTGGTGCTGTGGGAGTGATAAGAGAATACCTGCTGAGACACCCAAAGGAGATGAAGAAACAGTGAGAAAATGAAACAAGCGAGTCAATGAGACGCACGCACACACACATACACAATCTGGCAGTCAGGCTTCACACACCACTTGACACGCCGACTGTCAAAGGATGAATCTGATTTATTGCAGCTATCTTATGATATGTGTCAAACGTGAACCTCTAATGGCAAATCCTGAAAAGAAATGATTTATTATTATTTCTATTTAAAGGCCAAATCATTAATATTAGGCCACATTAATATGAGATATATTGACATATATCATATCATCTTCAGATCATATATCTGAAGAGTTGGAAATGAAAAAAAAAAATTTTTAAAAATTTAAGCCAGTTTCCTTTACTGGTGAAGCAAACCTGGAAGAACATTTTTTGCTAATGTAGATTTTGTTGTTGTTTAGTGTTTGTCCTCGTGTGAAAACCTTGCCAATCCATTTACCAGTTTCAAAATTGAGTTTTTCATTTTGTAATTTTGTTTTACTCATGTTTAGATTGCACAAAGTGCACAAAAATGATCCTTTGCGCTCTTGTTGCCAGTTCAGAAAACCTGAGTGAGTGTGTGTGAGGGGATGCTGAATATAAGCATGCTCCTCCATAGTGAATGACAAACACTTGCTATTGATCGAGCTTACCTCTTTTCTCAGACCAGTTGATACAAGGTAATTAATGACTCCATTTTCTTCTGTACCACAGACAACATACAGCAACATGAATGCTGCTCTACCACCAGTCACCTCAACCCTTCACCCAAGGGTGCTGAAATCAAAAGCACTGTGCTAAAATATTTGGTTAAACTGAAGGAAAAACACTGATAGACTCATTCATAAATGTTAGACAAAGCTAAAGTCAATATATTTTATTGGGGGAAAACACAGGCTTGCCCACCCACACACACCATCTACACATACACAAGCTACACATACCCAATTGCAGTCCTCTATTCCATTCTCTCCATGGATCTATTTCTTGGTGCGAGTCGGGTTCATCCTCTGGCCTCAGCCATTGAAAAAAGGTCAAGCAGCCGAGCAGAATGGCAATAACGCCCCTGAAATGGTACCATCAGTGGAACATGATTGATCAATTGAATTCCATAGCACAGAAAAATGTGGGATTAAGTAGAGTATTATACGCACAATGAGTTGAGGCATGATGTTCATTCCAAGTTCATTTCGCCTCCCTCCTCTGCTGGCGGATCAGGCAATCAATAGCGGCCTTGCATATCATATATCACCGCTGGCTCGCCCAGGAGAGAACATAATCTGCTGCAAATTTAGAATGACAGATTTGTACGAGAGCTAAAGCCCTCATCCGCTGTTGGTGGCGCGGTGTAGGGAGGAAAGGGAGGGTGGCAGGAGGCAGGCAGTGAAGTGGAGGTTCCTGGGATGCTGGCTGGAGGTTTTGGCTGTAGTTTTTTTTTTTTTGTCTTGCAGTGTTCAGAACTTGATGAGTGAGGAGAGAGAGAGCTGTAGCACCCACAGTGGGCTCCCTGGCCAAGTTGATAGGGTCAGAGATCAGGAGAACGAGGGAAGCACAGGCTCATTTGTTTATATAGAGTGTGACCAAGTGAGGAAATGCATACGCTTGCCCTCGACGCCCCGTCCTCATTCGGCCCTGAGTACCGTCCCCACTCCATTCTGTTTTCCAGTAGACAGGCAATATGTGGGGGATGGAGGGAGAGCCAGAGAGACAGAGAGAGGGAAGGGTAATATGTTCAGGAGGAAATAGTACAGTTAAATAATGGCTCTCCATTTCCCGCTTGCAGAATGAGAGGCTCTGTATATAATCGCCAGCCCTACTTTCTCTTCCTGAAACACACGCTCTCCCTTACAAGTATATATTCGCACTGATGGTAATCCATCAATTACCATAGACCTATCACATGATGACCGTGCTGATGGTGGCCGCGGGGAGAGATGGGGGAAGGAAGAGAGATGCTTCGAGTAAAAGTGTAGGTGAGAGGAAAAGAAAGATAGTCAAACAGAGAGAGGATGATAAAAGGCAGACATGTTGGTGAATCTCCCTGAATTTACTATGGCTCCTTGCACTATCAGTCTCATACCCACTGAGCTAAAAAGATTTTATACCAGCCTACTAGAATAATATCAAGTAAAAACACTGTAGCTATGCCCTAATGCAGAATGCCTAACTCATTCCCTTCTTCCGCTTTGTCTTTTTCTAGATGCCTCAGATGGCTCAGGCCCGGGCAGCGACTCTCAGGGCAGTGTGGAGAGCTTAAGGAAACACTTGCGAGCAGATGCCTTCACCCAGCAGCAGCTGGAGGCCCTGGACCGCGTGTTTGAACGTCCTTCTTACCCCGATGTCTTCCCTACTTCAGAACATATCAAACCTGAACAGGTTGGTCACGCATTTCTATCTAACCATTGAAATTTACACTGACACATACATTGTTAGGCAACAATAAAATGATTTACACTGATTTTAATATTATTTGGTGAATTAACAGATACACATTCTGACACATATGACAAAAACTTTGGTGCGACTTCTTGCTTAAAGCGACCCACAAGCCTCTAGCCTATTACAGCGGATAAATTTTATTTACATTTATTAGACTGTTAAACAACAAGAGACTATTAATTTTCCCATTGGAACTCTATGTGGGTGCCCATGCAGTTTTAGCAGTGCTCTAATTGAGTTCATTTTCATCTATGCGCAATCGCGGGGAATTACAGCGGCGATAAATCAGGGGGACAGCCCCTCAGCCTGCTATACAGCCCTTAATGCAGCTAATTACCAAAGTGATTTCTACAGCAAGATCAATACCAAAACGAATTGGAAATGACTTGCAATCACAAAGAGTGGAGGAGAAGGTATTAAAAAGGCTAGAAGAAGGTGGAGGAGGGGAGAGAAGAACAGCATCAGAATGGTCCAGAAAAATCAGTTTTAATTTAATGTAATATTAATCAGGCCGCTTTCCACTCTTGCTGTGCACCTCCTTTTTTCTCCCTGTTTCCAACACCCCCTCCTTTTCTTAACTGGTGAAAAGGTGGGATATTAGGCTATTAGGGGCTTGTCTGGTGTCTGCATCAGGGCATTAAAAAGCCATTTTGAAGAGGCCGGGCTGAATAGGCCTCATCCCTCCCACACTTCTGGCAGCCATGTGGTCAGGTCATTCAGGCCCCTCTGTGCTTGCCACTCGCCCTCCGCCCAGCCCTGCCCAGCCCTGCCCACACCCCATCTGCATGACAAAATGGCTCTTGTGCTGCTGAGGCCCAGTGGAATAGAGTAGAACATCCAGCCTAGTGCCAGGGAACAGTTGTAAGCAGACAATTAGAGTTTATCTGGGATAGAGGCAGACAAGACTGGGGTCACCAGCCTGCCCCTGTGGGACCCCATCCCATTGAGACAAACAGATGCACACGCACTGTGATACAAACACTCACAGACATGAATGTGTGCACACACACTTATCCTTTTAAAGAAGAGTCGGGTCAAGAAGTGTCATCTCATTAACAAACAGGAATCATCACAGCTGCTAGAGTCTTAACCTGAGATTAAAGTGGATAAATACTAAAGATCCTAGTCGGTGGCTGATCCTCACGTGAAGTTTTCTAGCGCAACACTAGCATGTGAACGTGAAACTGTATAACACTAAAGGTGCCGCAGCTGCACAGGACATTTCATCGCACCTGAAAATAAATCCAATTAAATTTCCAATATACTGTTAAGTAAAAAAAAAATGCTGATAAAAGGGAAAAAACAATGCACGCCATTTTATCATTTTATTAACCCAGTTTTATGTGTTCATCCTGGAGGTATAGTACAAAGGTTGATTTTTAGGTTGTACTTGCCTCTGAAAAAACACACCACATGTCTTTTTTGTAACAAAGCCCTGAATGTCTCCTCCCTTGACTGGTCACAGGGATGACTGCAGTGGAGCACAAAGAGCCAGCTGACACCCCGTCCTTTCACTCCTCTCCCAATCCCTCTCTCATCCTTCTCTCCCTTTCTGCCTTCTTCTCAGACAAGCCCTAATGCATGCATACATCATGGGTCTTGGTAAAGCATGGGGAGCAGGGACAAGATGAGTTGGGGGTGGTGTTCACTGAATTCACAGGAAATATTCAGAAGGAAACACAGTAAGAGAATCACGGCTTCCTCAGATACACTAGGGGGTTCCTTCAGACATATTTCTGTGTCCTTAACTGGGGTCTCTGTTCTACATCTGACACCCTAACTACGCTTGTATGTAATATAACAGCAATATTAACCACACCCAATAAGTGTGAATTTGTCTTTTCTCACACGCATTACTCTCCAATGACATATATTTTACATTTATTGTGTTTTCACCCACAGGCAAATGAATACTCTCTCCCATCCCTGAACACCGGCCTGGAAGACGTGAAACCGAGCCTTTCCACCAGCGCCAGCTCCGACCTTGCCTCCAGTGTCTCTCAGAGCTACTCTGTTGTGACAGGTACAGTCTCACTCACGCTACTTTGATCCTTATACGAATACACACAGCTGCAGCTGAAGTCACCAGCAACAAGGTGGTCAAATCTACGGTACTCAGTGTTTAGATAAAAAACATCTGCAGTTGTCCAAAACTAAACACATTAAATTAAACTATCTTTTTTTTTTTTTGTCACCTGAGGTCATTTTCTATTACTTCTTATTTAAGATATCGCATCATCATTATAACTTCAATATTTTGGCTATGGCACACTTATATATAAAATACTTATCACTAAATAAAAAAGCTCTATCAAGCCACTTTTTGTGGCACTCTGTGGGTTCATTTCTAAGTGACAGAAGCAGAGCAATATATCATCTGAGTCTATTAAATCTTACAGGCCTTTCACATACTGCTCCTAACTGGCTATTGTGTTTGCCTGGATTGGTCTGCTAACAGATTGACTGGGAACACTTCTCATAAGAGACAGCTGCTGTTCTCGCCGCTGCACGACATTGTCATCAAAGAGTATGATAGCCTGTTGATTGACAGAGGCTGGAGTAGCACTTTGGCTGGCTGGATGCCTCATGCTGTGGAGAGAGAGACAGATACAGAAAAGACGCACACACCTAGAGAAACACTGCAATTACAGCTTTTTTCTTGAACTTATGAAATAGCTACTGTTTTCAATAGTAGCTTTCACCAGGAGCTAACAGGTAATGGCCCTACTGAATATTGTGTAGTTTTACCTGTTATATAATCTACACCAATCCACCATGTGTTGCATGATGGCTTCTTTTTCTTGCTGTCAAGGTTGATGGCCACCAGCTTAATTGAAATATTGTTAAATTGTGGCTGCTGAGGCTCTTTCCCAGGAGAGGTTAGGTTTACTGGTGGCCACACTGACTCGAGAATAATATACCAGACTTTTAATAAAACGCTCATAATTATGCAGTGAGCATCAATGTCAATGAGACCACTGTGCTGTGAGAGTGTATGTGTGTGTGAGAGTAAGTAAAGAGGAGGGCAGCATGACTGCAAACTGCACTGGCCCTTCTCAGATGATCCCTGAAGTCCAGTCCCGAACCCAGACTCAGAGGTATGGGAAAAGAAAGACCCCCTTTTTATTCCTGAATGTGTGGGAGGTAGATTTGCCCCAGAAAGTTGGGCCTCAGGAGAAGAAAGGTGTGTTTTTGTCTTTTATGCTCGGCTCCTCCTATGAAAGCGGTCTCGCTCTGGAGAGCACACCATAGCAGGTGGCCTCCAAGCCACCTGGGGGCCTGGGGCCTCCTAAAGCAATACATGTAAGGGCCGCAGATTGCATAATGAGGAAGTAAACTAACAAAACTTTTCTTAAAGTGGAACATGACAACATACTTTAATGCAGTCATTTAAAAAATGAGCATTCTGAGCGCCAAATTAAAGTCACAAGTAATATCCAGTAAACTTTTATTACTTAATTTTCACAACTAAGCAAAGCAATGCATGGAGCATTTGATTGGGTGTAGGTTGTTAGTGCATAATATTATTTTTTTCTGCCATTAGCAAACCCTGTAAATAGGAATGTATGCCAAGGCTGAAAAAATGCTAAATTACTTCCCTCACTTAGGCTGAGATCCAATTATCAATAAATTATGCTCTCATACTGAATGGAGCTACAAGATTAAATTCATTCTTTAAATATTTTCTGCTCCCAATTAAAATCCATATAGTTATTGATCTTGTTGATTTTTATGTCTTGAAATTTGCATAATCTATTAAGGAAGAATGATTAATGAAGTGTTCAGTTTTGCTTTTCCAAGGGCACTAGCAAAAGCAATGTTGGCTATCTTTTGTGTCCTGTGTTTACCCAAATGTGTGAAAGAGACAGTTACCTAGGAAGGATGAAAGCAGCCAAATGAGTGAGAGATTTAGGGCACTGGAATACACCACTGGGATTTATTAAGAAGCACTGACAATGTATACATGAATTTCCTCTGCATCGCCTGCACAATAAATATCTTTAGATTCTCAATTTTTTCACAAAACTCCACTGTAATATTGCCATCTGAAAAAAAAATGTTATGTTATGTTATAGCCTTAAAGAGGCTCGTAACACTTGCTAATATTGCCAATTGGCAGTTGAGTAGTCTCCCTGTAGGCCCAGGCTTGATAATCACACCAAAGTCTGTGGGGAGGCTGGGTGTAAATGGGCACCCCTCTGACCTACTGCAACTCCAACAGATGTGACGATCCCATAATTTCACATCATTCTTTATATGTATCTATCTCACCTGCCTATTTGTATTTTGTCTATGAGTGAAAAATAACAAAGATGTAAAAACAGTGAGTGAAAAGAAAGTGTTTTTGCAGATTTATTTCAGTTTAAATGTACAACAGCCTGAGCCTCTTTAATGACTTGGCAGTACCAGACATACTCTGCTGGGTGGCAAACAACAAGTAACCACCTAAGCTGTGGTGCCTAGTGTGTGGCCTAGTGACAAATAGCTTGTCTCGGCTCAGTTAATGCCCACAGCCGCGAGCTTAGAAATTAATGTTTATATCACCCCCACAATAGAACACTAACCTTTGAGCACACATCTGATAATGAATTACTTTAAACCTGGGGAATTCAGGCTATTTTTACTCACTCGCAACTGGATGTATCCTTTGACTCTTCTTATTTGGTCTCTTTCTGGTGTATAAACTACCACCTATGTATTGCTATAGGCATAAATGTAGCATTTAATTCTCTGTACACTTCTCTCCAAATAACTTTGCCCTACTCACACAGAGGATGTTCGTCTGTGATTTTCAACATAGTGTAAGATCGAAAAAGTTCTCTGTGGACTGAATGTCAGTATAGAACAAGAGCTGTGCCAGCAAATGGTTTGCGCACAATAGATCCTCAGTGTACATTTAAAGATGAAATGCTCACTGGAGAGAAGGCTGTTGTAGCTATATCTGGCTGCATCACTCAGAGAACTGTTGTAGGTTCTTAACAGTCCATTTCTATGGTTGATGGGGTCTGTAGACATGGTATCAGTGGTGAAGCTGAGACAGATGTTGGAGAACTCTATAGCATCTCCACTCTCTCAGAGATGCGTTTGCTGGGGAGAAGAGTCCCCAAGGACCTTGAGTTTATCTTCCATCTCCATCATCAGGGCCTGGGATTTGACAGACTCCCTTTACCCAGGCTCTGCCTCGTCTCCAGGACAATAAGCAACACCATGTCTGATTAGTTTCAGAGTTCAGTGGTCTTGAACGCAGCGTTTGTAACGGTTGTTGTTGCGTCGTAACCCCTGTCTGTCTGACAACGGTTACTCGGGCGCTGAGAAAACAGAAGCCAACAGTAGGATGCAGGAAGTTTTAGATGTAGTGTAAACAGACTCGGTGTGGGATTCATGCTTGGCACCCTCAACATCATGCTGAAGTTCAGATTAATGTCTTAAAGTTTAGGTGACCCGGTGTGTCCCTGAGTAAAATAAAGACTCTGATAATATACTGTGCTGGTGGGAGCATGGTTTATTCACCTCACAATCTGAGATCAGATGTTTTTTTGGGTTGAACACCTAAATCAACCACAGAGAAACTAGACTTTAACGGATTTCATGTTAGCTATAATTAAGTGAAGAACAGATCTGCGTAGAAACCATTTGCTATCAGTTCCTAAGTAAACTGTGTTTCTAATAAATGCATGACATACTTGTGCAGTGCATATGACAAAGCTTTGGTCCACCCAATTAAATGGAAAGCCTGCTCATTACAATATTCCTGTTCTTGCCAGAGTTTCATGGTAACCAGTCTTCTTAATGATTTGATCATATGTCAGAAACTGTTACACATTGTTCCTCCTATAACAATGGTATTTGTTACAGTGAGATGGTAGGTATTTGGTGTAATTGGGGTAGCTCTGTCTGAATCCACATTTACAGCTGCCATAAAGACAAAGAGAGAGAAAGAGACTTAGAGAACATGCTAGATATCTATGGGAAAGCAATCAGTTAGGTTGTCTGATTTGCTGGCATTAGGTTCATAGGGCTGCATCCCCCCTTCCATTGAACAGTCCTTATCTTAATGAGGAATTGCAACACACAGTTCTGTTGTAAAACAACAATGATGGGGGAATCAGCTAATGAGGCTATCATGGTGTCGGGAAAGAGCCGTCTCTCCCTGAAGGCCCCAGCGCAAAGAACAGGCTCTACGGCAGACGTGAAGAGGCCGGAGACAGAGCTCACATTGATTGCATAGGTTCAAGAGGCAGAGCCGGTGAAATGAAAGATGCCAAGACTCATCAGCCAAATTAGATCAAAGTGTAGAGTTTTGAACAGTCTGCAGGCCGATTGTTTGGTTATTTGTGGGACTGATTTTGTTGTGCGAAAGCAGCCGTGAGATTATGTTGTTTGTTTTCCCAAAACCTTTGGGAAATTTTTTACGCATTTGTGCTTGATTGATCAGGCGCGATGTGATGTTGCACTGGTTCAACATTCCACTGGTGTATGTTTTCACTTAGTTGAATGAATTACTGCTGGATGCATATGAGATTATTATTATATGATATGTAAATGAACAAATCAACTGCTTAAAGCTGCTTATCTATTCAGAACCCATATGAAATGTCTGATCTTGAGTTGGTAAACAATCTAATTTTTATATATAGTAGCAAGTTCTCTGCTCGTAGTGTTTTTTATCCCTTTGGCTTCCTATAATTAAATAAATATCTGATAAGGGTTTGGATTCCCTTCTCTGTTTGAGTTATTATCCTGCAGCTATGTGCATGACAAGTCTAAAAACCTTTGCTGTGGCCAGTTTTATTTCTTTTTGCATATACTGTACGGTAGCTTTGGTTACTTGGACATTGTGAAAGATACAGTATTCATCCATCCCATCATACATTGGAGTGATTGAAATGAATGTGTGCACAGTATGTAAGTTGCATGTCTACATTATATTTAGTTTTTTTTTTCTTTTCTTTTTCTTTATTTTCACCTGGCAGACTCTCACCCACCATATCCACCTTCCATGTGTGTAAAGCGGGAGCCCCATGAGGCATCCTTTGCCCCCTTCACCCCCTCCTCTGTTGGGGACTCTGCTATAGCTGACATCTTGCCCCACCAGTCCAGCCTCTCTGTAGATGCGCCTACTCCCAGCTACCCTGCCCATCCCCGCGGCCCCTGCTACAGCCAGTATGCCAGCCAACCCTTTATAGCAGGTACAACTTTACCCTTAAGGCCCCATGAACAGATCAAAATTCAATCAAACTCAGTCTGTTCAGTAGAATTTTTATGATTTTTCTCTGTTAATTTTGAATAATTTTGCAATTACCAATACACTATACTGAATTGGCTGCTTCTCACAATGCTAAGCCATCAATTCTGCCATGCTTTGTGGTGCTACTGTATATAGGCACAAAACTGTGCTTGCCCCTCATTAACAGCAGCTGCTCTATCCCCCTTTCCACCATGCTTTTCTCCAGCTTTGACCTCTTGCTTTTCTCTCGGGTTAACAATGGGCCTTCAGGTCGTTCCAGCCTTGTGACAGGCCCAAAGTCTAGAGGGGCAGTTGAGGCCAGAAAGGGGTGGGAGGCGCTTGCAGAGGCAGAGACTTAGGGCTGATCCTGGGGCTTGCTTTGGACCTGTAACACCTTCTCCTGTGTGGCTCTTTATCCAACCAGGTCCATTGAGGTCACTGTTAATTACTGCACTGAATCTAATATTAATATCACAGTGGCGGCTGTCTCCACTGAAATAATTTTATATTTTAAGTGTAAATTAACTGATATTTGTCAAGTTAACATGCAAACTACATTTTCTAAATTTAGGCAGAACTTGCTAACCATCAGAAAAAGAATGTAGTTAGAAAAATTCACAGTTTTGTGAAGGACTCAACACTGAAAACCTGGTTTCTGGTGTCAAACATCAGCATGTGTGGCATAAAAAATGGTCACTAAAAAGATGCTGCCAGTGAACATAATCCAGGCAGTGATTAGATATAAATTATTGCCTTATTATTCTGTGTTGGAGGCATCCTTGTAACAGTTTTCATCCTGTGTGCCTGCAGGTCGAGACATGGCCAGTACCACCCTACCTGGCTACCCGCCCCATGTCCCCCCAACAGGACAAGGCAGCTACCCCACCTCTACACTCGCTGGAATGGTTCCTGGTAGGTGACATTATTCCCTTTTTATGGTGCCATTAATTATACTTTATAGTTTTTATTTTCATTCGATAGTCTGCTTCAGGTGATCTTTTTGAAAGAACCTGCGGTCACACAAGTTACACACTTTACTATGTCAGTACACGTATGGTAGACACACATATAAATCCACATTCTCTGATGAGAAACTGAAAAAGAGCTTAAAGCGCTGCTTCTGACTGAGGATTGAAGAAAGCTTGTTATAGCTTTGTTAGACTGCGGTTAGCGTGTGGTTAGCATCCGCAGACGAGGACATTAGATGAACTCGATAGGCGATCACCACAATCAGTGGCCGTGAGATAGGACAGTTCCTCTCAGTTACACTCCAGCTCCCAGCACTCATTACCCTCAGCATGTCCACACAGCACACTCTCACCGGCCCCGTCGATAAACACTGCTTTTGCTCCTCTCCTCGCCTCCCCGGACACCCAGGGCTGCAGAGCGTATCTCTTTCCCCTCTACTTAACCTGCAGTTCAGGTTCACAGCAAACAGTTAAGGGTCAAAACACAGAGGCGTGGAGGGCCTGTAAATATTTAAATCACTATCTCTCTCAGGGATGAGCTTGAGTTACACGTCCAGCAGTGAGGATGCTATAGCTGCCAGTATGTGTAGATCAACTAGAACAACTGAAAACACAATTCCCTTCATTGTGGAGACATGTACCTTTCACTCTGACCAATAATCAAAGCAGGTGTGCAGTATTTACAAGAGAGCTCAGTTTCCATAAGGGCAACACTTTAAGATGGACGCGATGGTAAAAGCTGGTTTCTTATACAAAATTCTTAAATCAAATTATTATACTTTGTTTGGATTTATCAGCTCGTACACCACTACACCCCAAAAACACATACAAGACCAAGAGTTGGAGATTTTTTTTATCTATGATTTAGTTTCTGGCCCCAAACACTTTTAAAGCAAAGGCCATTCTTCAGTAGCTTTATATAAAGTCCAGTCTTTATGGTCTCATAAAAGAAAGAAACCTGTGGACCCACAGCAGCACTCTCTGACATCCTCTCAGCCTCCCTGTCTCTCCTCCCCAACCTGCACTGGAGGACAAAGATGGAATGAGAGTCTCAGACAAGCTATTAGGGAGTTTTAAAGTGTCATTGCTTACAAGTAGGGAAAAAAAAAGCATTGAAGGTCTCACTTAAGGAAAGAATAGAGGAAATCCTAAAGACTAACAAAGGATTAATAAAACAAACAATTCATCTGTAGGTGCTGTGGGAAAAAAAAGCTTCAGAAGTCGCTGGGACAGAAATACCCCCTACATGTTGTTACGTCACGAGACTGTGATGTAACTGCAATGTAACTTGTGAAAAGACCATTTTTATATTTTACAAAAGCAGACTGTCATTTCAGCTGATTAGCTCTTTGCTAATGTTTGTTCGTACTGATTTGTTCTCTAGGAGGGGACTTTTCTGGAAACCCTTATTCTCATCCACAATACACAACTTACAATGAAGCATGGCGGTTTAGCAATCCAGCATTACTAAGTAAGTGACTTTGTGTTATATAATAAAACATACTGTTTATTTTGTATTATTGAACTTGATCTTTTGTTGACATATTAAAAAAAATTACAACTTTCCAGGCCCAATGTATCCTGACCTGGAAGCTTTACATATGTGTCTTAAATGATGTTTGACTTCATTGTTTCCAACGGTTCGTTCTTCTGTTAACTTTCAGGTTCCCCTTATTATTATAGTGCCGCATCCCGTGGATCCGCACCTCCCACTGCTGCCACTGCCTACGACCGCCACTAGTTACCATGGAGACCAGCTCAAACTGCAGGGCCAGGGCTTCGGCCTCCATATTGTCCCCGTCTGAGAAACACTGAGGTCAAAGGGAAGTGAGGTGGAATCCCAGAGGAGACGCCGTGATGTTATGTGATGTGGAGAAAGGATTGGCAAGGTGGACACTATCGCATCTAGGCCAGCTTCAGAGTTACACACTTTGGGGCTAAAAGGACCTGCGGGCATTCAGAACTTACACATTGTGCCCTCACTCTCTCACAGGCCTGAACATTTCCAGAATGACTTTAAGAGATTATATAAATATATATATTATAAAATATAAATCGAAGAAAAACAGTGTGAAGAATACCATGTGGAAAAAATGTTGTGGGTTTTTATTTTTGTTTCTTTGTTGCTGTTGTTGTTGTTATTTTATTCATGGATCCTCACATTCCTTTATGAAACGAACTGCAGTATTTTTCTGCTGTAAAGAGAGAGGTCCAAGGGAGGCGACGTAGCTTGATGATGCAGCGATTTAAACCAGTGTTGTGGGGCGGATCTTGACGGGATCCTGGCTCCACACTGTAGGACGGGCTTTACTCTGATGTTTTGACTACATCTTTTTCTCCCATTTCACCTGTCCCACCTGCAATATCCAATATATATAGCATGTGCTACCACATTTGCTGACCCATAGAAGACCAATGGTTACAACACACTCCCTGTGGCAAACAATCAGATGTAAAAATGTAAATTTTTCAGACTTGTTTTTGAAAAGTATTAAAAATAGGGCGACCATGAACTAAAAATGGCCTTGCCAGAATTTTAAATACTTTAAATTATTTTTTTCTGTTGCTACTTTTATCTAAAAAAAAAAAGATTTAAAAGATTTTGTCACATTCCCCATTTTCCAGTCAGATCTTCGTCCACACATGATCATCTTTTGCTATTTTTTGCACTATAATCACAGCTTATTTGATTTCGATGGTACATTCACTTAATTTGACTTAATCTTCCAGGTTAAACCATAAGTTAAACAGACAGACAGATGTGTTTTTCAGAGTAAAAGCGATTATATCAAGTTTCTGAAGACACTGTAAGCCATAGCGTTTTGGCTACATGAACAAATCCATTCATCTCTCCTGGAATATATTTCATTTAGCTACTTCTTCATGCCACTAGATGCCTACACAGTTTACAAAGCTGTATGCAGTTGAACGAACCAACTGTAAATTAGCTTCAACAATTGCCTTACAGACCTGTTTTTCTTTTTTCAACCTAAATTCATGCCTGTTCTGTGAAGTTGAAGTTAACTGCCTTTACAAACACATATTCACCACCCACCTTGAGTCATGTAACTCTCCATAGGGACTGAAAGAAGAACCGATTTGTTTTTGGAAAATATTTTGTGAATGTACTTTTAACTACATTTGCCAAAGACTTAGTTTGATATTTAATATTTTATTTACAGTATATGTATGCATAATAAAGCAGTATTATGTTTTAAATAAGTAGTCAACATGTATGTCGTAACTTTTCAACAGGCAACATGATGCATATGACTGTAATGAAAAAGGTGAAATTCAGTGGCTCATTATTCAACAGCTGCAACAAATGCTGCTTTGTAGAACAATTTGTGAATATGTGAAGACAATTCTTCTCTGTAAATAATATCACACACACCATCGAAGTATCATACTAATGTACTGGCTCCCTTTGTAGATAAACAGACTAAAAAAACATGCATTACATTTGTGTCTTAATGTAATGTTGTGCTTGGAGGTAATGCACAACTACTGTATAACCTGTGGCTACACCAGTAACAGGTTCCAGATGCTAACATCACATAGGTTGTCTTTGTCATTTTATTTTATTTTCATGATGTTGTCATGATGATGTTTTATGTCACTATGCAATGAGTTAAATGGCTTTTTGTATCATGTTTTGTTGTTAGGCTCAGAACAAGTAATCCCTGTGGAGAACAGCATAAAAATACAGTACAAAAGGTGCAAAAGCTCTTCAGTGTGAAATTTCTCCCTAGTATCACGTTAGTTCCACAAATTCCCTTCTATGAAGATGTGATCACACTAAAGTCCTTGGCAACAAAGATATGGTCCTGTTTTGCTGTTTTTAGATGTTGTGATCATTATGTTAATCTAAATTACAGTCATCCCTCCATGTATAGATTCACCAATTTCTCCTCCCTCTCTAACATTTTTTCTCACTCCTTCCACTCTCTCAGCCCTACTACCACTACATCTCCTTAGTGTAAGGCCTTCAAGACTAAGTTTACTTTAATTCTATACAAGCAAATACATCATCTGGTACCAGGGTTACCTGTCTTTGCTGAGGGCACCAGAGTACAGAGATGCAGACTGCAGGCCTGCTCTTTAGGAGAAGCTTTCATCTACAAATTGCACTTGGGATTTGCCTATTTCTGTCTACTTGTAGCTCGACATATCTGAAAATAAAATGCTGGCGCAGAGTGCACGCCACCATCATTCAGGAAAAGTCTTTGCTTTAGTAAGTGGAGCACCTCTAAAAGAATGGGTCTTCTGCTGTTGTAAAGATGATACAGGAGATGTGTCATGGACATAAAAAGGATTTCTGATAAAAATCCATACGGAAAGCCTTGTGGCCTCAATCATTGTTCTGTTTCAGTTCTGTTCCAATTCTTTTTGTGCACATGAGAAATAAATTCTTTTATATGTCAGTCGTTGACTCAGTGTCTCCTCATTATTAACCCCATAAGAAAGTAATTCAGAGTTCAAGGTTTCCAGGGAGAATTCCCTCTGCTAGTGTATTGATGTTTGGTTTTATGAACAGTCAGGACTGCTCAGCCATACTCCTCGCAGCTCTCAAATATAAAATACACGATAGTAGCACATCATATTGTTTGTGTGTATGAGCGTGTGTTTGTAGAAATCACATACACTTTAATTATGGTTGAAGTAGCCTACACTACAGAGAACTGCATAATGTTCATACATATGTGTGAGCAGGACTGAGGGATTCAAAGAGAATGGAGAAACAAAGAAAAAGAACAGTTGGAAAGGCAGGAGTGTGTTGCCCCAGTGTCTGACTGCAGTATATTTAATGATGCATTGGTTTCACCCTGGTATACTACGCTGCTGCTGCCTCGCTTCCTCTCTGCACTTTCTACTGTGAAACACACAAACCCAGCCAGTTGTAATTCAATTTTTCAGCTTCCTCTGCCTATTGTTTATTTCATGGATCCCCTGTGAAGCATCAAAATCTGCTGTTTCTGTCAGCCACTAACTGTCCTATGTGTTTGTCATTCAGGCCTTGTTAAAGGATAAAAAAAAAAAAAAACACATACACACTAACACTCCTTCTCCCAGCCGAGAATTCCCAGTGGTAAAATTATTCCATTTAGATAGGAACTTTTTTGTCACTACCCTGTCTAAATTGGCATATCTGGCTCTCTCGTAGAAACCAATAAACTGTGAACCCGGATGCATCTGTCAGTCAAGCTCATCTTTACTTTAGCAGGCCAGATGACAGCAACAGGAGAAGAGACACACACCAGCAGAATGGGACGCACTGATTGGCTCTCATCAGTTAGGCATTACGAAAAGCACCTGTCATCCTTGAGGCTTCTCAGACCCACACAGAGAGGCCCTGCCACTGGGGCCAATGGGCCTCGTGCGAGATTTACTCAAACACTTCACCCTCATTGTCAGCTTGGCGTACTGATGCCCTATAGCTTGGCCTCTTTGGCATGATTCACGTCTGTCGTTGATAATATATACAGTGACATAAGTTCATTTTAAAGAGCTTTTAGCTGAAAGTGATCTGAAGCAACTAAATGCCACATTACATTACATTTTATTACATACTTTATTTTGAAATAAACCTCTTAGATTAATGGTTTACATCACTGACATATGTATTAAAGTACTGTACTTACTAACTAATATTAATAATATTTCCACTGCATTTTAGGGTTAAAATATTGCATTTCTATGACAGCTATAGTTATTAGTTATAGATTAAAAACATTATAAAACTGTCCCCAAAAAAACTAGATCATTTTCAAAATACTCCTGCAAAGTTGTTTGCATGTCCACTAAGGTACACATACTCTCTAAACAGATGTAAACTATCCAATAATTCACAAAAATCACAAGAGATCAGAAAGAGAAGTTTGATTTAGTTTCTTTTCCACCTTGTCACTGACATTGTAGAGCACATAGAATACAATATATAATAATTACCATTTGTAAACATCCATTATCCAAGACTTGATGAATCTTGAGGTGTCATATGAGGGAAGTATTGTTCAGAGATGAGGAGTGGTGGTGGTCTGTCAGTGACGTCCTGTCATCTGCCCTCATGGGAGCCTGTCATCAGCCTCATCATGTGGCTGTCATAGTTGATGCTGGCGAGGGGAGAGGCCAACCCCGCTGTGTCAATCAACGAGCCCTCATTAGAAGCGGCTTTAATTAGTGGCTGCATGGGTGCAGTATTGTTCACAATACCTCCTTCGTTAACTCTGTTAATCCCAAATGGATTTGAGAGGCAGAAGCATAAGTATAGTGATCCAGTAGTATAATTCGAAGTGATTTTTACTGAGTTAAGAGAGTTATTTCTTATTTCTTATTTACCCGTATCATGAAAGTGAATCTGTTTGACTTAAATAGACATAAAAGTCTTTAGGTGTCCCTGAAGAAGCAACAGTGTGTTTATCATCCTGGTCCAAGGATGAAAGGTGTTGAGAATTATATTAAAAGGTTTGTTCAGACCTTCTTGTGAAAATAAATCATCATCTCAAACGATAATTTCAGTGTTGCGGGAGAAAGAAACAGTTCAAGCCCAGTTTGTGATGATCCTGATGAAACACTGATTATGAGGTTATTTTCAGCAGTGGCGGGTGAGACTATCCAGGCGACAAGAACATGACTTTGTGATGTTTGTAATGAGTGAGCATTGATTGACTCAACACTGTCTAAAGAGGGTATCCCCATGTTCAAGCTCAAAGGACGCTCATGAGCTGCATGCATCCTGTACCATAGCATAGTTCACAATTAGAATAACAAGCAGTCAGAGAGCTGTCTGGAGAAATGCAATTACTGAGTTTCTCAACCCAGGTCTCATCTGCAAACTATGTACTATTATACCATCTCTGTTAGATCAGTCTGCAGCTTAGGGCAATTTCCCTTCAGGAGCTAAATTATCATTTTCAATGGCCATTGTGCGACACATTGTGTAATTAAGCACTAAATATGCCTCACTACCTGATTATGTCACTCTCCAAAAGGGAGCAGGAGCTGTGGAGTGAAGAACGGTGTTCCTGTGTTTATGAGTGCACATCAAGTGGTGGGGAGGGATTCGATGTTGGGGAGGAAGTGTATAGGGCGTAACAAAAGGCCAAAATGTGTAAAATGGGGTAGCACTGACCCGTGTGCCCCCTTCAAGCTGAGAGAGAGTCTTCAGCGTGACAGAAGCCTGGCCTAACGGGGGGGGGGGGTTGGTTTGTTTGAGTCCCAATTGTTTTGATAAAACAGTGAAGCAAGAGCATCCAGCCTTATGTAGTTCCAGTAGGACGTAGGAAGAAGAAGAGACGAGGCAAAGAGGGGAGAAAGAAAAGTGGGAGGCCACAATCACCAACCCCCACCACCTCTGACTGTCTCCCCATGCCGCTTCACCACCCGCACCAACACACACACACACACACACACACACACACACACACACACACTCCACGACACTTCCACCCCCTCCCCTACCAACACCCAGTCACTGTCAGGCCAAACACATGATGAATTGCCCTGTCAACAGAATTCATTCAGGGACCAATTAATTCAGCAGAAATGAACTAGAGCCATCAGTCGCTGAAAAACTCAGTGCAAAGAGAGCAAAGTAGCCCCACTTCAGAAAACGAGGAAGAGAGGGAGGGAACGAGGGAGAGAGGGGTGAGAGTGGAGTGGAGACGAGAGGGCAGGCAAAAGAGAGGGAGAAAAAGAAAGGGAGAGAGAGCGTGGTGGAAGTTAGTCTGACAGAAATTGGTCATTTAATGCTTTAGCGCACTGGAGACAGCCCCTGTCATAGACGAAGGCATGGCAGGGGCTCCCCTGGTATTTTATTTATTAATTATCCTATGCAGCAAGGGGCCCTTAACTGTCTCAGTCCAGCCCCGTCAGCCCAACTCCCTGTCATTTTCTCTCCACAAACAGATCCTTTAACACCATGCTCCAGGTTAATGGAGACAAAGCCAATATCCAACCAACCTTGCCTTCTCCCCAAATACAGTATTCATCTGTACCTTATCCAGGTAATTATGTCTCCGACGATCTCCTGAATATGTCGTTGGGATGCTAATAAACCACTTTAGAGCTGGCGTGCAGAACATGTCTGACCTTTTCAACTCACTGCTTCATAGGGGCTACGCCTCCTGAGGAGGGCAGCAATTATTTACACCATATTTGAAACTGCATGTCAATGGGAATAAACATGGTCCCAAATAATTTTATGATTTATTCAGGAAATAACCAAGACAAAGGCATGCTTATTTCCTCATGATTGACTGTTGATATGTAACATGATTCAATGTGAAATCTTAGTTGATAAAAGAAATGCCACCTGTCAAGAGGTATTCTGCCGCACTAGACAATCATTTGTCGCCTCAAATGCTCTCAAAATGATCTCTTTTTCTTTAACAGTGTCAACAAAATTCAACAGAACCGTGCTTGCCAGGAGCTGTTTTGCTGGTGGTGACAAATTAGCACTGTGAAGGGCGATATCAACACCAGCTAATTAAGGTGTCGTGTGATTTTGGGCTCCAGATCAAGAATCTGCTGATTCATCCCACGGGTGATTATGATGTCCATATGGTCAATGTACAGCAAGCTATGCTGGGAAGCACTATCGGCTTTCTGTGGCGCTTGCTTTGCCAAAAGTTTGATCTTGTCTTTTGTGGCAGTGTTGTGTGGTGTTCATGAAGGGCCTGAATTATTAACAGCATCTTTTCTTTTAGCTCAGGATCCTCTAGTGGAAAGCACGGGATGAGGGGCAGCTGGGAGGCTGCCTGAGACTGGCTGTCAGTCTCCTCTGACATCAGGAAGTGAAATTCAACGCTGTTTCCACTGTCGTTCATTGATGGGCTTGTGTACCTTGGATGCCCCCTTCTCAGTGTCACTTGGTTTTATGGAATTATCACCTCTCGTGCAACATAAGGAATAGGTGTTTCATGGTTTCACTGTCAGATATTGTATTTTTTAATTAATAATAAAATATTCCATGCTATTACCTTAGTTTCTTGTGGCCAGGTGATGGGTAATTACTCCCGGGATTCTGCAAATTAATAAATTCAATTGTTTTCTTTTCTGTTTTTCTCAGTCCTCCTCACACAGTTCTTTACTGTAGTGCTAAGCACAGTGAAAATACAACTAATAGACAACACTGGCATACAAGCCAAGTGAACCTGACAAATGGAACAGAAAAGCTAACAGAGAAGAAAGAGGTGCTTAGGCCAACTGTCACAAGTAAAGTGCTTTCCTGATTTCTGTTTACTCACCATGCTTGAAACTTGACTTGTTTTCCTGCAGCTTACTGAAGAGATTCTGTCTGTGAGTCAGCTGGTTGTCAGCATGTCTTACAAGCAAAAACGCTCATTTAACATTGAACCTGGTGGGTGGAAATAGTTACCAAGTGCAGCTTTTGAGAGCTTAAGTGGTCAAGTGAAGAAAATATTTTATTTTCATTTCATATGTTTAACTGAAAAGGCAATCATATTTCATATATTGACACAGCTTGATCCAGCTTATTAACATCTACTGTAGCTCCAACACAACATCATCTGCTTCCAAGCAGGCACAGCATGGAAAGACACATATTCTCCTCATATGAAGTCTAAGGAATTAGAGAAGTAGACGGATGAGAGTGAAGCCTACAGATAGAAACTGCGTATGAACAGAGAGAAGATGTGCCGTAGAATATAATTAATTAAATGAGACTAATTAGGAACATGAGAGCAGGTGCCAGGCTATGAGCTGACAGGGAAGACAGCGAGACAACATGCCAACACAAAAAAAAAAAAAAAGAAGAAGAAAAGCACAGTCACACACACACATGCAAGTGCACAACCAAACACGCACACATACATATGCACACAAACACACAGCTGCGGTTATGAGGGTGTATTGTGACAGGCACGGGGACAAAACAACTTTCTGCGTTTTGTCATGTGAAACCCCGCAGGAATACTCATGACAGAAAGCAGAGACCCAGGCACCATGGGGGTCTCTTGCCTTTGTCTCACACACATTCTCTTTATTATTTTGTTCTGCAATGGTGAAAGGAAGTTTGCACAAGCCAAAGATTTCTCTCCCCTAATTATTTCAGCACTTGCTCCAGACGGCAAGCTGTGTAAATTCACAGACTGCTTTTTCCTCCTCTCACCCCTTTTAAAATGCTCCTCATTCTAGAGTTGCTCCAACAGGGCACATTTAAAAAGATTCATTTAAATTTGCTATGGTGGAAAGTGAAAAAAAAATCTGTGTTTCATATAGAAATGAATATTTTCAAGTGGAATTCAATGAAGATTATATTCCCACATAATTATATACTGTTCAATAATTTAGCTCATCTAACTAATACTGAGAAAATGCATTCAGAATTTTAAAAAAGTGTCTAATTATTTATAATGTGTGCAGAGGCAGAAATGATATTATGTTAAAATGAGCAGAACATCTAGTGTTTTTACGCAGTTTTGTGCGACACCAGCTTAAAAACACCAAAAATAAAAGTTTGTATCACTAGTATGAGTCTCCCATTTGGTATAATAGTTTGTTTTTGTCTATATAGTATGTAGGAATTTAGTTGATAAATAAAGTTAGAAACCATTTTTTTTAGTAGCAGAAATTTGGTCAGCTGCTATTCTGACAAACCTTAGTTTAATTTGGTTATTAACTGTTCAAACAAATAATATAAATGTGTAAACTTGTGAGAACTGCTTTTTTATATCATGAGAAATGTAATCTCTCAGTCAGTCTCTAATTAGACTGAAAAGCAACAGGGCAACTGTGAGTCGGTGGAAATCTTTCATACCACAGGACCATCTAGCATTTAGCTCTGTCCAACAGCTGTGTTGTTTACATTGTACTGGCCTCACGTTGTCAAGTACTTCTTTGCACAGTTATGTCATTTTTTCCCATTACAACAAAATCCCATGTCAGTGTCAGACATACCTTGTTGTCACACTTTTGACCCAGTGTGGGCCTGTACTTTTTGTAATCCCATTCATTTCTGCACTTATGCTTTACATGTTAGTTCTAATTATATCACTAAGGCAGTTGTTTTAGCCTGAACCATTTTGAAAAGAAGAACTTGAAGAAACCTCAGACTTTTCTACCATCAATCACATCCAAACAAAGGATCTATAACTATAACTTTCTTTCTAGAAAACACAGAACACAACAGCATTTAGAAGGCTACATGTCCTGCAGCCAAGACTCTGCGAAGCGGACAGCTCAATATCTAGCCTTAGTGCGAGTTGTCAATGCAACACCAAACTCGAGACAGAGAAAGATGGGGGTGGTTGTGCAGGCTTTTTTAATTATCTGTGGTTGGGTCGGACTGTGCATCATCATTAGAGAGACTAAATAGCAGTGGTCACTGACTCAGGTAGTGGTAAACGGCACAATTAACAAGCTGAGGAGGGAGAACTGTATTCAATTTGAAAGCCTTCTCTCCTAATCCATCTCCAGTGATCAGCAGTGCTGCTGAGCTACGCCCTTTTACATTCAATTACATTAATCAGGTTATTACCCAGCAAAAAGTCAACATTTTAATCAAGAACTGGCAAAGTAGGGCAGGACATTATACCTAGACAGGATAAGTGACAGTTAGAAAAGTGAAGTAATGATATTCTACTGAAGATAATCTTTAATAGCTTTTATACTCATAAAAAAGCCAAAGAATGGATTGGTTTGTAAATTCTTAATGCATTTCTTTTGTTAGTCATCTGATTTTATAATGCTCAGTTTCGGTTAGCAGTCACCAAAATGTGTCCATCATAATGTCTACATTTGTACAAGTCTGAAAATACATCCTTTAGTGGGAACTTCATGAATGTGTACAGCATGTGTTAAGAATTCTGATACTTTATTTTGTTTTATTTTTTTACGCTTCCAGGCTTCAAATCCTCTTGGATATAATCCTTGCAGGGGTGTTGGTAGCACAGCAGGTGTGTAAGAAATGTAAAAACACAGCTGCAGGGTTCACATCCCAATAACTATCCTGATAGTCTGAAAATCCTTTGACGTGCTCTTTGTGAAAACTCTGGAAATACATTCTCTCACACAAGCTAATATTAGTACATGGATGGAAAAAACTTGTCTAAATGTATGTAAAGCTATCCGCTGTGGTCAGGTGAGGGATTATTTCATTCACAGCAGAAAAAAGCCAATTTATATGAATATGTGCTTACTTCACAACCAGTAGAAGTTGACTTTGCTGACTGATTGCTGACTGCACACACAAAGTGAATCTAATTTAGTAGAACCTCTGGCTAAGCAGTAGTTTCTCGCCCATTTTCCCCCACTAACAGGGAAGAAATCAATTCTCAGGCACATATGACATTCAGGAGATGCTTGTCTTGTTTTATTTTATTTTTTTATTTTTTTATTTTTTACTTCCACGCTTTTTGCATTTTGGCTTGTTAGGAGTTCTGCAATGTCTGACCTGACGACCGGGTTCTGATTAATGGAGGGAAATTCTTGTTGTCCACTCCATAATGAGAGAAGACAGAGGTGAGAACAGCTCAATAGTAGAGATAACCACTCTTTGATCCAAACGGTCATGCAGAACCTATATCCGCTGCATCGTCAGAAACTGTACTGTTGAGTTACTTGCTTTTAAATCTCTTCTCATAAACTTCTCATGAAAGGGAAGAATATGCTTCGGGGGAGATAAATTTGTTATCCAAATTATATGCTAAAACTAATCCAATTTGTGTTGAAGTTTGTCTTTGTTAACAGTATAGTTTGCAAATGGTAGCAAACTATCTGCCCTTTGAGCATATTATTTCCAGATCACAGCTTTCAGACTATTGCGATATAATAATTGACTTCTTACACTCAGTTACACACAAACAGCAGCCCAGCGATACGGCGTGTTTAAAAATATTAAACTGTCTAACTGCCATATCTGAATGCCTACTAACAAGACCCATCTCAACTTAAGATGTCTTGTTAAATTGAGACCTTGTTCCCCAGTGGACTTAAATGTAAAATCTCTACTCTTGACAAGCAATGTTAATCCATTTAGTGTAACGAACTAACATGTCCCTAATTAAAATATGCCTTTTAATGATACGTAGTGACATCCTGGAAAACACTGTCACGCTTCCGTCCTTTAATACAGGAATATGCTAATTGCTTCAGTAACACTGGTGTTCAAATCCCAAGGCTATCTCTGCATCCTGTGGGATTTAGTGTCTGTTGGGGCATTGGGGTCCCCTAAAAAAGCCTCTTTAATGTACTGCTTCTTGAGGATTATTTGGCCAATAGTGACTGACACTGTTGATTTCTATTCTTTTACAGACATTCAATTTACCATTCAGGAACCTCCTGGCCTCACTCTGCACCTTTTCAGTCGTCCATCTCACCTATAGCTGCTGGACCTGCTTCCACTCTATCCCATGGCAGCTCATTTAAAACAAATCAGGCTGATTGCTGAGATGCTGCACTCACAAGGCCCCGGTGATAAAGCAATTAAGGCTTCATCAGAAAAGGAAAGAACCACTAGGTAATTAACTATATATGAATTAAATTCTTTTGTTAGCTCTTCGTTTTCTCCACGTTTGATTTTTTTTTTGATGGACAGTAGGGGACAGGTTTATCTGGGTAGGGTCTGCAGACCTCTGCGGTAAGAAACCTGGATGAGAGTAGGGCTTTAGTTAATAGGCTCTCTCTGGACAGATGAGGTCCATTAGAAGGTTAATTTAAAAATGAATAGAGGACATAGAGCAAAGGAGACAGAGATCCAAGCACACACCCACAATTCATAGAAAAAAGTTAAATATTGCACATTTTTCTTTGAAGCTATGCTGCAAATTAAGCAAGTGAGAATAAAATAACCACAGATCCAAAGGAAACATTCAAGCAGACCCAACTGCAACTGACCAAATGAAAACAAGGAAGCCAGTTCCAGACACAACTGAACCCTATCATTTCCCATCCGTGAGGCCATTTCTTAAACATTGAGGCATTGTTCAGATGCATGGACTGCAGCCCCTGCTTCCCAATTTCCATCCCCCCCTCCCCTGCAGAAAGGCTGAATCTGATCTGGACCCATTGGTGTGTGGATAATGAAGGGGTTACCAGGAGCTGGGAGAGGCCCAGTAATTCCCCACACCAGGGGACTAGGTTTTTGGGTGGGGTTTGGATGAGTAACCCTGTTCTGTGATGCATGCACTCATGTGAGCTTGTGACAGCCTTTACCCAAATCCAAGGCCAGACATAGACGCTGCATGTATTATATAGAGATACAATACAGAACCAAGCTTCAAACATTTCATGACAGCAGAAATGCTTTTTTTTCCACACAAATGGAGCTCATGTTGTATACATTAGTATTTGTATTACTTTGATCTCTTGTATATATTAGAAAGGATTGTACTAGAAAATCCTTGCATGTAATTCTGTTACAGTGCAGGATTTGGTAATATGTGATGCATGGATTTGTCTCTGCTTGATCACTCAAACAACTGATAATAGCAATAACATCAACTTCAAAATAAAGACATGTAAATATAATCTCGGTCCCTTTATACGTCGTGCTGAGTTCATCCTTCTTTTTCTGTGGATGTGGGCGTAACCCAGCTCAATCTAAGGTCATAAAAATTAGCATATCATCTGGCAAAATGGTTAGCCAATGTGTGGGCGTCTCCCTGAGGGGGGTCACCTTAAACATCAGTGTTAAGGCGCCAAGAGACCCCGACGTATTCTAGGGTTAAGTATCTCCACTTCATTATGATAAAGATGTGAACAACTACCCAACCTACCAACCCTGTCAATAGACATTCAATCCAGCTCTCTCAGGACACGGTGTGAGCCTCCATCCATCATCTGAATACTCCAGGCCCGAATCATTGCCGATCATTATAGTAACAGAGAGAGTCCTGATGATTGGCTCTGATTGTTAGATCACAAGGACTGAAGGGGTGATCCATCACGCTGGGTGGCACACTTACACCTCTCTGTGATGGGGTTCACCTCTGGGGTCAGGGCCAGGTCAGCCAGAGAGAGCCTCCCCCACACAGAAAATACTTTCAGCATACCCAGTTACCTATTAAAGACTCCAAAAGTGCAAACTAAGCAAAATCATCTCAATTTCTCATTTGGTTAGTTTAGTTTCATTAGCAATAAGTAACAATATATTATTGTTTTTATTATTATTATTTATAAGTGCAGACACAAAGAGACAGCAAATCCTGTGAAAAACCAAATCCTTATCAACTGTACACCAGAACTACTTTCTCTGCTTCACAACTCAAGATGAGCCACTGACCCCATCCGACTTGTTTCTCAAAACTGGTGCAACACAACACAGTAACCCGAGGCTATGTGTTGTCATCCAAATGAGATAAGTTTATTTTCCCTAAACCAGCATTTGTTCCATCAGCCTGTAGGGTCACAGACCACACTAGGAAGCAGTGGGGAGTCCTTCTCAGCACCTGCAGCTCTAGCGAGGTGGCCTGCTAGCGGGGAAAGGCTTTGGCTGCAGCCCAAATATCTGCCTGCACCTTCTGTGCAAACGCACCAGCCTTAGGAAACCAGGAGGCAGCAATATTGTGGAACAAATGTCCTCTAATCTGAGCCTGCTGGTCTGGGGTCCTGGTTGGGACATCCTCATTGTCCCATCCAGTTACCCATGCCTTTTTGTTCTTGAAACCTGATCCTGGGTGGTGGTCACGTATGAAATTTATTGGTTAGTAAACATGACACACTTAGAGAAGTGTGACAGCGGCAGATCCACCAGCTCCACCTGTATTGATGAAGTAATAGTCTGCAGGCAAAGAATATAAAATTGTTGATTAAAACCCATAGTAAATAATTGTAGAATATTTGTGCCATAATATTTACCATTAGTACACTCTACTCGTTAGCATGTTATTGTGGTGTATTATGTACAATAGTTATACAAGAAGCTATAGTTTTATGCAGAAATGTAGATTCTGTAGATGTTCGTTTAGTGTTACATGTCACCGGTCTACTGATCTAACATCTTTTATTTAAGGATTAAATAAGAGTTAAATAAAAGATGATTAACCATCTTTAATAATGTAAAGTAATTAAATAGACTTGAAGACAAACAAGAAGTGTGTTGGCTTTGGGAATAATGGGAATGGGAATTCATGCAAACTTTAAATGCACCATTCAGAGAAGTTTCTGCATACAAAGCAAAATCCAGTCTGTTCAATGAGCGAACAAGACCTGTGACTTCTGCAGCCTGGCACACAAGAAGTTGCCCTGTGGAGTGTGTTATTGGAAAATAATATTTGAAATTATTTTCCTGATCACTGGCTTATCTCTTGGAATTCTTCCACCTCAAGCGAAAAGTTCTGCAGTTTGAGCAAAATAAACAGAAATGCAGTCATCTACAGTGACTGAAATTTATTTTTACTGTTCCAAAAACTGACTTTCCATTTTTCATAATCAGTTATAAAAAGATAACAATTAAACCTTGGAGTGCGTGAAAGAAAAGAGTTTTGTGTTTTCAGAGTATGACTATGAGTATTCAGGGTGTTTGGTGTTTGTTTCTCTGTGTTTAGCGGCATGGGTGGGAGATCGTAAAGACATAGAGAACATGTAAAATGTCTTTAAAGGATCAGAGAAAGATCAAAGATCAAATGCTGATATACAGTTTAAACTGTATATATGTGTGTGCTTACTTGAAAAAAGCAGCTGACTGGGGGTGAAGAGTGTATCTATGGCAACAGTCTGGTCCCCAGCTGTCACAGTGAAGAAGAAGAAGAAGATGGGTGCCATGAGCGAGGAGACCACTTAACCTCAGCTGCTCCTCAGCTTAGGGGAGTCAAGATGCTGCCGAAACCCTTACAGAACCTCACTTAATATGTAGACAATACCCCCCTCATCCACCAGACAAAGGATGACTTCAAACCAGGCAATGGGGAAAAAAAACACACAAGCAAAGGAAAGTGAGCTCCTCTCCACCGAAGTGAAGTTCACTATCAGAAGCTCCAGTACAGCAGATGGAACGTGTTAGGGGTACGAGAGGGGGGAAATTGGCAAAAGCTAATTACATCTGGTTTAAATGGAGAATCACTTTAATTGGTAACTGTTAACTTCTGATGGAGGGATGCTATGTTGCAGCAGATTTTTAACTCTGCTGTAACCATCTGCTGGAGTTACATCTAACTACACAGAATGAATACAAAACAACCTACTACAATACTAGTATGTTATGTTGGTATGTTGAATGTAGATTTCTTAAAAAATGAATGTGCAGCTGCAATCCATAAATTCTCCCATATCTTGCATTTATATAGAATTTCGCAACAGCAATTATGTTTTGAGTGATTTTTCTGTCAACATGACGACAGTATGTTTCCCCAAAATGTATCTCTATGCAAAATGTATCTGCTAAAGCTTTTGTGATGAATTGTACTGTACCCCAGTGACATAGGTGGTCATAATGTTAAGGGTTGTAACTAAAAATCATCTTCATTATCAATCAATCCAATAATTATTTGGTTCATACATTGTTTCGTTTTTCAAACGTCACTAATTCACCACAATTTCCTACTGCAAATAACAGCTCCAAAAAGCAATTTTGTCCCACTAACAAGCACAAAACAAAAATGATTAATTTACATTGATAAAACTCAGACAGTTTGAAAGTTGCAACAGGAGAATTTTGGTAATTTTATTTCATTCAAAACCTCCATAAAGTCTTTTAATAATGAAAAAATGCACAAACAGAAGATCTGCCTTTGTCACACCTGCTGTTCAAAAAGAGAATAATTTGGGGATCATCAGCTGACAAGGTTGCACTGACTGACTTAAGGCTGGACAGAGGGAAGGAGGGAGGGGTGGGTCTGACAGGGTGTCGTCTCGGCTGTGACACGTATTGCCGGTGACAGAGGTTAGGGGGTCAGACAGGAAGGTCTGTTGTTATGAAGGGGAAGCACACTGCATTGTTCAGCTCTCCCTGACTGTGCTCCGATGGCCTAATCAGGCTTTGTCACCGCTGCCCGACATAGACAGTGCAAGCTCATTCTGTGTTTTCTCCTTTATTTACCATTGTGTCTTTGTGTGTTCCTGTGTCCATTTCTGTCTCTGCCATTAATGACTCCCTCTTTTAACTCACCCCCATCTTTCTCCTGCTAGCAATTTCTCTGTCTCTCTTTTGCACCTCCCTTTTTTTACTTCTTTTTCTCTCCTCACATTTTTCTAGTCCTACCCCTTTTTGGTATAGGCATCAATCCGTGTGACTTTCTGTAGTGTATGCATTTTGTGTGTATGTGTGAGTGTGTGTATCTTTGCCTCAGGTCGTCCCATGGGAGGCTTCACAGGCTTTAGAGGCCAAATGAAGTGTAAGTCTATTAAAAAGGCAGAGCAAATGTACAGATTCTCAACATGGCACGTCATTCAGGTGCAGTTAATTTCCAATTGATCAACAGTAGATGTGTTGAAGAAGTGAATATAGTGAGATTGACGTGTCAGTCCTGCTTCTCACAGCAGCCACAGCTGAACATTAAGTTATAGCATTAGGTTTATGTTAAAACATCCTACCTCACTGATCACGTTGAAAGGTCTGAACTAATTCCAAACACTGTCAAAGTTTCCACATAAATTCAGAGAATGACGGATTGGTGCTGCATCTCTCTGCAGTTCATTTGCAATGGTGATTCTGTTGATAAGCATTCAATGGAAACAATGCATGTTTGTAGGCTACACATAGGCTGCTGTTAGTGTCTGTGTGCCATAACATCCTATGAAAGGACAGAAATTAAATAGGTCTGTTTATTCATATGAAGATGACAAATGTAGTAAGCTGGAGGAAAACAAAAGACTCGAAGGACACACTATTCATTATAAGAGCGCCTGTGGGTCATCATGTTTTTATCTAAATCAGGTCCCAGCCCATTTTCCAAACCACACCACCAGGCTAGATGCATGTGTTTCAGCTTAACCTACTTCAGGTGTTCAGGTAGTGTTTTGAATACATTTCTCTGCGCCCATAAATAACATATAAATAAAGTATGGAGTAACAGAGAAAACATTATTTAATTAAATTTGAATTATAATCGGCAACTGCTGTGAGTAAAAGTCTAGGCAGTGTGTGTATTGGGAGCAAAGTGACATGAAAGGAGTGTAACTAGAGACTGTCAAGGCTAATTACAGGTGAGTCTGAGTGTAGCTTGCACTGCTAAAAAATTTAATTTGCTATTGATTTGATACTTAAATGGTCTACGTCCATTTCTATCATTATAAAATGGAAGCAGGGCTGCCAATACAAAAAGGCCACTGACTCTTCTCAGGGTGACTCCAAAAAGCCGTGAGGGAGTTTTTTATACTTTATACACAAATCAATTCTAGGATCTTACTTTGTTGTGTCACTTAAAATGCTCATCTCCGCAAATATGGGGCAATATGATGTGAAACAAAATGTGGAAATTTTCTTTAAAAAGCCGTACAAATTGAAAAAGCTAAGCGAAGCAAGTGAATTAAACACAGGAACAAATGCCATGCATCCATAAACTGCCAGACAAAATATTGTGTACAAGAGTGCAAAAGGCATGAAAATTAAACCAAGCCTGCAAAATAAAATGTAAATGAACCGATCTGTGTGAACATTCAGTTTCATTTGTTACTTGACCAAAAGAATTTCCTGCAAATATTTTTATTTGGCCCCATCACAGTGTATTGCACCTGTGTGTTGTGATTTGACTGAATATTTAATCCCTGATATTTGATATTTTAAATGTTTGTATTTCATTATACATATCTCTATAAGCATGATTCACGTAGAGCTTTCTGATCTGGACAAGGTTTCTGGGTCCTGTGTCTCATTTTATATTGGAAGACTAGCTCATCTAGGTTTCTCAAACCAGGTAATGACATATAACCAAAAAGCAGAATGTTAAGATTAAGCCGCTCATGGTCCATTATGCCAACTGGGCCATCAACTCATGTGAAACTGATGCCAACTGATAAGGATATGTCTCAGGTTGTTTTTGTAAGCACTTTGTCAGGTCCTGTATCAAAGGTTAAGTTGCACATTAGACTTTTACTCACAATGAAAATGTGCTCCTCCTGTGATGGAGTGGTGTTTCCAAACAGCAAGATGATTCATCCTCACTCACCCTGCCCAACAAAAAGAAAATGAGTTCATGCATTTTAAAGCCTCATTTTACATGACACTAAACAAGATTGTAGGATTTGTTGAGCCGTGCAGTGATGATGAGTTTGATGCTGAGATTTACTGACATGACTGCAAAGGTAAATGAATTTTTGAAAGTCTGTTTTGATAAAGGTGGGCAGGCACAAAAACAGACACCTGCCATCAAACTGAGTATTGCACTGCAGTCTGCATCAGCCTACTGTATCTATGTGCAGTGACTAAGGTGGGGGTCGAGGTCAGTAGCCCAGCTCCGACCTCTCTGGGCCCATTTCTCTGACAGACATTTGTCACTCAGCAGAGGGCTGTGTGGTGTAATAGATTATTGACCACCTCAGCAGTCCCATCACTCCACACAGCTCTGATCCCCGATATAGCCACCTTTATCATCACGCAGGAAAGAAGAAAAGAGTGAGAGCAACTGTGTGAGGAACACATGTTATGATCAATAAAAAGCTGATATTTTAATCTAAAGCACTTCTGCTATGTTGAATGTACCTGAAGAACTGTATGTTATAGAACTCTGACAATTCAAAATGAATAGTAACACTCTGGTGTAGAAATAAGTGCAAATGGGCTAGAAAGTCAAAGCCTGTTTCTTTAAAAGAGGATGGGACACTAGTCTCTCTCTGATGAATTATGGGGAAAGTAGGTCTTGCCTCCATATTGTGTGTTTTGTGTTTTGGCACATTCTGGGGTCTTTAATTGTATGATAATTCATCTCGGAGCACTAATTTACCCCCTGCCAGTCGCTGTAAATGTTGGACCATTTTGTGAACCAGCACTGAACAGCAGAATTAGAAATGAGCTGATGGTTCAAAGAAGTGTGTCTTCCAGCTAAGGAGCATATTTATAACCATATTCCCCCAGCTTTTTTTTTTTTTTCCAACATTAGAGCTTTGGGCTTATGAGTGCCCATATGTGGTATTTTCTGATAGAAAGTCATTGTTTTAATGTTTGATGTTTCATGATTTGCCTCTCCTCACTTCTAAAAAAAAAAAAAAAGTTTAATGACAATCACTGTTGTATAACTCTTCTTCACAATGAGGCTTACATGCTGTGAAGGAACTATCTGCGATATTTAAAAGCAGTGGTACATAAAAAGCAAAAGCAGTATAAAGCATTGCATGTGCAGCAAATGAGCTTCTTCCTCCACTCAAATGAACCTCGAACACATAATGATTCAGATCCAGTGCAGTGTGATAGTTTTGATGTGGCATGTTGGGTCTGCAAAATGTCCCTCTCCAGCAATTCATATAATAACTACCTGCTGTTCGGATTCTTGGGACCTGTCTGTCATGCAATTGGGGGACATTTAGGCTTATTTTGCCATTGCTTATTTAGCCACGGGAGGCCTATTAATTTCAGCAGGCCCTGTCCTCTCCAGGGGCGATCACTACCCACAGCACGCGCGTCCCATTGTTTAAATCCATTTACATCTGTGGTCAATGAATAATGACAGCTCCAACACAACAAAACACATACTTGCGCACAAATGCACACAGGCACAAACAGACACCCAAGCTGAACACAGATTTCCCAAATGTAGAGTTAACAATAAAGGAAAATAACATTTCTAGCAATGCTATGCTTCATATGCAGAGAATTATGGTTTAAAGCTGCGTAATGCCAAGCGGAGCTGCAACTTCCCTTTGTGATTCTCTGCCCTGTTAGAAATTCTGCTGGTACGGCTGTTATTCTGGCAAGCTCCCAATCATATTTGACCCATTAAATTAGCCACATTGGTTGATATGGTGCCATGCTAATGTTGAGGGTTCCTCTCCATCGGGTGCACAGACTCCTGGCACCCGGTATTTCACTCTGGCTGTGCAGAAGAGGCTGTGCCACTGCTACTACACATTATAGAATATTAACCCTTTTCAGTTCCCTGGCAAATACACCAGATGGCCCAGCACAATAACAGCTGTCAATTTCAAGGCAGTGCCTCTTTGGTGAATTTTTCCCCCCTTACTCTTTGGGACGCTGGGAGGATTTTTTAAGACATAATAAGTGAACTGATGCGCTGTTTCAGATCGTAATGAATCAAATGTTACAGTGGAGCAAGAAGCGTGTTCCCTCCCTGGGAAACCAAAGAGGTGTTACGGAGCAAGCGCAACAGCAAGCTGAAACACACAAACACCACACATGCACAACCAGTGATGGAGCTGTGAGATCTTGCACATTGAAATGTACGGCGCCAGGTTGAGGTTTTTCCTCCTTCACCCAAGCGATGGGAGCAGTCACAAGATGAGGTCCCTCGTGCCCCCTCAGCTGCCACTCTAGTTAAATTAAAAGTGAGGCCTCCAAATACATTCCTCATTGTGGGCCTAAAGCACAGGAAAGTTGTATTTGGCCCAAGTGGTGGCTGGGGAATTGTCCCCCTAACCCAGTCCCATTCGCCTTATTTACATGATAAAAGCTGGAGTCAGGAAGAGCTACAAGCCTGAGGCTGTGGTGTTTTTTTCCCCATTTATTCATTTCTTTACCAACACCACTTCTCCTTCATCATTGGCAAGTGACGAAATCATAGTAGCAATTTAGATTTAGTTTAACACACTCCCGGGCAAACAGGAGAGGGAATTGACTCTGTGCTTCTCACGTGTCTTGCCTTCATGAATGAGAAAGAGGAGGAGGAGGAGGGAGAGTGTTTTACATGTACCTCTGACTGCCCTATCATTGTGATTTACCAGTAGCGGGGCTTTCCCAGTCATGTTTTGAATGACTACATTTCTTGAGTGCTCATGTTCTCAAAAGGACTCAACAGCCCTCAAGATATGAAGAGAGTAATACGGATTTTTACCTCAGTCTCCTCTGTTCAACTGCTTTTCTTCAGCTACGGTTATAAAAGACGGACACAAACTGTATAACTGTCACAGACACACAATGAATTCCAACAGCAGCTCCCGAAAGTGTGTTTCCAACTCTGCAGTTTAATCTGAACGGACTTCATCAATCGCAGAGTTGAGGAAAATCAATTTTGAAATCCCAGCTCTAGCTTGGGTGACGCTGCATTGTCTATATGTGCTGGTTATCTGCACCTGACTCCATTAAACGAGTCTGACTTAATGACATCACACTGGAGCGTATAACTACCGCGCTTGCCAGCTATCTGCGATCTGATTTCTTCTTGGAGAGTCCTTTAAGCCACAGGTTTTCTGGCCTGAGGCTAAGAGAAGAGAAGTGCTGTCAGCAGGAGGTAAAATCCATACACATCTCCTGAGATCTCATCACCATCATCAGTGTACGAACTCATATAATCCTGCTAATGTCTGCATGTCTGTCAATAGCACCTCTCACTGAGACAAAAGTGTCCTAATTAGAAATTGAAAGCGCAAACACACTTTATCTGACTCTGGGTGCATTGGAGGGAGAGTCAAAGTGAAAAAGAGATGATGGAAAGCTAGTTAGGTGAAGAAAACACTGGAACACACACACATCATTGAATCTGCATGAGTGGATAGTCTATTTGTAATTTTCATAATTAGAACTATACCTTTTGCATCTACTGACACCCTCTTCATATCCCCCCTGCCATCTCTCCAGAATGGTATCCTCCCCCTTAAAGATTAATTGAAGCTGGGATAAAACAAAATGGTTCCCAGGGGGTGGCCCACTGTTTGTTATTCATGTGGGTCTGAAAACAGCAAGAGTAAATCCTCTAAGTTGTTGTTAAGCTGGGGATATTACCATATGTGTGCCATTTCCATAGACTGACAGCTCCCTCTGGATCAACTGGGGACTATTGATCTTGCAGCTCTCCATTTCAAGTTAATTGTGCTTGAAATGAGGTCCACACTCCCAGGCATACCTTTGTTTGAAAGGTGGATATTCATTTTTATTTGGCAGGATGTTGATATCAAAGACACAGGATATATTCCATATTTCGTTTATGTTTATCCAACAGAAGCAGTTTCTCTTGCAGTGATTGGTCAAACAGTCAAACACTGATAATAGGCTAAAGAACAACTGCACTTGTTTTAAGTCTTGTGTTTTCTTCTGTTGTGATTGGACAGAAATAAGGCTCCTCCCACACTGAGACAGTAGACAATCAAAATAAGCAAAACATAATCTCAGGTAGATTTTTGTGAGGCTGATATTTTCAGGTATAAATATCTGGATCTGGATCTATATCTACCCCCTACATCTGTAGACTATCAATAGCTACGTGTGTATTTGAGGACACATTTTGCTGTAATACCATTGTTGTCAGCACATTTTGGTCTTGTTAGGACATTTTACGCAGACCTCTGAAGAATTCAGACTTTCCCACCAACTGGCCAAAGCACAAACAAACAAACACATAAGCCACACGTAAGTATTTCATCTACTCATTTGCAGCGATTATTCAAATAAAGGGCCTAAACAGGAAACCTTGAAAGCTACTTATGCAAAAGTTCTTCAAATTTTTCTACTCTTATGCCTGTTTAGCTTTAATTCCTAATCACAGAGAAATTATCTGCTCTGCAAACTTCTGCCAGAATCACACGAAGCTGAACTTTCCTGCTGTAAAAAAACACACAAGGAACATCGAAAGTTTCACAGCTTTCTGGCTACTGTATGTACAGTATAATCCCTGTCATGATTAAGTGCAAATCGGATTAGTATATGTGACATATGTGTGTTTTTACAGCTGCTTTTGACAGGCCGACAGAAACAGAGTGTGAGAGGTAGACTTCCAAGGCATGAAGCAAAGTACAACCTCATTAAGACAAAAGAGAAAACGGCGAGGTAAGCTCTGTTACAGCCCAAATACTGCCACTCTCACTGATTAAACCTCTCAGTCTCAACTGCATCATAATCCTGCCTGGAACTTATGAAGGCAGATTCTTTAGGCGGAAAAAAAAACACATTCAGAGAGGAAACCAAATGAGTGTCAGTCCCAATCTGAAGACAATCTTGGAAAATTCCCATTGCTCATTCCTTCGAGGCAAAGAGCACTTTGCCAGGATGAGAAAGGACACAAATTCCATCTTCCTCAGTAATCATTCCCATACCAGACTAATGTCCCTGACTGTTGCTGGAAAAATATCAGTTTGCAATGTCAGGCCACAACAAATAAAAGGTGTGTAATGGAGGACATTAGAGGGGCCAGTGCATGGAGGCAGGGTTTAATTTGCATGGCAGATTAGCCTCCTAGTCCCTCTTGTGGGGCCACGGCCTCGAGGGCAAAGTCATCCCTGTTTTCCTTTCCTCCATCTCTTTTATTCCTTTATTAATAGGATCTAGTCTCTTCAAATCCATTAAGTCAATTGGGTAGGCCTGTTTATAATCTGATTTCAAATCCAGCATGAAAATGCTTAACCAGTGGCCTTGGCTCCATGCTGGTTTCCCTCTTCAGGCTACTAGAAGGTGCTGTTTGGGAACAAATGCGAAGGTATACAAATGTATGCGCACTAAGAAGATCCAAGAAAAAGAAAGATGGACTCTCACTTATCTTATTGAATCATTCACTTCACATTCTTTTGTTCTACTGGTCACTGCCAGGATTACAATATGTACTGCCTGTGAATTCAGGAAAGGGCCAATAATCCCTGAGTGTTGTATACAAAATAAATACGTTACATCTTCCAGGCTACCTATTTCCAAATCCCAGTGGAAGAGAGAGGGATTGAAAGAGAAAGGAAAAAGAGAGAAAGGGAGAAAGCTTTTTGGTCTCTGCCCTCTGCGCACTGGCCTGACTGGGGCCAAGTTACGCCTCAGTGCCCCAGAGAGCCTCAGCTTTACACAGGCAGACAAATACGCACACACACTCACAGCTGGGGTTACCAGTTATATTAGACAGCAAGAGCAGAGAGCCAAATACACACTTTCACAAAATCATGCATTCATAAATACATTTACTCACTCTGAACTCTTCCACATAGCTGAGTGATATGGAAGTGAGAGGTCTGACAGCTTGAAATGCTGTATAAAAGGCACAGCAATTACAAATACGGAGGGCTTGCAATGAGCAAGTCTGTGCCAACATATTATTGAATATACGTATTTATTAAAAAAATATTTCCAAATCTCCGTCTGAGATCTGAAACATCTCATCCTAAATTATTTTGCAGTAAATTCTCCGAGCTGCCTCACTTGAAATTGTCTACAAATGATTTGTTTTCTGTATTGACTTTGAAAATTCGCACAAGGTCTGCCAAATTCATGATATCCTCCAGTATAAGTGCATTATGAATCTTGTGATGTCAACCTTGAATTACATCTGTGCCACCCCCCACGCTCCCCACTCCAATCCACGTCTTATTAACATAGAAAGCAACAGCAGCAGCAACAATGTTTTGCTAACAGTTCATGCATTACTACTCAGGGGAGGGTTAGCACCATGCATCCCTGCATCTCAAACACACACACATGTTCCCCAGTGTGATTCAGTGGAAAAAAAAAAATAACACAACAGTGCTGATCAGAGCTGCTCAACCTGCCTGTTCTGCACACGGGGCCCCTGACAGAAGCAGTGATGTTTGAGATGCAGGGAGCCCTGAGTTTGTCCACCACTGATTAGTAAAAACTCCAGCTCTTCCTGCACAGCTGCAGCTGATATGCTTGCCTCTGGAACATTGACACAAGCTTTGAGCAAGCTTATTTTTACAATAAGACATAAGTGGACACACATAAAGGCGCATGTAAACAAAGACACACAAGCTCAGAGTCGTGCACACACACAGACAAATGCTCTGCAGTGTGGAAGAGCTGTTGTTTAATTTGTAAAACACCACTCGGCAAAGCTGGAGCAAAGCAGGCAATTAGAGGCTCTTTTTCCTGAGCACTTGACTATATTCCTTTAACCTTTACACAATGATTTATGTCAAAGGATTTGTCACCTTCACAGTGGGGCCTTCACACACAGCTTTTCAAAACACACAATAGGGGAAAAGAAGGGGAAAAAACTTAAAATCCTCCTGTGAGGATTTGGGAACTTATATAACTCCCAATTATCAAAACTTCTTCTTGCAGCCTTTGCAGGCCTCCCCCTCTGTTTGTAAGACTCACAAAATATCTACAGTGCCACTGAAGAGTGTATAATGCCTGTGTGCCCACATGACTGGCGAAAACACTCCTGCTCTTTCTGCCCCGCTGAGCCCTGCTGCATAATGGGGGTCTTGAAGGCTCTGGGCTCAGAGCAGGCCTGCCTAACAAAGCCTTGGTGGCTTGCAGCAGACAGGAGAGTGTGTTTGCGAGCCGGTTGCCAAAAACTAATTTTCAGGAGGTTTTCTGTGGGATGCAGTGGCAGCAGCATGACAGTGTGAGGTTTAGATATCTTGGTGAGCGGGGAGGGCTGGGGTTGAGATATGTAGGTCTTTTGTGAAGGTCCAGAGAGTTGGTTCAAGAAGAGGAAGTTCACAAATTGGTAGTTCAGAATAAATTTCAAAAGTAAGTATGGTTTTGTTGTTTTGTTTTGTTTTGTTTTTTGTTTCAGAGCACTAAATTTCCTCCACCTCATCAAGCCGTTTTGGGAATTCATTTCAGATTAACTGCAGCAGTCGGCCAGATAGTCACGTATTTATTTCACTTACTCTTTATCCATCTTTCATGAGTATTTTTATCCTCTTTTCCCTCACTATTCACTTTCCTTTTTGCTCCAGAGTAATGTACCTGTTCACCTGTTGGGTGGTCTTGAGCTGGGCTAAACTAAAGCCCCAGTCCCTGCAATCTAAGTGTAGAGTAGCTGCTAATCCGATTTCGGGAAACGGCCAAGCCCCCACCTTCCTACTCTCCAACTCCTTTTACTTTCCACCATCCCAGCTTACCCCCTCTTCTGAGAGAGGAAAGGAAATAAAAGAAAAATGAATCACAGTGAAGGAGTTTGAGGGAGGAATATGTATTTGAATGAGGACTACACAGTCAGGGCTCCTACATGTATCTGGTCCTTTAATAAGGTGCAAATCTAGAACATATTACCTGCTCACTGACTGCTCTCTTTTCTGAGTCCACTCTGCCCTCTCCGGGATGTTACAGACTCCAAACATAAAGCAGTGTTTCATGGTGCTGGAGCTTATCTGGCCTCTGAAAGTATGTGAGACATGCCAGGAAACAAAGGGGCGTCTCTGAGCCCACTAGCAGGGTGAGCATATCCCTTTCACAGGGCACACATCTCCCTGGTTTTATTTATTTGACAGGCTCATGGTGATTTTCACTGGAGAAGAGGCACCTGTGAAGAAACTATCCGCCACCACTGCTGGAGAAGAGACAAACATCACGCAATTTCACCTTCCAAAATTTAGGTAATGATTTGTAGCCTATAGTATTCATAAATATGTGATGAACATGTAGCACATAAAATGCTATTTGAATGGTTTGTTTGTGATGTAAACCTATTTGAAGCTGCAGAACTGGCTAATACATGACTAATATTGTTAAGACATGTAATCTAAATGTATCCTCAGTCATTTTTAACTAGGTAAAACATATAAAAAACAATATTTGGCTATTTTTTAATAGTGTGAATCTAAATTTTTTAATTAATATGAGGTGTCAGTTTATTATATTGGTTTATTTATATATATTATAGTAAGTATTGATTATTGCTATTTATTAATAAAGGCTCATAGAAGTTGTCGTATGTTTATTTATATATAAGTTACTTAGCTACCTACGTAATCCTGCTTACTGCAGTACCCTCACCTGGACTCTAGTTTCTGGACTGCAGGTGTCTGACTGATGGACTGATGGATGACAAGTGGGGGAATTTTTATGTATCAGCTGTGAAGAAAACCTTTATTCAATAAACTCAAATTAAAGGCGTCTTTGGCTCGCATGTGGCTTTTTTGTTATACTGCATTTTGTATCATGTTGTTAGTGTAAAAATGCAGTTAGTTTTTCTAGTTTTATTTTACATTTTGTAGTTTGAATCCAACATTTCTCGACGTCCTTCAGTGTGACGTAATAACTTGCAACGCTATGCTGTCAAACTAGTTTCCCTAACACTGATACCATTTAAGCAAAGCATTTTTCAAAAATCAGCATACTGCATGTACTTTCCTCCATTGCTCACAGAGTAGAGATTTCTATTGCATGCCACACATAAATAGCTTTGTTAGCTCAAGAGAAGTGGGCCAGAGTGACAGTATGTGTTAAGGCTGGAGTCAGACTCTGCTCACCCTGAGGAAAGCATGGCCTCAACTGGCCAAACATGAGCAGTACAATCTACAACACTTCAGCTTTCTCCCTATTTGTACAGACACTGACATGATTATACAAACAAAAATATTTTGATGCATTTATTTTTTAAAACTCTAATTATGGTGCAAAAAAAAAAGGACAGTAGCGTGTCAGACATGTTGCCTCATAAAGGAACATGGCAACACAATAACTCTGTTGTGGTATATTTGACATGAAATTCTGTAACACAGAGACACACATACATAAATACACACACTTATGTGCACAGTGGTGTTAGGACAACAGAGTGTGTGACACGGGGGGGATCGATGTCACTGTGTCACAGCTGATCTCTGGTGTACTGTCAGACAGCAGACCCTCAGGGCCCTCTTTTACTGCTGAGAATACAATAGTCCATACGGCATCTGTCGTATCCACTGAAACATAAGTGATTGTGTATGTGTGTGTCTTTATTTTATATGCATGTCTCTGTGGGCATATTTGTGTGTCTGTTGGAGCATAAATGTGCGTGTTAAAGTGCACATTTTGGGTTCTTTCTACTAAACCACAGCACAATATGTGACTAAAAGGCCTGCCAATAAGCTCATCCTGCATATTAGCCCCGCTATATACACTTTTTTATTCCTTCTCCACTTGCTCCCCACTCCCTATTGTGGCTGCCTGATTAGCCCCAATCTCCAGAGTTCCTCCTGTGTTTATTTGTCCCATCTTTAACAACAGGTCACTCTGGTTGCAGCCACTGATGACCTTGGTGTAGCACTCCTTCCACAGTAGGATTGCTCTATAAAAGCTCAGTGTCTGGGGTTAAAAGCCCTGACTGTCACAAAAAAAAGGTAAGTAACACTGACTTGTTTGTGATTGTGGTTTGGCTTCTGTTCTTTCTGGTGTGACTCTTTGCAGAGGATCCTTTAAAGGAGAGTGAGGTTTTATTGGCTGATTTAGAGAGTCACCCGCTGCCCTATAATCAGTTATTTGCTTTCTCTACATAGGCTAGAGTAAGAATTGAATATCATATATTATTATAATTTGAAGCTAACCATAAGGCCCAATATGACTATAAAGCATTTAGTAATAAACACAAGGAAGACATTGAATGGAAAACATTGTTAATATCATTAAATCAGCAACGTTTGCAAAGCCTTCATCCAGTGACGAAAAAGGCTAACCACTTATTTGTTTAACCACTGTGTCTTCATTGGGGCGACTGAGAAAAGTGCTGATCTAACTCTTCTATAGTTGGTGTAAAGAGAAGCCTCTTGAAAAGGCACCAAGGAGCTTGGTTCAGTCCCTGGGTAGACACAGACAGACTGCTACAGATTAACTGGTTTTCTTAATGTCTCCTCTCTGGTGAAGTTTCTTTTAGAGCACTGAGAGGCAAACAGGCCCTGCTGAAAAGCTCACTCCCCATTAGTGGAGGTAAATGGCTCTTCTGTGAGCAACCGGTTGAAGCAGGGTGGGATAAAGGTCCTCTCCACACACTTCTTCAACCAGATTAGAGAGGTGACTCTTGTCTCGAGGATGTAAAATGTTTATGTGCGCACAGGGGAGCACTCTACCATGAGAACCTCGGCAGTGTCACTAACATATTATGTTTATCATTAGGAATTCACAAAGGTCTTGTCGTCAACAATGAAACACCACATCATGATGTCTTTGAAAGTCTACATTAATTGTAATTAATGGTTTCTAACAGTAAAATTTAAATTTTATTTATGCATAAATTTTATGACTTCTTATGTTTTTTAAGTCACTCCTATTTTAGTTGAAACTGTTCCTTATTTCTTGAGAGGGGTAAAAAACTGCACCTAATCACAGGGTCAATGCTTCCTTGCCACCTTCCTGCCCCTGATTGCATTTCAGCCAAGAAGTAAATACTACATGCTCAGTTACCAGGTGAAATCAAGCAGGCAGATGTGTCTGCAGCCTCAGTAGACACTCGCTGGACCCTGCTTCTGTCTACCTGTGCCTCAGAGTTTATAGCCAAGTCAGCTGCTGCTGATCCATGTTGCTGAGTAGGTAGATATGTGTGCATGTGGTTGAGTGAGAAAGAGAGAGACAATTTAAAAAAAAAGGGTGATTTAGTTTACTTTTAAAGAAATAAACATGGCACAGGGGCCAAGTGCTTTTAAACAGTCTTAAAATACAGATAATTCCAGATTTCCACCATCATGCCTGTTTGTTATGAAGAGTTCACAAAAGAAGGGAGCAGCAGAGGTATGTTTACCAGCGCCGGGATGAAGAATACAATAGCCCTCCTTCCAAGGGTCTGTAACCATAGACTCTAATAAAGTCACTGCCTGCAAATAAAGAGCCAATGCTCAGCTCACGTTACAACAAGGATGGCATTATACGGCTTACCTCTGTTTTGAAGTACACCACCAAGTGTTAGAGAGCAACAAACAGAGCACAATGTATGTTATGTAATATTGATGATTCAGTGAGATTTTATTGCCATTTGCACAAAAGCTTATAATGAATTTATATTATTTATGTGACTGACATGTAGTGGTGGAGAATTTGACGTAATATTGTGTAAGGTTTCTCCGGTGACTGTCCACAGAGTGAACTATGTGAACTTTACTGTCAGACCTTAAGCAAAGAAGCATAATCTGTCCTAAACAAACACTCACTGTTACTTACATTAGGCTCACTTCACAGATTTGAATGAGTTTCTTTGTTTAATGTAACTACAAATAACTAAACACCACCTAGCTACGCTTTTAATAGTTGGTTGTCTTTTGGATTTTTACATTTTAAACATTTAAACATCTTTAGTTTCACATAAAACAGCAGCAAATATAACTGCATTAACCTCAAATTAACACAACTATTTGGGGTGAAAAACTAAATGTTAATGTTGAGATTGACTGGATGTTGCTTCAAAGGATTAATTTCTCCAATAATCTCTGTATTGTGTCAATAGTTTCATCTAGTGAACTTTTAAAGGAGGCTCTCTTTGGAAATGTCAGGCCTCCCTGTTGCTAAAGGTTGTGACCCCGCTTTTTATTTTTCCCGGGGCTGTTGGGTTAATGAAGTAACAGCAAACCGGGCCTGCGGCTAATTTGGAGTGGCAATTCCTGGCCCCTCCTGTCTCCACGAAGACGTATTTCATTTTCTCTTATCTGTGTCTTGGTCATGTGGCTTTCCGCATGGACGCCCATGTCTCCCCCAGTTGCACAACTAATGGAAACTTCGTTAATGTCATTAATCTGCAGATCAGGACATGAACCAAACACATTTAACCTTTCTGGGCAGGTCTATGCCACCGAAGCTGTGGTGACTGTCCACACACTTTGTACTTGTGGCTCAGTGTAATGTGTAACCATATGAGATTCTCTTGTTCACAACAATTTCAGCCCCTATACAGCTATATTGGACCGACATTTGTCTTTTTATTGGTTCACTGATGCTAAAGTTTCGAAAGGAAAACATTTTGATTGATGTTTTCAGTAAAGATCCCTGCATCCATCAGTTTACACTGAATATCTTTTCTAATCAGGCTCACTTGAGTGAATGGGTGTTTGTTATTTCCACCATGTAGATATAAACAAAGGTAATGCCAAACTGCTTGATGACTATTAAGGTGGCTGTGAGTCAAGTCTCATTCAAGACTCTTTCACGCATTCCACCAGCTCCATGAATGGACGCTCTCTGGCCCACATGTCATATACTTTCATTCATAAAAAAACAGGAAAGAAGGAATGGGGCTGAAATAAAGGAATCTCTCTGGTAGGATGGGTAACCCAGGGGACATTTTCTTTTGTGTGGTGCTCAGCTTATGGGGCCAAATGCCAGCAGGCTTACCTCCACACTGTCTGTCTGTGTGTGTCCCCCTTTCCTTTGCACACAGTAATTAGGAGGATCTTAATGGAGAGGGGGTTTATTAGTGTCTGAGGAAGGCTTTAAACGTCACTTTAATTAAGGGGGATTCAGTGGACAGCTTGTGTGGCGATGTCACCCATTTTATAAAATCCTTGTTTGGGCACAACAGGAAAATAGAAGTAGGTCTTTAAAAGGAAGGGAAAAAAAGGCTTACCAGAGGAAGGTCGTCTAGACCTGTGGTCAGAGACAGAATAGATAGTCTGACCCTGTCTGAGCATTAATATGACAGTCATTATCTGCCGAGAAATTCCACGTGTGCTCACGGAGGGTAGCACATCACCTCCTCTTTCAGAAAAAAAAAATCAGCAAAACAAACTACACACCCCTCAAAAAGCATTTCATTCAAGAGATAACCTCAGTGCTAAAAGTTTGGGGGGGATTCATTTATTCTCAGCATATCCTATGGCCATTCATGCAGCATATAAAATCCTAGATTATTTCCTGCTTGGTTAACCAGCATCCGGCCAGTCCCTCTCACAAAGCCATTCTAATGTTGCCATTAGTTATGCTCTTCTGGTGGCCAAAAGATTGATCCCAGTGACTTGGAATCCAATAAATGTGTATATGAATGGCAGAGGGAGATAACATGTTTTACACAGATAGCGCAAGCGAACAAGCAGTGCTGAAACATGATTGTAAGAAGATGAATAATGATATCATATTTGGAAATAACATCAACGGAAAACTTAGCATTCAACTTTTTTCATTGTGTTCAGCACAATATTAACCAACATCAGACTGTTTGTAAGCAAAACCAACATTTTAAAATAAACTTTAAAAACTAATTGAAAGGCTGGAATCGTTAGATTCTGTTAGTTATTTATTAAAAACAATTTATTTAGTGTGTTGCAAATTTAAAACTTCACGTGAAGAGCATTTTATAATAGATTTTGATAGATTTTTATTACGAGGAAGCTACTCTGTCACAACAAACAAAAAAAAGGAAGCTACCATCAGAACAAGCACACGGCAACGTGTACTCACTCATAAAAGCCAGTGTTGTCACAGACATCATGAGGCTGTAAAAGTAGAGACTTCCACAATAACTGCAGCTGCTGGGAGCCTACAGAGGGGATCTGATAATGGGCCCAAGGGGAAACGACAATGTGCTCAGGGACCAGGGATTGTCTGGAAGACAGATAAGACACAGGAACAGGTTATCAGCTAGTTTATGAGGTGTCACTCTTCTCAAACACTCACCTGTTCTCCAGGAAAATCATAGAATCGCAAGCAGGCGCCTCACTAACTCATGCAGGGATCTTGTTGTTGTGTTTATTAAATGTAGACATTTTTACATCTCTTGAATCAGGTCTTATTCACAATAATTTAATGCCTTAATAGAAAATTAGGTGATTTAAAAAGACAAGCATTTGTGTTACAAACGAAATATTTCAAAAAAGGTAAGAGCTACTTTTACATCTGGATGAGCACTTCACGTGTTACATTCATGTTTCATCAGGTTACATCAGGTTTGGGCTGATTTGTAAATTGTGGCAATGCTGCACATCTATCATGGTAGAGTGTTGTGAAGATGTGTAAACAAGTCAGAACAGGCTCTAAGGAGTCACAGTGTTTTTTTTAAAGAACAATAATAATAATTGATACTTTATTAATCCCTTTGGGGTGACTAATGTGGACAGACAGCTCCTTTGAAGTGCCAAGGTTTTGGGGATCAGTGACACTCTGACATGTGGCCAAGCATTCGGGGGAACCAAAAATTAAACCACCAACATCAGGGTTCGTGGACGACTGCACTACAAACTGAGTCTCTATAAGCAATATTAGAAGAAATAGTCAGTTTTCTGCCTTTCACTTAAAGAGACTTAAAAAGATTTACTGGCTGAAAAAGTATATTGACCACTCTCATAGCTGATGGGGGCATCATTACAATACGAAAAGCCACGATCTAGCGCTTTCAGAAGTATAGTTTTAAAGACCAAGGCAAGACTATTCATTATAACTACTTGTTTACAACATTTAATTTAAGTTACTTCCTATTAACTTACACTGACTGTCTCATTTTTTCATATCAAGCTGACAGGCATAAAGACAACAATGGATATTTTTGTTGTAATCATTCAATTTCACTTTTCTGGAGACGTCTTCCATGTAAAGCAGAAAAACAATCAGTATATTTTGTTATCATTGTTTAGCAGCTTGTCATGGTGCACAGAGAATGCACGCTTACTGAAATGGTTAATTTCAATAAGCATAAAACTTTATTTTGTCATATCACTCACAACATTGTAGTTTACTTTTACATTAAACAACATAGTTGCATGACATGCCTCAATGTGCAAACCACGATGCCTCAGAGAGAAATGTTCCTTTTCATGAAAAAATAATAACAGGAACAGCCCAACTGTAGACTGCTCAACTGCATGGCTACATTCTCCGAATTTTTTATCATTATTCTTTCACCCACATAAATGATCAAAACAAATGACAATCTCTGTGCAAAGAAGAGACAAAGCCCACAAAAGGGAGTCTGACAGCCATTTCCACAACAGATGTTTTTACAGAGGGGTGTCTTCTCTCCGCTGAGCAGTCTCACACATGAGAGACCCCCAAAAGCTTCAGAGAAACGTCCAGAAAACCAACATGTAAATTTGTAACTGCCACGTCTCCGACTGGCGGGTCCCACCGATTTTATTTCCTTAGCAAAAAATAAGGGAAATGTGAAATAGTAACAAAGATATACGCATCAGTTTGGATGATTTAAAAGGGCAGAGGGACAGAATTAGAACCTCAATATCAGAAAAAGACAACAGACAACATCGTTATGTGTTATCATGAAAAGATAAGTCCCTATTGATCTAGGTTGTGGGCAAAGGCTGCACTATTGACAGGAAGACAGAATATGTCAGAGGGGCAATATTTCATACATTTGGCCTGTTCACTCCATCACTGTGAGAGGGTGTTTTTCTGGGCTGTATATAATAACACGTGTGCTCTTTATTTCCCTCAGATCAATGGTAATGCGAGGGGGGCCACACAAGATGGATGCCACAGGCAGGTTAACCTATCAACTGCTGAACAGAGACACACAGACCAAGACAAGGGAGCCCAACCTATTTAATGGGACTAATGTAAGCCAGTGCTTCTTGCACTCATCTGTTGTAGCTTATTATGCCTAACAAAACTTTACTTCTGTAAAACTAATAAATACCTAACATTTTTACATCACTTATTTTTTCCCTTTTGTCCATTTTGCTTTATTAAATATGGAATGATTCAGTTTTATTTACAGATATTTAGCAGCTTCAAGGTCTCACTCTGCCCTTTTTTCCACTGCGGGTTGAAGGGGAGGGAAGAAGAGGCACTGGGCTGCCTGGTGACCACTTCCTGGAGAGGACAGGAGGCAGACGGGAAGGCAGGCAAGCCCACCCATGGCCCGGATCTGGATCAGGTCAGCTTCGCTCTCAGACTTCCAGCCAGCTAATCTCGTGCTCATGCTTCAAGTCCCTTCAAGGCCCTAACCTGCAGCTCTTGATAATGAAAAAAAGTGTAAAGGTAAAATTTAATTAAAAACATGCCAACTTTGATGTCACTGGTGTTTTTAATACTGTGCTTTTGTAAAAATGCATTGCTTTGAATCTCACGACCTCTTTCCAAATCAGGTGAAACGATTAGCAAGTTTGAGATGTGATTAAAGATGGGTTAAGGAGGCATCATATTGTAAAAGTTTCAATTAATTAAACTGCACTGTGCTTGAATTCACTCCATAAATGCACCTTTTGTGATGCCTTGAAACAGATATGTTAAGTGTTTAAAATTTTTAACAAATTCTCCCTCCAAATAATGTGATGATCCCATCTCTGCTGCACAGGTGATTCACATACTGGATGCAATGCTACACATTCACAAAGAAAATACAATTGAATCTAAATATGAAATCACTCTGGCTGAACTGCAAATCAGACATTAACAGAATAATACTGTTCTGACAGACGGCTCTGAGCATTATTGTCTAAAGTTAGGTAAAGGATAATTAATTTGATGACTCTGATGAGAAGTGTAAAATTATCTTTTTTTTTTTTTTTTGGGCCTAGACACCCCCCCAGCCAACCCCCACTCCCCATTGTCTCTGTGAAAATGGAAATCTGTGCCACCAGTACAATATCCATATCATGTGCACTCAACATTGTGGCATGACATGCTTGATTGTACAGCAGCATATAAGAGGAGAAATGTGTAAACATACCATTAGCACATACTAAGGTTCATCTTCCACACACACACACCGCTGTGTAATGTATGTGTAAGTTTTCACAGTTTTAAATGATTTATTCTCTGTTTGAATAAATAAGTGCCTCAAAATGTGGTAAAAATCTAAATGCACAATAAGGTGCTATGGTGTATGATTTTGTTAACATTTATTCTCCTTATTGTATATGAGAGTTTATATGATCATGCAGCTGCGTGTGGATATCTGTGCCACGTGATGCTGTTTTAGTAAGTGCGTGGAAATAGCTAGTCAAACAATTAAATCAATAAAACAATATTTTTATTTTATTTTGATCACCTTAACATTTATCATCAAAATGTGTCTAATTCCACAAAAGAGATATGTTTAGTAGCTCCCTTACTAGTTAACTACTCAACTTGATAATGAGGTTTGTCACAGGACAAAAAGGGCTGTTTTCAAAATGTCAATAAGAGTATTTAATTCCAAAATACAATAAACTATTGTGGATCTGAAAGCAATAATTCTGCTTTGTTTTTTGTTTCTGTGCAGTTTCTCCAGAGCAAACTTGTCCTAGAGATGGTCCTGCTGTCACTAGTAACTCAATGCTGCCACCTAGTGTTAAAACATTTTAGATTGTCAACATGACTTACTGTTTACCACTGAATTCTGAATTGCAGAAGATGGAAAAACATGATTATAGACAGGTCCCATTAGAGAGAGAACAATTCTGCTGAGGATAAATGTGAAAGTACAGTGTGGTTTTAATATATTTACATTTAGTCATTTGGCAGACACTTTCATACAAAGCAACTTACAAGGCAAATGTAGAGTAAGTGTAAGGAGCTCTTTCCTAAAGACCCTTACTGGAGGTAGGGACCCTGGTCACCCGCATGGAGATGTTTACCACTACACTATGCAGCACTCAAAAGAGAATACACTTTTTAATTTTAATACAAGTGTGAACAGCACAGAACAGTATATTGGTGCTACTCTACGTGTTCAATGTGTTAAAATGTCTGCAGGCTGTTCTCAGTCTCATTCGTGAGCACACATGGAGATAAAGGAGATGCTCTCCTTTGCTGCAGAATTTGCACACTCCCCTGATACCTCAGCCCCACCTGTCTAGCCATGACCTCAGAGAGTTGAAACAGAGTTCAGCCAAGTTGAGAATTGTTCGTACTTGTTTTATCAGCAGCATGTACCATATTTCCTGATGAAATACTACAGGCGGCAAGAGATCCTGCCAAGGGAGAAAGAAAACAATTGAATGGGCATTAATGATTTACAAGTACATATCTGTTATAATACCAACACAGGCGGAGGTAACCAAAAGAAGGATCTGATGACATCACTGATGTTGCCTCAGATAACACCTTAATCATCAACTATGTATGGATGTAGCAAAAGATATAAGATAATGTCAAAGTGAGAGTAGACTATTTACTGGTCTAATGTAGGTTATACCAGTTCAGAAACCAAAACTGGATCACAGAAAGCTTTGTGTTTAATGAAGAGAATAGATGGAACATGAGGAACAAATGAAAGGTGACCTCCCACAGAAAAATATTTAGATAAAGAAAATGGCTCCACATTTTAATAAGCAAGTATCGCAGATGGTTGAATTTTACTTAACACCAGTCACCATCAAATAGTTTGCTTAGTGCGTGTCTTTCTTATCTAACTTTCTAAGATGTGCTCCGCCTGTCTGACTAACCAAAACACAGGCAAAATATGAATAGATTTCATTTTCATTAAAACATCAAATTGAAAAAATTAAACATATTGTTACAGCCTACTTACAAAAATATTATATGTTAGCTGCATCTAATAATATTCAAGATTCAAGATTCAAGATTCAAAAAACTTTATTGATCCCAGAGGGAAATTGTTTAATATTAATAACAGTGTTACATGAAATAATACTAAATGTTCTCCTATCTTAAAAAGGCCTCATATCTTCAAAATGTTAATTATACAATGGCTTTATTTTGATTCATACTAAATCATAAAAGCAAAAAAAAGGAAATCAACATTGTATATGTGTAGTCTTGATAGCTCTTATTATTTTTTTTGTGCATGTGACAAGTAATCTGACAATTACAATTAGTCTTACTGTCTTCTTTCCGTAGGTGTGCTTCTTCCTCTCCGTCTCCCTCTCTCTGCATCTAGTGTGCAGCTATGTTTTGTACATAATTCATGTTGTTAACGTAAAGGTCGTAAACCTTACATTGTAAAGTGCCCTGAGATAACATTTGTTGGGGTTTGACTTTATATAAATAAACTGAATTGAATCGATCCAGCTTCCTCATTTGTGTTAAAGTAATGAATCCATTAAAGAGGCTTCACGCACATGTACCCTGGATTTGTTTTGCTATTCAAAGGCCGCTCTCCTCATTAGACCAGGCAGAGGAAGTGACGTGCTAATGTTTTGAACCGTGCGGACCAGCAGCACTGATACAAAGCCTGTAACCACGGCGCTGACCAGCTGTCCCCTGCTGCATCTGGGGAAAACGTTCATCTCCATGTCCCTATAATTTCCGTAACTGTGCGTTTTACTCTGCTATATAAATAATCGAAGTACATTTGGCATTAAATGTTAACTGTTAGCTAGCAGTAATTGTTAGCTTGCCTGTTAGCTAGCGCTAGTTTGCTAACAACAGACCGTTAATTTTTTCTAGAAGATGTAAAACTGAAGGTTTTACATCTTTTTGTTGATGAATGGTGTCGAGCAACGTAAAAGATTTCGAGCAATAGACGACTGAAAACTACCATAACATGGCTGTCCTGCAGCAGCTACGTTCATGTTAGCTGTGGTGTCGGTAATTAACCATTAGCTGATGACTAACTAGCGCTAATGTCCGAGTAGCTGTGATGCTAACATTACAGCTGTGCGATACAACCAACCCTACAAAGGTTGTTGTGTTGCCTCAAATAGAATAACAGGTGATACAGGTACTTTCTTTAATTACATTACTTTTAACGTTATGTTTGCTGGTATTCAAATCACTTAGCCTGATTTAAGTATGTTTAGTGAAGATGCTAAGTAGCTGGTTTGCTCGACGATTTTACGTAACAGCTGCATCCTGGCAAAATTGACCAGTCGTGAAATCTATCAATTCTTTCTATTAACTATTATTATCTATTAACTAAAATCAAGCTACTACTGCTAATGTCCTTAGTAAAGATGCTGCTGGGTGCACACTCTTTCATAACAAAGGCTGTTTCAACATTCCCATTTCGCCTGAGCTGCTGGTTTGCCATACTACTTACATGGATGACAGTTGTTGTGTCCAGAACTTCTGCTGCACCAAACTTCAGCCTTTTTACTCCGTGTTTTCTCTTCTGCACAGCAGGACAACGCAATGGACCTCCAGAAAATCATCCACAATACGCTGCACGAATTTATTCAGACTTACATTCCTGATGCAGACCTCAGGTTAGCACTTCTCCAGTTTTTTTTTTTTTTACAACCCTACAAAAAAGTCACATTCACTCAGTTTTACATAAAGTTACAAGTTAAAGTTTGTTACCCCACTATGCAGCACACTGGATGATGTTCTGCTGTCTTACATCACTGGGGTTCTCGAGGATCTTGGATCCCAGCAGAGTGTGGAGGAGAACTTTGACGTGGAGGTCTTTGCAGAAATGCTTGAAGCTTACATACCTGGCTTTGCTGAAATTGACAGGTAAGTAACCCTTTTTTCTATTTTGATCATGCTACTTTAAGTCTGTGATAAACAAGATGGGACAACTTTGCTACTCTGTCATTTGATGGCATTTTAAAGGTATTTGTCCACTTTTCAGTGTAAAAGTCTGTGAAATGATGTTCAACCTGGCTTCAAAACTGGCCACTGCTCGGACCTCAGGTAGTATTATTACTATTAATTCTAGTACATACAGTATTGCAGCAGTCCCTTACCTTTTCCAAATGTTTTCTTCATATATGTATTGTTGCTGTAGGAGTCACCAAAATTAACTAACGTTGTTGGGCAGTGGCACTTTGGCCTAACATTTATGCTAAAATATCCTAACGATACTTTTTTGCTGATAAAGAAAACAGTGAGTCTAAGACAAGGGCAGAAGAGATTTCATTGAAACTCACCAGCCTCCCCAGTGAACCGCCACAAGAGAGAGAAATGCAGTGCCTTAAAACACAGACAGAGGGTGCAACCGCCAAGGTGGGTGTTTCATTACATATTAGAACATTATTTTCCTTTTGTTATATGTTATGTGAGTTTTTTAATTACTGTAACTTAACAATTGCTGCTTACGTGTTCTACTGTCGATTTAAATTGAAAGTGATCTCAATATGTATATGTCCAGCTACCAGTATCTGAGTGGGAGGCCCAGGAGCAGCATCTGCTGGAGATGTTTCCCAAGTGTAGTCTGTCCGAGGCTCGCAGTGCCCTGTCTATTGCCAAAGGAGACATGGAGGAAGCTGTGCGCCTTATCATAGAGGGCGATGTCCAACTCAGCCCCACACCTCTAAATGTGAATCTCAGCTACACACAGAAAAACTATTGGTGCATTTTGTGTTAGCTGTTGCCTAGTTTCTATAGACTGATTTGATTGTATCCTGTTGGCTCAGGTAAACCATGGGAAGAGTATTTCCTCACTGGCAGACCAGAAACTGAAAGAGAGCATACTTGAGAAGTGAGTAAGATGACTGTTGCAAAACAGGCCTCATTTCTTTCAGTGTTTATGACTCAGTGTTTAATCTCCATTAGGTACATGTTGGTGGACAGGGAGGATGACAAAAAAACACACCGGCCTGTTGCTCCCAAAGATGTAAGTCTCTGGTTACATCCCATATTCACGGGGTAGCTTTATCAAACTCTTTCATTTAATAACACATGACTACTGTTGTGATTATGCAGGCTCCAAAGAAGCTAGTTCGCTACCATGGTAACCAAGTCGTAACCACAAAAGGAGAGCGATATCAACTTGTGAAGACAAATGAGACGGAGGACATGAAAAAGACATATGTCAACCTCAAGCCTGCACGAAAGTACAGATTCCATTGATGACGAGCACAATACTGTAACATCAGCTACTGACATTATTGTTTACACTATTTAAAATCTGTTTCCTTTATTTAGCCTGAATTTGTTTGATTTTTTTTTCACATAGAGATGTGTTGGTGGCTTATTTTAAGTGTTACCATTATATGCCTTTGTTAAAACATTAACGTACAGTGTTTCAGTGGCATCACTATTTTTGTGAGGAGCTTTTAAACTTTTGTGATATTTAGGTGTGATATTTTTTGTAGCTGTTCTTGTTTGTGTAACAGCCTAACTATCTACATTTTGCCATCTCAGCAGGTCTGATGTTGCACTGACATTATCTTTTTTTTATTTTACTCTTATTTTTTTACAAAATAGATTCATAATTACGCCATGAAGTTGTAGAGATGAATCTAGTTTTATTTCTGTAAATAAGTTTCATTGGTGCTGTGAAATTTCTTCTGGACAAGTCTAAACTGTTGTTTTTCTAGACACATTAAATCAGTGATGCCAATTTTTATTTAAAGTTCAGATTTTTACATCGTAGACAAATAGTGCTGTCAAAATGTCCAGTCGGGCCTTGAGTTGGGAACAATTTGTTTTGCTAGAAAATGGTTTTCAGCAGAAACTTTTTTGTCTGACACCACTTGGTGCACATTAAGTAAGTGTTGATAGAACATGCATACAGTAGTTTTGATTAAAATAAATAAGAAAACATGACACATGGTTATCTTGGCTCAGAGCCATCCAAAACTGACTTATTAAGCTGAATAACCTGTCACACTCACCTGAAAGACCTGTCAACCCACCTGAAAGTTCTGAGTAGTCTAAGAGGAAGTGTTGTAAATATTTGTCTGTTATATGCCTAAGCTCTAATTAAACAAGGGGTGTGTGTACACTTAAAACAATTTAATATTATTCCCCGGCTAATGGAAAATATTGGATAACTATCACTAAAGTGTAAAAGTTTCTAGCACAACAAACTCGCTTCTCAAAGTTCGTCTAGGCTATTACAGAACTATAAATTCTGGCATAATGTAAAAGAGGACTGTGGTTGCTCCATAAGTGTTAACCGAAACATGCTGCTGGAGGGCTTGATTTTAAAGTGAATTCCAACAGGATAATCTTTATTTTTGATATAGATGTTTAGATCAGCAAAGTCTTCGACCATGCATTTATTGTGAAGAGGCGCTGTTGTGTGCTTTCAGGATCTGTTTACATATTGATGTGCTCCTCTATCATGGCTCCTTTCATCTTTTTTGTGTTTGTTTTTTTTTTTTTTTTTCTTCCATTTGTGGTTAATTGTATATTAAGATAAATAGCTTGGTTAGTTTTTTTTTTTTTTATACCAGCTGTTTGTGTTCCCTTTTGCATCTGTTTGGTGCAATTATAAGCAATTGTTTTTGATTGGTGATATAATCTAGTTTTCCTGAGTGTAGGTGTAAGAGTTGAGTGTTGAAAAGATGTGTTGTTACTGATTCTTGTCTTTATCGGCAGCAATTTTCTCTTTGATTACTTTATGATGGAGGTTACTGTGGAGCATGGAGTGCATTTAATGAACCTGTTTTGTCACAACAGTTTTAGCCCCACCCCCTTTGAGAAACTGCTGGCATACAATTCATAGTAAATAAATACTAATTTTTGTAGACTACCATCTACATTGTATTACTGATTTATTGAGTCATTCAAAAACAGCTAATATTATCAAGTTAGAAAAATGTATCTACGTGAGGTTTCACCACATCTTCAAGCAATTATTCAGTCAGTGGCAGTGTAGAATTTTGCAAGTGAGCTTTAATTAGAACAAGTAGAGCGCATATTAAATGTTCAAAACCAAAAAAAAAAAAGCAGGTATCCATCAATAAAGCTGTGCGTCCGTATCAATAAACACGTTTCAGTCGCACCTTTGCAGCTGTTTTAATGCCAAAGTGAATACAAAATTTTGATAATTAAAAAAATCAAGTGCTTGCAACATTTTGTGCCATGTTGTTATTGAGCAAGGCACATTCAGTAAACAGCATTAACCTAGTAATAGAGGAGAGCTGAAACATCATTCTTACATAAGAAAATTATTTTTACAGAGGAAGTAGTACTGATCAATCATCATGCAGCTTTTAAGAAACACACATTGCCAGCAATTGAAACGTTTGACCTTCCCGTACATGGGTAATTAAGTGCTAGGATTTTCCTGTTTTAACATTTCACTACTTAGTGATTCATCCAATACCACAGGAGAACAAAGCTGTCAGTATGTGTATGTAGGTTTGGCACATACAATGCAATCCTCTCCCTTTGTTAATGAATGTTTTTAAAATTTCAGAGGACACACCAGCAACCATCTATCCAGTTGCTCTCTCTTCAAGGTCTATTTAGTATTGCTGCATGAAAGTAAAAATAAGTGCATTTCTGAAGATATTAAACCAACAGTAATAACAGGACAGAGTACATATTTTCATATGGAATTAAACTTTTTGTACACATTGCAGCATAGTTCTCTTTTACATCTGGGTTTAAACAACATATTTCAGATTTGTGCTGTACCAGTATAATGCACTGACCAGATAAATCAAGGTTAACATGCAAGTGCAAACCCGACCACTAGATGGTCCAATGTGTTGCACTGCAAAGGCTGCTGATTCATTTTATATTCTTTTAACATAAATCTACAATTTAAAAAAGTTCACCTAAACCACTTTTGCGCTTACAAAAGTTAAGATAACATTCCAAGAAAACATTGCCTGCAATTAGTGCAGGAAAAACTGATTTACTGTATTTTTTTTAGTATTCTTAAAGGTTAAATGTATTGTCGAAGAATGTAATTTATTTCCAGTGCTCCCTCACTTGTTACTGGTATGCAGAAAAACACATCCAATATAAATCAAACAAGCAAGAGCATAAATAAAACACAAAGCAAGAACTTTGATAAAATAATGAAGCTCCAAGCAGTCACAGATTCTTTATATGAATATATGAGCCACCTTTTTTCACACCCACACATTTCTGAACATATTTCATCTGTTTTTTAATCACTTCTGTGTTTTATTATTGTGCCTATGCTGTTTTATTTGCAACAAAAAATTCTTGCTGATTATTCGCCCAAAACCATGTTATTATTTGAAGTATAGTTAATGCAGGTTACACATAAATATTCCAAAAACACCGGTCATCTATATAAGTATGAACCAAATTGGTTTTAAAGTTATCTTTGTGATGAAAGACAGAGAATGCAATATGGTCATTCCACATTTAGTACACAAGCCACAACTGTTTTATTACATGTACAGTATATAAGAAATGTCCTGTGTCTAACTGACATGTAATGTTTATGTATATATAATACCCCTTTGTTCATCCATTACTGGTTAAAATATTCAGGCTTATTCAAAGGTACCAATCTTGGAAAATGTTCACTGACTAGGTGAGCAAATACACCCAAATACCCATTAGCTTGGATTATGAAAGTGTTGACAGAACACTGATTCACATAAATATATATTTAGATTTGAGCCAAATTAGGCTCCCTCTTCAAAGACAAAAAAAAGGCTTCTTCAAGTAAGAAATTCCCATGAGTTAGATGTTTCCTCCTTAACAGTTGTATCCATGATGACAATGGCACTCGGAGATGACTCGAGCAGAATGGTTTCACAATGGCTGCTTATTGCCATGCAGAGAGACTTAGCTCCAAAATCAGAAAGTCCATAACACACGTGGCAGTCTCACTTTCACTAGCATACAGTTTCCAAAGCAGTCTAGTTAACAGTTTTAAGGTGGGGCTCTAACTGAAATCCTGGTCATATCGTCCCTTGATCATCGTTTTCAATAGAGGTCCAACCTAAAGAAGACCAAAGGATTCTTGTTAGCATCTCATGGATAGTGGCATTTTATATTGTTTTATTCCTTGCCCCAGATAGCATATGTCTTTCCTTTGTACTAAAGCAGGTAAGCCATAAATATTCACAGTAATTGGGTTGCTGGAAGGGTCAGCATACCCCAGAGACTTCATTCAACAGGTGACCCGAATGTGGAGCTGATGTTCTAGAAACTGGCAGTGTGACATTAACGTGCAACTTATGCAATCAGTACAAGATGACAGGATAGAGTTTCTGTTCTTAAGAGAGAATAAAAGCAAACGCTTTTACCTCGTGTGGGTCTCCAAGTGCTTCTCCCAGCATTTTCTCAATATTTCTCATGATGGCCACTTTCTGATGAGCTCGCAGAGGGTATTCTATCCTCTTGGGAGTGGGCGCGCCCTGAACAAAGGAGTGTAATGTGTGAAGAAAACACAGACACGTAGTAGAAAAGACAGTGCACATTAACAGGGTCCCAGGGATTCAAACGTACACACCTTGTACCAGAAGTTTACAGTGATCGTCACTCCACCGCTCAACAGTGATTCAATGTGATGCCACCTGAAGAACAGAAAGAAAGATACAAGTTCATCTAGTTTAACAATTTTCAGCAGGCTGTGGAAAGCACTCTCCGCAGCTGCCACTATACAAAATGACCTAATAATTAATCTCATTAATATGTACGAATACTAACAAGAATGTATTTTAAAAAACGTCATGAGGCAAAGGCGTGAATGCACTGACCTACAAATATTTAACTAATTACAGGAAGAAATAGCTTGATGTTATTAATATTAACTGTAATTTCTGTACATGAGCCATACAGATGTACTTCTTACCAATACATGGGGATGTAGAGCACGTCTCCTGGCCCAACCACAGCCTCATAGCCAACAACATTTTTAAAATTAGGAAACCTCTCATAGTCGGGATTATCAAAATCAACCTAGAAATGAAAAAAAAAATGTATTAGTTACAAAAATATGAACATGGTGTGACCCATTCATCTGTCTAGATTAGCAGTGAAAACTAGTTCTTTCCTAGTTTCTAATATTTGTTCAAGATAACAAGTCACAAACATTTGACTACATAAGTAAAAGTTAGGCTTACTTGGCTCTGCCTGTCACAGGGGTGATGCACAGGATATGGATAGAGACACTCGAACTGGTCAGGAGGGAAAAGGATGCATCTCTTATGTCCTTTGATCTGTGCAAAAAAGTTCTGCTGCTCATCATAATGAGCTGGTGTCACATTGCCTGCGGTGAATGGACAACAGTTATATAGCATATAGTGAGTAAAACAAAAGAAGCAAAAGTATGTGTAATAAGATATAACATTTCACAGGGAAAACTGTATTTCTTATGCAGCGGGTAACTATGAGCAGACTCCTACCCTCCATGCCTATAAGCAGCAGGTTGGACGTGAGCTGTCCCCAGTTTCTCTTCGCTTGCTGCTTGTTGATCCAGTTCCAGTTGAAACCGAGGAAGTCAACAACAATCTTCTTTCCAACAGTGTCGTTCAGGGTCTGCTGCAGATAAACCCTTGGAATGCAGGAGAAAACAGACACTCTGATTAACACACTGAGACGTGAAACACGTCTGCAGCTAATTTTCCAAAGCACTGTGAATGGGCGTGCAGGATACATGCTTGTTTACAAGGTACTTCTATTTTGGCATTCTCTGTATCCTTTAACCATGAAGAACAATGTGACACTAAGGGATGTGGACAGTGTAAATCCATATAGATAACAGCCACCGTTAGTGTCGGCGAGTCAATGAGTCCACTTTAGTAAGTGATCTGTGTATGTGTGCGCAGCCAAGCCAAGTCAGGTCACAGGAATAAGCTTCTCCCCTGATTGCTTAGTCATTTGCTCCACTTTCCTGTGCTCCATTGCATTTCATGAGAGAAAACAACCTTTACTGTCAAGTAACCGTGCAGCACAATCAGATCTCGTTCCTCACGCTCGGGTTACAGTTTGAGCTTCAAAAACAGGGTTCTGTTTAGACTGAACATCAGCACAGCTAACATAACTTTCCCGTTTAATACAGCAGTTCAAAACTCCATTAATTATCTTTAGAAATAAATCTTACCTGTCCTCTCCTCTTAATTCCTCCATTTGATGCATTTTATCCACAAATTCGGAGAATTTCATTTCCATTCGTCGCGACTTGGGGACAAAGTTCTCAAAGTTACACATTTTCTTCTCATCGTAGTAGAGGAATTTGTGGTTTTCTGATATGTAAACAGAGAAGTCCCCATTTCCAATGTTCTCCCGTAGATATGCAGTGTCCCATTTGAGAGCTGGATATACAAGGTTTGTATCTGTTAAAACCACCGGTTCCTGAAAAAAAAAAAGAAAAAAGAAAAGGACATGTAATTTCAGTACTGCAGTCAAGTCAGTTCAGTACTACAATAAATGCTATTTGTTCAACTGTACACATGTAAATGACTGATGTGTTGATGGAGACTGTGTAGGAAAAATATGCCACTGTCAACTTTTAAATTAGATATAATGTGTCCATACTAATTTTAGAGAGTCTTTTTTTATCATTTGTAACATCTATGAATGAGCTTAATTAACAGATGTAGGTAAACTAATGGGTGAAAGCCAATTAAACTTCCTAATTAAACTTTATAATAAGGTTCTTAAGATGTGTCTGTCGAAACACTGGCTGTTGCATGTGTCTCATCATGGTTGTGTCACACTGTTTTCCGCACACAAACCCCCCCGACAAGTAACATTTCCGTCTTGAATAACCTTTAAACAAAGAGGAAACATAAATCCCAACACAGCCTGCTCCGATCGTGCGGTATAGGGCACGGACTGAGTTACGAGGCCTACGTGACTAACTGAACGTACAGCCGGGGGCGCGCTCCCGACGCCGGCCTGCCTCACTGCACGCTGCTCCCGGTTTCACTTTCTGTCTGCGGTCCCGAAGAACGGCGCAGGAAAAAACACCCGGTCGACACGTAGATCTGTGGGTGCTGCATGATGCTCAAGTGCTGGATCTTTATTTTATTTTTATTTATTTTTTTCTTTGCAGGTTTGCAATGAAACAAGCAGCCACGCGCGACGCACTGCAACTGAAGATGCCGATCTTTTTTATTTATTTATTATTATTATTATTATTATAATTATTACTATTGATGACTTGCGGTGTTCGTGCTGAATGTAACGTTGTCTCTGTCTTTTTTTTAATTTAATAACAGATCATAAAGTTAATCTACACAGACGCTGCAGCTACGTCGGGACAGGATTCAGCGCCATATTTGGACATATCACTGTTGTTCTGTCGCACGCGAGCGTACGCGATTGGCTGTCGGGAGATTCGAGAATAAAAAGAACTTTAATAACGTTCTGCAGGAGAAGTGAAGATGACACATGAGAGACAGAAACATCATGTGTCAGGTGCATGTTTGAAGAGCATATCTTTGAAGTTTGGTCCATCAGGTCCTGTAAAAGATGACCTGACCTCTCATGCCTAACAAATTTACTTCTTTTTGTCTGTTCTAAGTATGCCCATACATGCACTTTCAATGTCATCAACAGCAATAATAATAATGCTACACAACAGCTACTTATTATTATTATTATTATTATTATTATTATTAGCCAGCTATTTGTCTCAGTGTCAGCAAAACATCTGTTTCAAAGTTTCTCACACTCCCAACATCACTTGACTCACATCTAAATGTCAGAGTGCAATTATAGCCTTATGGTTTGTTTTGCAATATGTTTTATTATGCTTTACATTTAGTCATTTGGTTCTTGTAAACCGTTTCTCAGTAAATGAAATTTCTCATAGATTACTGTCCAGCTTGCTACATTTGTGTGTTTGGTGTATATCTCTGTGACGCCCATTTCCATTAGTAGACAAACCACAAAACCCTATGTAAAATGCAATCACACATGAAGAAGCAGATCATGTCCCAAGCAGAAGACTCAGAGAGATCGCTGCAAAGTTGTCAACTGATATATTGTTTTATCATAGCCAAAGATATCACAGCTCCATGATGACCGCTCTTTATTCCTGCAGCATCTTGCTGCATTCAGAAATATCTCAACAAATCCACATATCTCTGAGGTTGATTTCTTGATGTTACTCTACACGAAGCTGTGTGAGGCAAGACTAAACTCATTAGGAACTTTTAGTTGGTTAAATGAGATTAAAGTGAGATCCTCAGGTGAAATACATAAAGTCTGATGCTGTTTCAACTTGATCACATGCACATTAAAACCAGATGGCATTTGGGTTTGATTTGTCATGCTTAGCCATAACCCTACAGCGGTTTCAAACAGGGGCACGGGGACGGGAGGGGAAGTCCACGTTATAGTGGATACATCAGGAAAGTGCGGCTCACACGTCTCTGTTGTGTCTCTCCTGAATTTCTGTGCAGCCACAATGATGCCTGCAGGTGTTTTTAACCTGACGTAAAAGGCAAACTGATTGGTGCTTTATGGTTTTATGATGCCGTCATCCCATATGAAACAAAAAGTCTAACATAGCAGACAGAAAACAGGACACTTACCTGTGGGTTTATCATTTTTTTATGCAGATTAAAAACGCATTTTCCTCCCTCTTAATTTGGGATGTAATTGTTTGCCATTAATGCACAACAATAAGCTACAACAGCTACTCTGAAATTTGAAAATGATTTAACAGTAATTCCAGCTGTAGAGGTTTATCTCATTATTATTGATATGTGATAGCACATTTACAAATAGACCTGTGTGTTTGCTAAAATATATAAAATAGCCTATAGAGTGTTTAAAGATTATATTTCCCTAACGAAAGCTTAGAAACAAACCAAAATTAGCTGTTTTATCCAATTATTCCTCAGCACCTGGATCACGTTATTCATGTATAGAAAAATGTACAGCATTTGCCTTGTTATCTATTATATTCTAATTTAATACTTCTTGTAACAAACTGTAATCAAAACATGGTTCGCGGTGCAGGTCTTATACCGTTGTGGTTCTTAACAGTATAACATATTTATGATTTCCTAATTGATAACGTTGGGGCAGATGAGCTCTGCTACAAGTTTCAGCAAGCCAACTTGACAGGTTTACCTCGTTATTAATTAGCATCTCCGCTCTGGGGTCCGCATGAGACAGCCTGGGAATCTGCCTGGTTGGGAACGGGTATTGTCGCAGTTGAGATTCATCCCAGCCCCGGTGGTGGACGCCGGGGAGAGCGGCGCCTCCTTCACCCGCCGCCGGATCAGCCTCTGCTGCCATGATTGTCGACGAGCGCTGGTGAACGATAGCAACCTCCGTCCTCAGCACAACAGATCAAAAGCGAGAGAAAATGTGCTTTTTCTTTCTATTGCACTCTACACTGCGAGGCTACAGTCAGCAGCGAGAATAGCATGCAAGCTGTTCCATATACTGTTATTAAATAAATAAAGGAAATGTGCGCGGTCCTCCTGCCTGCAAGCTCTCTGCGCCGTGTAAGTGTTTACACACGGTGCTGATAGCCAGAACAACAAACGACACGAGCTGGAGCGGTCAAGGAAACACTTTATTCAACCATTGTGTGTCCTGATCACAGCACAGCGACACCCAGCGTACAGGATGACTCAGTGCGCATGTTGTAATACCTAGTCTGTACCAATAGAGGACGTTGTTGTTCTTGTTGTTGTCAACCATGAGATGAATTCATTAGTGATACATTTAAAGTGGTATTTCAATCTACAGCACACAACATTCATTTGACAGTGATACGCTTTGAACATATAAATATATTACCTGAATTTTCCTTCCAGGATTAATAAAGTTTATATAATCTTATATCATCTAACTTCACATTTCATCACCTCTGTGTATTTTACAAAATTCAGTATAAGGCTTTGTTACAGGCTAAAATGCCCAACAGACTATAACAGTGTGACTAGCTGCAACAATAAAATGCAGTGAGCATTATTAATATATAATTTAGTAGGCTTTTGTACTTTTATGTAAGTAATTAGCTTATATATACAGGAATATTACTTGTATACCATGGTATTTTTACAGGGTGGTATTCATTAATTAGCTTACATAAAAATTAATGAAGTGGAAGAAGAATTTTGAACTTAAGTAACACAGGGACGGAACGACATTGCTAACATCGCTGATTCAGTTCCATCTAGAAATCAGAACAATCAATAGGGGGATGGAATAAATACTTATCATATCTACTGGACAAATAATTCAGGTCCTCTAGGTCATTTTAAACATAGAGCAATATAAAATAATCAGAATCATATATAAAAGATATACAAATAAGAATGTTTTGCATGATTTTAGCACTTTGTGTGAATCCTTCATCTGTCACCAACAGAGACTATTTGAACGCAGTATGAAGCAGCGCTAATGCAGAGTAACGTGAAGTGGACAATATTTTTCCCTCAGATTAACAGAGATATTCTCCTTCCATTCTTTTCTTTTTTAATGTGGATATTGTAATGAAACACAGAGCAAATACTTTTGAAATCCTGAACTAATATTTGACTGTGGTCATCATAGCCTAAGCGTTACCGCATTGATAACACGAGCGGTCATCCTTCATGAGACTGCAGATAGCAGAGCATGCTGTACCTTGCACAGTGGACCGATCAGCTGATGAAACCTCGCTCGGTTTTGTCAATAACAGACTGATGTTGAACTGGATGAAATACCGTCTCTTGGATCATCTTTGATCATTGACACTTTCTATTTTAACCTACAAGTGGCAGCTTTAAGTATACATCAAAACTACAAAGGCATTTCCTGAAAAACAACACATTTTATCCCCTATTTCAGGGTTTATCAGCACATTTGCACCTCAGGCACTGACTTAGGCTCCCCCGGTGGGTTCCCATGCTTTGTATGTCCTGTGCAGATCAGTGAGCTGAGCTGATCTGATCCCTCTGATGCTTCTCTCCTCCCCATTCTTTGCAGGTACCTATAGACAGGAGACTGACCACCGTGGAGCTTGTATCTCAATCCTGCTAACAACCACAAACACATACACTACTGCTGTCTTCTCCTGGACAGATGACTGCTTCCAAAGCCTTTCTGAGGAGCTACTTTTACAATCAGTTTCCTGATGAGTATCTGACAGCTACTGCAAACATTGAGTTTATTGAGCGTGCAGCTAATGCAATAAGTGCTAACAAATCAACAAAACTTTACAGGACAGGTAACTTCATACTGGGTCTATCCACCACTTTAAGAGCATGTCCCACTGCTCTCTATTCATCTGTCCTGGGTTATCTGTCTGACCCTCGCCCCTCTAGGTGCTGTAGGTCCAGAACCTCTAAGCCATAAATCCTATTAGTCAGGGATTCTTTGAAGCATTATAACTTGTTTTCCCATCCTTCACTGATTGCATTATCACTCGCCATAAGTGACAGAAATCAGCTTCATTTAAAGTTTATTGAAAACAACATTTTTATATGTCAAAAAAAAAAAAAAAAACATGTAGACATTCAGCATCTTTTAACCTGTGAGAAAAAGCATCTGCTTAAATCTCCATTCTTCCCCTATGGTGTCAACACTCGCTCTATCACCTCGAGCCCTGTGTTGTTGCAAATAGGACGTGGCAGGGCCGGCCTGGAGACGGAAGTTCAGAACCCTCAGTCAGAGGTCGTGTCACTCCGTGGGTGGGGGGGAAATTGTGTGCTGACTCATGGTCGACATTTTGCATTGTTCTCATGCCGGTTTAGCACATGTACGGTTCGGTCGATCTCCATTTACTGCTGGTGGGGGTGTGGTGGTGCGTTTAAGGGAATCACACTGACAGAGATCATGTGAAAAAACAAAGTAATAAAAAATAAATTACATGAAAAACAATGAGCTGAAGCACAATACAGCAAAGAGTATAGGTAAAGAGTTGGAGCAAGTGTGTAGTGTTAATACTTTGACATTTAAGTTTTCAGTTTGTTATCAAGTGAAGTTTCTTTGCTCCTGTAAGTTGAACTTCAAGTTCAGCTTTCACATTAAGCATTGTGGATGACTGAATAAGAACACTGTGAAACTGCTGAAATGTAAAATGGGTTTGGGTGTGGCTTTCCCACACATCAACTATTTATTATGCCACTACACATACAGTAAATCTGCAGAAAGCCTAACTCACATAACTAACCAGGGGGAAAAAAAGGTCCAAGCAAGACAAGTGATTTGCAGAACCTCCACAGAACCACAGGGCAAAAGCTTGGTATACTGGTTCCTTTGTTGGTGAGATGGTTTTGCTGCATGCCAGGCAGAGCAATCCAGACTACCCACAGGGGTCATCAGAAGAGGGGGGAGTTTTTATTATGATCATTATTTGGTAAATAAGATGTCAACAAGGTGTTTCCTTGACACTTTATTGAGTAAAAGGAGGAAGGTGCAGAAATGAACGCCCCCTTCTCAATGGGACCTCTAATCTCCTCTTTCATGTGCCCCCTCGTCTGAAGGGTTTCGGCCTCAGCTGCCATGTGCTGGTCTGCCTCTTACTTGCAGGTGGGGTGAGTATCCTGGCAAGCATGTGTTTATAAAACCCACTTGTTTGGGCACAATACTTGAACTAACTTCTTTTGAGCGAACAGTGTGAATCTGTGCAAAGCCTTTTCCCAAAGTCCTTTAGAAGGCGATGGCCCATTGAGAGCAGAGAAGGAGGGATTACCTTCCTCGACAGTGGTGCATTTCCGAGAGAGCTGATTAGCTCTGCATTCATTGTTAAATCGAGCAAAGGAAGGCCCTAGAGGAGAGAAAGGATCCAAATAGGTGGGCCCAGAAATAAAACAGCCACAGGAAGCCTTGCACAGGCAACCCAAAGTTTTCCCAACATTTCTTTCCCCTACTCCTAAGGAGGTGCGGCGTGAAAAAGAAGATTAGCATACAAAATTAGAGGCGGGGTGATTTTTAAGGGCAACTTGCCTCATGCCCTCCACCCCCACGGCCCTACTCTGTCTGGACAAAGTTAATTAAACTAGTATTAAACAGTAAAGAAATTTCCAAGCGCTTGGGAGTTAGGGGGCTCTTTTGAGGATTACCGTGATGAGGAAGAGAACGAGAGGTATTTGTTGAGGCAACATTGAGAAAGGCACAGTGGAAGGAAGAGCACACTGGAAGGTTTACTATTCTTGTTGCTTTGGAGTGTCCTAACCTCAACGTGAATAACAAGCAAGGTTGTATTTACCACAAACCATTGGGTATTACTGTCTACTAAGAATATGTTCAGTTCATATGAAAAGAAGAACGCGCACTTTCTTCAGTCTAGTGTATGATATATAAGATTGAAGGATTTATTATTCTTTCATTACATTTTAATGGAAAACAAACCACAAAGTAAACTAACAATAGAGCCAAACTAGGAAATGCTGTGCAATAAATTAAAAATGTACAGTACAAAGTGCTTCATTTTATATACAATTAAATACATCAAGTGGGCAGCAAAGGTAAAGGGTATAGGGCCAGATAGTGGGAGAGCAGACAGTGCTCGAAAATGTCCAAATGTTACCAAATGAATTCAAAGCTTGGACGTGATGGTTGGAACATGCAGAGATCGCTGCTAGGCTTTCAATGTAGACGTTCTTTTTTGTTGTTGTTGTGTTTGTACGATAATAAATAAATCATCCTGTGAAATATTTTAAAGACACAGAAATACACTTCCAAAGCCCAGTTACTTTTTTAAAATGTTGTAAAAAATATAAAAAATATATCTTAAATACATTAATACCAAACATTCTACACAGGTCTAAAACATCCCAGCGTCGTCTTCTCCATCACGCGGCTTTGTGCTCATCCCACCGTCTTTAACATTTAATACAGAACTGGCAGCGAAACTTGTGTTTTTTTTTACTAAGTTTAAGCCCGAAACACACACTATCTGAACATGCACAGAGAGTCTGGGTGTTGACAGCAGTTTAAAGGCGATGAAGATGCTCAGTGCTTCTTCCTCAGTCTCAGGTTCTTCCGGCGGCTGCCGGCACTCTCGTTCCTTCCTCTCTGGCCTCCTTTCTTCACACAAAAGTACTTGGTCACTGTCTTTCTGCACTGCTCACACTTGACTGCGCAGCACCAGTGGAATTTACAATTGCAGCTTGACACCATCTCAGCCTTTCGCTCTTCCACAGCCAGCCCACACTCTCCACACAGCCTCTTGCAGCTCCGTTTCTCCCATTTGTTCAGGTTCTTTCCTTTCTTGAGGCACTCGCGGCCCTCTGTGCCTGGCAAGCCCAGAGTGCGGTTTTCCAGGCAGTAATCGGGGGAGTCTTCGAGGTGGACCAGCTCTTTGCGAGAGATGGAGCTAAAGGTCTCGGCGATGGCCCCCCGGCTGGCTGCACTGTTGCCTGCTCCTCGGAGGAGATCCACCTTCAAAGCTCTGTGGTACTTCTCCTTCAAGTAGTTCCCCACCTCCCTGAACTCTGGCAGCTGCAGCCAGCAGGTCTGAGTTGTGCAGCTTCCTGACACCCCGTGACACTTACATGTCCTCTGCATGGTCCCCTTGACAGCCTGGACACAAAAAAGAGGGTTTAGTTATTTTTTTAATGCTTTAATATGTAGAATAATATTTTTGCTTGTGAGGAAAAACTGTCAAAACACAGAAGTACATGTAAATCAGTGCACGTTCAAATGCGTATAACTATGTGTCTCTCGATTGATGTATTGTCAAATTAGCTGATCGTATTCTCAAAGTCTTCCAGTTTATTTAGAAAGTGTTGAATACGTTGAAAGGACAACATGATAGAGATAGAGTTTCTTTGTCATCCCCAGTGTTTCCTGACTTTGGCCAACACAAAACAGCTGTTGGTTGAAAAGGAACATTCTCTTTTCGTGAGGAGGGGATGAACTTTCTGTTGAGGTGAAGCTCAATCAAAGTTTCACATTGAGTCCCTTTGTCCCTCCAGAAGAAATAGGAGTATTTATTTAGCATGTTCATTATCAACATGTTTTCTGGTGTGAGAAGACCCAAATGGAGAGTCCTATTGAGTGGAGAGATGAAAAAGAAGTTTTTCTCTCTTTCTATCCCCATTTTTTTCTGTTACAATGATGCTCCAGGTGCCATGGGGATCCTAGGGCCCAACAGGGGGGAGCAAAGGCACCATAAACAAAGAGCACTTCAGCTGCACGCCTGTGGTCCCCTCACACTCCCTTAGGGCCAAACAAAGACCAACATAAATGTGGGATCCTTATTGCAAGAATAAAACTAAACACTTATTTTAAAAAGCAGCATAATGCAGAATGCTGTGCAATGTCTGGCTCCCCAGGATCTCTAATTAAGCTTGCACCAGTGATCCTGAGATTCTCAAGTTGAGGTATTGTTATAAGGGGCATTCAGCACTGGTAAATAGGCCTTTCTGGTACACCGAACACACTGTTATTATTGGGGACGAGTGGCACCTCACTTACAGCGACGTGAAAGGGATGCTTGGGTGGCACACTCAGTGTAATTCTAAGCAGGGAAAAATGATTCAAAAGGTGCTTTACACTGTGTAATCAGTTGGAGGGCTGGGAGAGATTCCCCAAAATTTGAACCAAGCCACCACCCAGTTTAAATACTGTATTGGTTCAAATCAGGGCATCAACATCTCACACTTCTACTACATCTTAGGGGCTCATCTGTCAAGTGAATTAGGAGCATCTACTGTACCTTGCGTCCAGCCTCGTTATTATGGAGATTCATGGCAGCGCGAGCATCTTGACCAGTCTCCAAAGCATCAACGAACTGTTTGGAGATGGCCTCACCAAAGCCTACATTGTCGCTGCAGCCACCCCAGAGCCAGCCATGACCACCTGGGAGATGAAAAAGAACAAAAAATATATATTCTCTGCAAATTACTCTGTGAAATTCCTTCGAAATATGTAAAAATGACCCTTGAGCCTCTGCTGTGGGTACTTGTCCTACCTCGCTGTCCGTTCCTGCTGTCGTCACAGCCACAGTTGTCAAAGTCCCCAAGACTGCAGTTCCTGGTTAAAGTGTACATGACTCCGGCTGAGCTGATGGCATGAACAAATGCAGTCTCCCGATTTGCTGTGAACAGACAGACTCATTAGCCGGCTTGTCTCCTCAGTAAGTTCAGTGACATGCCTAATAAGTTTCCATTCTCATATTTAGCCCTACTGCTCACCAATAAAAGGTTGTGAAAAATGTTCACCTTATTAAGACGGTTACACTACTTTGACTTTATATACATTTTTGTTCTTTTACTTTTATCTATACTTTTGTCTAAACCAAGTCCTCATTTTGTGAATATTTCTTTCAAAGGCTGCAAATACAAGCAGGGACTCTGGAGGATGCTGTGAAATGGATTAGTGTGTTTGTTTTGCCTCTAGCAACCAAGGCCACTGTAACTATTCCAAAGGGTGAGGACTTAGCAAACATCTCCATTTCACAACGAACAAAGAAACCTCCCCCCGCGGGATAACTGAGAAACTTGCAACAAGCAGAAGCACACTGTTACTAAACGGGGGTCTCTCTCTGGCTAGATGCTGTGTGGAGCCGTCTGAGCTGGTGTTAAAACCAGCTGTTCTCTTAGGCCTCTGAACTTACCGCTGCGCAGGCTGCTGTGTGTGGACAGCTGCAGGGCCCTCTCTGGGCAGTTCCAGCGATCCCATGCAAACTGGTATTTACACTCTTCGATGCCACTCTGAGCTCCTGCTGCCACACTGCTGGAGTAGATCAGGTACGCCTGCAGCAGCAGCAGAGACACGGGAAATATTGAACCCATAAAAAGATAGGCATCAATGACAACATGATTTAAGATGGTTAGATGGTTCTGAAGCATCTGGCACAACATGATGAACATGCTGGTGTCGTCTATGGTGTTTAGTGCGGAAAGCTGCATAATAGAAGAGAGGTTCCATCCTCAGTAATAAAACCAGCTCCATTAGAAGTACACACATATTATTATTGTTGAAATAAATGAGCACAGAGTTTAGACAACTGAGAGCATTTTTTATTTTGTTATTCCGGGTTTACAAAATAAGGTTCTCACTAAGAACACTATGAACCATTTTGTCACCTCTGGTGTCAAATGTTTTATGTCACGTGATTTTCTTGACGTGAACCAACAACTCACACAGAAATGTAATTTTATGTTGCAGACAATAAAAACAGCATCTTTTTTTTTTCCGTTTTTTGACAATCTAACCTCAGCACAAACCTCCTTTTTAAACACTAGTGAATATGATGAATTACAGAGCCCTCTTGAAACCAGTATGCTGTGTCCTTGGCTTTCGCCTGCCACTCTGTTGCTTGTCCCGACTGTGTAAAAGATAATATAACTAATATGTCTCAAGTGGCCTTTGGGGAGATGGAGTACCACCTCTTTCACAGGGGTCTGGCTCACTAATGATGACCACCCACTACATCATTGCGTGCCCTCGCCTCTTAACACATTCAACCAGCAGACACACAGAGCTGAATAACAGCTCTGAATAAGGTCAAGTGTACGGAGGGGCGACAGAAACCACAAAGGGCCAAGAATATCACTGATCTATCATTAGTGCTATTGTTGCATACAACAGGTAACAGAGCTTGTCCATACACACATACACTTGTGTTAATAAATCACAAGGACGCAACGGGCCAGCACTGAATAAAGACAGAAATTATGTTTTCACTCCCTCTCTCTTTCGGGGAAAAGGAAAAGGAGAGAAGATCAAAAGCAAGTTGGCTTACCTTGGGTCCAGTCATCAAGAAATTATTCACTGACCTGGAAAAGGAGACAGCTTATTCACTCAGGGAAGCTCAGTGTCCTTCACAAATTCCTCTGCTAACATGTCTCATTAGTGTGCACTGTAACATGTTATACTGTGACACCAGTGCCGATTTATTAGTGAGTGACACTGCTGAATTTCTTTAAAAAATAAATAAATATCATAGTTTAACTAACACATTTTCGATTTCCAGGTTGTGAGAAGGTCATTAGCTGACCTTAATAATGTAATAATAAAAATTTTAAAATGTTACCAATACATTTAAAAATGCTTTTGGCTTTTTTAATTTGTAACAAGTCATTAAATCTGCCATATAAATGTTAATATATTAATAATTAGTTCTAAGTGTAGTTGCAGTAGTTTTAATGGAAAGTAGGGACTTTTAATTATTTTATTTTACTTCATACATTTTAATTTTCTTTCTTTAATTATTATTCTAATTGATGAAACAGACAGTTTCATACAGAAGAGAGTGTGTCACAAGTGCATGTGCAAAGAACTGCTTGGACATCATCATCATCATCATCATCATCATGGGTACACAACTAAAACATACAATAAATTAAATTTTAATTAACACTATATAATAAATCCGACTTACCAGCAGTAGCACGACCTCATGTGAGCCAGAAGTATGAAAACGTAATAGAAAACCTCCAAATGCATGAACATCCTGACAGGTGAGAGAGGTGATGGTCAGTGAGCCCGTCCAAAGCCTGCAGACAGTCTGAAGATGGAGAGGAAACTGAGCTACCAGCACATAAAACTTCACCAGGCCTTCCAAGATTCAAGAGGGGGCTCTGAAATGGAGCTGCTCTCGTCCCAACAAGAGATTATCTGCTTAATTAAAGATTTTCCCCCTTCTTACTCTCCTGGCCAATCAGAAGTATTGCACGGAGGAGAGACTGAAATGATCAAAAGGGCACCCTGGGCCTTCAGGGCCGGGCAACGTTAGGTTCCCTGCCTCCATTCAAGAGCAAAGGAAGATCTGTTTAATCCTATAGGAAAAGTGTAACACTGATCCCCTGAATTTCTGCTCAGAAAAAGAGTTTATTCAAGTTATCTAACGTGGGCCTGCAGCTGATCGTCGAGGATTAGTGGAAGGAGGCTCCAGTTAGTTTGATAGGAAAACAAAAAAACTGGAGGAAGTAATTCATGGTTTAACACAGGTGTGATTAAATCAGGAGTTATCATCCTGAAACTCAGGAAGATAAAGCTTCAGATCTTTTACTCAGACAGAGGAACAGGAAATAATAAGATTTTTTAAAACGTTACGATATGGGATCAATCCTGGAGAATGACGAATTTCACTGAAGGTGGATGTGCAGGCAGAATTTGGACACAGTGAAATATTAGTTCTTTATTATTTAGGACATCTGCAATAAGAAAATGTCTCTGTGTTGAACTGCGTATCGTTCATTCTTGTAGGTTTTCATCTCTACGTTCCGTGAATTTAGCGTTTTACTGTAACTTTGTAATCATCCCAAATTCACTAAAAAGATGCTTCATTTGTTTAACTGAATGGATAAATAAAAAGAGAGCCCCCGACAGAAAATAAAAGCTGGATTGGGATATTGTGAAGGCCTGGCCATTGATCAGATAAGCGGCATTTGCATCACTAATCCACACGGTCCCTACCAAACACTGGATGAGGGGTTACTGCGCAATAACCCTGTCTGACCCTTAGGTCCCTTTCCTTTGGCGCAGGCAGCCCTTTAGCCAGCTTCTTGTGTGCAAATTAGGATTAGAGAAAAGGTGATTTGGAAGGGGAACTTCTGAGGGATGTTTTTGGATTAAGATTTAAAGAGGAATGACAAGTAAGATGAGACAGCAGTGGGACCCATCCTGTTTTTTAACAGGCTGGTTCCTCGACAGAAAGCAGCAATAAAAACGCACAGTTATGACCCCTTTTTGCACTTGAGCACAGATTTCATTGCCTGAGCATAGAGGAGTGTGCGTCTTATTTGGCACGGTGGGAAATCCAAAAGCATGCGTGTGCGCCACGGGCTTGGAGTTCAGGACGGAGCAGCAGCACCAACACAGTCGGTGTTACAGTTCACGTTGCACAAGCTGTGTACAAACTGACTGGCAGAGTGATCACACCGAGGTGTTACATGCCACGGAGAGGATGGCCTGACGCTCAGCATCCAATAGACTGAGGGCTGATGTCACTGTTGGAGCAACAGAGATCAGCAGTCGTGGGATCGCTTACAGTGCATTTGGTCCAGACTCAGTCTGGTGGTGGCTGCAGCATTTTGGGAAGAGACTTGTTGCTTAAAAATGCCAAGTGCAATAAACAAATCGCATTTACTGCATTGCTTCAGAAAATGGAAAAGACGGAGGACACACTGTGCTGGCTGGTGATTTGACTGTTATGAAGTCATTCACCAGCAGAGGGAGAAAATGTCCTGTAAATGGATGAAACGTTGCGTGTGATGATCAATAAACTCTGAGACAATTATCTTTTCGCTTTTTGTCCGACTCAGAGCAAAGCAGGCTCACACACAGGCAGCTGAGAGGGTATAGTGCTCAAGGTTGCATTAGTTGTCTATCTGCTGTGTCTCTCCCCAGTTAAGACCTGAATGGTGGAATATGCTTTTACTTTATCCTCAACAGTTTAATAGAGAGCAGCACTAGAAAACTGCAGTCTTGTATTTTGCTTTTATTGTTGTAGAATAAACTCATTTATCTGTAACAAAAATACCCAGTTTCACCACTTAAGACTGAAGAAGTGGACGCAGAAAGCTGCGTCCACTTCTTCATAACATAAAGAAATGGAAAGTATCTGCAATTTCAATATGGGTGTCACTACAGTAGTGCACCACTTTATGGCGTGACTATATTGTTGAAATCCAAACTCTTTAATGATCCCAAGGTTTGCACAAATGTCAAATACCTGTCTGTAAAATGCACTTCTATACCATATTCCATTTAATAATGGAGCACTAAGTTTCTTTGATTTTCAACAGAGACATGTTTTATTCTCTACACCGCACCTGTAAAACTGCTTTGAGTTTAAGATAGTTAAGACAGTTAATAGAACGTCAACAACAGCTCATTATGGTTTATCAATAGCGGCTGCTTTTATTGTAGTATCCAATGACTGATAAAGACATAAATGGTGATCACGTTTTGTTTTATTCAGTGTTTGAATAAGAAGTATTACAGAATCCCAACACACACAAAAAACTGCAAAACATACTTTATCACAGGTAGAAAATTTGGTTTAATTGTGGTACATACAGCAGACAAAAACCTTAGAAGAAGGAAGAATCTTATTTCTGTTTTGCAGAGCTGCTCGTGCAGTACAAATACTATGTAAATATAAAATAAATGAGCAGCTAACATTTTGAAAACATCAGCATGTTATTCAAATGTGCAATTTTTAAAAGGAGTTCAAACTTAGTTAACACTGTAAAATTTGTTGCTCTGTCATTACAACAAATATTACAACAGTATCATTAATGATAATATCAGCACAATTCTGGATCCTGTTTTAAAGTTTCTGTTTGATTAAACAAAGGTTCTTTTATAATAAACCTTAAGTTTCTAGGATTTCTTGAATGATTTTCCTTCTTTATAAATAAGGGATTTCAGCTATTCAAGTTTCAACTGTGATTGGACAGCAAGTTTAAAGCTACAATAGGCTTTTTTTTTTTTTTTCAGATATATTTTAGTAGAGATAAGCTCCATAACTTAAGGAGGTATGGAACGTACCTCTTACTGTGGAAAAGTGCTGTCAGAGCGTCCTGTGACACAGACTCACAGAACAGCTGTGGTAGTAATACAGTTTTGAGCTAGGCTCCCCTAGCCAATTAGAGAAGGTCAAACCCTGTGCATCACATACTGATGCAAAAGGTGCATATCTATTAGACACCATGGGTTTGGACCATGGATGTGTTGTTTTGACTCCAGGCCCGTATTTGGGACCCTGGTGGATTGATTTCGACTCACATGTTAAAACTAGCTTTATTCACAAAAGTTTTTCCTTTTTGAAACGTGTGCAACCTTAAGAAAGCAATCGAGAGAGTCCTGGCAGAAGTTTCAATAACATCACACAGCACCAAGGCTAAATGCACCTCCTACGTCTGTCTCACTGGCTTTATCTGAGGGAGATTGAGTGTATTTTCAATTAATACAAAATAAATGCAAACAATTCTCTCGTATCAGATTAAGAGTGAGAAGTCCAGTTCTGAGGAGGGTTAGTGATGAAGTCTGAGGCAGCCTTTACAGTACAGTTACTCCCGCTCCACTATCACTCCACCAAAGCTGAACGTGGCATTACATCAGAGAAACTCTTATCAATCGTCATTAAGGGCCCTTTGGAAAACTGGAAAAGTTGGGCGTTCAAACACCCCAAAGTGCATCACATCTGAACCGTATTCACATAAGGTTAATGTAAATACATGACAGCAGAAAGTAGACTGTCTTGGCCTTGAACAGCCTGTTTGCAAGACTACTAGCTTACCGAAAATAAAGACAATCTTAGGTTAATGTGGCCAAACTAATATCAAAATTAAACTACGACAGAAAAAAAAAACTACAGGGAGGTTTGAGTGAAAGGCTATCACTATCCCCCTGCAGATAAACCTCATTGTTCAGGGTTTGAGTTAAGCTTTCAAAGTGCCAAAGACTACTCCTAATTAGCACGTTAATAAATAAGAGATGCAGTACACTATTCTCTAATTATGTCCTTTCTCACATCACTCACACAGACGTGTTTGGATGTCCTAATGCTGCGAAATCAAATCTCAGTCAGCCTTCTTCTCGTGCCTGTTTAGTCTTATGGTGAAAAAGCTGCACTTGCACTTGTAGCCAAGTCGCTGACTGATGTTAATAGTCAGTAATGATACTTCAAAACTTGAAAAAGAGATCCACACAATTTCTACAACTCTTTAAAGCCAATATTAATCTCAGGAAGAGGTTTAAGTTATAATCAGAAGCATGGTAATCACCACCCCAACACCGAAAAATGCTATACCTGTTGCTACGTTCTCGTCTTGTTTTAACACCTCAGCATCAATTGCAGAGTTTGTAGCTTGTAGCTGGCTGTGGCTGGAGTTTGTGACTCAGCCACTTCTGACGCTGCCATCACCTGTTCGCTGAACGCGAGCGATGATGGTTTCCTTCGACACCTTCTTGCGGTCCTGGGCCAAACCCAGGAAACACATGAGATCAATAAAGGCAGTGGTGACATTGAGCTTCCAGCCAAACTCACTCGTGGCATAATCAAAGGGGAATGTGTGATGGTAGTTGTGGAAACCTTCGCCTGAAAAACACAAAGGAAAAAACTCGACAGTTACTTGTTGATGCTACAGTAAGTGGAGACCTGTAATTTACAAAATCAGACTCTTTGGCTGTCATGGTAACAGTGTAGGTATTCTTTAGGTTGAACTCTCTCATCAGAAACATAATAGAGAAAATAACATCCAAGTCTAAAAACTGGCTAAGTGCACACCTTTATAGTTGACCACCTCTAAATTTCAAAGCTAAAACCAACACAGCCGGGATAAAATAAACAACCATTACGGGATTAGCCCACAGTCCCATTACAGCAGCAAAACTGAATCGGCTTTGACAGAGTCCCCACTGGGGTTGACTTGACAAGACGAGCTTTAAACAAGTGATGAAACGGAAAACAAAATTCCACAGAAATAAATGTGTAGTCACAAAACAGTGTATAATTACCTGCAGCACTTAAGGCAACCAGTGGATTTTCCCTCGGGTTAATGGTCTTGTCATAAGGCCTGTTGCCCCACATGTGCGCAGCGCTGTTGACCAGCCAGGTGGCATTGAGTACCAGAGCATATCTCATGAGCCCAGGGATGAAGTAGGCCACAGCGAAGGATTCACCCCAAAAATACCAGGGCACCAACGTGGGCACCATGAAGCAAAGGACCACCACAGAGAGCTTGTAGTGCCTGAAATAAAAGCACAAACTGCATCTCAGGAACACTTCAGTCTTGGCCTAGATTTAAAATGCAGACTTTTAAAACGTAATCATAGTCTTTTTCGATTGCAATTGCTCAAACATCAAACACAACACACTATAAATAGGAGTAATGCAATATTGAATATCATCAGTGTACACATGTCAGTACATCTCTCACTGTGTTATCAAGACAAATACCTGCACAGGACACAAAACTACTGTGAACAAATAGTGAAGTACAGAACGTCATTTATTGATACTGACTGATACCGAATGCCCCTAAATAGCCTGTATCGACTGCAACTGCTTAGTTCACCTCTATGAGTCATGTTTGCTCACCGTCTCTGGAACATGACCACTTTATCTGCCTTCAGGTCTGACAGCTCCAGCTTCTGGCCCTTCTCAATGACGTCGGGATGTTTGCGAACCAACAGCCATCCAATGTGGGAAAAGAAGAATCCCCGCGTGGCGTTGTGGGGGTCTGCGTCCGTCTCTGAGAACTTGTGGTGGACACGGTGGTCCCTCGCCCACTCATATATGTCATTCTGCTCCCACAGAGAGAAAATATAGAGAGGGGTTAAGCAGGGTTACCCGTGGACACGCACAGATGTGTCAGATAATCAGAATAAGGTCAGGAGTGATGTGGTAACAGACTAATACATGTGTCAAACCCCTGCACAGGCATCATTCCACCCAGTAAATGTAGTGACTATGAGATCAGGCAGCAAACACCAAAGAAAAAACTGCAGTATTCTGTTTTACCTGAAAGGCTGTTGAGTTAGCGATAGCAAGGAAGACTCGCAGGGGCAAAGAAGCCTTATAGGATCTGTGGCTCCATAATCTGTGTGCACCAGCAGTCACACCGAGAGCACTGATGATGTAGTACATGGCAGCTGGAAGAAGGAGAGTTGGAAATAAGTGATATCTTAGGGAAAACTGTCACCACCACACTGAGATTCATTTTACACCCATGAGAACAGAGTCACCAGGACACCGTGTTTTTTCCATTACACCCAGGCCTCTTTGTTCTGAGAGAAGTCCTCTATGTGGGGAGATGGGACAGCAGGAGCGTGCAGGTCTGTCCTCACGCTCTTGTTTTTCCAAAACTGCTGAATGTGTTTCTATGTGAAACCCAGACAAGACTAACCAGGATTTGAGAACCGGGGGCTTCGGACTGGCAAAGAGTATTCTGTTGTGGTGCCACGCAGCTCACAATGGGATGTCTATGGGACTGGTGATTGTGCTTTGTCTTCTCTGGTGAAATAATATGCAGCTCAGCATTGCAAAGAGAGAGGGGGGGGGGGGGGCAAATTATGCAGCGCCAGAGTGGAAACAAAGTTGACACTGTTCATGAATTTGAGTCATGGTCAAGAGTCTACAAATATAGGGCAAATTATCCAGCGACCATTTTGGCCACAGAAATTCAGATATTTCTGATATTTAAACAAACCCAAAGAACAGGTTCTCTGTGTTCTGAGTGTGTGTGTGTGTGTGTGTGTGTGTGTGATCCTTAGATTGGGAGTCTAACACACATAGACGTGTTTTAACAAAAATCATAGGCCATATATAATTATGCCCTACAGGCATGATCCCCTCTGCCAGCGTGTAGCCTTCCTACTGTAGTTAGCACTGATCACACAGCATCAGCACATTCTGCTCATTCATTCGTCTGCAGGGAGGAAAAAAACAACCAAATGCTGCAACTCTGAGCTTTAGTGAATAAATACTTACTCCATGCAAGAGTTAAAGCCGACGCGGAAGGAAGGAGGACCAGTCCGTAAACCGCCCCGACATGTAGGAGAGCCATCAGTATGATATTTCTCCACACCAGCCTCATCGGAGGTTTGGGTCCATCTTTCTCTTTGTAGGTGTCGTCAAAAACATCCTCCACCGTCGATGATTCTGCCATTAAATGGCCGTTCAGTCGCTTCCCGGCGTGGTGATTTCTGGTTTCTGTTTCGGTCATCTTGCTGAAAGGCCTCTGTAAGGGCAGCGTGCAACAGCAAAAAAAAGAGAGAGAGAGAGAGAGAGAGAAAGAGAGAGATGTTGCTCGGTTCAATTCGCGCAGCGGGACGCAGCGCACACAGAGGAAGGCAGTGCGCATGCAGCGCTTTGGAGTTTAACTCTCCAGCTGCGGCGTCGGACAGAGGCTGCGGAGACGAGCGGCTCGGTCCTGCTGCATGTCCACGGCGTGCTCGTGTGCAGCTGCTCGGCTCCTGTTTTTATGATATCCTGCCCAACAAACGGTAAAGTACGGAGCAGATCCCCGCTGCCATCACCGGCACCGACTCTTCCAGTGGTGGTGACGCAGTGTTTCACATGTGACCTGCGGTGTCTAATGACTGAATGAGTGCTCGGTGCAGAGTTAGATTGTCGCCCATCGTCATTAGCTGAAGTCAAAGCTTTCGAGAAACTAGCCTAGTGACTTATAATAATATAAATTAAATAATTATATTTATAATATTTGTATTCTCCAAACTGATGCCTATACTTTTTTTTTTTTTCAAAAGTCAAAATCAAAAAAATCTATTAACCACTGATTATATTTTGTAGACAAATCCACTTAGTCAGGTGAGTTCAGGTTCCTAGTGATGAATATAGGTGTTTAAAATGTGTAAATATCTCTAAAACAATATGCAGTAATCACATTATTTTATTTTACACGAGTTTTTAAATAAAGGTTACCAACATATTTTATATGTATAAAGATGTTTAGACAGCTGACTTCAGGAGGGAAATAAAAGCACTGTTTAAATCACCTGTCAAATATAGGCCATAGCCTAATATTAAAGCAAGGCATTAAAAACAACTTATTTTCTGATCCGTAATTTCTCGTCAAACAACACTATTCAAGCTTTTATATGAATCTAATTAACACATTTCAATTCCAGTCGCTTAGTCTATTGAACAAAATAAATTAAACATAACATACTACATTAATGCAGGCTACACGCTGCCCATCGCAATAAGGCTGCTATGGTAACTTGAATCATGTCAAAACATTTACCACCAATAACTGTCAGTTAAAATCGACAAGACACTTGAGATCACTCCTAAAATATCAATTCAAACTAGTTTAATTTCGGTGTCGGCTCATCCCGGTTCAGTAAACTCACCGTGTGTTGTCTGGTGGAAGTTATTCTGCTCCAGATGCAGGAGATGCGCGACTCTACGAAAGGATGAGAGAATAAAGATGCGGTGCGCTGATCCTCGGTTTCTCAAACTCTCTTATTGCCTATACCGAGGTCTTTTTAAAGCAAATGGTCCACAGTGACCACCGGCTGAGAATATCCTATTGGCTGTTTGCTTAACTGATGTTTACCACCCTCGGTTTTTTATCACCATCACAAGGTCTTATCATACATGTTGTCCATAACTGTTGCCCAATGTTTCAAATCAGCTTCTGGATCTAAATAGGTCTCTTTAATCTGATTCAACTTTGCAAACACAGGTCACCTCATATGACATCATGGTGCAACATCCTAACATTCGGTCATCAAGAAACTTTCACATGACTGTGTCCGTTACCCCAACTGGCATGTCCACCCTCTTCCAGTGCAACTGCAAATTTGTGGTTTCACAAGCTGCAGTTAATTTGTACAGACATCACAGATGTGAGATGGGGATAAAATATCCCAGCTGTTGTTAGATACAGTGTATTTCACAGTAGAGTATATAAAAAATACAGGTAGCACACATCACAAGACCACTCAGCGTGCTCATCACACCTGGTTTGAGGACAGCCTTGGACAGACCCTCTGCAGAAAAAAATCTGCAGAGGAAACAAAAGTGATCAAATGTTAGAGGTCCAAGTTCTTTCCAGGAGGCTCACACTCTGTCCTTAGATCCTTGAAAAGAAGAAACGTCAAGAAGAGCAACAGATAATATGATTTCTCAGACACATTGGTATGCACTTCTGATTCAAATTATTTTTCTGGAACGTTTTCTAATTGGGTTTGATGGACATGTTACAATTATGGGGACACAGAGGCCAGAAGTCTGCAGAGAAGAGAAACTTGGATACAAAAGAAAGAACGTTAGTTCCATCTGGAGCATCCCAAACAGGCTCCCCTCTTGTCATTAGAGCGTAAATATACAAAAATGTTGCAGAAAGAATCTTTTTTGTGTTTGTCCTTCAACTTCCTGCCTCACTTGTGTGGACACAGTTCACTTTTCAATGTAATGTTATGGCACAGTTTCAGATGGATGAAACGAGACAAAATCTACTATATGTAAAATATTAAGGTCATAGTGCAGGGATGGGCAATTCCGGTCCTCAAAGTCCATTGCCCTGCTTATTTTCGAGCTGTCCCTGCCCTACCCAGAGCTGATTACCTGCCCTTAAAGTCTGGAATTTCCCTTCCTGGCATAGTGGGTGGTGGAGCCCTACATGAATGCAGTATATTATTAGGAGGTCTTAATATAAGGCACTCCTGTATGTTATGACCTTGTAAAACTAGAACTGCTGTACTGTGTAAACTGCAAGCTATAAAGTTTACTTAAGGGAAAATACATGCATACAGTATATGAGTTCACCAATGTCTTACCAGCAAAATTAAAGTGAAAGAAAATAAGTGGCTTCTGTAAAATGTGAGTCTCCAACCAACCAACTCAAACCAGTTCACTAAAAACTAAAGATGGGCGGTTGACACTGAAGCTCTGAAGCATGTAGTATTGGTCTAGCAATAAAAAAATCTCAACCATGAAATAAAATGAGATCAGTAGTATACTATATAGTATTTTGTACAACAGTTCGACCTGTAGAAGATCAGCGGGTCAAAACAGGTTTTTATTCTTTCTGCTTCTATGTCCTTGCTCATCAGGTTCTGTAAAACTGCACCTCAGAATCACGTTTTTTCTCTATTTTCTCAATCTCTGGTCTTTTCCTAACTTTTCATGCAAGTTAAATAATTGGAACTGATAAAGGACATGTTGATACTTACTTATCCATCATTTGGTTTTTAAGCCAGCAGTACTCTTGATGAAGTGCTTAGGTAGTCCATTAAACAGAACGTTCCTAGAGCAACTTAAGTTCAAAGAACATTCGTATAATGTTTTTTTTTTTTTTTTAAAGGTAAGATAACCAAATGGGAAAACAGTATTGATGTGATGTTTATACAGGAGATGGTTTATACATTTATGTGGTCAGTGAACCATATAAATGTACTGTGAACAAAAAAATGGAATATTATCCACTGATATGAACCCCACCACACTTCTGGGGTGCTGGGGGTAAAAAAAATTTCCCTGTCTTACTTTGGGACTGATGATTTTTGTTGACAACCATTATCATTCAATTACTTGAATCAAGTGATTAAAAAATCCTATCAAGCCAAGGCTGCCTTGTTGCTATCATGGCCTCATATAAACTGTGGTAACCTTTCAAAAACAAAACTTGGCCACTTTTCCTGTACACTCACCATTTTATCACCTCTAGTGAACTCAAATGACTGGAGTAAACCTACACAGGCGTTATGCAACAGATGTTTCAAGTCAAAGAAGCTGTAATGACACCATCTACTGCACAAACACGGGTATTGCAGGGAAAACAAACGAAATATGATGAAGTGTAAAGTGACAGTCTGGAAGCAAATGCTGTGAAACAATCTAGTGAACAAACAGTGTGCAACTAGCAAAAGCAAATAAGTAATTTTTAAACAGTAATTTGTTGGAGCTGAAGAACACAGTCCTGGAAGGAAGTCTAACAAAGAAAATAGACATAAAACCTGTGTGGGTGAACCATGGCTAAAAAATGACTACTGGCCATTTTGTTTAGCAATCAGTGTTGCTGGTGCACGGTTGAAACTGACCTAGAAACATGTTTGCTACCTTTCAAAAAGGAGCACCAGTTCACAATGAGGAGTATGTGGGAACATGTCCACAGGTACAGCCAAAGTTGGAGAGAATGCCTCTCCTGTCAGTTTTTTCTGCAGGCTGGGTGCACAACAAAGCTCTCTGAAGTTCCTCATAGCCTCTCCTTCTGGTTTACAGGACACGTAAACCAGCCTGCGTATAGCAGGTTCATTCCGTAAAGCTCTGACCACTCTATGGTGCAGGCCAGCTCGAGCAGGGTTTACCACAGCTGTAAGGCCTCCACCTGCAGGGCTCAGGTGGGACATCAGGCCTGGTAGCACCACCTCTGCTTTCCCGGGGATAAACTCACATTTCAGTACATTATTAAGAGCTGCATTGTGTCTTGCATCTACCACAGCCTGTTCTATGAGCTCTATACCAATAACTCTGTCCACTAGGGGAGACACAGTAATGCCAATGGCCCCTGTCCCACAGCACACGTCTAGAAGAGTACCAGCGGGTTTTGTTCTTCCTCCACCTTCCTTATTGTTTGGGAAGCACAGGTTCCTCACTGTGCTATACAGCACTTCAGCAGCTGACTGGTTCACTTGAAAAAAAGCATCTGGGGAGATGCGAAACTTGAAGCCCAACACCTGTGAAAGAAAAAACAACACAGGAACATAAGCTGAAAAGTGCATGTCGTGTAGACATACCTGGATTTTGTTCTCTGTTTTTGAGAATTGATAAAGGTACCACACACGCACAATATTGTGATACTTCAGTGCATTGATTTCTTACACCCCTAGTCTATTACCATATATTTCATATTTATAGGGACAATCCATCAGTTTCATGTGTAGATATCATGTCGAATAAGCATTGAAAAGTATTTTTGTAATTACAGGGAAATTATCATGTATGAAAAAGTATTAAGGTATTTTTCTCCAAGTACTTCTGCATAGTCTAAACAAGAGACTATAAAGTTAAGTGAGGCTGAACCTTTTCCATTTTCGCTGTGTGAAGTCCCTTACAGATTCTCTGTAATTCCCTCCTGATGCTGTACCCTACCTCCTCATATATGTGTGGCTGACCATGCAGGAGCTGGTACGGGGATTCCTCATGAGTGCAGCGAGTCATGGTGCTCTCCTGGAAGAACACTGAGTCCAGCTGACAGAGTGATCCAGGACCCTGTGTGAAGTAATCCAGAAGCTCAGCCTTGTGAACCGCCACCTCGTCTGGGGTGAGCATCTGTGGATGAAAGTACACTATAGCCATGGTGTGGCCCTCTGCGTTGGTCCTTACTGTGACCTCTCTCCAGTGACCCCCAGTGTGGAACAGTAGGCAGGGCTCCAGAGAAGATTGGCGAATGAAGTCTTGGTAACACCTGGCTACCAGTTTGTGCTTCTCAGGCATGTTGAGCAGATGGTCTCCATTGATGCAGAGAATTGTTCCCTGCCTGCCTGTGCCCACATAAAATCCAACAGTCTTCGGATTTCCATCAACGCCTCTGTTCACAGAAAATGTGGACTTGTTCCGGTAGCCGTCCCTAACTGGTGATGGCAGAATAGACAGGACAGGGAAGCTGAGCTTACGTCTGTCAGATAATGAGAAGTGGGATTGAAAGTCACCTGTAAGATGCTGGCAGAGCTGAGACAGTATTCCTTCCTGATGTTTTTGTTTAAGCTCAAGCTGCTCATCATAACTCATCCTCCACAGGGGGGTGACCACATCCGCTAGCCTTTCCTCCCAGGACAAATGGTCTGCCCAGCGAGGTTTCTTGTGACTTTTTGTCCACTGTTTCTTTGATGGTTTCCTCTGGTCAGCTAAAACAGAGTCAGCACTTGAGAAGAGAGAGACTTGAGAAGATAAACAAGGTTTCCTCAAGGAATACACACTGTGTTTGACAGCTAGGACTAACCTGCTGCCTGTAGCTGCCAGAACCATTGTTACTTTAGCAACTGTAGCTGGCGATACTGCACAAAATATATACAATACCCCAACTAACCTTAGTTAAATGTTCACATGTGCTGAGTGTTAATGAAGCGCACGCCTTAGCTTCACTTCAACTGTTCTGACGTGTTATTTACGAGCCAGCTACGTTGCTCACGTCATCTCCGTGCGTGCAGGGCAAGTAAACATTTCCGCTGTGTCGCCATGGACTCAAACAAGGACGAAGCTGAGCGGTGCATTAAAATAGCCCTAAATTCGATCAGTAACAACCAGCCAGATAAAGCTAGGAAGTTTCTGGAGAAGGCTCAGCGTTTGTTTCCGACAGATCAGGCTAAAAGTACGTCGAATTACCGTCTGCTTCAGCTGTTATTTTATGTCGATTGGTGGGCCATCGCTGTGAAATCGAATCAGCTAACGTTAGCATAACTTAACGCTAACCGTATTAACTTTACACCACCTGCTCCTAACCGACCTGGTACTTGTAGTTCTTCCGCCCACCAAACGCGATTTCTCTGATGTATTTGGTTACTTCTTGTGTTAAGTTGGCGAGTCGCTCGTTCTCAGATAGCAGTTGCTGTCGTCCTTGTTGGTAGCTAATATGCTAACTACTAGCTTACTAAGCTAGCTAATGATATAGTTAACGCTAATTCGGAAAACCGACGCAGTTGCCATAGTTGAATAACATGGTTCCACTTTCTTTGCAGATTTATTGGATTCGTTAGTACAGAATGGGAAGCCTCCAGAAGAGAACGGCAGTCCTGTGAACGGGGAGACACCGTCTATGAGGCACCGCAGCCATGGAGAGCAGGCTGATGGATCCGCACAGGGAGCCACAGACTCAACCAAGTCCTATACTGCAGAGCAGCTGGATGCCGTCAAAAAGTCAGTACACATGTAGATGTGTTCCTTTGTTTTAGTACTACAGGAAATGGGTTTTAAAGTCACGTCTATCAGTAATCAGAGTAGTCTCAGTGTTGCAAATTGCAGCTAATCTAGTAGTCTCAGAAGGAAATGTCACTATCACAGCATGTTGATCAAGCAAATTAAAGGACAAGTTGTCCAGTAAGTTTTAATTGTTTTTGCCTTTAGAAGAAATGCATCAAAACTACAATCCACTATGGCATTTTAGACACTAGATATTGTTCAGTGTGACACAGTTTATGTACAATGGCAAGAAAACCTGTGAACCTTTTTCAATTTCATTGTTTTCTGTATTCATTTGTCATAAAATGTGATCTGATCTACTTTTGTCAGTCCACCAAACATTTTTCTAATACTGTTGTACAGTGTTAATGTGTTCTTTCACAAACTGCCATAGACACTCTGCTAGTTCAAAGTTTTACCTACTGAAGACTCATGAACACAGATGTAAGCCAGTTCCAATGATGCCTTCAAATCTTTGGCTGTCACTCTGAGTTGCATCTTTACCTCATTAATGAGTTTGTTGTGCTCTTGGGGTCATTTTGACTGGCCACCCACTTCTTGTTAGCCACAGTCACAAAATGTCTGCATTTGTAGATTGTTTGCCAAACTGTAGACTGGTGAATTTTTAAAGTCTTTGACATCACTTTGTAAAACTTTCCAGCTTTAGGTAAATTATTAATTTAGAATTTTATGGTGAAGTATGGCTTACACAAGCATCGTCTTCTTGTGTGGAGCAAAAAGCTAGAGTGGTTTTTGTCAGTGAAAGTAGCTCTAGTCCACACCTTCAAAATAATTTTCTTCCAGTTATGCTAATGTATGACTCTAGTTAGCCTTTTGGAGGGTTCACATATTTCACATACTTCACATACTTTTTCCACAGGCATTATGAGGTTTTTATGGTTGTTCTCAATAAAGACATAAAGATCAGAATTTTTTGTGTTATTATTTTAGGCCCATTATATTTGTTAATACTTAGATGAAGATCAGATAACGTTGAAATTCCAAAAGGTTCACATAACTTTTCTTCCTACTGTATATGTTGTATTCAATATGCAATTATTTTTCCCGTTCGCTAATTTTCTCTAATGGGTGTTTCTTTTACTACAGGATTAAGAGCTGTAAAGATTACTATCAAATTTTAGGAGTTGAAAAGACGGCGTCTGAGGAGGATTTTAAAAAGGCTTACAGAAAGCTTGCGCTGAAGTTTCACCCAGATAAAAATCATGCACCTGGAGCTACTGAGGCATTTAAAGGTAAATTACAAGTACACTCCAGTATTTGTGGGTACATGTAATTGTCAGCTTACTGACTGCAAATTTTGGTTTTGTGTCTTGCAGCTATTGGTAATGCCTATGCTGTACTGAGTAATCCTGAGAAACGAAGGCAGTATGACCAGTATGGAGAGGAGAGATCACACACAAATAGACACAGACACCATCGTGATTTTGAAGCCGACATTTCACCTGAGGACCTCTTCAATATGTTCTTTGGTGGAGGCTTTCCAACAAGTGAGTGGAGGCAAAATGAATGTCACTGTCGATGAGTGTTTTGATTTTCATGTTTGAGGGAACCACTTTGATAGGAGAGTAAGGCAGAAACCCTAAATGTTTTGCATCACCTGAGTGTTAGCTCAAAGGACTATGCTGATGGTCATTACATGCAAATACAGTGAAAACTGACACACAGAATCACCTGGGCTTTTCATGTCTGCATCACTTTTTTTTGTGCTGAGTGCTGACTGTAGTTATTTTCTCTGTAATTACTATATCCATTGCACTGCACTGTAGTTTGTCTCGAATGACGAGGCAAACCACAGGTAATGTCCTTAAAATGTCATCTAACTAGGTTTGCTTGGCCAGCCATGTTTAAAGTCGAACTCTGCCAGCAAAATACACTTCCTAAATATTAATCAGTAAATTATTATGTGAAAATTAGTGAAGTCATCTGTAATATAAGACAATTTGGTTAATTTTTTTTTTTCAGGTAACGTACACGTTTACAGAAATGGAATGCACTTTGCACATCATAACAGACAAGAAAGACGGGAACAACAGAGAGATGTAAGTTCTGTCTGTACTCTGTACTTATACTTGAATCCTATATATTGTGGAGAGTATGAGCTGTCATATCCTGTAATCAAATGTTGTTCTGTTCTTTTGTTGCTGTGGACAGGGCGGACTGGCTCTGTTTGTTCAGCTGATGCCCATCTTAATCCTCATCATTGTATCCGCTCTGAGCCAGATGATGGTCACCCAGCCTCCCTACAGCCTTAGCTACCGCCCGTATGTGCTTCAAATAGTCAGAGCTAGCTTTCTGAGCTGTGTGAAAATGTTTAATTGTCTTACTCCCGGTTTATTTTCTACATTTATCAGGTCTGCTGGACATATTCACAAAAGGCATACATCAAACTTGAAGGTGCCTTTCTATGTGGGAGAGCGTTTTAATGAAGAACATTCTGGGAATAACCTGAAGAATGTTGAGAGAAGTGTAGAAGAAGACTATATTTCCAACCTCAGAAACAACTGTTGGAAGGAGAAGCAACAGAGTAAGTTTACAGTTGAGCAAATATTTACTTGTTAGATTGGGATTCATTTTTATCTTTAAATGACTTTTGCTTTAAAATTAAAATAACAATAATCAGTGATCAGCATTGTTGCAGATTAACTCTCTATTGATCAGATAGTTCAGCTAGTTTACATTACTGCATATGCACGTTATGCTACCTGGTTTGTTTTTTATTAGTTTGGTATGTTTTTAGTTTGCTAATTACATTTGATGAGTTAATAGCAACCTTTAAATACATCAATTTCTACTATTTTCTATAATGTATTAACATAGCCTCCTGTTGTACTTTCAGAGGAAGGCTTACTGTATCGTGCTCGTTACTTCGGAGATTCAGAGTTGTACCAAAGGGCACAGAGAATGGGGACACCCAGCTGTTCCAGATTATCTGAGATTCAGGTTATATTGGATGGATAGAAACTTGCACACTGATGGGTAAGTTTCCACAAACATCACAGTGTCATTACAGTATAATCGCTACTATATGCGTATGTTTCTCCTGTTATCCACAGACACACACACGCTTGACCACACCATACTGTTTTTCTGGGTGAATTCCAAAAGTGTAGGCTGCTGTTATTTATTTCAAGTCAGTAAAGTGAGGTCTATTTTGGTCTGTTTACTTATCGACATATGGTAATGCAGTTGTAAGTAGGGACTGACACCTGATTTTTAACAGTCAGCTGTGTTGTCTCAGATATCAGAGTTTCCCACTAGCACTTAACTGCACCATCAGAGTTGCACCAAAGAGCTTTGAAAACATATACATATGTTTATATATATACATACATATAAATAAAGGCAACTAATTACTAATAATTGTTTAATTACCTACTGTATGAGCAAATGTCAAGCTTCCACATGTTTTCTAATATAGTATATGCAAAGTATCTGGAGCCATAGAATTTTTTTTTTAATGTAAGAAATACATTTACAAAAAATTGTGTATGATTTGAAAAATGCTGAACTACTGATGAAGTCTAACAGTTTTAATTGTGGCAGGTAAAAGGGCAAATAAACTATTTTAATAGCTGCTCAAGTCTTGTATGTAGCAGTTTGCATGGAGCTTTTTGGCTGAGAGCTGTGAATGTGCAGAAACATTTATCCTGCATAGAGAGACAGCTGCATAACTGTCATTCATTTGTTTTGTGTAGGTTCGTCGGTACTTGAATCTAATTAGAGGAAATCGGTCGGAGCCTACTAAAATTGGAGCATATTTCTGCAGCAAACCAAGAAAATCAAAAATGCCTTATGTGCAGTGGGCGGCAGACCTCATCAGGGAACCTCTCTGCAACTTGGTGTAGATTGACTTCCTGTAGACCTGCGAAAAAGCTTTGAGTTGACTGCTGATGTTTTCTTACACTAGTGTCTTCAGGTTGAGTCCACTGAGCATCACGTTGGAAGTTAAGAGCATAATCGTCTATTTGAACGGTTGACGAAGCTGCTAAGATTAGCATTCTGTGTCCCAATCATTTTGTTTTTCCTTAAACATTTTGAGAAACCTCATGGCCTTCTCATAGACAGATGTCTGAGCCGCTCATAAAGAAAGTGTGTAATTTTTATAGTTCTTACCAATGTAAATATCCATTTTACTTTTAACAGTGCCGGGTTTATTGAAGTTAATATAATGTACCATAATGTTATTATGTGGATTTGCTTGTAGCCTGTTGGATCATAAGTATCGAAAATCATTGCACAAATAAAAGTAAACCATATTTATTAAATTAACATGCTAAAATTGTATAAAGGTTTCTTTGAATAAATTTGTCCAATGATCGATGAGTGTGTTTTTTTTTTTTGTTTGTTTGTTGTGTTTATTTTGTGATGTGAGTGATGTTTGAAGGTTTTTCTCTCAATGCAATGCACAAAATAAATAAACGGAGGATCTGCCCACAGGTGAAAATAGGATACAGCTACTGATTACTAGAAAGAAGGAAACACAAATTAACAGAAAATAATTTATTTATGTAAGTTCTGTAAGTCATTACAAAAACACAGCTTTCAGGTAAATATTTGACTATCAAATACATTCGAATTCAACCATTCCCTGAAGGGTGTGGCTTTTATTTATTGGGAAAAACCGACCCATGTTCAAACACGAGTTTTCACAGATGAGTCACCTGTAATCAGGCGAGTAGCTGCCTTAAGACATTGCACATTGTTTCCAGGGAAAACATTGGATACACATGTAATACGTAACAGGCACGTCACTTCAGGAGCATCATGTCTGTTTGACATGTATTCTGTCCTAATACGCTGTCTTACAAAGACAGATGTCTTCTCACAGTCCAGGAATTCAGCTTATCGTGGAGAGGAAGTCTTGGTCAGCAACACTCCTCAATAAGCAGGTCCCCTGAACAATAGAGTTTCCTCTTAATGGCTCTGAAGCTCCTACTTAGCCTCAGAGTGTGTTTGTGTGTATGAGACAATGGGGACATCTGTGGGGATGTGCTACCCTTGAAGAGCTTCTGAACTTTAGGCCACAGTCCGCTGGACTCGAGCCTCAACACCAGGGTCACGTGAAAAGTTGGGACGAGGGTGGCATCCACTGATATTTGTTCCACAGCACATAGGGAGCCCTGGTCTCCTTTGTCTACACACAGGTCAATAAGTGCTCCTCTGAGACCACAAGGCTCAGAGGCAGCCAGGTGGAGCAGCTCCTGGCTGATATTGTGTAGCAGGCAGTCTGGTAAGATGAGTTTGGAGAAGCCCAGGATGTGGGATCCATTGTGAAGACTTTCTGTGATAGTCTCTATAACTTCTGTCGCCAAAGTCTCCTCCAGGGGATAACAGTAGAAGCTGCTGTCGGACTCTGATAAGGACATGTCTGCCACAGATCCTAGAAAAGAGGACAATAAAGGTTAAAATCTTGTCTGAAAGTGGAGAAATCACCATAAACCATCGGTTTTCAGGTGATTAAAACAGGACCCAGAGCAGCCCCCCCCCCCCCCCCCCATCACCCCTTTGTGCTTTGTCCATTCATGTTCTTTCTTTTTCCATATGTAAGTAAACGGCATTCACAGACATCTAAACAAATCCAAACAAAAGACCTCGTCAGAGGAAAAGCCAGAAGCACTCACCGGTTTCACTGCTGCAGCACTGCTCCGTTGTGACCCTCTGGTTGAGCCCCTTCAGCTCGGTCAGCTTCTGAAGCAGAGCCCCCCAGGACAGACGATTTGAAGCTCTGTCCTCCGCTGGAGAGGGAGGAAAGCTGCCATCCAGAGAATTATTGCAAGAGCAAGACATCTTTGCAACGAGTGAAGGTCCTGATGTAGAAAAGTGTAGCGGTGTCCTGAAACAGTGGATGCCCTCCTCCTGCGCTACCAGACCAGCTGGAAAACACAACTCCCAACAATGGGACAAAGCCTTAAATACCTAAGCCTCGACGCCCCGCCCGCTGGATTTCTGGGCCAGTGAGGTTTGAGCTCACGTCCTCAACGCTTTACCCTGCCTGGTAACGCGTCTGGTCCCTTTGATGAGTGTGAGGCCGGGCCCCAAGCCCCGCAGGCACCCAACCCCCATCCCCAAGCAATTTAACATTACAAAAAAAAAAAGTGTGTTTATTTATTTAAATGATTTGACTATAATACACTGAAATCAAACACTGAATCTGACATCTCCAAAAAGTTCCCAATCCATAAAATAAGACGCACCCCCCCTCTCTCTCTCTAAGTGTGTGATGAAAGAGCTGTGGATCCATTCCTGTGATCGGCAGCGCACAGAGCGCACGTAGCGCACGTAGACCTCGTTTTTCCCGAAGCGATTGGAAACGTCAGTTCCCACCATGAAGTTTGGAGCCAATCCATGTGATGTAAGATTGTAGGATGCAGTTTGATGCAGTTTGTGAGTGATCACATCAGCTCTGTGGATGACTCAGCGACACTGGAGTTCAAATAGTCTGAATAAATATAATGGAGAGCTAGATTTTACTAATAGTGTATTTAGTAGTAGTATTTGTATTTTATTGTGTTTGTATCCGGGTGTTTAGGACACATGTGTTAAGTGTTTCACACAAAGTCAGCAACAGTTGGTAAATGTGTTGTTTCTTTTGTCAGAGTTGTGATGGTACGACCATTGTTGATCATTTTAGGCTTTTAATAACTTTAAATAACTTTTTCTTTTTTCCACAAGTATAACATAGCGTGCAAAGACTTTTTTACTTCTGACCTCACACACACACACACACACACACACACACACACACAGATATACCATTTCCTACACTTTAAAATCCTCCACTGAGCTCATTGTTTGTTATTATTTATAGTGTAAATATATGATATAATGTGATGCTTAACCAATGTTTTAACTTGTGCTCTTTAAGCAGTAGTAGTTGATTTATACTTTAATTTGTACTCATCTAACATTAATAGTTGAATAGTATGTTTCATAAAGACAAGAGTAGTATGCACAGGTATGATTTGTGTCAACAATAGGATAATTCAAATTAATAATATTTTTTGTCTCTCATGGGTGAATTTCTTCTTTGCATTTAGGTTTCATAGACATGGTGTTACGCAGGTTATTGTATGCAACTTAACAGACAGTAAAAGGGAATGAATGAGAAGTAGGTCAACCCTAGATCCACTTAACTAATTCATTTTATCACTGTTATTGTTAAACATTATTCTATTTACATTTCAAACTGAACTTTTGAACTAATATTGTTTATACTGGTTAAAGTGGTTTAGAAACTGTTTGTTTTATTAAGTTTGTCCTTCTGGATCTCTCCAACATTGTGTAGTAACTCCACAGTTTATCCAGATGATGGCATCAATGCATCGCCTCAAAGTTTCAGACAGTGAAGGAGCTGCAGCTGGTTTGTGTGTGTGTGTGTGTGTGTGTATGTTTGCGTGCACATTTTCTGTATTCCTGAGCGAACCTATCCTTTGAGTGAATCACATAGACTTTGACATTGTGCACTTAGTCGCAGCTGCGTGTTTTTCAGCATCTGTAATGTGTCTCTGTATTCTCAGTATGGACGGGAGATGTATAATTTAACTAAACTCAGGCTTCTACACTACACAGTTTGGAGTATAATATTATTGGTGCCATGTAATGGGAAAAGGGGAAATAAGGCGTGACAGGCACTGTGTTTTACAATTCAAACAGACCTGAGAGAGCTGTTAAGCCGGCCGCCTCAGGCTACGTAATTCATGTATAATAAATCCTCTTCCAATTGGATTGTTAAGAATAGATTTTACTCTGGAACAATGTGTTTTAATCTGAATTACATTGGGGTGAATCACAAAACTTTTGCTACCTATTTTTGTTATCCCAAAGAACTTTAGGTTTCAATAAATGATGTGTATAACCAGAGAAATGATAAGATACTAAGGTAAAGAATGTAATATGTTTACACATGAATTAGCTCAGATACACATTTCTTTTCCAGCATCTGTTAATATATAATTAATCTGTTCGGGAAGGGGGTGAAGTGGCCTCTGGATTGTGTTTGCCAGGCTGAGATAGAAGTGATTTGTTGACAATATAATGCAACAGTCTTGGATACTGCGTTTTTTTAATAACTTTTTATGACATGAGTAGGGTGTTGTAAGCCACTTTGACGAGATGAATCTAACAAATGCAGAAGGAAGATATTGCTGCATATCAGTGGTCAACATCCCAGCATGTGGGATGTCACTCCCTCTGTCTGTCAAATGAGCCCAGTGTTTATCTTGAATCCCTTTAGCTCTTAGTGTAGGACTCTGTTCTGCATTACCTCAAGTTGGAGCTAGGACAGTGTTCCATTTAGGTTTTGATTTATTGCTGGAGGAAGCAGAAACAGACTTGCACTCTCAAGGGGGGAGTGCAGGGGGTGACGTTTGGCAAGTTTTGCTGAGATGCACTCTTCTTTATTAAACCTTGAACACTCTGCTCACCAATTTCAAACAGTATATAATTTGAATATTATCTTAATGGTGAGTTAGACTTACTTGGCTGTGAATTAGAAATATAGTCCAGAGTTGCTTTATGTTTTGGCACATTGAGAAAATTGGCCAATCCCAAAAAAACATGACTCCATCAAACATTCACTGACTTTTTATGACTTAAGCTTATAAAGTAACAAATGAAATAGCCATTTGAAACAGATCTACGTTTTAACACAATGTTTCCAAAATGGTCTAATTCATATTTCACATTGTAAAGGTGTAGAAAGGTGAATTTGAACACTGAATGCAAATGTATTTTTCCCGAGGAAAAAGGTACTAAGGTATTTCCCTTCACTGACTAATGGCTTGACATGAAACACCCAAAAGGATCTGAATTATTTGTAGTTTCCAGTTTCACTTGTCATGCTTGTGAATGAGCCTTATTAATGAGAATGACTGTATGTCATTATACAGAGTGGTTGCATTGGTAAGTGAAAGGTGCAGGAGTAAAAATGTCAGTGCATACATGATGAACTGTGATCACATGACATCCCACCGAGAAAAAGGATCCTGATCATTATTTATAAGTATGCCTACCGTGACTTGTCTCTGGATGAAGCTACCTCTCATTTTAGAATCATGTGCATTATTTAGCAGCGCTGCCAATGTTATGCTTTTTGTGTTTGGTTTTAAATGCAAAAAGATTTTGTCTTCTGACAAATCTAAAATCTTTTTTGGCAAGGGTTAGATGGGAACATATCACTCTCATGTCTGTATTATGTCTCACATGAAGCCAGTTAGCATAATTTAGTACAAAGACTGGAATCAGGTAGAAATGGCTGGTTTGACAGTGTCCAAGTTTCCTCACAGTGAATATTTCCCAAAATGTCAAACTGCTATTTTAATATTATCTTATTAATAGAGTCTGTAGCAGATTTCGATGGAATTGATTAGATCGTTTGGATGATGGTGGCGACACTGGAGTCAAAAAATGATGAATAATGCAGTTTGTTTGACTGCTTGTTTGTGGTGCTTCCTGCAGCTAATCAAATGATGCATAATGAAGACAATAAAACAGAACTAAAGCCTATTACTCTAATGACTTGACAAGCTTTTCTTAGTGTAATGACCTAAATGTCTGCTACAGTCATTTGGCTGTAGATCACCTGAGGTGATGTGCTTACCAGGCAGTTAATGGGCTGACATGCTGATACAGAGAAGTTCAGAATGCTTTATTCTTTTTTATTTTCAACATCTCAGTCCAACGCATAACAGCTAATTAGCAGCGCACACAAAGCACAGCTGAAGCTGAAATGTCACGTCGTTAACGTTGTGTCTTCTCTCTCCCGTAGTTGTGTTTACTCCTTTCTGTCTCGGTCTCTCTGTACCTTTGCGGGTATCCTCGGCCTTGGAGCTGTATATCTCCAGAGTCCAGTTACCGGCCCTACCGACCTGCCCAGTGTTTTTCTTGCTTGCTGTCATTTTTTGTTGCCTGCTGTTCTGTTCTCTCTCCTTTTCCACCCACCCGACCGGTCGAGGCAGATGGCCGCCCACCCTGAACCTGGTTCTTGCTGGATATTTCTTCATTTAAAGCTTTTGTCACCTCACTCGCTCAAGTGGGGTTATTGGGTTCTCTATATAATTCTGTATACAAACAAACACTCAAGCGCCAAAGTAGGTAAAAAATACAAAACTATATGTTTTTTGGATTGAATAAAAGAATACATGATAATAATAAATATTTTCTAAAGACATCCATTCGGAAAAATTCTATGATACCCTTGTACAGCGATTAGCCACTTTTGGTTGCCAAACATGAAACACAAATCATTATTTATAAAGATTATATTGTTATGGTTTTCAGAATGTACTGAAATGTGCAGATTTAGATAAATAAAACAATTTGATAGATAAACAATGTTGTGTGTAATCTCAGCACTTCACGGTCGGCTTAAATTCCATGAGTGGCCCGTGGGTACAGAGTGTTATCTTCTGTCTAGACGTCTATTGATGACAGCATCATCTTGAAGCCACTCCAGCCAACACAATTATCCTTTTACTTCATGAAGCATCAGACCTGGGGAAAAGATACTCACATCTGACAGGGGAATGTCTTTTCCCAGCTTTTATAAAGAGATTACCTGAAACCCCCTATGGCTCTGTGAGTCTAGAATTACTCAGCCATTTCTTTAACCCGGCTCCAATAAATGGAGATGAACATTGTTGGCCTGTCATGTTCTGCCCTCCTCTCACTGGATCCCGGCGCTGTGACTGTCACATCACATCAGTCTGTGGGTTCAAGACTGGGCCACCCAGAGCTGCAACGTCAAGGCTTTCACCTAATATGTGCCTTAAAGGATACATAATGTTCATCATGCGGCCATTTTGCTTCATTTAACTCATTGCTCTTAGCCTGATTAATTTCAATGAGAATGAAGCAGGCAGAATGCATCAGCAGTAGATCACTGTGTTAAAATGCACCACTGTACATAGAATTAGTTTATAGCAGAGTAGAACTAAAATTTCTGCATTATATTATGTGTGTGTGTATGTTCAGTGTGAACAACTTCCTCTGAAGTGATGCAATAAAAATGGCTCCACTTAATCCAGCATTTCAATTACAACCTGTCATTCAGTGTGTCTCTCTGGGGAATGACTGGGGCTGCAGCACACAAAGACACAGCCAGACACTTTAGCTATGGCACAACACAAATGCTCTGCTTCCCAGTAATGTATCAGAAAATGCTTCCAATACCTGCAGCCCTTCTGAACACAGCAGTACATCCCGATACATCCACGTACACCCGTTTTGAGTCAGTCTCTTTATCCTTAACCCACTTTTAGCCAGGCATGCCTTACTACTAAAGTGGCTGTAAGGGCAAGAGGGCAATTTTACCAAGTCATTTTTTTCTAATGTGAATAGACAAACTGTAATAAAAGCAACACCTTAATCGTCTCATGCAATCAGTTTCTTTCTCCCAGATGACAGGTTCATTTCACAATCTAATGCAATAGCCCTGCACCTAATACTAATGAATCTGTGATTCATTGAATGTTCAGTTTTTGTAAAGACTGTGTCCGAAAGGTGTTGATTCAGCGAAATCCTAACAGCATGCAATAGTGGGAATAGTCCAGGTGTAATTAATTGCAGTAATTACAGCTGTACTGCATTTAGCTGTTCCAGTTCCAGGGTCCTGGTACACTGGCTCAATGTCATGGTTTACTGGGACCATAAAATGGAACAGAGCCATTGTTAATGTCACGACTAACACCTGTCCCTGTCCCGCTATGTCAAAACATCTTCTTTTTTTTTTTTCTAAAATGCAATAAATGGGTAACTAACATGTGTAAAGGTACCAGCAAAGGTTGGGTTTCGGGACTTTTGCCACCCAGGCAACGCCCTTTCCTGAGAAGTCACTGGATATTTCAGCAGCTTCTGTAGCAACAACAGTCTGACATCGTAGTCACAGAATACCTGTGCTTGGCTACTGAAATTAAATGAAAGGCGAGCCGTCTCTTTTTGAGTGTGTTGCAGGGGTCAAACCCAAAATTTGTTAGTCGTTCTATGTAAACACTGAAATTTTTTTTCTTTGTCAAAAGAATACAGAATCATTTAAGCAATTGTTTTTATTACATTTTAGAAAAATGAAACAGGGTTTGTACAGATCCTCCTAAATCATAATTAAGAATAAACCAATGAACATATCACTAAACCCATTCATAGGATGGCATCACCTTGGATGCAGTTTTTATACAACACAGGTCGTTTTTTTAACAGTAAACGACAAATAAAGATAAATCTGTGGCTTATTCAAACATACCAAACACACATCACCACCAGGACTCTCCCTCAATACTCTCATCACATAGGCCCCTCTCTCTCTCTCCCTCTCTCTCTCCCTCTCTCTCTCTCTCTCTCAGCAGCAGAAGGAGCACCCTATAGGCTAAACAGTTGGTAGTTTCAATCCAGTCTCAGCATCCTCCTCCTCACAAGAGGAATCCCGACAGCTGCTGTGTGCGAGGTGTTTTTTTTGTCCGCTACCATGGTGGAAATTACGGATATCGTGTGCCTTCTCGTCCCGCTGGTGATGCTTGCGGGCTCCAGTGTTCAGGCCGACGTGAAGAGCGTTAAGGAGGCGGAAAAAACGGGGAATTTCATGGAAGACGAGCAGTGGCTGTCCACCATTTCACAGTACAGCCGCAAAATCAAGCACTGGAATCGCTTCAGAGACGTAAGTCCGCTGTGTTGATGGAGAGGTGCGAGGTACTGCGGTAAGATGCGCTGCTGTGGCTCACTGAGAAACACTAATGTCCTCATAGTTCAAACGCACTTACTTCCACTTTTATGGCACATAAACTTAGAGAAATAAAGTATTTTGAAATAGGTATTTGAAATTGCTCCTAGGCTTGGGCAGTATATGATAATGGAAGTCGAGGATGCCAGTATCGTCTCCATGCGTTAAGGTGTTCAACCCTGATGTTCTAGTCTTAAAGAAGAGTACTCCTCAGTAATTGTGAGTTATTCATAGAGACATTAAAGAATTACTCATGTGCAGGTCTTTGACTGAAATGTGTAGTTTGGAGAAATGGCTAAAGGTAGGCTGAACATTTTACTTTTCAAACTTCCTTCTCACAGTGTAAATTGTCCAAAGTGATTTTAGTTAGCTGCCATAAGAGGAATTAGGCCTTAACTACAACAAACAAACTAGACCACCAGTGTTAAGTGTATAGGACCTGTTTTAATTACTTTGGTAAGCAATCCACGTTTTAGTTCCCCTTGATTAGAGCAGCTACAGTGATTGACTGATGTGCATATTCACCTTCTCTGCAGACGAACTGGGTTTCAGGGATTGATTGAAGCCTGGAGGGTATATGCTCAGTGATATATTGCTGACTGCCTGTCAATGTATAGATGCACTTCTACCTCTAGCACGGTGAAATGATTACTAATGATCCCAACAGGATTTGGATTATAGTGCCGTTTGGATTGTGTTTCATGTGATTCCTGTTAATTGGGTTTTAATTGATCCAGGGTGGTTCCTGCAGCACGTGATCGGTATTGTTATTGGATTTGAAATGTGAGCAGCTGGATGAAGCATTTATACAGTATGAGAACAATGCCATTTCTTCTTAGGTGGAGAAGGTGAGCTCTCCCACATAATCACCTTCACACAGAGGGCTTTTTTAATACACATGAATACTTTTCCTTAAATCATAGGTTATAGACGTCTCCTGATTTTTTGTGAAAGATTTTTGTGGAAGATTTTTTTGTGAAAATTGGCAGCTGCCCCTCCAGGGGACGGATTAGTTTGACTGTGATTACTTAAAGAGAATGTCCTCTGGAGCTGTGCTTGTGGAAGTAATGAAATTGTGGGCATGGAAAGATTAAGTCAGAATTATTGTGGGATTATAACTCACTGGATCTTTAATTACATAACTTTGATCCAAAATGTTGGAGATGGCAGCTTGGCTGTGTGAAAAAAAAACAAACAAACAAAAAAAACAATTTTCTTCCAACTGTAAATAAAAACACCTCACCCAGTGATATGTGGAGCATCCCAAGATATAAACAGCTCAGGGAAAGTGGGATCATCCTCGCTGTAACATTTAGGGTTTGCCGTCCAGTTAAGAGATGTCTCTAACTCTCCTTTCTCCTTTTTCTTCCATTTAACATCAAAGCTGCTGTGTAACACAAATAGCCCCTGCACACTGTATCTCTTTTAAGATCATTATTCCCTGGAGTAATTTTATTAACGCGCGGATGTGTGGGTGTGCATTTGCGCCGATCCTTGTGCGAGTGCATGAGTGTGATTTTCCTGAGCTGTGCGCGTGTGTGTGTGTATTTGTGTGTGTGTGCGTTAAAGGGCAGAAGTGTTGGTGTCTCTGGTGGTGATGATGATGATGATGATGATGATGATGACAGGAGAAACATCAGAGAAGCGAACCACTGAACCTCCCCAGGGAATCGCCAATGGGAACCGCTTTGATTCATCTTGCTGCCGTAGCAACAGCAGTCTGTGTGTTGTGGTGCTGAAATGGAGCATGTATCACTGAGGGAGTTTGATGACTCTATCCCCTCACCAGTCCTGCTTCAGGGTGGAAACATTAGTGGAAACCTTCTTTTTGTACCATTTAAACTGTGAACTTCTTCAACTGAAACACATTTGAGCAACCGACCACTATTTTCTTTATGATTCCCGACGAGAGCTGCAGAATATAATGAACATTTAATTGCTTGCTTCGTGTTGGTCTATGAGGTAAAAAAAATCTGAACTAGAAAATGAGCAGTTCAGTCTGGGAATTGGTTGGTTGATATTTAAAAGAGTGCCTGTGACACACTTATAGAACGCATTCAGATTACACAAATTGATACTGACTTGCACAGTCCTCTGAGAGCTGAATGTTGAATATTAATCCAACACTGGAAAGCAATAATCAAAGCTGTGCAACATAAAAGACGAGTGCTTTCATTCTCCCTTTTGTACAAATATACAAAGATGCACGCAAACCCTGACACACATAAACACGCACACAATGCATAGGCTGCAGGACGTACGCTGTAAATATTTTATATTTATTCTCTTGGAAAAATGGAAAAGCAGCATCGGGATAACAGGCCCTTTCACTTCCAATAAAAATAGCCCCTGCACTTCAATTCAATTCATTTCACAGAAAGACAAGGCGATTAGATTTAACAGTTACAGTCAACAAATAATAGAATGGGATACCTTCAATCCTTTAATCTGACAGGTGCACTCAACATTTCATTCCACTAATGCACCAAATCCTGTAAGAAAAAAACAAAGAGAAACCGGGGAACATTGAAATCACTCATTGTAACTGAATGCAGAGTTGTTATCTTACAATTAGACATTGAATAAAAATGTAAATGCGACTAAAGACTAAATCTAAACTGAAATCATCTCACTTGTCGAGACGCTGTTTTTATTCATTAAAGACTATGGCATTTAATTCATAGTGTTTCCAGTCGGGTCTATCTGCTGTACGCAAACAGCAAAATCAATTTTGGCTTTACTTCCTTAAAGAAAATGCTATTGTCCATGAAATCGCCAGACCATGAAATAGCTCTGATGTTTCATTCTTAATGATTTAAGATAAACTCCAATATGGGTGATGTTTAGGATATAGTAAAAGTAGAGCGCCCAGGAGGATGCATTCATCACAGCGAGGGGTAAGTGTTTTCTTTATCCTTCTCTGTCTGTGTCTGGTAAGGTCTTATCTTAAAAACACTAGCCTCTACAGTCAGGCAGCTCTGGACCACCCCGGACCAATCCTGCCTGCACCTGTTATCCATTCACTTCATTTTTAATGAACAGACAACAGTCGCTGCCAGCTCAAAAACATCAGATCCCTTGTCGATGCAAGTGGATTAAATATGTAGAATGGTGGAAGCATTTGTGGCAGGTACTTATGGTCTTTATTATGATGTGATGTGACATTCTTTTGTACCACAGTGGTAATATTAAGAGAACATTTAACAGGAGGTTTACAGTTGCCATCTATACTCACATGCCCAATTTAAACCTCTTGTGCTCTTAAACTGGCTTCAGTCCAGCAGGATTTTAACACTTTGGTATTGCAGGTGCACTGCTCAGTGCTCCTTTATATCATTTCATCACAGCATACGAACCATAATTGTGGAGAATGGCATTTGTAACACTGGAGCCAAATACTCCATTAAAGACTATCCAGATGAACAGTAAATTATCATCACTAGCCCTGCTCTCAGTGACTTTCCTATCACACAGCCACTCAGCTACCTCTGATGTTAGAATACTGCTGCTGATGCATTAATGCTATGAATGATGATAACAGCTTATCAGACATCCATTAGTCTATCTAGTCATGCTTTGTTGTGGCATGCTGAGCTGTTCTGCATCGTACTCCAGATTATCTATAAGGCTGCAAATGCCCAGAGCTCTGCTAGCGATGTAGATGGAGTGAATTTCGATCACCTCCGACAGCTCTGGGAGAAGTGGTCTTGTTGTCCAGGATTTGGAGGGACTATTGGTGCACTGTGGGGTCTCTTGGCTGGCTACCAGAGCTCTAGGTGGGCTGTAATTGAGTAGAAGAAAAAAGAAACAGCTTTTCATTGTGCCCTACTTGCACGGCTACAGCTGCTTCCCACTGCAGTACAATAGCCACGACCGAAGGGCACAGGTGCCGCAGAGACACAGGGAGAGGATTCGCTAAATAGTGTGTTAATACAAAATTTTGTGGCAGATGCAATTGCACATTAAATTAAATACATATATTTTCATTTACAGCTCTCAGTACAGGTGTGAGAAATAGCTGCTGACAAAAAGAGAGGAAAATTCTTTGATGGATATTTCCAATGCCCCGTCGTAGAAAACATACTCTAAAGTAAGTCGGCCTATATGAATTCAGAGGTAAAACAGGATGTTTAAAACTTATAAACTTAGTTTTTTAATTAAGAATTAATTTAAACATGTCTATGCTTGTAAAATGATTGTGACACTATTGCGACTTATGTGGCTTTGGAGATTCTGTAGGGCTGGTCAACACATTTCTCCCTAAACCCAATAACAACTGAGGGGCACTAAATGCCACCCAAGTGTTATCAACTAGGTTTGAGCCGAGCTCGCGTACATACAGAAGCGATTGGAAAAATCTAATCCAGACGTTTTAGCACGAGTGCCCTCATTGAGAAAATGTTTGTAGACCATACACACACACAGGCTACAAAAAGCCTGTAGTGTACACTCCCAGTGTATGGAGCCGAGATCATTGTTTTAAATAAAGTCATGAGAAGCTTTCCCGGTCAGACTCAACATGACTGGAAGAATATTTGTTGTCAAGTTATGATATAGCAGAGCAACTCATCTGTCAAGCTTTGGATTGGTACACATGTAGAGGGTGTTTAGGGCTCTAGTAAAAGAAATACTACAAAAGCAATGGTGGGGGATCACTAGGAGAAAAAAAAAAAAGAACAAGGCTGTAGGGAATGAATTAAAGCTTTCCCACTGTGTGGAAGCTGGTAGTGGAGGGTGCTATATCAGATTTTAAGCTATCATTAGAAGCAGTGTTTAGGTCTTTATTACATTTGGGGGATGTTCCACTCTCTCCTACTTGTTCAACATGTTATTTGAGCCACAGTTGCTTTAGCAGGTTTGGTAGTCTTCAACCTAAAACTCTTTTCTCATGTAATTTTAAAAGTAGCCGAACAGGGTTATGTCAAAACAGTCTGATCACAGATTTTTCTTTACAATTAATGATACATTATTTCAGTGAATTCAATGAATCAATCAATTTCGATCCTAAATCTGCACAGGTTAATGGAAAGTGTTTACAGGCCCAATACAGAAAGCTTGGCTTGAAAGATTAATATTCAAAAGAATTTATAGCTTGTAAATGACACAGAAAACACAAGATTTAATTACATACGTAATCCCAGTGGCTGGACTTGTTAGGCACCAGACACGACAGCTTGTTTGCTGTATCACAAAAACACCAGGTTTCAGTTGACTGTTGTTGCTGATCAGGTTGTGACTCTTATTCCGACACATTGCTTTAGACTCCCTTGTCTCTAATCATTGGCTGATTCTTATCCCTTCCCTCAGGATTCTTACCCAACTCCATTGATTTTCCATTGTTGTACACGTCTGTTTTTCAGTTGTGCTTTCAGTGAAGTGTGAAGGTTCACGCTGTTTGTACCTGATTCTCTTGTGAGTTGCAGACTGTTTTCTTATTCCCTGCAGGGCCCTGGGAGACACAAGGGCTGATTTTATTAATAGATAGTGAGTATAAGGCTGCTATGATTGCCCAGAGACATTATCATCTAAGTGTGATTTTTATAGCTGTGTGTGTGTGTGTGTGTGTGTGTGTGTCTGTCTGTCTGTCTGTGTGTCTGTGTGTCTGTGTGTGTGATAACATTGAAGAAAGAATGTTGAAGAACTTAACACTGCAGCACATTAAGTTAAAAAAATTTTCATCCTGTACATTTGGTTACGTATTCACTGAAATGTAAAAGCAATTCACTTCTCATATAATGGAGTGCAATTTTCAGGTTTTGTGCTTGACCTTTTATCCATCACTTGCTGTCACAGTATTTCAGATGTCACTCATCTTTACTTGAGTGTGAAGAGTGACATTAAAGACTTTCTAGGATAAGGTAGACCATGATAAGGTAGGCCATTATTATGCATAATAAATGCACAATAGCTATAGTAATTACAATAAGTGTCACTATTCAGTTCAGATTCAAATGAATAATAATATGAAAAAATCTTTTGTGCACCAACTTCATCATGAAAGAGATTCATCGGTGAACCTGTAAGTAGAAGTGCAATGCAGACAAAATGTCTATTCATCTGTCACGTATAAAATAGAAATGGAAATATATTTAAGAAATATATAAATTATGAAACTTTCAGTGCCTTCTAGACTGTAGGGGCTTCTATTTTGTGTTTGGATTTGTAAGTCAGTTTGTACAAAATCGTCCCATGGTGCACGCGTCGAACAAACATGCACATGAAAACCATTCACTGTTGCTGAGAGTAACTTTCATATTAAAGAAAATTAAGGTTCATTTTCTTTCTTTAACTGAATTTTTTTGCCAAAAGCATATTTAAAAACAAGTTTACTGATGGTTTATTGAAAACAGGAACACTGTGTAATAATGAAGCCAAGCTTGCAGTCCCCAGATCTCCAGCAGGCAAATATGTGACAGATCTCAGAACATATAATGGCATCAAATAGAGCACACGCTGTGCTTTTACATGCAGGTAGACATGAGACATGCACTTCACAGTTGTTCCCAGAATTTTGCCCAGAAACATAAATTTGGATGTTTAATAACTAGAGGGGATGAGGATCAGCATCATTTTGTGTTATAACTGTGAGTCATTTCACTACGTCCCAGGTTTGTCTTGTGCCTATAGGAGATTCAGCTGCTTTGTCTCATTGTGTCATCCCTACCCGTATTCTGTCCATTGATCTGCTTTCCAAAAGTACTAACCCCGCTTCACCTTTTACTCACCCAGTCCTCCCAACTCTCTTACGTAAGTCTCACTCTCGATTTCATCCTGTTAGGGAGACAGACCAGACTCTCGGCGTTTGATGCTCTGCCTCTTCTCTGCAATCCTTAAGCATCAGCTCAGAGCCCTGCGTGCATGCAGACATACAGGAATCAGCAGGCTTGCTTTTCATGCCTTGCAGCCCAAACTGCATGGAGATAACAGGAGAACACATAGGATCAGAATAGTATTGAATGGGTTTTGTTTGATCTCAGACATGTCTCGTGTGCTATGTAAACCAAAGCTGTGAGTCTGAACAGCAACTGAGTGTGAGTCTCCTGGTGGGAGGAAGTGATGTGATGCTGTTTGGAGCGTCGCTGCTGAAGACAACCTGAGGGCAATGTAATTTTTGATTATTTCAGCTCCATTTCGTCAGATTTTGGGGTTCTATTTTGTACTACAACAGTATCCAACACAGTTGGTTTTAGTGTGCTTTAACAAGATGTTTGTTATGTGATGTTAAGTAAAATAGTGCATGGTTGAATTCAGGTACTTTTTTAATACTGAACTAACTGCAAGCAGGGTGGTTGGCTGGTAGCTCATTAGCTAATTGATCATTTCCATCTCTGAGAGAAATCCCTGTTGTACATGGTTTGAGTCTTTGCACCCTGATCATTCTATGCCTTTCATCTCTAAAGGAGTTCTTGCTTAAAGTCCTTTTTCTGTCAACACAGTTGACTGGAAAGAGGATGAAAAAGGGGGCTTCGGCAACTCAAGTGGGCACGCAGCCTGTCTGGAGGATGATTACAGTTAGTAGAACCTTCAGTACAGAGCGGTTCAGTCTCTTTCTCATTCGAAACCTCAGACGTTAGTATCATCATAGTCATTTTGGCAACTGTCAAAAAGTGACACATGTTTACACTGAACAAAGCCCTCTAGAGACCGTACTTATTATGGATCTTTTCTGTTGGGAGCAAAGGAGGAAGTAGTGGGACAGCTTAGAGCAACAAAGTCTTTATAGGAAGGAGGCTGTAGATGAATGGGTCATTGAAGTGTCAGCTATTAGCACAAGAGCTCACTGTTGGTTTACTATTTAATAGAGTTAGTCAGGGTTGGTTTACTTTAACTATGACAATGAAGTTTACCTAACCTTGTCAAAGTATTCAGAAATCCAGTTTTTTTTATCAATTGAAAATATAATGTCACTGACTGGAAGCTCCCGTGATGCTTGTGTTTACTCTTCGGCTTTTTATTTCTTTTTATTTTTTTTATTTTTTTTACGAGTGGAGCTCTTTTCACCTCACTCATAAAAAGCTTTTGGCCACAGAAATACTGTCATACATGAAATCTGTGAGGGGCTAGGGTCTGTGTGGGTTGAAATTAGTCATTGCATGATTTTTATGACCCTCGGTGCTCTTTTGATACAGAGCGCGGTGCTTACATTGTGGCTCTCTGCTGTTCTGCATGGGTTTGATGAATCCTCTGAAAGCAGATATTAACTGTAATTGTGAGAAAAGGTCAAGTATAAACCATCATTGGGAAAATGAGCCTGCACAGATCTCCACACGAGAGTGTTATTACTGTGTCCTTTGTTCCTGATGAGGCAGTGATGCCCTCTGCTGTCACCGTGATCAAACCCCCTCAGGAAACCACAGTGAACACAGAGTGAATCTGACAGCTGACATTCACCCAGAAACACCTGTCAGTCACACATGACCTGTCAGATAGACACGCTTTTCAGCCAGTTTCCTGTTTGTTCTCCCTTTTCAATCTACCCAACAGGCACAATCTGTCTTTCATACACTTTTTGGAGATCTCTGTGACACTGTTCTGTTCCTCCTGAGTTGAGTCCAATTTTACAGTGGACAGGCTCGTTGGATTGTTATCCTCACCCCACAGACTTGAGGGATTGTGATCTGTCAGTCAGTATTGTGGAGCCTGGCAGCAGGGTGAACAGTCTGCCATGTTTGATGTGAAGGGTAAGCTTCCCTGCTCTGTTTAACAAGAGGAGATCTATCTGATGTTATCAGGTAGATCACAGAGCTCCTGGATACAGTTGAGTGTTTTCACTCCTCTCATCCTGCTTCCTCTAATCACTTCTGTGGAAGAACCATCGCTCTTTTCATGAGGATTTTAGTCTGTGAGTCATGTTTTCGAGTGATATAACTTCTATGCTGTGTGCCAAACTTGTCACTATGCTGTGTTTCATGCTCACTTTCATTGTACACTTAGGAGAATTTATTTTCCCTGAATACATTTTCTGCAGCCTCTCTTTTATGAAATCATTGATTTCCAGTCCAGTCAGCACAGCAGGACACTTTCCTCATTGTTCCTGGCAGAAACACAAAAACAGAAAGGCTGCTAAATAATGCAAGAGCTGAAGCATCAATAAAGGAGACATGGGTGGCGTCAGATTAATGGCCAGGTTGCAAATTCTTTGAGGTCTTACCCTGCTAATGTCTGACTCTTTCAGGGCCAACAGGGTTAAACTACATAACCGACAATCATTCACGTAGCTCAGTGCCGAGTTAAGATCCAGACACAAGCCAGTTTACTGGAAGGGATTTTTCTGCCATCGAGTAGGGGAAATGAGCTCGGCGCAGCAGCGAGCAGAGGATGAGCAGAGCAACAGCGGTGGAGTGTGGTAGATTTCAACGCTCAAGTGGAGTCCTTGCCAGAGAGGAAAATATTTACCTCTGTGAAATAAAACTGTGAGGGTCAAAGAAGAAGGTCCCAGGTTTTCATGAGGGCTGCTTATTTCATGTGTTGTGTCAGGATTTATCACCTTCCGGGGAGCTGTTTGGCACACGCTTCTAGTATAGTAAATGTTTACAGTGATGAGTAAGTCATTGCTAAGGAGTAGGGGGGCGGCCGATTGTAAATATCTCGACATGACTCATTGAGATACAGCAAGTGCTCAAAAAGCATACATCTGTACCATATCCTGTGGGATAATGCACGTAAACATTTATGAATTTGGGTGTTTATCTAGATTTAATTTCTTACGTAATTCAACATAATTTTTTTATTAATTTAGATCTTATCATTAAATGACATTGATGATTGATTTTGTCAATCAGCTCCTGACTACCATTGAATAAGTCCTAGAATATAGAAAAATATCCAAACACCTGTTTGTGCACCAATGAGATTTTACCAGCATTTCTAGACAATGTTATTTTATTGTTTTTCAAGCCCGCTGGAAAATAATAAACTGATTAAATCACATCCTCAAGGTCTCGATGAAGCACATAACCTAACACTTTGTGTATTAAGATGTTTTCTTGCACTCTAACTGTAAGTGATGCTTAATTAGTTCTGAGTATTAGATTTTTTATAAGAAATACGTTTTCAAGTGCTTTAAACATGAGCTTAAAATTCTTTCTTTCCTTTTTACACTGTCATTGAATGCAGCTTAATACCCTATCTAAAATTGCATTTCTCTTATTCTCTAATGTTGCCTTTTTTCTCTCCCTCTGCTATCATTTCACCAGGAGGTAGAGGTCAGTTCTCACCAGTTTTTTTCTACAATGCCTTTTTAGCTGCTTTTGTACTATGTCTTTTTCCATTCATGTCATTTTCTTGTCTTTGTGTGCGTCTTTATCTCCACTTTCTTATCCGTCCTCAGTATCATTTTGTTCCACATCTACTTTAACTTTCCCTTTTTAATAAGAACAATTAACATTGTAATGAGGCGAAAAAAAAGTGCAGTGAACTTAAAAGGAAGTTCACCCTCAATGTCATATGTCTCACATATAGGCAACGTGTGCAGATTTGTTAGGCTCATTTCCATATAGATGTACAGCCACTGTACATACTCGTCTGTCTCCACTGGCTTGGCTAATTATCATGCTGCAAGACTAACGTACGCATTATAATCAGTGTGCAATGATAATGTTAACTACTACACTTCTCCTCTGTGGAGATGATTGAGTGTTAATCTGTCATCAACAACACTTTGCGCTCAGGCCTGCAGTGTAAATGATGTGGCTCCTCATTCCCTGCAGCTGCTAATAACTGATTGTTTTCTTCATGTTTCTGCAGGATGACTATGTGCGTACTTGGGATGAGAATCAAGGTTCGAATGACAGTAAGTCTTACACCATGTCTACTCTTTCTTATTGTGTTTTTACGTGCAGTAATAAAACTATTCTGTAGTCAAAATGCAGTTTTTAGTTGTTGATCTAGTTTTATCAACCTAAACGAACATGTAAAAAGATGCATCGTCTACAGAATTGGGCTTAGTTTAAATTGTATTATTCTCTATTTATTTGTGCTCAAACTTGTCTCACTATGCGCTCAGCAATGAGGCACAAACATAATTCCACGGATATAGGCCAGATAAGATTAAAAAATTGGTATTATGCCTTGGCTGCATGCTGATGCAGTGAAAACAAAACCACATGATTTATTGAAACTGAATGTCATTAGCCTGCACTGCAGCTTGGAGACAGAGTCTGTGGCCTGTGTTTGAACTGTAATGTTTCCCAGACTGCCAGTGGTTCATCGTTTTAGACACTGTTGTTCTCTGTTTGTATTCTGGGGTCAGCCACTGTAGTGTTTCCTCAGCGAAAAGGTTGAAAGATGTAAGCGCTCTGTTTTATCTGCCTGAGTGGATCTGATGTGCCTCCCCCAGGAAATGCTAAACACTGGCTCAGCTTCAACCCATCACCACTTGGTTCTGTTTCCTCATTTTTCTCTTTTTCTGCTGCACTTGAGCGGGCGCCGGCTGTAGAGACTGAGTTTCTGAGATCTCCTTCTCGACTGCTACTCCCTTAATTGAGCCTCTGCAAGATGAAGTCATGACACCAAGTCGTGCTCTCAACCATTGTCGCTTGATTTGCAGTTTAAATTAAGTCAGCTGAATGGCAGAGTCCATTAGCGCAATTTCCAAAGGCTTAATGGAGGACTAATTATGGTTTCCGATGAAAGGCTGGAGAGAGAAGTAAAAGCATGAGAAGAGAGTGGGATATGGGAGGGAGCTAATATGCCTTGATTTAGTGTGAGTCGACTGACATCAACATTATTTCTGCCAACTCCAAGCCGGTCTGGTGATGAGAAAATTGTGGACTGGGGGAGAATGCAAGTTGACTAGCATGGGAGAATATGATAGGGTGAAAAAGGAAGAAAGGGAAAGTGAAAATATGTATTTGTGCTCTGTTCATCTGTTAGACGGAAGCTCTAGGAAGGAGATGATTAGCCTGCAAAATCACACACACACAAAGACATGACAGGGAAACAGTTGGACAAGATACAAACTCTTATTAATGTGTTGCATTTTGATTCACAGCTGAAAGACTTGATCTGCATTTAAACATTTGAAGAACACAGTCAACCATTAATTAACCAAATGATGATCAGTTTGGATCTCAGTTGTATAGAGTTCTATTATGTAAGAAATTTATGTTGGTTGAATAATTCCATGGTCTGATATGCCCCTGGGATGTACGATCTTATAAAAGGCACTGAGCTTGTTTTAATTTTACTTTACTGGAATTCTACATGTTGTGGCTGAACGTCTTGTACGAGACGTGCTGTGTAATAAAACTGAGGTTTGCTGTAGAACAGGCTTTGTTGTTTGTCTTCCAGTCATCTGCAGCTCCAGATTTTTCTTTCTTTCCAAGCACGACAGAATGGCACAAGAAACGCCGTTTTGCTCTCCTTTTGTCAGTATTGTTGAAGGTGCGATCAAAGAGTTTTACATGGCATTAGTTAATAAAGAATGTAGTCTTGTGTGGTATTACGGGGGAAGCAACCTGAACAGCATACAGTAAATGTAGGTGGTTGAACTGTGTGTGCCTAGATTAATGAATAGGCAAAGTTTTCTATGCTTGCGTCAGGTTGGCAGATGAATAGTACTTCACAACTTTCATTTCACAGTGTACAAAGCAGTTAATTTATCTATTTCCCTTACTCTCATTTTGACACGAGTGTGCTATCTCCCTCCATTGATCTGCCTTCCTTTATGAGTGGCCTAATGAAGCGAAGGAGCGAGAAGAAGAGATTTGTCCCTTCAAGACACCAGTTAATCAGTGTGATATCTTGACTCCATGACTCAGATCAGCCTGCAGGCCTCATTTCTCAGGCTGGCAGCACGGACCGCTGCACCGCTGCGGGAAGGAAGACAGAGCATTTGAACTGTCAACACGTCTAACACACAAACAGTCGCTGCCAACAACTGACTTGAGGTGGAAATCTGCATTCAGATGCCTCGGTGGGTGACTTCACTTCAGCCAGCGCTGTGCTGAGCGAGCCAGAGGTCAGGGTAATTTGCAGTCAATTTGTCAATCCAGCAACTGATTGAATCACCTCGCTCTTATACTGTCAGACACTGCAGGTGAATGTTGTAAATTAGACTTATAAGAACAAACAAGTGTATATGCACCCGTGGGTGCAGAATCACTCAACTGTTTGTGTACAACACTCCACTAACCTGAACCTTTACACAAATGCCTTTAAGAATACCTTGATTTTCCAGACACATGGACACTTCCCGGTAAATCAATGGTTTCAGATCAATGTTAGACACTAAGCATAAGAAAACACGCTGAGTCCACACTCTACAAGGTGTAGAGTTTAATACCTCCTGAGGCTATTGATAGATATTGGCACTTGGGCAGCTCATGCACACTCTGCTGTGGTATTTTGTTGTCAGTGTCGAGTGGCCACCAAGACAATCGAGCAGCTGTTTTATTTTTTGTTCAAAAAATCTTTACTTCTGTAAAACTTCTCCATTTCTACTAATGCCTTTTTACTCAACAGTATCCACCAAATGGGTCTCTTCCCCCAACAGGGAGACTGCACAGCTCTTTTTAGATGTTGTACACAACTCTGTACTTCCAAAAACAGCCACTATAATCCCTCAGGGACCACTGCTGCCCTTCTCACCTTCACACTCTGCAAATTTGTTGTGTCACCCGCCTTCCTCAGACCACCTGGGGCTGCTCCTATCAAATTCAAATCCCTGCATGCAAGGCTGTGAAAAGATCAGCATGTTACTCCAGCTTCAGAGAGTAAACGCTCTTCCCAACATTTTTTAAAGACATGCTTCATGTCATCTTACCCCTGAATGTCCTCTAGTTGACGTTCTAATTATGCTCCAAGATAAATCATTCGCGTTTTATGTATTTATAATTGGAACTTACATTTTATACCAGTAAGTGTAGGTTCCAGTTATTTCTCACTTACACTTTTTCTGTGAGAGCAGTTTTGGGTTTAGACTTAAAGCTGCAGAAATCAGTATTTTTGAATTAATGGAATAGCTATGGAGTAGTAGTTAATTTGTTTTTCTTACAAAAGCAGAAATGTAAAAGAGACGAGTTGTAAAGACATCTCTTCACATTTACCATTGATTTCATCATCATTTAACTCGTAACAAGAAAGTGAATTTCCCAACATGTGGATCCACGGCTATGCAAAATATTGATTGTTTGGTAATGACATACCTATGACATATATCTGACTTTTTAGGATGTTTTGCATTGTGTTGGATTTAAGGCTGTCAAAAGTAGACAGTAGAGACATGTCATTCTTACTATCTAAGACAAGCAAGCACTGACAGCACCGACAATATTAGAGACTTGATGTGCACAAAGAAGATAAGAAGTTGATGATGAGCTCTGCTTGTGTTGCCCTGCCTCTGCAGGGATAAACCCTGTGCAAATCTGAATTGGATTAGACTAAAGCACGGGAGCCTAATTAGAAGAATTTTACTGCTGCGGGCATTAGTTTAATATCAAAGGAGAGATTTTCAAAAAGTTAAACTGGAAGTAGGTGGGTGCATCGGGGGTTGAATGGAGAAAGAGTGGATGCCATGAGGAAAAAATAATAAACATGAAGGTAGAGCAAGAATGACAATCGAGTGAATGAATTCCTGATATGAGACAAAGACAAAGTAATATGAAGAGAAAAGAAAAAGGTAGATTGATCGATGTGATTGCACAATGGGGGTTTCAACAACAGAGAGGAGGAGAGTTCTGAGAAACACCAGATTGAGCTGCAAATCACAGTCAACCCAGAAATGATTCCCAGACCACAGAGAGCCTGTTGCTATGGAAACGTCATCATTGCAGGCACTGCTTTAATCCGTGGAAGCCTGTTAAGTTAACATGAGGCTCAGGCAGCCACCTTATGCTTCTCTACTCACAACACAACGTTATGCCAGCATTGTAGCTGCTCGCTACTGACAAGCTTTATTTACAAATGTTTTTTCTATTAGAAGGCAGCATTATCTGTTCTGTGTCTGTATGCTGCTTTTTTCATTTCTTTGGTGTAAGTATTTGTGAATCCTCATTGGTTGGATTGTAAAATAATTAGATTTGCCTCCATTCCTACTGTGCTGTATCCTCACTAATACTACTACTACATTAAATCCTCATCCTCTGTGTAAAAGAACGTGTCCTACTTAATTGACTGCTGCCTCCTGATTCTATATGCACTCGAGTGAATTAAGCAGGGTGAAACCTCAAACCTGCCAGGAAAAGAAAGGCAGGGAGCAACAAAAGAGGAGGGAGGTAAGAAAAGAGCAAGAGCAAAAAGGCAGAGGCAGAGATAAAAGCTGGGAGATGTGTGTGATACTGTACACTAAGGTACTCACGCACAGTCAATGCCAACTGGGATATGGGGAGACCAGAGTATAAGGCTCCACTGTTGTTGGTCTAAATGGTTGAAGAGTTTGCATCTGGGCATTAATGCCTCCGAGCGTCACTATTTCTCCCCAGCAGCACAGCAGTCAGTCAGTTATACAACCAGCTCAGGCATGACGGGGGTGTATTGTTTTAGATTTGCTTCTCAAATCAGATATCTGTCGGTTCGCTTCGATAATCCTGTGATGTAGGCAGCATTAATGTATCCAGCTACTGTAGAGGACTAGAGAGAAAATCCTAAGCCTTCCTGCAAAATTATAATAGTGCCATAAAACAACGGATGAATGCATGTATGATTTACAGGCATCTCTGTCAGATGAAACCTGCAATCGTACTCTGTGAATAAGTCGTATTGTAGCGTCCAGTGAGGCCAGAGAGTGTATTTGAATAAAGGCTGAAGGAGTGCAAGAGAATAGGTCAGGCTCCAGGAGGGCTGTGAGTAACAGACAGCTGTGACATATGAGAGTGTGTGTGGGGTGCTGACACATGGTCCAGCATTAGCTGCTTGCAGATAGTGTGATGGATGGTGCAGCTTGGGCTAGACTTCAGTTTTCAGTGGTAAAGTACACTGCCCGTCCAAAAAAGCAGTCACCAGCTGGATTTAACTAAGCAAATAGGTACGAGCCTCCCACTGGACAATTACTGCATGGATGATTATTTCTTAAATGTAACTTTGTTTTGACTGGAATAAGATATAATAAGAACAATAAGGACATTAATGCAAAGATAATTTTACAAAAACGCCAAACAAACACTGTTCCCAGTGACATTGTGCTGGGTAGATTTTATGTCCTCTGACTGAGTGAAAAGTAAAGTGATGGACAAGGGAAGAGAAGAGTAAAAGTTAAAGCAGTGAGGATGTACAGTAGCTCATTTTCTATTTTTTCACAGATGTAGACACCACCAAGGACCCCTGTCAAAAGGTTAAGTGCAGCCGGCACAAGGTGTGTATTGCCCAGGGCTATCAGAGAGCTGTGTGCGTCAATCGCAAGAAACTTGAACACAGGTAAGTGTGTGTAGCCCCCAGGCAAGTACTGACTAACACTCAAATCACACACATAGTAAACCTTTTCTGTGTTCATGCTCATTAGTATGAGGTCAACACAACAAAGTATACAATCAGTGGTTTGAGCTGTTTTGGAATGTGTTTTCTTCTTGGCCACAGTGGAAATAATAAAGCACAAATGCCTGCTGTTTGATAGGTCAATACATTCAGATGACACAGAGAAGTGCGCTTTGCTTAATGCTCAGCCTGGTGCTGCTGTGCCTGTTTTCTGAATTAGCACAGCAGCCTCTGTCTCAGCTGGATAGGTTGAGCCTGAAGTGCTTGTGTCTCCTCTGTCCTGCAGGCTGAAGCAGCCTGCTCTGAGGTCTCCTGATGGAAACTGTCAGCCCTGTCCCATCTCCTCCTCTGGACCTGTGTGTGGATCAGATGGACACAACTATGCCTCAAAGGTACACTGAAGCAAATACACAGCCCAATAACTCAATATTATCAGTTTATCTACATGATGTGATCATATAATTGTACCATTTGGATGAACAATAAATCTTAGCTTCATGACGTTTTAGAGGTGTTAATTCACCTTTATATTAAATTTTAATATAGGAATTATATGATAACATTGGAATTTGCTAAGATTTAATACTAGTATATTGTATCCTACCTATGTAAATAATAGAAACTATAACTCTACCACAGCTATGTAACCTGCAACCGTGGCAGGTGTGTTAACCTAATAAACTCTCAACAATGTACACTGGTGTACACAATCTTCAGAAATGCCTACACACTAATGTATTCTTATTATCTTTGGTTGGTTAAGAAACCTTAAGCTTAACAGTGACTGATTAGCAAATGAATATTAATCTACTGATTTAGCTTATAGAGGAATGATTCTTCTGTGTTTTGGTATCAATTTTCCCATTTACCAGTTTCTTTTCTTGGATTTAATTGTTGCAATGAACATGCATTTGAAATAATCAGTGGGTGCAGGTGGGAATGACTGGCAGTGAAACTGTACAGCATCCCACTCAATAAAGAACTGAACAATATGCTCATGTGTATGTGTGGCATCACATATGTTCTGTAATGTATGGATTTATATTAGGTGTAAAAAGTGTGTTAATTAAAAACACTAAAATAATAATGATGTCTATATATTGCAGCATATGTTATACTGTACTACTATGTCTAAAAATATGTGCACAAGTCAGAAGTTGGTACATTTATCCACGCCTTGGACTTTGCGTGAAATACTGGACATGTTAACTTACTGTAAACAGCATAGTGGGATAAATAGTGACATACAGCACACCTTGTACATTCAGAGTTGAGTGGTATGAAGAGAGTCACAGGGGAATCACACAAGACAAGGAGACATGATATATGGCCTCAAAGGGACCAATTGGTGGCCTGTGGTGACTGAATCCCATGTGTTTATTGATTTATACTTTGTCTTTTAGATCACTATTTCTGACCTTGTGTGCAAGCAAAGGTTGGAAAGCACGTTCAGGAGCAACTCTCAGATTTGAATTAAAGCATAGTCACCTCATGAATATTTGATCTGTGTTGCGGCAATAACTCATTTTACTTCACCTTTGTGTCCCCTTGTCGGTGCTGCATGCATGTGTGTGTTAATGCACTTGTGTGTGTGTGTGTTTGTGTTGCAGTGCAAGCTGGAGCAGCAGGCGTGTCTCACAGGGAAGGATCTTACACTGAAGTGTTCAGGTCTGTGTCCTTGCCCAACTGCTGCCCCTACATCCAAGGAGAGTAAACACGGTAAGACAACAACAATTACAAGATGTTATCTGGACAAATATATTCAACAGGAACGTATTGGTATTGACTGCATCCTTTGCATCGTCCTTCTATTTCTCTGTCTGTCATACACAATATCCCAAACAATCATCATCACAACAACACCGTGTGCAACAATTCTCATATGCTTCTTCTGCCTCTGGCCTCCACAGAGAGCTGTACCGGACAGGATCTGGCTGATCTCAGGGAGCGTCTGAGGGACTGGTTCCAGCTACTGCAGAGCAATGCCAAACAGAACAACAACAGCAAGACGGGGGCCAGAACTACTGCAGCCAACACAGCATCAGGTTAGACTTACTACTTAATGAATCCTAACTGCATTACGAGGGAGCTAAAATACTTACAGGTATAAAAAATGTCTTTAAGTCATTAAGTCTGGTAATATATCTTAGTGAATACACCCGTCGTTGCTACCCAGGCGCTACTGCTGACTTAAAATTAAAATTGCCAATACAGCTTTTGTAAATTTAACACTAATGCTATTCTGATTTTGTCATTTATAAAACACAGTGGTTCATGAATGTCTGTCTGTCTGTCTGTCTGTCTGTCTTTGTGCTTTTAGTGCTGGACAGGAGCCTGGTGGCCAGCTGTAAGGACTCCATAGGGTGGATGTTTTCCAAGCTGGACACCAACAGCGACCTGTACCTGGACCAGGCTGAGCTGGCTGCCATCAACCTGGACAAGTATGAGGTCTGCATCCGGCCCTTCTTCAACTCCTGTGACTCCTACAGGGATGGCAAGGTCTCCACTGCTGAGTGGTGCCTCTGCTTCTGGAGGGAGAGTGAGTATTGTGGGGAGGATATGAGGAGTACACACATTCACATGCCTCTGAGCTGATACATTCCCCTTGGCACATGCATTCAAACTTCAGTGCATTCAAACTGCCCACAGGCGTAGCCACTTTTGTGTCGTGTGCTACTCCATCACTATTTATTCTCCTGTTCTGAAAACGGTCACCGCGAGGCACTAAAACATTCCTGCTGCTTGTTGACAGCCTGGTTCTCCCACTGCTCTCAAACACTGGACTTGTCAGTCAACCAGCCAGGCTCATGCAGTTCTTTGTTTGGAAAGGGAATACACAGGAATTGATTGATTTTAAAACTGCAGGAGGCCATTAGAGACATTGACATTACACTTACAAGAGAATTCAGTTTTGACTTGATCATTTCTGTCAGATTTATCGTGACTATTCCTTAATTTTTTTCTCATGAAAATTATTTTCTGCTCTTTTCAGAGCCGCCCTGTCTGGCTGAACTTGAGAGGATCCAAGTACTAGATGGCGGCAAGAGAAAGTTCGGTAGGTCTCAGACTTGAGAACATCGTCTTGAGAACATTTCGACCCAATTGGATCTGTCTTCCGTGGTTGAGAGGTTTCATTGAGCAGATGACAAGCAGGAGGCGGGGATTAGTCCTGATCAGTCTTGTGTATTAGAATTGGATATTGACAGACGGCAAAGGAAAGCTGCCATCAGTGTGTCTTGCATGTATGTGTAGGCGGGTGAATGTGTGAGTGTGTGTTTATTTGGACATGTGTCTGCATGCATGTGTGCATTGCAGATTTTGGCTCGCTGAGTCAGGACTCTCCAAGGACACAGAGCATTGAGCAAGGGGCAGCCTGACACTCAGATGTTCTCTTAAAGGCTGGACTGACAGTCTCTCATTTGTGTTACACTTTTTTTTTTTACAATATTATTAAAACAGCCTCTAAAATATGTAGTGACATCACAAATCTATCTCTCTCTGAAAGAGAAAAGAAATGTTAAGTTTCGCCTCAGTGTCGTCCTGTAATACTGTGTGTTTTTTATATTCATGTAATGATTCAGAAATTGAAAACTTTCCAATTTCTTATTCTCCCTTATTTCATGATGATTAGCTGGCCACCCCCACACCACACTACACCAACATGCTGCAATATGCTGACTTAATACTTGTTCACCCCATCTTGCTCTGTGAACATATTTGTATTAATGGAATAGCAAATTGGCTGCCACCTATGCTGCATGCTTTACATTGTCACTTGGGCTGGTTGCCAAGTGTTATAAGGCACAATGCTGGACATTTTTATCCTTGTTTTCACATGGTTTGGCGAGATTATATGCTACGTGAGGCACTTTGCCATGCCTGACTCTTTTTACTTTTACTTGTGCATGTGAATGCCAGGTCGATTCATCCCTAGCTGCGATGAAGACGGCTACTACAGGAAGCAGCAGTGTGACAGGGGGGAGTGCTGGTGTGTTGACCAAAATGGAGGAGAAGTAGCCGGATCTAGGATTCGTGGCAAGCCAGATTGCGGTAAGTCCCAGGTTTCAGCTGTCAATATATGAGAAGAATTTGAACCTGCAAGCTGAAAGTAGCAAGAAAAAAGAACTCTCCTCACTTCTCCACAGCACCCCCACATGCATTCTGCACAAGGCTTCCTTTATGTTAAAGGACTGAGGCCCACTGCAACATAACTCACTGCAGGGACCAGTGCCACATTCATGTGTCCAGACTTATTTGCATTCTAAAGCACCGCTTGTCGCTGTGAGAAAAGTCTTTCAAGATAAATGAGGGCTGGTTGGACTGAACTTGCGCCTGATAAGAATGGGTCCCATGGCAAGGTTTAGAAATAGCTATTAAAATCCAGACAAAGTCAAACACATGCCCCCTGTTTCTACCACTGCAGTCAATTTTTTTCAAATTGATTTCAGCATTTGTCGTTGGTAAAGAAGAGATTCCATCAAAGTTCAGAGGAAAAGATGCTGGACGGGGATTTGTATATACAATATACAAGATGGTTACGGTGGATAATTCAGTCTCACTGCATCGCCCCTGCCTTCTGTGTTTTCTCTCTATCTTTCTACAGATGATGAAATGGCATATTCAGGTGACTTTGGCAGCGGCGTTGGATGGGAAGACGAGGAAGAGAAAGAAGCTGAGGAGACTGCAGAGGAGACTGAAGAGGAAGAGGGAGAGGTGGGGGAGGTGGACGATGGGGGATATATCTGGTAAAGGGCCAGTGTGTAGTCCCACCTCTCTACAGGAGCATCTTGATGGTTCCAAACACAAACACATACAAATCCTGCAAAGAGATGGACATGATGAAGCTCTCACACTCAGAACAACACCGGCGTATGAAGAAGTGAGGGAGAGGTTTGCATAAGTTGAGAGAAGGAAGATGCATATGTCACAAGAGTATTTAATGTTACAGGATGTTCATAACATGGGCAAGGGAGGGGGGAAACATCACTATTAGTAAAATGGTGGGTCTGGAGTGAAGAATTTGTCCCTCATACTTGTGAATCTTTGTTCTCTTCTGTTGTATGTCCTTTGAAATATCTTTAAGCAGTTTTTAGCTAATGCCTAATGGAAACTTTAGCAGCTGCAAGTGCTCATTATGTGCTTGCATTAGAAAAAAGGAGAAATGATTAGGTGCATTTCAATAGTTCAAATTGGCCTCTTTCATCTTTTCTTTTTGCAGAACAAAATGTAGATAACCAGTTTTGGTTTTAGGCAGAAAAAAAGACAATAAAAGAGAGGAAGCCACGTTAGAATATTGAAAAGCACACTTTTGACTTGATTTGATGTCATATGCTACAGCTCATATGTGACAGTAGTGCTCTGTCCCATTCATGACTTATATATAAAAAACGTTTGTCACCCATCACTCTTTAGCTTGTATATAGTGTGTATCAGAAGACAGATTGTCACCTATTATTCCCATTATCAATGCCTTGAAAGATAAGCAGACTATGCTGCTTAGTTGACACGTGTACATCGTATCATAATGTGGATTGATTATTGTGTTTAATAAAAAAAAAATTGAATAAACTGGTCTATGTGGCCCCCGCTGGCCACCGTACATCTGAGTCTGTGCTTGTGGTCTTTCTTTATTCCTTGTACGTGTCTTAGTTTCAGTTTTGTCTTTTAACACTGATTTTTCAATACTATCCTCTTATTTTAAATATCACGATGGTGATACGAATGATAATTAGAAACAGAAACGCGATTTTTGCAGCCCAATAACGAAGCAGAAAGAAGAAAAGAATCTCTCTGTGTGCCTCTTTCGCTGAGGAATAGACTTAATTGTTGGCTCACTTCTACTCTTACCATATGTCATTCTGCAGTGAAGTGTAGCTTATATCTATGGGAAACCAGAAATGAGATACAGACCCACATGCATATCAGCACTTCTAACAGTACAATGCCTATAGAAAGCTCTCTCCCCTGCCTCCTCGGGACATTGCTCAAGCCTCTCCAAATATGAACTATTCAGTCTGGGTAAAAATGAAATTGAAACCTCACTGCAAGTCACAGCAGTATGAACATCCGCATCAGCTCGGGCTAGGAAATCTTATCTCATTGTAAAATTTGACAGTAATCAATCGTCTGAAATGTCATTTTTCAGTTTCACATTTCTGTGATAATGGAAATCAGTACCAGTAATGTCCCAGTGGGTGAAACCTTAAATGTGTTAGCTGTGAGTGTGTATGCCTGCCAACAGATGTCTGAATACCTGATCCCAGCAGCAAGACATCCAGCTACCCAAAGGGACCAATCATTTTCAGCAACCTGTCAGCTTATTAGGGTGAATATTCCTCCTGCTTGGTACAAACAAGCCATTTATTACAGAACCAGGTGTAAGTCCTAACATGTGTTTTTCCTGGTGCAGTGAATGGAAAAACAGATCATATAATATATAAACAGATTTTTAAAAATGATGCGTAACAATACTTTTTTCTGTCTAATCTGAGGCTTTGCACTGGGTAGTTAATCTTTCTTTATTCAGCATCCAAGCTTCACCTATGTCCATTTGGTATTTTAGTTTAGTTGCTTATAATATGGGTAATTTGCAGCAATTGTGTGCAGAGATACACCCTGGGTACACTGAATGTCAGCAGAATAAATACTTGTATTATGTTAATTACAGTACAGTAGAAAATGACCACACATTAAAATAAATTAATGTCTTCACATTGTTTACTGAATGATTCTGGGTGAGTATCTTTCTGATAAAATTTAGTTGTTGCATTTATTCATTCAGATCTCTCTACTGATTTTATGGCTCAGTTTATTCTAATGTGATTTTCCACATTAAACATGTTTATTTCATTAGCCAACCCTTTTCTACAGCATATCTCAGGCTGCTCGGAGGTTATGAGGTAATCACAGTTTGCTTTGAGCGCCCTGTAGCCTCCACACTCTTTTGACTTCTTGCTCTGTGGTGTTCAGCACTCTAAACACATTCACATCCTTTGTCTTTTCAAAGTTCTGCAACAATCTGTGGAAAACAGTCACTGGGATGCTAAAGTTGAGGTGTGGGTAGGTCACTTTGGCAGCCAAGTCTCTTGTATTGCTGGATACGATACCTTAAAAAAAAAATAAAAATTATTATTATTATACTCTACAGACAGCAGTCTGATGTGCATAGCTATTTTTTCCTCTACTTGTGCGGTGCACTGTTATGGTTTTCTTTTTAAAGTTTTTTGTGGTCATCATATGCCCCCCACTGATCAAAAACAGTCCATGATTTTGGATTTTCTTACCAAGCAGCTCTCCTGAGCGCATCCGCACCACAGCACCACCACTGGCTCCTGCTTGTACTGCACAAGTGGTCTGAAGCATGACAGGTTGGTCATTTAGGCTGATGTTTTTAGAAAGGACGCCACAGGTCAGCGATGGACCACAGATCCGACCCAAGCCACCATATGCCACCACAACTACAGATTCGCCTGTAGGCAGAGAAAGCAAACTGAACATCAATCTACTCTCTGTTACAGAGTATGATGCAGGATGTTAGTCTGAAACCGTTTTACTGTTTTTACGAAACATAACTGAATTCAAACCTGCATGGAAACTCTGAGCTATTTGAGGGGCCACTGCATCTGGGACAGAGTTTCTCAGCTGCACCACGGCCAGATCATAAGGTGAGGATGCTTTAGTGGAAAAGAGCACATCACCCACAGTATCATGGACTCTGTAAAAACAAACAACAAGCATTACATATTTGGCTCCATTGGTGCCAAATCAGTACAAACTGACTAGAAAGATCACCGCTGCTAAAAAATCACTTAACCCTGAATTTTTGCTCAGACAAGGTTAGAATTGTCTGTTGTTACACAGAAGGCAGTAGTTGTTAATATGAGGTCTCCAAAGTCTGTGTTAATCAGGTAAATATGTAAAACCACAGATAACACATGATGTCAAACTGCATACGACTTATTTTCTTAAAGATAATGTATGTAGTTAAAGTTCACGTTCATTCTTTCTGTTGTAACCAGGATCTAATAACTTAAGAAAGAAAAGTCTCCAAGCTGGATATACTCAGAGATTAAACGAATGTAGTCAGTGATGAAGAGAGATGATGAATGTACCGCCACCTGTCTCTGTGATGGAACTTCAGGGTGACTGTCGACTTCTGATTGACAACATGCCGGCAGGTCACAACCAACTGACTGGTGACTACAACCCCTGAGCCCCAGAACTGTCCACTGTCCACAAAGCACACAGTGGGGTATTTAACAGCTTTTGATTCAAGGGCTGTGTTGGACTTGTGGAGACCTGCCTCTCCCAGAGGGAGCCTAACCTCTTGGAGCAGATCTTGGGCACTTGTGCAGCAGATCATGTTCTTGAAGATCAAGTGGACAGAGCAGACTAACGTGAGGCCTATCCACTCATTCGCTTTCCAGCCAAACGGAGACACGATTAGCCCAGCCAGACGAACACTGTCCGTGCCTTCCACCACAAACACTCCTCCACCTTCTGTGCCTGGCAAGCAGCGTGCATCAGTGAGGATGACAGCGTTGTCCTCTCCAGCGAGGTTACTGATGATACCTCTGCTGAGAGTGCCGATGAAGAGATCTAGACAGAGGGAGCCGAAAGGTGAGCCACATGCAACAACCGGGCGGCCCTTCTGGAGAGATGAGCTGCTCAGCCAGGGGATGGTCCTTAAATGTGGACTGCTGTCGACCACCACACTCGTCTTAAGTACAGCAAACCAGCTGAGGAACTGAGCATCCCTGAACAACTCCTCGTCCTCTTCTTCACCATGGAAACGCCACTGGTCAGCCTCTTGGAAAACTGCTTGGAAAGCCTCTTTGAACTCCAGGCAGTTCACCAGCATCAGCAACTCGGCTGCAACTTCCTGTCGCCGCGTCGTTTCGTTTCTTGAGGGGATGAATGCTTCTCCTTGTGCGCACCGGCTGGTCTCCAAATGTCGCTGAGCAGAGAAGCAGACTCTGATTTTTAGTTTTTTACTGAAGCTGTGTCGTGACATGAACCTGTGTTCTGTGGAGAGGGGGTCTTTTTCTCTAGCAAAACGTGCAAATGGGAGGCCGGTACATATAACAATTCCACTTTGAGGATGGGCGATAACTCCGCTGCAACTTACAGCTTTGTTTGCCGAGAAAGCCTCTGACACCTGAACTACACAGCAACATCTCTCCACCTCCGTAACCTCCATTGCGTTAGGAATACAGATGGACTTTACCCGTATGTTGATAATGGAGTTCAGCAGATTGTAGACACATAAAAGTTATTAAAAACAATCACAGTGCAGGGTTGAGACAAATATATGAATATCCATGTGGGGCAGACTGACTCCGACGAATTCAACTAGTACCGTCCAGTAAATTTCCTTCACTTCACCGTTTAGCAACTTCAATGGCTTCCAAGCTTCCTGATTGTGTCTGATTGGACAACGAAATCAAACGACGCCTGGTGATTGGTCAGAATGCCACCCCGACCAGTTCTGAGCCAATGGGAAAGAAGGAGGCGGGGATATATTAACCCTGTTGCAACACGCTGCATTCCCTGATGGACTATTTTCTCTACAGCAGCTGTTCATTTTGTGACACTAATAATTCTTTTTTAATTATGATGATTTCTGAAACACACAAAATCAAAATATTAAGATGCAAAAGGGAGCATCACTCAACTAACCTATTAACTATGTGTAATGAGTTTTAATTGGAAAAAAACCCGGTTGTTTAAATTGGTAAAATGTGAAGATATTTTTTTTTCAGCATTAGATTAGAGGCATAGAACACTCAAATAATATATCTCCACACTTGCTTGACCTTATCCATTTTAAATTATAACATACTATTAGAATTTATATATTGTACTAATACTATAGTATAATTTAAAAATCTTTGCCATTACTAGGTCACATTTTCCCATTTAAGATAACAATAATGAAAAATGAGTCAGACAAGAAATATTAAAGATTGTCAAAAATATTTATGTTGTTTAAACTTTGCACATGTTATGTATTAACAATATGAAGTACCTCTGATAACAGATACATTACTTAAGATCTTTAAGCTTGTTGTAACATAAGCAGAGTCAGTTTTTATTATAATATAAATAAGATTTTATATACAAAAAATCTATAATACCCCACTTACAGGTAATGTCATGCACACATTTTGCAATATTTATTTTTAAGCCAGACTCAAGTACTCTCATATTATTACTGCATGTTGAGAGCAGCAACTAATCACAAAGTACTTGAGTCATTTCACAGCAGGTACCCATCAGGAAAACAGGTAGTTTGGCAAGTGTTACATCGCCTGGCTGTGCTAAGTTAAGTAACACATACAGCAATTATTTAATACTAGTAATAATGCACCTCATAGAAAAATGTCTGTTAATGCACTTGTGGTCACATTCATATAATTTCTTTGACAGTAGCAACTATTCTGTTCTTGAAAAGTAATGATATATGAAGACTCCCATAAGTTTAAAGAAATATAATAAATAAATGTATATAATGTTTTATCTGTGTCAACAGAGGTTTTTAATCCTCAAGGAAGAGTAAGTTGAAGCAACGAATGCTAACCAAATTGACCTTAACTGTAAGTCAACACCAGGACCTAAAAATAAACTAGGTCAGAAACTGGTTCATGACATGTTCTATATGGCAGACAGAGTTCCCTACAGCCTTTAAATAAAGGTAAAAAACACAGCATGAAGATTATTCTCTACCCTCTATCTGAATAATACAGATTGATGATTCAAAACGCATCATTGACTTGCTGTAGTATGACTGAAATAACGTACATATTTCTTTGAAAGCATCAACAAAACTGGATATATTAACACAGAAACACCTTTACAGATTTCCTACTGGCACAGTGAAACACCTAAATCTAAATATAGAATATTTAACACATTATATCTTGCTACTGCAGGTAGTTTTGTGTGGAACATTTCTTTGTGTGCACAGGCAGCACTGTAAATCTGTTACGGCTATAAAAAGAACACCAATCAGTCAATATACTGAGAGAGCCAGCGGAACCCATCTCCATATCCTTGTCTCTTCAGCACGCTACACATGAATACCTCCATGGGCCTCAAATTCAGCTCTTTTAGAGATACATTGCCCTGTAAAAAAACACACACACACACAAAACAAACACAGCACAGCACAGATGTTAATCTGTAACACAAACATTTCAACATCCTTTTCCATTGACATGAACCAAATTTAATCAAGATTTTAATCCTATACCTTTCTGCATTTTATTAGACAGAGGGGACAGCATACTGTAATGTGATATTTTTGTAAAGCTGCGGCATTAGCAGGTTTTAACAAGATTTACACCAACAATGAAAAACTGGAAATAGTGCCAAAGCTTATGAGCAGCATACTGCCCACCACTCCCACTGTATTGACCAGGAGCAGTTGTGAATTTGCCAGTTCAGATTTGTATTAGAAATACATGCACCCATGTCGTTGTAATAACACTTTTCATCCTTGCTGAAAGGTGGGTCTGGCCTTACTGTTTTATTATGCAGTGTTGTGTCACTGAACAACCAGGCCAACAAGGACACACATGTATTAAGTACTGAAGTCATGAAGCAGATAAAGGAAACTGTTTAACAAAGCAAAGATGCAGTTTTAATGTTTCTACAACTTAAACAGTGCACAAATCTTAAAAAAAGACATGACAGACTATAGCTTTCAATCACATAATTTGATCACATGTCCATTACCTTTCCTGTTGTATGTCCATGAAGACCAAACATTCCTCTTAGTGCATCCTCACTGATGGCTTCTGGACGATCTATCTTATTCCCAAGAATGAGAACCGGGACATTGGAGATGGTTTCATCTGTTAACAGGGCCTGCAGACATAAAGTGTCATTATTTTCACCAAAGAGACAATTTCTCCAAGTGAAAGCTCTAAATTTATTTGTTGTGTGTTGATATTTGAGGGAAATACTTATATTTAACTCACATCCAATTCAACTTTAGCCTCTGCAAGTCGCTCATGATCAGCACAATCTACCATGTAGACTATACCATTTATGGCTGGGAGGTAGTTCTTCCATATCCTACGTGCTATTGGAGCCATACACTGTCAGTATTCATGACATTTATGGAAATACATCATTACAACATTCCAAAAAAAGTTTCAGCAACACCTTTCTACCTTGTGTATGACCTCCAAGGTCAAAAGTTGTAAATGTCATCCCAGCTATGGTCAGCTCCTCAGATGCTGAGGGCAGAGGGAAAGCACTGACTTTAGGTAAGCAATAAAGCAAGACACACAAGTCAGATTGTGCAACTGACAACATGACCAATCGCTGGATATACTTGGATGCAGAGTTGGCACATGCTGTCCTAGCCTGTCATCTCTGAGCATGTGCAGGAGAGTTGTTTTTCCAGCATTGTCTAGTCCAAGAAAAACCAGCTTGCCAGTCTTTTTGTACAACCCTGATAACATGAAGAAAACAAACAAAAAAATAAATAAATAAAGGATTATGTTTCAGTTGCTGTCTAGAATAACATGATGAGCTGAAGGAGGATGACTGAGATCAACCCACTGGGAATCACAAAAACCGCGCAGCTATTTTTAAATTCAGTAATGCCAATAACAATACAGCTGTATTTTGACACAATTACATACACAGGTATATAGATAATACCTAAAACAAGATGACCATCTGCACAGTTAGGAAGATTTGGGCTGGAATTGGTGAAAACATAGAAAAATAATACTCTTGTAGTGAGTCAAGATAACATATGCTCATCTGTATTGTCTATGAAGAGGTCCACCTTAAAGTATAAAAAAATAAATAAAAAGTAATAAAAAACACTGTATGAGTGTGATGCTTTGCTGTGCTGCTTTACTTTACTGTTTCTACAGACTCACTTTAATTTTTATTACAAAATATGGGTGGAGTGCAGTTGGCCTCAAATAACCCATTTTGCTATGACTGTGTGAGAATACATTTATTTTGTAAGACAAAAAGTCTTTTTAATTATGCTTGATAACATTGGTGATCTTCATGTACTCTACCCAATAGCTGCAAGACGCTGCTGAAGCCCCTGTAGATCCAGCCAAATATAAAAGACATTTCTCTTGACTACCTGTAATAAAGAAAACTGAATTTATTTATTATGGCAGTTTAATGCAGAACACCATGATGTACTCATAAGTATTCAGTTATTATTCAATGTTCAAGTTGGTATCTGACATTACATGAATGGGAGGTAAATGGAAACATGCTACAAATGTTAAATGTACAAATGTTAAATTATTAGCAACTACACAGCAGGTTATCAAATAAGTGTAATGTACTGTTACAAAAGGGCATAGTTGCATCACAGAATCTAGTACTGAACTCCATTGTTGATCGTTATTCCTGACCCTGGATTACTCTGCTGGTATGTGTAAGCTCTGTGAAATCACACAAGCTTTAAAGCACTAAGGAAAAAGGAGGGCAAACTGAGCAAAAAACAAGCTTTAGATGATTTTTAAATGCTCGTTCTAAGAGTTGTCTCACCAAGTCACACTGATCTTCCTCTGACTATTTTTATGACAGGTTGTGGCAAGGACACTTGAGCTCAGAAGTCAGCCCCTGCTTCTCTCTCTATCTCTCTTTCAAGCACACGTACACACACACACCTGTCAATCTCTGCAGAACTTGGTGTTCTTGTTTCAGTGAACAGTGAGACCATCACTGACTAGGCCCAGTTGTTGAGTACTTCATCAAACATTGTTTCAGCTGGGTCATTTATAAACACCTATATCCATATATATATAAAGCATTGACATTTAATTTATACTGTATGAGCATGAAATAATTGCTATTACACAACAGGCACTATATATTTAGGCCTCACAAATGTCAGCCATTTCACAAATGTCATCGGGTTTCATGTTAAACACAAATTTCCCTAAACAAATAGGCATAATTAACGCCACAAAACACGACAGGTCGCTAAACTCATGACTGAGCAGATCGACAACGATTGTTCCAGCAATTTCACAGTTACTGCCACAGTTCGGCTACTGCCACATGTAGTTACTAAATACCGACATCAGCTGTCAGAGAGTAAACAATGATAAATTTAGTAAACACCGTGAGCGCGGAGAGAAGTCCAGAATGACAGCAACTTTACAATAAGAGGAAAGTTTTTAAACAAGCAGAAAACAAGCTTCAAATGGAAATGTGGGGACTGGAATTAAGTATATTTAACAGAAAATGTGTTGTGTTACCTGGGTCTGCCGAATTTAAGCCACTCTGCGCTGCTGTTTGGTCCAGATCTGACCCGTCGACTGACTGAAGCCCCCCCAAGTTTGACAGTTAGCCGGAAATACGTCACTGGTGGGCGGAGTCGTTCACAACCCACTGATGATTTTATTATAAATTCATTTTTAGTATTAATCTGTGTCAATGTCTTATTGTGCGTCTTTGTCTGTTTATTATATTTAATATATAATTCATCACCATATTCATGTTCTAGTCGTAAGTGTGTTCTGGTAATAAATTCACTGCTCAAGATAGTCAATTGGGTCCCAACTGACCACTGATCAAAGCATTTCGTTTTTATACACAGTACCGACCAGAATATCAACAATCAATAGAAAATTAAGTTTGGAGAGAAGAAAATACTTGTACCAGCTTCACAAATGTGAAAATGACATGTGATTTTTTTTTCTGTAGGTTATCAGTACACTCTTTGCTTTTGTTTACAGTTGTTAGGTTGGATATTGTTTTCACTTTGAGCTTGGTAATAATGGCAGTTTTTCACTATTTTCTCACTTCTAAGTCACTCACCATTATATTTTATAGTCAGAGGTATCTCTAACTATGATCATATTTAATTCATCCATTATTTAAAAAGGTTATCTTTTGCCCTGTGTAGTCAAACATTTAATGACATTTTAAAATCTATTTATTATCTTAAGGTGAACATGTTACTAAAAGGTAGTGTAGGGCACTGGACACTAGGTGGTAGCATTACTACAAGTACTGGACAAATCTATATATTTCACAGCTTGGGGCACAAAAAAGAAGTCACACTTTGGTGATAATTTAACCAGGAAGCTTTATTAAAGCAGTTCAGAGTGTCATACAGGACTATACACAGTACCTGTACTTTGTTTATGACAGCACATCTCCAAAGAGATCTTTGTTAAATAAGTGAAAATTCATTGGTCAAGACATGAGTATGTTTTTTGATTTTTCTTTACATTATCTATCTAGTCACTATCTCACCATCGACAGGACAACAACTAACCCAGACCCAAGCCTCCACGTCCTATTCTGTCATCCTATTGGTTCCTAATATAAGACCATCTTCAAGTTCTCCTGTGTGAAATGAGAGTTTCACGCTGAATCACTTCCTCTCATAGTAGAACCATGTATCAACTGTAAATGGAGAACAAAGTTCACAGTGAATCTCACAGATTATAGAAGTTCAGAGCAAAGTTCAGAGATGCAATTTGACATATATAACATTAATGATACCTGATGAGGGAATAGGTTCTTCTTTTCCACAAGGACATGTCTAAAAATAAAGTGAAACATCAAGTTATGAAATAATATTCCAAAAGGAATGCGGTCTGGTGTTGAAATTTCTGTCTTACTGCAAACAGGCCTAAAGCTTTACTTACTTCACCAACGGCAGCTTTAGCTTCATCCGCTGAGCAACAGTAAGAGCTGTCACTAGCTGAGACGCACGTGTTTTTGCTGTATCACATGATAAGATATAGTCATTCATAGTCAAGACTCCATAAAATTTATACATTAAATGCACCTGTATGTTTTTCTGTTGTCAAAGCAGTAACGGAATAATTACCAGTTCAGTTCACCAGCGTTGGTTTGCTGGGAAATGAGGGCCTTCCAGAAGTTGTGAGTACTCTTGATTACTTGAATGGCAAAGTCCTAAAACACATAAAAATTGTAAAGTTAGTGGCAGGCAAAGTATTCACTGTTAACATTTCTGCAAGAACAAAAGCTGAATTCTAATTACGTTTGAGTTCTTCAACTTCAACTTCCATATCTTAATCGCAGATTTAAAATATTGTATGTAAAAACTGCAATTTAATGACAGCACACTTTCCGACTGAAGGGCAAGTTGACAGTGATAAAGGGAGAAATAAGCTGTGCTAGCTGGAGACCTTGTCTTTGAACTCCTCATTGAAAGCAAAGCGGTTCTCTGGTTTCCCGTCTGGCACTTTGTACCTCTTGAACCAGTCAACTGTGGCCTCCAGATATCCAGGTTTTAGACGCTGGACATCACTGATGTCTAAACACAGACAGGGGAAACAAAAAAAGCGCAGTATGAATGCTGCAGGGCTGATCAGATGCTCAGAGGAAATAGAGGAGCTTGAATAAATTGAAGTGCTTACTGTTGAAATTGTTGGCTTCAGGGTCCTCTACATTGATTGCAATTACTTTCCAATCAGTCTCACCCTCATCGATCATGGCCAGGATCCCAAGTACCTTCACTTTGATTACCTCCCCACGAGAACACACCTAGCAGCGACATTTCCATTTGTTTGTTTTTAGCAAATACAAGTTTTGGCAGTTTTATGCAACACCCATGATATTATATACACAAACAATAAAATCATGTATCACCTTGTAACAACATTTATGTGAAATGACTGATCTACTGTACATGAAAGACTAAAAATCATCAGCCGCTGTTGTACCTTACTGCCGATTTCACAGACATCAATGGGATCATTGTCACCACAGCAGTCAGTGTCTTCATCTTTGTGGGCAGGATCTTCCCATGTCTAAAACAAAACAAAACAAAATCAGAGAAGAATTAAGACAAACAATAACATTTGCTGTTTGTCATTTTAGTCTTGGGGCAAACATCATTGCTGTTCTTTGGACAGAAAAAAACTAACCTGTGGGATGGCTCCATAGTTCCATATGTAGCCTTTATGTGGGAAAACATTTGCAACATATCGCAACTTGCCCTTCTTCACATCTTGCTTTATTGGGTTTAACAGATCTTTTGTAGCAATCTGAAAATAAAGTATAAGGAATTCATGATGCCTTGCTCCAACAGGAAAATATTGAAATATATTTTCATTAAATAAACTGATGTTTCAAATAAAGACAGAGGTAGAAATGAATGCTATGAATTATAATTTTAAATTCATACTTCCATCTTTGCATTTGTCCATCTTGGTACTTCAACAACCATGTGAAAAATGTTCTGCGAGAAACAAAACCAACGATTATTGTCATTCAATTTTTCCTCATACAGTATAGGACACAACTAAAGATGGCACAATTTTAAATGACATCATGTAGCTATGTGCTGTATCTCAATTTGAGTTGCAATTTATCAATAAAAAGGATTAATTGTTCCAGAAAGAGATAAGATAATATTTGCTTCCATATAATCCCAGGAGATACTGACACAGCACTGAGAAAATAAAGAGTAAAGGCCATTGCCTTTGCAAATAGAGTATGGCCTAGTTCTACTGGGGAGAATTACCAACAGCAGCTCTATATCATTTTCATTCAATGTTCTTTGCTACAGAACTTTACATTCACAGCAGCACTGTTGCTGAAATTTGACCAGTGGGTGGATTTAAAGACTACACATTTAGTATTTGCTCATTGTATGGGGTGAAGGTGGCAAGTGCTACTTTACCTGACTCTCATCAGCATATATTGGTATGTCGTGGAACGGTGAGATGTACTTTCCTTCAGCATTTTCTATGAAACAGAAGAATCACAAAATGAGCCCAACACATAGACACAAGCTGCTATTTGTGTGTGCGTCCCACACCGGGGAAAAAACGTCATCACTCCCCATGGGGTGAAAAGTGAACACACAGGCATTCATTGCTGCTTACCCTCACTTTTGGCTCTGGGTGTGCCGGTATTATCTTACTAAAAACCCTACTGTACTGATACGCGTCTACACTCTGTCCAGTCCATTTAAAATTTCAACATCAGTGACTTGATCATATTAGATACACAGATACACAGACACATAGAGAGTCCTTTAGTAATCTCAAAGGGAAATTTAAGTGTGCATGAGCCATTTCACACATTCAGGGAAGATAAATCACAAAACAATGCTATGAACTGTAAAAACAAACAATGGCTCATTTATAAGATTCTAATAGCAAACAACGAATAATCTAAGGGCACTACCTACAACAAGGGCTTTATTAATGGGTTATAATCAGAGAGGGCGTTGTCCCAAAGAGTCCAAGCCTTTATGATTTTATGCTGTATGACGCGTTTAAACACCTTACGAGATTTCCCGGAATAATCAACTTCCTTCTACCAAGATCAGCCAACAACACCGACGTGTTATTCCACAAATCCTGCCATGTCTTGAGACACCGGTGTTACCCCGCAGAGCCGGCAAAACCTGTCAGCGCAAGTAAAATGGTTCAGACTGAGCCATTATGAAGAGCTGAACGAAGAGGAGCCAGATTTGCACTTTGCAACATGTCCACACTAATTTATCGAGGCGGTGAATGAACTATTGATTGTAGCTTACGTGAATAAATGACACGTGGGAGGTCGCGGCTGGCCTGTGGGGTTCGTGGAGAGTCCTCCAAACAAACTTTAGTGTTTCTACTAATTTTCTACTTACTGAAGAACAAGCGGTAGCTCAGGGAGTTGGGGTTTCCCCTCTCTTCTACAGTGAAGCTCATGTTTGGAAGCAGGTTTGTTCTGTCTGTGTCTGATGGAGGATGACGGCGGAAGAAAGGTCTACGCTGGGTTGTGGGTAGTCAATGGTGGGGAGGGAGAAAGGGCACCGCGCCTGCGCACTGTGCCAGTGACGCGTTCAGGGAATGTCGGAAATATCTTCCACTCATATAGGATGGGGTATGAAGCATTTTGTCATCTGGTATTATCTGGTAATATCAGTTTTTTCCAGTTGAGTTATTTAATTTCCTGTAGATTTTGTCAGTTAGTGCCACTCCCTGCTTTGCTTCAGCCAGCCCTATGAAATCACAAATAGGCTGCTTATAAATACATTTCATGCTCTAATGCATATACTCTTAGGTGAGGGCTTAGGAGCCAAGCCAGAAGCTGTTGGGTTTTTTTCCAGTCTGTGAAGATACAGTGATTATTGGTTTCATAAGCCTCAGTGAATGGAGAGAGAGATGCACAGAAGTGGAGTTTTAAGGAACTTTTAAGCAATATATATATATATATATATAAAATATTTAAGCAAAATATATATAATAGGTGACATTTCCAAAAGTTTTGAAAATAATGAAAGATTGGATGCTGGGGAAGAATTACTGTAAGAGATTCTGGATTGAGGTGTGTTTTTTTTACTAGTCAAGGCTTAGCCACAAAAACATAATCAATTGCCAGTTATAAGTGACGAATTAACAGTATTCAACATAGGTTCCCAAACTTTTCCAAGTTTATAAGTGGTAGAGATGGCTGATAGTAGCTTTAGAAATCAAAAACAACTTTAACATTGTTTCAAGAGATACGATCTGAAAATTGGCTAGACAGAAATGATTTAAGACTCAACGTCATGCTCAGTCTGTATCATCAGAAGAAGCTAAGGATGAGAAAATTATTTTGTAATATAAGAATATAAGTAATATAATATATATATACGCTACTGGAAAAGTATACAAATCCTGAGCTCTATATAATATGCAGATAGCTGTTGGTTTCAGCTATAGTATCAAAAGCAAATTCAGGATTAGAATCTGTTGCTCATGCTGATCTAGCATTGGACAAAGCATGCATGTCATCTAGTACATCTCTTGTTGGATGTAAAATGGTTGAAGATTGTTAAAGGATTATAAGTTAACACCTTTGTTAGGCTTCATCTATTCTAATGAGCATCTTTTGGGTTGCCAGGGTGTTTACAATCCTCCTCCTCTCGAATTTCATTCTAGAGCTAGAAAAGCTCATCACTGTATCTCAAAAACCCTTTTACTACTAATACTGAAATAATAATGTGTTAATAGCAAAAACTAGCCACACTGACACTAATTGGATTTTATGTCCACATATTCACATTCAATTAAAGCATCACTTTTTGTTGCCTTTATATATGTTTTTGGTAATTAAGTCTCTTTTTCATTACCTTCATATATGTCTTTGCAGTGTCTTTGTCTACATTGGGATTATGATGTGTGGTTTGTTTTGTTTTTTGTGGTTTTATCTCTTAGATGTCTCATATGTTTTTCTTTTTGGTCACTTTATGTACTTATGGCAGTCAAGGCAAGTTTGTTGCCATGTGAGCATTTTTGGCTCTCCGGGACCATGTCATAATTTTTCACCTTCTTTTATAATATTCAAAAATCAATAAATAAATAATTAACTTTCACTCCATTAATGGGCTTGCTAATCCAATCACAGGGATACAACCACAAGGCAGCATCACACATATAAGCGACTACTTGGAAACTAAACAATAATAATAATAACAATTGAAGTGACACTTTTATAGATTATGTGTCCATATTTACATAAATAACTAATTTATTAAGTGTATCTGACTAAAGTGTCCAACAACGTGGTTAGGAGTCCTCCTTCACTGTGAATGTTGCTGCCCCCTCCCTGACTTCACATCCGCCCGCAGCTTGTCGCGCTTCCTGTCTTGCTGAGGGAGGGGACGGTGCTGACGGCTGGGAGGACGAAAGGAGAGAAAAGAAAGCTTTTGGGAAGACAAAAAAGAGTGGGGTACGGCCCGGGTTTCCACCGTCCGTCGGGAAATAAGCACCCCAGTTTTCTGTAGCTGCTGGATTTGTCACCAAATCGGCGCTGAAAATGTCGACCAGTCGTCAGCTTAGCGAGAGCAGGGCCATCCCGACCAGGACGGTGTTCATCAACGAAACAACGCAGCTACCTCATGATTACTGTACCACCCCTGGAGGCACTTTATTCTCTACCACTCCTGGAGGTAAGCAGGCTCGCCCGTCTGCTTCTATCATATGTTTTCCTTTAGGAAAACCGATTGAATATTCGCTTCTTGCGATGTCTACTCTCCCACTACACCTTCCAGTGGTCCTGTCACCGTGGCCTAGGCTGCCTTGTCATCCTGATCAAAACAAAAACAAAGCTAAGACCCGCCTCTCTGCTCTCTGCTGCGGCCTGATTGGCTCGTTTGCAGCGCAGAGATTCCGATTAAATGCGTTTCTACCTGCTGTTGGGGCCTATTTAATAAGGGTATTTACAGGATTTGCCGTGTGTTCTTCGCCATCCATGGCAAAGAGGATAAGCTGGAGCTGAAATCAAATATTGTACATGCTCTAGGCAGGTTTGGTTATGATTCATTAGTGCGTACATTATAAGGAAGTTCAAGATCTCCAGCAAGAACTATTTGTTACAGCAGAGCAGTCATCTCCACACTGTGTTCAGCTGACATGTAGTTATAGTAGGATACTTTAATCATTCATCAGTTTATTGAATAAATTCTGCCTGCAACCTGTCAGAAATGGTTTGTGACTGGAGACTTGAACGCCACTGGAGGGAGAAACCACAGAAAACTCTGAAATGAAAGTAAAATTAAAACGTCATATCCAATGCAGACATTTTGATCTGTCACACGTAGCTGTTACTCAAAAAAAGTGATTGCTGCAGTGCATAGCCGAGACATTTATCAAGAAAGAAAACAACCTGTACTGTAAAGGTAATGGAAAAACTCATAAAACTCAATAAGCAAACTTGTCAATCACATGCACACCATGGTGATCCTAAAAGGAGAGCTTTGTATCTTCTGTGTGTATGAATCCTGACAGTTTGAGCAATGTTTAAATTTTACCCAAAACATGTTAATGAAAAGCAACTCTACCCTTCTACTACACTCCTACAAGACTATGACGCAGAAAATCTGACTTTGAGCAAGTGCTGTCATGCTTGGCTGGCTGGTCCATGTTCTTTATTATTCACAGTTAGTTTTCTGGGTCCGAAAATGTTATTGTCAGTTCAACTGAGGCTTACGGTGCCATGTAGGAAGCCCAGACTAAAGCTAATATGGATACAGAGTTTTATCAGCCACATTTAATTATAAGAAAAGAAGATGCTTGCAGATAGGTTGATTATCATAATTCATAACTGATTTGAGAGCACCCACATTAAATATTTCTTAAAAAGGAGAATAAGTAACTGCAAGTTACTTATATGTGTCCTTTTGCAGGAACCCGGATCATCTATGACCGTAAGTTCCTATTGGACCGACGTAATTCTCCCATTGCCCAGACACCCCCGGCTCACCTTCCTGTCATCCCGGGAGTGACCAGCCAAAATGTCCTGAATGAGAACCGGAAGAATGAGGCCAACAACCACATCAACAACCATGATGGAAAACCTACAACTGGTATGAACTATGTAATGCAAAACCTATTAAATGGTGAATACATGACTTATTATTGCTCAAAGTCCCTTATGTATTTAAAGTCTCTCTTAGGAAGATTTTAAGCATTTCTTTATCATAGAAACCTATTATAACTCACTAAAAGCCTTGCAGTGCTTTGACCATGAGTAACTAATATTACTCATGGTCTAATCCTCAAACTGCTTTGTAAGAACCAAATTAGCTGGAGGAGAACAGCTGGGTTATTTTAGCCTTATATCAGCAAGTTATAGTCTGAATTATTTAAGCTACGTTTGTCTGATTAGAGTAATATTGAAATCAACCAGCTTGGTACAGACATGTTTCAAAACGTTCTCTGCCTTTCATGTTTGTTTTTAAGGTGATGACGCTCAGTTTGAAATGGACATCTAACTGACTGGAACAACACCAGCAAAAGCAAATGACCTGGCATCACACGTGCCAGTGGCTTGGCTTGTGAAAACCAATGTTGTGAGCCCTCATGGCAGCCATCTTCGTTAGCTCTCTGTCTCGCTGCTGGATGTAATGTGTGTAAACCATGGGGTATTCAGTTTATCATACATACAGGTACAGTGGAGCCAACTCTGGAAACTAGATTTATTTAAATAGGTTTCCATGGTTACCAGTCACTGTACAAATTAACAGCCACACAACGAGGAAGCGGACCTGAATATTACGTACTCAGACACATTGTCTAATTAGTATATTGCAGTGCTCATTTTACAGCTTTCAGAGTCAGGATGCATAACAGAGCATTTGGTAAGGTGTTAATTGGGCAAGTAGGTGGGAATTTTTAGTACCAGCTTTAGATTCAGTCAAAAGCTTTGATATTCATCATGGTCTTTGGTTTTAAAAACTCATGTAAGCATGTTATTTAATAGTTTTGTTTTTTTTTCTTTTTTCTTTTTGGAACTACTTGAAAGGCTCCACAATCTATTATTGGTTGTTTGGTCTGTTTAGTTTTCCGTAGTGCTATGTAAAGGGATGCCGTGTTATTTTTATTTCCTAATTAGCTAAAGATTTCATGACATTGCAATATTTTAGTTTCCATTATCAAGGCATAAGCATATATGACTTTCCAATTTTCAGGGGTAACATCTTTTAAATGAGTTTTAGACCATGATTTAATTGTTGCGTTATCATCCAATAATCGTGTCCCCTTCATTATTTAAATCCAGCAATTAGAATCAAACAAGTAAGGTATAACAATATGAAGCTATTATGACATTTTGTTAACATTTTCTCCTGCCAAGACAAGCTTGAAGATCAAGTTTACTGGTTTGTTGTGTTGGCAAGAGCTTTGTGCTCAGAATTTGATTCCGCGTAATACTTGACTACATCTGTCAAGTGTCTTTGAATATCCAGACCAGATAAACGTTTATAACAATGTTCAAATAGTTAATATCCCAATGTTACTTTTTGGGTGAAATACATGGCAGTTTTTGAAAAACTTGAAATAATCCAGATGTTTTATATGCATTTTATTTTTTAATACAGTTTCTTAGTATTGATGGTATTTGTTTGGGTATAAGCACCGATGAGCCTTTGGATTCGTTAGAAGGAACCAGAAAACCTAGTTTGTATCAGGCTCGATAGATGCTGTCCCTTATTCTACAACTCTTTCCCCAGTGCCCTTAATCCATTTTACCTTGTTCTCTTCATGTGTCATGTCTACCCATGCCTTACTTTAAAAGAAATGCAGAAAATACAGGAAAATTAGGTTCTTTGTCATAAATTTGTACTTTCCAACAGATGTTTATTTTTTCACTGAATATTGAACGGGTTACATTGTACTTGGCAAGACAAAAAACTTTTTTTTTTGTTTGTTTATTTTTGTTTTTACACAGTTTCCTTCCTTCACTCAGCTGTGAAATTTGAAAGATGATGGCAAACACTTTAGGATTCTGAAGTGGTTGAAATGGGCATATTGTTAAAAGTGTACCACATGCTCACTTAGTACCAATATTTTATTAAACTTTTTTTTTTTTTTACACTACCACCATCAATATTGTCCTTGTACTCTGTTTTAGTTGGAGTGCTGAACTTGGCAAATATAACATGACGTTTTCCATCCAAAATTCATTTATTCAAGTTTGTTTTTCTGTGTGACTGGAACCACTGAATGGCTGAAATGATGTCTATCAAAGATTTCTTTTCCCTTTTGGCTTTGTGATTAACTCTGGCCATGTTAGGTGACAAATACATCAAGGGGTTGATACAACTCATTTTACATTGCACATTTCTGGTGATACAACTCTTTATATTACGGCATCATGATTCAGATTGCAGATTTATTTCAAATCAGTTTGGTTTGACAATGAGGGCTTAACATTGTGTGTTGAAAGATTTGAAACAAACTTACTGTAACTTTCTGTTGAGATTTTGAATAACTTTATTTTAAATGAAACTCCAATGCCAGTGGACACTGTTGCTGCAAGATCAATAAAGTTCCGTAACAAAAAAGTAAGATGTGTTTTTAATGGTCTCTGTTTTGTGTACTTGTCTAATTTGAAAGAACACCAGACCTTTTCCCCATGTTTCTACTACTCAGTCTCCGTAATGCTGTTTCATGTTGTGCAAGACTGCAGAGGCCTCTTCCCACATCTAAAATGTCACATCACAGGTACTTATTAACATACTAAAAATAAAATCTCTCTGTAAGTAGTTTGTTTTATTTCTCTCAATCTCACTTTGGCATGTGACCTTAGTATCTTTCTTACAAAATGCTACATGTGAATTAATAAATGTAATTTATTAAGCAGTGTAATGTATGAACATACAACCCAATGCTTCACAGCAATGTAACAAAAAATGGCCATGGAGGTAATGGTTAAGGTGGTTAATGTAGATTCCTGAATAGAGTTTTTGAAGCAGCTCTGATGGGAATTTTTTGTATCTGCATTCAAGCTGTCTCAAACCTTATCTGCTCACCTGCTCATCTCACCTGATGAATGTGGAATGGAATTTAGACCATAAAACACGTCCTTTTAAAGAAGGGCTTGAGTCAAAAATGTATTCCTAAATAACGTTGTGCTTTATTTGACACAATGCGAATGACACATGAAAAGCAGCTGATTAGTGTAGTGGTAAGCCTGTTGCAAGTGTGGGAGACTGGGGTAAAAATCCCTTCTGTGGCCTCCCTCCAGTACATGTCATAAGGCAAGATCCCCTTGCACTTATCTGCCTTTGCCTTGTATCTCACTTGTAAGTTGCTTTGGATAAAAGCGTCTAGCAAATTATGAAATGAAAAATGTGGAACCCGGTGTTAATAGAGCATAGCAGAGGAGCACTCGTTGGTTACTGGGTGTCACATTAAGAAGGTGCCCTGTATAGACTGCTATTTGCACATCTATAAATGGTAGTTATCTCGATACCAAGGGGATGTGTAAAAATATGCTCTTGGCATTTATGATCCTCCTCTGCTAAACTGAATGCAGCAGTTCAGGCTAGAATTTGCAATCCTGGCGTCTTGTGGATAAAAGAGGAGCTGGAGTTGGTGATTGCCTCACGTTAGTTATATCCTATACTGCTGGTGGTTTGCACAAAAATATACACCCAAACAGTCCCAGTCCTTTTTTTTTTTTTATGATTATTATTTCAAAATGCTTGTGTTTTAGTCATAAGCATTTGAAAGTTTAATACAATTAATGTTTTATTTGAGCCAAGAAATAATAAATTTCCCCTGAATGTCCTGTTTCTTCATGCTTCTTCATGGAATATATTTGTTTCCAAAATGAAATAATTCTTTGCAGCTTATCCGGTTGTCTTCTAATTTGTTTTAGCGTTTTTACGTCAGGCAAAACAAAGGGCGCCCACTAAATTTTTTGCAGGCATTAAGCCGGTCGCCCGCTGGTCCTTCCTCCTTTTCTACGTCCCTGAGCAAGCCCGGCGTCAAGATGGTGAGTCTTGTGGCCAAAATTACAACTCAAATCCGTTCAGCATCGAGACCATCAGTGCATCGACTCACATTTAATGCTCACAGATTGATCATTAAAGTCTGTTGTACAATAAAATGTTAATATTGACGTGATCCGAAGCTGTCTGATAGTAAATTCAGTGCCCCCATTGAAATGCTAGCCTGACTCTTCTAAGCAACGTTACACGGTGTGTTTACCTGGTTTCATATGGTCTGCAGAGTTTGTACTTTGTGTTTTGAGGATTTGTAATTTAGTCTAGAACGTGGTTAACGTACATCATTTCTGAGACACGTACTACAGTATTTGGACGGAAAATAATAGGTAATTTGGAGATATGAAGTCGGTTTCTAGCTGCTAACGCTAGCATACGCTACACTGCCTTACCCAGGCCCTTATTTTTAGGCGAACAGAGATGTTAAACTATCTCAGTGCTTCTCAGATGGAGCAATGTACACACTGGAGTTCAAAACCTAAACGGCACTGAGGCAGTAGAAACATTGGTTTTCACGTTAGTAGTTTAACGTATTCTGTAAGATAGCAGAGATGCTAACAGGCTAATATGTAATGTGTCAGGACACAGGGACACCTGGTTAGGAGAGCTGTTAGCCAGATGTTTAAACACCTTCTTTGGGTCCAAGTCTGAAACCTATTAAGAAATTTTCTAACAGTTGAACTGTTGCATAATGAATATAATGTTATATCATTTGTTATCTTCAGAATGACACTGTGACGGTCAGAACCCGCAAGTTCATGACGAACCGGCTGCTTCAGAGAAAGCAAATGGTAAGGGTTCAAATCCTGCCTCATGTTCACTGTGGTGTTTTACAGCATCTGTCACACATTCATTTTGAACTCTGTGGTACTCTGCAGGTCGTCGATGTTCTGCATCCTGGCAAGGCCACAGTCCCCAAGACTGAAATCAGGGAGAAGCTCGCCAAGATGTACAAGACCACTCCTGATGTCGTGTTCGTGTTTGGCTTCAGGACTCAGTTTGGTGGTGGCAAAACAACAGGCTTCGCCATGGTGTACGACTCCCTAGACTATGCGAAGAAGAATGAGCCAAAGCACAGACTGGCCAGGGTGAGTTAATTATTTGCCTCGTCTGTTTTAATGCTTAAATAGACTTATTGGCGCAGCTTTTTAATGCAGTGTTCATGAGCAGATCTTCACTAAACATTTTTCAGACTAAGTAGGTAGGTAGGTTCAATCTCGTGTTCTGGATGCAGTTTTGTCAGGAAAGGGTACTGTCCTTGTTTATGTTGAGACTCTTATCTCCCTCATAGTTGTCCAATGCACATAATGGTAATGGTAAGCACTTAAAAGTTGAAAGGTTCGGTTGATTAGCCAATTTGCAAAATATCAAGTGGGTTATTTGTTATATACATTGTGAGTTATGTGTGATCCATTGATTATTTATTAAAGGCTAACCAATAATGGTGCAGTACAAATCATTAATGACGTTATGCTACAATCCTTTGTAATGTAATGGAACTTTTGTCTTGAGAACGTAGCATGTATTCATAGGCTATACAGAAATTGCTACATATCTTTGAAGACAGCGTGTGTAAGCCACTGGGGTGATGCTACTGGTTTAAATTTAGAGTGTGATTATTGTGAAAGCATGAATATAACCTTGTGAAATTAATTTTTTGTTCATATGTGTTTCTTAGCATGGTCTCTATGAGAAAAAGAAGACCTCAAGGAAACAGCGCAAGGAACGCAAAAACAGAATGAAGAAAGTACGAGGCATCAAGAAGGCCTCTGTGGGCGCTGCTGGCAAAAAGGTATTGTGACATTTTGTATCTTTTTCATTTGAACACTCACTGATCACAGTAATGGTCCAGCACAACTCTGAAATAAGTATTCCTTTGGGCCATCGGGAAGTATTGTCATTCATTATTTCAGCAAAGATAATGGTGGAAGGCTTTTTTAGAAATAGTGCATTTTGTTGTTAATTTTCATTGCACACTTATTTTCCAATCCTGTTGTTTTATGATTTTTGCACTTTTACTGTTTTAACTTCCTTTTGTCATGTTTTCAATTGTATTGAATGTTCTTCTGGAACTGTAGAAGGTAAATCTTGTATATAAATAGGCTAACTACAGTGTGTAGGTGATGGATGCTAGCTTACACCTCACATTAGACCCTCACCTATCAACAAAAGCTTAATATTTTTCCCCCTGCATGTATGTGATACATCTGTGATGGACCACTATGAAACAGTTAGATCTACTGGTTAATGCTAACCATTCCTACTCCTAATACTAATGATCACGAGTTGAATCTGATAAATAGTAATGCTTTAGTCGTGTTCTTGACACCTGATGAACATAAGAATAATCTACCCCCAATAAAGCAAAATACTGTACAGCTCATGTACTAATCTCCTAGTGATGTTAAATTGACATTGTACCATCTATGGCACCAATCCCTGGTCTAAAGTCAGCTTACAGATCTGCGTTACAAAGCACAGCTGGACTGCATTTATTACTATACAGTTGCATTTGTAATAGCTGTAATAATAGTGTAAATTATTTAGGCTATTCATCCAATTCATTGGCTTGGTGCTAAACATGGTACATCATCTGTGAAGTTAAAGTAACAATAGGTCAAATTAGGGGATATTTTCTTTCCTTGTTTTATTTTCAACTTGTTATAAACATTTTGTTTCGTCTGTTCTTGGTTTTGCTACCCCCGGATTTCTTTTGCAGAAATGAAGTGTCAGTGTGCAGGTATAGAAGCAGAATAAGCATGGTGTGCCTTTGTGTTGCACATCAGAAGTTGATAGGCCTGAGCTGTGCCATGCATGTCACGCCCTACTTTTCCCTGCAGTTTATTGCCTTAAGTGTTTCTCCATTTTTCCCATGTGTTATAGGTTTCCCCTCTACCCAGTCCTTTGTACCACTGTCTCTGCTGTAATAGGCTAATGTATTAGGCTTTGCCCACTTTGGCTTACATTGACACAAGTGCTTCAGATGTTCAGCTAATAGATGCAGACTTTGAGTGGTAGATGGGCATGTGGATTGTAGTGTGCCAACATGTAATTCTTTCACTTTGTGTTCTCTTGAAACCTCTTAATTCAAAACAATGTTTTAACAAAGTTTCAAACTGTGGTGTTCGGGTTAAAGCAGTTTTATCAAGAATCCAGTCTCTAAATTTGCACTCCTAATTTTAGATGACTCATATTGTCATTAAGTTTTTATTTTGGTTCTAGACTCAAACTTGGATTAAATATATTGTTTTCTCCTTACAGTGAGTCCGGACAGCCAGGGAAAATCTCCGCGCTCAAGATGTTCTTGTATATTGTCATCAAATAAAGTTTGGAAAAAATTGGAAAAAATCTCTGGTCATCGGGTGTATTTATTTATTTATTTAAACAACCATTTTCTGATGCCTTACTTTGAGTAAAGCAACTAATTCTGGACTTTTTTTTTTTTTTTTTACAGTGTCTCTTTGACACAGCAGTTGTATTTGTAGACTTCTAAAGTGTTCACAAACGGCACACAAGGCTTTAACATTGCCTTTTTAAGGATTGTAGGCTGGATTACAGTACAGTGTTTGCAGCATTTCTAAATAAAATTGCACGACTTTGTTTTTAGTGACATCTAGTGGTTTGGTGATGTTACTTAAAAACAACCAGTCACTTACAGATTTTGTTTTGAACCATTAAAAGCTGTTATTTGTTATGGGGATTAGTGATGTAATTCAATTTCTTACTGGCTTAATACAGAACCTTTACATTTTACAATAAAAGAAATCAAGACTTAGCAAAAATTTAACAGTTTGTTTTGCATAGAAGAATTTGCCTGTAGTAATCAAAATGTCCACAAGAGGACTCCCTTCACTGAAGAAATGTCAATCTTATTAGGACTGACTTAAGTAACTGTTTCTTAATGTGTTACCTTTATAGTGATGTAGTTACCAATACATCCTAGAGGCAAAGTGTCTGAATGGTAGGAATACTCTGCCCAATTCTGTGGACATTTGCCTGTTTATAAACACAATTTAGAACAGAACAGATATCCCTCTTTGCAGCTTGACCTTTTCATTTAATTTGCATAGAAATACCCTGAGAGAGTGCGTAAATGAAGTGATTAAAATGCCAGGGAATAATCTCTCCTCAAGGTAACCCGCTCCTATCCCACCCAGTGCAGGCTTCACAACGTCCCCCCATTCTTTTATAAATATCAGCATTTTCTCATGTCTGGGACAGGAACAGCCCCCAGGTCTAGCCATACAGGATTTTTCTTTATTTTAAAGCAGAAGCCTCTTTAGCCGCATATGCAGCTAAAGAGGCAAAAAAAAAAACATGTTAATGGATGAGTTAATATTTGCTTTATGTAATAAAAAAATATTTCCACTAATGCACTACAGTGTAACTGAACCTCCAGTGACAGTATGGTATGCTATTGTATGTCATTGTCTTCACCTCTGCAATTTGACTTATTGTCATGCCTCTACAAAGACTTGAATATAGGCCAGACATTTCTGCACCAGAGTCCTCGGTGCCTACACCATCAGGAAAAAATGGGAAACAGTAGCTTGGAGGCAGTGCCATTGACACATTTTGAGTTGTGGGCTTTTCTTTCCCAGAAGAAAGGCCTATATATACACCCATCATCTCCTGAGGGCTTTGCTTCAATCGATGCCAGCCGACTAAGATTAAACACTGACAGTTGATCAAGATCATTTGGACTCAACACAACAGAAACGTGTTTGTGTATGAAGACCCTGTTGAGTAAACAGGGCCAGTGAAGTGGTGTAAAGGTGAATATACATTCATTCTGTTAAAGAAAAATCCTTCCTCACTCAGACATCTAACGTGTTGGTGTGCTAAGTATATGTTGTGATTTCTCTCAACGCAATCTAAAACCCAAGTTTGACCCAGAAAATAGCTGGCAGATTCATTTATCTCAGCTAAAGTGTGTGCTGTAGCACCGCTGCAATGGGTGGCTGAATGGCAGAGGTGTGACGCAGAAAACCATGGAGGGGACAGACGAGTAAAGGCACCGGGCTCTCGTACAACTCAGTGGTGCTCTACTGGTGTGTGTGGTTGTGGGAGGTTTGACATAAGTGGAGCTTTCAACCCAGGGACTGGGAACAGATGGTGTTGGGAAATTAAGCTCCTCTCTCCACATCCCTGTCGGTCCGTCCCAGGAGTCTCTGCCTCTCTGTCTTTGTCTCTCTTTCTTCTTCCAGCCCCTGTTTTCAGTGTCTCCAACTAATTTGTCTAGCTACTGCTTCTCATCGTCTGGTCCCCTTCTTTGTTTCAGTTATTGGGCGACTGAAATCAGTTTCTTCCCACACTTCTCCTGTGTTTTCATTAAAGCAGGAAAGCAGGATGACATCAGGAGGATAGTTAGCAGGGTAATGCGATAAAGAGGTTCTTGTTGAGAGCGGCGGGAAGAAATAAACAAGGAGGGCAAAAAACAGAAAGATGGTGATTTGATGCATGTGATAAACAAAAGGGCTGATGATGGAGATAATGAGCAGTCAGTGTTCGGACGGTCATGTATGATGTTGAGCTGCAGAGCAAATGTGATTCAGATTGTTTTCAGGCACACAGTCTCAGTATCATGAGACTGCGCCAAGGGCCTCCAGGGACCCTGTCTATACCACATAAAAGCACATAAAGGCCTGTGCTGACCTCTGCCTGCCTTTAAGGTAGGAAAGAGGTATGTATTCCTGTGTCTGCTTGTCCAACAAAGGTGGTTTTGCAGTCAATTTTATAATAGATGGTTAGGACGAACGCACGTTTATGCCCTCACAACAGGTGCAGTTTTAATGGTCTGTTTCTCTCTATGCAGGGAGCTGAGTTGTGGTATTATCAGGAGAAAATGGACAGAATTCCTGATGACTCACTCTGTGTTTTTGCCAGCACATCCACGCAAATATCAATAGGTGTTCTAGATGTTAAAGACGGTGGTCTAGCTATTTTACAAATCATAGTGTTGTGTATATCAATCCAATCATGTGTACCCATGTGATTATACACTGGATATTGTACAGTAACCTAGTAAATATTTCAGATTTCTGATGTTCTACCAAATGAATGTTTACAGCTATCAAGCTGCTATGTGTTTGTTTTGCATTTATCAACTCCAAACTATGTTTTCAGATGCACTGTGAACATTTTTGCAAAGGGGCAACTTGCTGCTGTAAAGTGTGGCTGGGCATTTGAGGATGCTATGCATCTTAATGAGGTATGTCTCTCTTGTTGTCCTCAGCAGGGGAATCATCACAGCTCATTTTGCAGTCCTGCAGTGTCCTATCAGCTTTGGCAGCCTGCACTAAGTTCACTCCATCTGTCAGTTGCTAGGTGCTGATATATAAAATGAGCTGTGCCTTGGTAGCCCCTGAGCACCAGGGAAGTGATTTGCTTTTGAGGACAAACTGTGTTTTGTGAATCCTAATTATCCTTTTTGCATCACCAGACTGCCATGGATTTGTCATTAATCCCTTTCTGGAAGTGGCACAGAAGAAAAAAAAAAACCTGCAAATGCTGCAGCACGCTACATCTGTCCAAACAGACAGAGCTACCATGGATATACAGTACGGTCACAGAAATGCAACAATGGTATTTTCCATCAGTCTGTTTTCACAGGTTCAGGGACTGATACCTGCTGTCTAATTCTGGCACTAACTGGTGTGCACATGTGAAAAATCACTTCTCAGTTTCAATCATGTGAGGTGTATTGAAACCAGTCTGTGGCCTGTGAACATGCTGTCTGAGGCTCCAAGGACATCAGACCGATGCAAAAGCGTGTCAGCCCACCTGCCTCCCCACCAACTCACCCACGTCGTGAGGAATTTTAGTTCACTTTTGCTGGCATGGAAGGGAAGAAAAGGGAGCAAGGGAATAACGTGTATGGCGGTGGAGGAGCAGAGGAAAGGAAAGTATAGGAGAGAGAGAATGGGGAGGGTGCGGTAATGAGAAAGGGCAGCAGATGTGAGTGACAATATGATGGAATGCTCTGTGTTATGGCCATGCTGTACTCTCTAGACTGGGAGTTGTGTGTGTGCTCACCGAAGAATCACGTGCACATGTTTGTGTGTGTTGGGCGTTACAGAAATTATACCTGATAGACGTACAAGGTTTATAAATTGCACAAAATTCAGGCACATGTCATGCACATAATCTTCCCTCATCAATGCATCATGAGCCATCAATGTAAATTAAATTATACAATAGTGCATTTTGTTGTAATAGCATGCAGATATGAGGTTGTAGCACGCCTTTGCTATTCTTGACATGATGTTCATATTCATATTACTGGTAATGATTGGCTCCTTATTGAGTTCCCCACCGAACAGTTAAATGAGAGGATCGATACCACGCTCACATCTGTATGCACAAAATGAAGCCACCACCACCACCACTTGTCAGCTTAGGGGGAAACAGCTCGCCTGGCTCCGTCCAAAGGTGACAAAATCTTCCTACCAGCAGTTCCAAAGGTCGTAATTAGCATATCTAGTTTGTTTAAGCCTCGCAAAAAAGAAGTAGAAAAAAAGTAGAAAAATGGCATGTTGTGGTTTGATGGGATATTATGGGCTAAATTAGTTCTTGTCTGGGGATTAAAGAGATATGATACACTGTGTTGGTGACTTTTAGCTACTAGCCGTAGCCCAAAACAGTATTTATCACCCTAACGAATTCACATTATATCTAAAAGACTGGAGAGTAGGACAATGTTGATGATGAAATTGTGGTTTTAAGAGAGCTGACATACAATTTCATGGTTTCTGCTCTTTATGCTAAGCTATAATGGTGCTGATTCATATTTAAGAGATTGATAAGTGTAAGTAGTATCAATCTAATTATCTAAATCATAGGGAAAAAATGGGGGACAAGCACATTTCCAGACATATTTTAAAGTCTGGAACCAACTGTGAGTACTAGCATGTAATTCAAGAGCTACTTCAATGTAACCAGTAATCTCAGACATTCTTGAAGAACTGGTGATTAACATACTAATGAATCTGGAAAAAAACAAATACATTTTCCAAATTTGAATCTCACTGATAATAATCCAGGCAAAACTAATTTTCAAAATAAAACATAAATAACATCCTGCAAACCTAAATGGTTTTAACATATCCTTATTCTCATGACATTAACTGCATATGGACAAATTTATAGATTCAATTTATGAACAAAAGGCTCTTAGGGACACATGCCTGGTCAGGTTTTCTACAATCGATGACACAAATTTGTGTTTGGGACTTAACATTGCATCATGCAGCTTCCAAAGTACCAATACGGCTGTGGTGCATGGTTTTCCAATAGCAGTCTAAATCCAAATTGTCTCCTGAGAACGCAGTCAAATTGTAATGGACCTTATTCCTGGTAGCGATGGGACAAGGTTGTGTTTGGACTGCACACAGCACTTGGCTGACTGTATGGCTGAGTTATTCTGCCATTTTTCAGCCAGTGCACATTCCTCCACTCATTGGTATTCCTGTTCATATTACCCTCCTCAATCAGCAGCAGAGAAGCTCTGATTAATGGCAACAGTGAGCGCAATCTCCAAGTGATTCATTAAACAGGACTGGCATGAATAAAAAGGGAGATTTGCTCATATTGCCTCTCAGATCCCATAATATGTTTCGGCACCCGAGAAATGTATAATTCATGGGTGTCGTTAGTGGCTCTCAATATATCCACATATACAGTACATACAGTTGCTTCAGACTCCTTTGCTTTTTAGATGTGTTATTATATTGTAGATTTAATTTGAAATGGACACTCTATACTCATTAATTCTCAGACCCATTATTTAGTACTTTAATTCTGGGTTTAGCCTGATCCACAGTCAGGGAGCCGTCCTGAAGCTACTCCAGGATTGTCTGAATGCTTTAGGTGTTAGCAAGTGATAAGCAGTACCTGTGTCTGAAGGCTCTGTTCTTTAAATGTCATTTGGCAAAAGCAGGATGTCGTATGTTTGGCACCCATATACCATACAGATCTGACTGATAGGGTTGCCATTAGCCTTTCCACAAAGTTTGCCTTGTGAAGCTCAGATTTAGATAAACTTGTGTTTTGCAACCATTACATTTCATTCATAAATAAATAAAATCTACAAATAGTGAAAGTCGCTTCTCCAACCCTAAGCCATCATTATAAAATGTCTTTTTTAAGACATTCTGTGATTACAGTGACATGTGGTGCTAAACACCATAAGACAAAAACATGATAACCTTTCTGATGTGCATTTATGGGTCATCTTTTAACATTGCTTGACTTCCAAGGTGATTCAGAAGCCAAAACATACATCCCTCAGAGTCTGAACCAGTCAGACTAGAAAATCACCTCTGTACTCACGTCCACCATATTATCATGGATTGATTTCTGTCAAACATTACCCCTGCAAATGTGCAGGAGCATGGTCCATCAGGTGGATGTCATTACTGCTGCTCATTTGCAAGGTTAGAAACGATCAGATGTGACAGGGGTGGAATTAGCTTTGTGTTGGCTCTCTGTCACTCTCATCCCTAACTGCTGCTGGGTGGAGGACCATGACTCTATGTTCCCTCTCACCTATCCTGTAGAGCACTCAAAGGCCATAGCCTTGGCTAATATACCAATAGAGGGGTGGTCATTGAGAACCAGGTGTTTTTACAGTGGACCACTGTACAAAATTGGTCTGGCGGCTCAGCATTGGCTGCTCTCTTGGTTTACCTATATGGTGACATCTAGTACCAGTATCATCCCTTGGTGTTTACATAATACAGACCACTAAATGTCTAGATTATGTCCAGAAAAAAAACAACAACATTGAAGTGTTGCATCAAGTGTTGAATCAATGTTTGTTTTCTTTGTCTACATGTGTCTCCTGTTAACTTAAACTGAACTTTACCTTATTCTTATTGTATGCATCATTATCCCCTGAAAATGTGAAGCTTCAGTTTGCATAAATGAGAATTAAGAATTGGAAACAATTACGTTAATGTTATGTATGTACATTTAAAATAAATAAACAAAACACTACCAACTCATATGTGCTATGATAGTAGCTGAAATTAAATGCAAATGAAATTAATTGCACAAACAGGCACTTCACGTCGTGTAAGTTGTGTACAAAACTGCAGCAGGGAGCCTCTCCAAAGGGCTAATATCCACAGGGTAACAGGCCATTTACACATATGGATTCAAAAACAGGCCACAGGCTAACAAGCACCGAATCTGACTCTGGTACATGAATGAATATGGAGAATCCTGAAACTCCCAAGTGGTTTCCTCAGCTTTCTTTTGTGTGCTATGCATGGACTGCAGTTCACCATGTACAAGAAGTGCACAGACAGCAAGTCTGCATGAGAGCTGATATAACAAGCAGCAAGTTGAGTCATATATTCAGGTTTGTATTACAAAACAGTATGAGCACCTGCGCTGCCTAAAGCACACTCCATGTCACACAGCACTCAAGTGACATTATACTGTATATAACCATTTAATATTGTAATGATTTCATTTACATTTATAGCTGTTTATTTCATTACATTTAATTAAACAGTTATATAATTTATGTGCAGGTGCTTCTATTATATATATATGAATACTGAGGTTAATTTAGCTTCTGTTTTCAATGTGATTCTTGCAAAGCTTGGCATCATCTATGTGATTGTCCAGTCTGAGTCCAAAGCCTCGTGTTGATTTTTGTCCCCACTTCTCCCCTGTGTCCTGATCTAAGTTTATGGTGCTGTGATGGAAGCCGCCCCTATTTCTGCTGCTTTTCTTCTTCAAGGTGATAGCAAGTCTGAAAGATAAAATGGATGAAAGCATTCAGGTGGAAAGCCAATCACATAGAGATCCCCTGCATTGCTTTTTCATTATAGTACACCTACATGAAATGGATGTAGCAGCCAGTGTAACTGAGCTCAGGCCATGTTTCTTTACACTGGCTCTATAGTTCTATCTTCTGCACTGAGCAGCCTGCTGTCTCATTGAGCAGTGTTAAAAATCAATAGGCTCTGACCTTACCTCTGTCAGATACTATGTTGGAGACCCCATCAGGACACAGTATGTCATCCACCATCTCAGTACAAGCACCAGTAGTCAACACTGTGGGCAGTAGTTGAGTACTTGGACAATATGATTGTAGTCAGTATCACAGCAGTTAATTTGTAAAATGTGATTTACACACAGTTTCACTTTCTTCAGCTTTACTGCCATGTTTCCCAAATTGCTAATGAAGTATTTTTTAGGTTGTAAGTGCAAAGAGGCTAAATGCTACAGAAAATGAAAACTTGAATTTGAACAAGCATCAATAGTAAAGGCAAATGAAATTAGATTTATCGTACCTACTCATTCATGACTGTACTTCATCTTTAAATACTGCTAATAACCTTTTCACACTTGTGGTTTGTCCATTATTTGTGGTTTATAAACAAATATGTGCAAAACAAAATTACATCCCATCATATATGGAGTGTTCACACAACGTCACACAGGTGTTTGTGGTTCTTTGCACCCACTGGGTCTGTCAGTGTCAGAAATGTTCAATATCACAGCCTCTGAATTCACAAGTCAGTCATCAACAAAAAAGAATATTAACATTGTATTTAATCCGGCGAGTTGGCAAATGTCTGTATTTACCTCAAAGTATCAATGTAAACAGATTTACAGCATAGCTATGGATTCTTAGTCTTATTTTAATATTCTCATCAATGACACCTAGTCGACAGCTATACTGCAAAACATGTTGACTAGTAAATATTAGTAGTCTTGAAACACTTCCAAATGCAGCCTGTTCACATCAATACCCACAAATCCATAAGCTCAAGTCTATCACAACTTCATCAGCATTTCATTCATTTTGAAATTGGGTCAGCTTCTAATATCACAGAGAAAGTTGCACCTCAAAAAAGTGATTTCTTCCTATGTCAGTATTTCAAGTTGTGTAGATGGATTAGTCTATGTGTTGAGAAGCCCATTAATAATTAAGAGGAAACCCAGAATATAAGCTGCTCCCTGTTGTGCAGTCAACTGCACTGGCATGAAATAAGCTGGGATAGAGGGGAAGGGAATGAATGGTGAGAGGTGCTTATGAAATATGGATACCGGGGAAATGAACAGTCCAGGAAAGTTAACTGGTAAATGCTCATTCATAGGTTTAATGATGCAATTTAAGACTCAGAAACTGACATCTATAATCACTTTGCTTTTCCTTGGAAATAGCAGGCATGTCTCACTCAGAGATTGTGAATGATGTGAGTGAAACCATCTTGCTTTAGTAGTCTAAAAGCCCTCAGGTGTATGCACTGAAGGTCAGATGCAAATAAAATTATTATATGCATTAGACTGTGTAATATACAGCTGCCACACATGTATGCACTCACTCTGTGGTGTCATTATCATAGAAGTTAGCGGTAATCTCCTCCACAGACCATCATCGTATATACATATACATATATATATATATATATATATATATATATATATATACAATTCTTAGTATCATTCATTACAGGAGAAACTATTACTTTAAGTACTTCCCTCTGTGTGTTTGCTGGAGAAGTGGCATAAAATAGAACACCTAGGTAATCCCTAATGGCTGCTCTAACGTATGCATGATTTCTTGCCTGCTGGCGAAGCTATTCCAGGAGCAACAGCTATGATTAGCGTCCCAGTGGTGATGTTTATTCCCAGTGAAGGTTCAACCCAGAATCTCAGACATCTGATGCAAAGCCTTAACATAAAACCTGATCAAATTAAATGAGGAGAAATTGTGTTATGGGTGCACTATTGCCATGGTGGCGTTCCTGTTTACTGCCAGGGCAACATTATTCACTGAACGGCATTTTTGCTTTGGGCTTCTTGGGATATATCTGCTTTCCTAAGTATTTTAGAGCAGTGAGAAAAGAGCAAGCATGATTGTGAATGTGAACCCATGCCATCATGAATATTTACTTTTTGCTTCAGAAGACTAAAGGCACCAGGATACTGTTTGACGTTGGTTATATTAACTTGAAACGAGTGCATTATTAGCCACTAGAGTTGCTTCATGGCGAATGTTATATGCTCTGTTGAGCAAATGACTGCAAGATTTTCTCTGGCCTCTGTTGAATCCCAGACCGAATATTAAGATTTAACATCACTACTGACATAGGTTCGGAGGAAAAAGCTGTTTTGTATTCCCTCTAGCTCAGCAGTAACCAGCATCTTACAAACTAACGGGGAGAGTAGCACGCTATCACTGGACTGACTGGCTGACTGGCTCTGGCGTTCAGCTTCAAAGAACCGCCTGCAGGCATCGTTTCTAATATTGTCTCAGAGTCTGTGTTTTTCACAAAACTACTGATGCATGAGTGGCCTGGAAAAACAGAGGGGAAACATCAAAAGTGCTTTTGAAGTGCAGGGGTTTTGTCAGACCACAGCTAAACGTTTCCACCTGAATCCTGATTGGTTTATAACCATCATCTGAATCCCAACAGTCTTTTGGGGATTATGCTTCTGTCCACACGATATTGTGATTGATTGATACATGTGAATATGCTTCTTATCCTAAGAAACAGGGTGTTTATACACTTTACACATCCTGAGCAAGCGGTACAATGTGTCAGAGGGGGCAGAGCATCTCCTTTATCGCTGGGATGAACAGCTGTGTTTGCCTATGCACAGTCCATGTCTGGCATGTTAATCCACTTCCAAAATAACTGTATCAAAGTGGAATATATGTCTAAATTTATCGTCATTCAGCCTGAGGATACAGATGGGAGCAATGAGTGGATTTGTCCTCTTACACCTACCCAGTTGCCTTTCTTTCTCACATATTAGCCACATGCATGTAGCATTATGTAACTCAAAGGCTGGGTGTTGCAATGAGAGAGGTCCTCAGCGGGGGATGTGTAAACAGCTGCACTGTCAGTGCTGGGCACACTTCATGACAGCATAACACAAGACCTCAGGCATCTCAGAGACAGTGTGAGTTCACGCAGACCCTGCAAAGAAAATCACAGTGACCCTTAGTTACTGAGACTTCTTGTGGAATTCCTGTCACTGCATGTTTGTGCACTGCCTGTCCAAAAAAAAAAAAAAAAAAAGTCACCACCTGGATTTACCTAAGCAAATAGGTAAGAGCCTCCCATTGGATAATTACTGCATGGATGATTATTTTTCAGCTGGCAACAAGTTGTTTAACCCAAACTGATGCAGTGAGTAGCTTCTCATTTCTTAAACAACCATGTTGGAAGACACATTCTCTGGACAGGAATAAATGTTGTGACATTGTAGAAGCTTCTTGAAATGAAACCACGGTGAATGTGTCCTGTAATCAAAGCTAAATTAAACATTAGAGTGTGTGATTTTTTCTTTTTTTTTTTTTTTGGATGGGCAGTGTATGTATCACAGAGTTTAGCTGATGTATCCATAGATGTTTAATCCATGGCTTTGTGATTAAAATAACTGCAGCAAATGCGCTGTTATTGCACTATTTCTTTTGGCCTAATGCTCACTAGGAGAGCCAGACATAAGTGTCAGTGTCGAACTCTGGGAAATTACTGGTCTGTCACGCTCCGGTTGACTTCCATCTTTCATCCCTTCAATCCGCGCCATGTTGTTTTCTGACTGTCGCTTTAGATTGGCCTCACAGTACAGTAAGCCTCAGCACATATCTAATTGGAGAGAGAGAGAGAGACCCATCTCGAGCACTGTGGTGTCTGAAATGCGGCTACTTAAGCACTTAGAAACTCATTAAACTCTCCAGCATATTATTTATCTCCACCTGACATTTTCCTATCGGGTATCATAGATAAGTATCAACACAGCTAAACTTCAACATCAACATAATCATTATTTGTGTAATCACTGTTTTTTGCACTGCTTTACACTGACTTTTAAAGACCTCTGTCATCCATCCTTAGATTTTCTTTGTTTCTACTTAGTTTGTTTTTATTTATTTGGGTTATTGTCTGTTTGTGGTTCATTCTTTTTTTTTACCTGAGAGCACCTGTAACAAGATAAATTTCCTTTAAATCGTGAACTGATAAGATAATTCTTCATTAAAATTAAATCATGTCTCACAACAGAAAATCTAAGCAATAAACTTGAGTTAAATAAATCTTTTTTTTTTGCTATTGTTGTGCAGCCATAAGAACATAGACAGCCGTGTTCATGATTAGACCAATTCAGTGCAATCTCACACAGCAGTATTGTGTTACCAACTACAGTTTTGAAAAGGCCCATTTACAATTTCCTGCAACAACAGGTCACAAAAATGATTTTCCACATTTGTTGTTGCAGAACAGTTGTTGAGGAACCTGCACTGTTCTCAACCATATATAACACACTTATGAATGTAATACATCCTTATTAGGTATTTGTATTTTCATATTATTTATGTACAACCTCAATTTGTGCATAAAACACAAGTGGAAAAGTTTAAATATTACAAAGCTTGAGTTGAATTTACATTTTGTTCTTGTCTGAGGCAGATTGAAAAACACATGAATGCATCAGACATCAGATAAGTGTGGGCTGATTATTCAAATTAATACACAAAACATTTGTTTTTCAGTTGTTTGACTGTTTCTCCTTTAATTATATCATCCTGTTGTCTACATGCTATTGATCTGATAATATCAGGAGACCTTTACAGGTCATGTAATAGAGAAATCATTGTTTCCTTCAGTCATAGTGGGATGAACTCTTCCTTCTGACCTGCTTGTAATGGTTCACAGCATGTCTCACTGGTGGTACACCTCTGTCTCCCAGTTCACTCTAGACTGTTTAGAAGGCTCTGATTTACTATATTAAATTCACATTTATAGATCTTAGCAAATTGTTTTCTTTTGAATCCCAGAGTACCTTTTACTCTTTATTTGTCATGTCATAAAGGGGTGTACCCACACATGTGCCAATAGATGCAGACATAGCACACAGCGTTCACACAAAGGGAGGCAGTTAGTGGGCTCTGGACATATTTGTCACTCTGGCAGGCAGCCCTCCCATTCTCTGGGTTGGTGGCCTGGTTTCTGCATGGGGGCTGGACATCTCCCTGCCTGTGCTGCCTAGTAACTGTCAGATCTAGACTGTGATTTATGCAAATTGGCAGGCAAGGGCTTGTGGGTCAGCCACGATATGTCGTAAGACTAGCAGTGGGACAGTGTACAAAGGCAAGTCAACAGAAGCTAGGGATACTGTAGCACTAGTCAAAGATACATCCGAATGATTCAACTTAAATAGTATATGAAACCTTATTTTTAGGTTTGATGTGGTGAAAAACAGGTAAAATCAAATTTATGAATATGACAACATTATAAAATATTATCATATGGTAATAATGTCACACAAATAAATAAGTCAAATAAATTCACAGTTAATTTAATCAAATAACAATTTAGAAACCGACCTGCTGAACATTTGCAAATAGCAACATTTGAAAAAATGCTACTTCCTGTATCTACTGTAATTTTTATCTTTATCTTTTAATCTTAATCTTTATTCAAAGTGTATACATAAAAAAACAGGAAGTTGACAACATCTTAAAATCAAATTTTGCACCATAGATATAAAATGTAATATAAAAAAGTAGAATACATTAACAGAACAAATAAAAAACAAGGACAGAGAAAGAAAGAAATTACCAATAAGGGTATTACTCTCACATACCAATCCAGAAATATAGCAAGGTCATTACTTCAGAGTCTACAAGTGAATTTTGTTGTGATACCATGACAGCAGAATCAATTCTGAATATTACAGACTAAAGCCGTTCAGCAACACACACAGGCTCTTCCATAACACAAAAAGTGGGGTGGGAGGATCTATCAATCAGACTTGCTGCCAACATCTGGACTTAAATCTTTCCCAAATGAGCCTCTCAATAATCAAACACCTGATCACTTTGTTCCCTTAACACTTTAGATGATTACTTGTGTGCAATCTGGCACTGTCCACCAACAGAACACTTCTGGAAGGAGATAACTAATAAGCAATCTAGCATATTGGACTACTGCATTCATCTCTCTGTGTCTCTGTCTCTACCATGTGACCACACAGCAAGCTCAGCACATCATCTCACCACAGTCACATTGATCCCTTTAACTGTAGCCAAGAAGTGCAGAATCTGGATTCATGAAAAGATGAAACACTACACATTTTCAGTATATGTTCATCACTGTGGGTTCTTGCAATATGGGATTTACTGTATATACAGTGTAATAATAAATTATTTTTTTATGTAAATGTTTTAATATAAATAGTCATAATCATAATTTTAGTACAAATCATCCTGGAAACCCAAGGGCTGCACAGTTTTTTACTTGCAATGTTCATCTCTCACTCCTCTGTTAGCTCCCTCCAGTCTTTAACAACTAATTAAAGCAAAATCCCCAACATAATATTGTAAAAAGAAAGTTTGTACTGTAAGTATTTAAAATAACGTTGCCTCTGTGTGGTTTCCCTGAAATCCAGGTGGTAATGGCAGTAAGACTTTGACATTGCCATCCTGCGATACAAACACAGTCTTTGATGTTTTAACGGCGGGGCTCTTGTGGTGCCTGGCACGGTTTAATTAGTTGAATACATTAGGTCTGTGTGAGATCTTGCTACCTGGCAGGGGTTAGAGTTGGGCAGCACTGCACAGGAGCAGACTGCACCAGCAGCACTCCCGGGCTGTGCTGTAATGACCCTGCCAGGCTGACACAACGCTCCCACCTGGGGGACCACTGTGGCTATTCAGTAACAGATGGAGGGCTACTGAGACAGGGGAGCTGGGCTGGATTACTGCAGGCTAACAGAGCAACCATTAGACCAGCCAGTCTGCCAGCAAGTCAACACGCCTTTGTGTTGGCTCCACCTTTGCCTGGTAAGTAATGTAATGGTGTGACCAGACACACTGCCAAAACACTAAGTACATGTTTACTCCATCATCACTGCACCCGTAGTTATGTTTGGAATTAGTTACATGTTGGTTTAGTCATTTGTTTCAGTGAATTGCTGCTTTCCTTAAATACAAATCACCACTGCTTAAAAATACTCATACATACAGTTCTGTCAAATGGATCATTTTATGCTTTTTGTGTTCTGAAGTTACATGATGTGAAGTTAGACGCCTGGACCCAAAGCATTAGTTCACATGCTGGCTGGTTGTGAAACTCATGGGTTGCAGTCTGGCAAATTCACTTAGTGTATTCCATTTTTTGTAAATACTAAAGCGTTTGACATCAGGCATTGTGAAAATCCATGTGGAGGTCTGGTTTGGGCTCCTACACACACTATGCTGTCACTACTCCCCTCACAGCTAGTGCTAGTTTGAGTGTTGTTGCAGAGTTCAACATTTCTCTTTCAAAAAGTGTTTGTCCATCTTCTTCACTGCTCTATTGCAGATCATATTCCGGCTTGAACGTGGGGGGGTGAGATTTCAAATGACAAACCATATATTTGTGTGATGTTGTACTGCTACAATTTGCTGAGACATTATCCGGAGCCATCAGAATAGGATAGAGGAAAGGGTGGCTTTAAAAACACAGGAGGTTAAAGGATTCTCAAGACCAGAGGAGGTGTTGCATAAAAGGTATTACAATATTTATAATATTTATAATATTATAAATATAAACCCTGAATTAAGCATAATGTGGCCACTTTAAAGGTTTCATGAGATGAGTCATAACCTATAAGGCCTACTGTTTTTAAGGAAGAGGACACTAAAGGTAAGCAATACCTATATCTGGCCCGGTTTGAGATTTCATCATAGCCTGGTCTTGTGCATTAACACAACAAAAACACATTTTGATCACAGTGTGCCAGTTAACCTGCAGCTATTGACTTTGGTTAGAAGCATGCAGGCCTGTGCGCTGCCCCCTCTTCTATTCTGATATGTTAATCAGAGAATTCATTTGAAGCCGTTAGATCTCGACCATGTGAGGACTTCAACTCTTGCCTCTGATGACCAATGCTGCTCCTGTGTTTCAGTCAGCAGAAAAAGGAGCCCTTTGGTCTGGTTTGTGTTAGTGATATAATCGTTAATAAATGAAAGCTCTTCTATCACACGCCCTAAGGCAAAGAATGGCGGCTGGCTGGGGAATGAATGTGACAGTTCTCATAAAAAGAGAGAAGGGGAAAGAGAGATAGGAAAGAGAGATTAAAGGCAGCTGAAAAGGGCAGAAGAAGGGAATAGACACCGCCCTTACTGTCCACGTGCTGTCCAGCTTGACTCTAATGGGGGACAAGCATGCACAACCTCCTGAAGGTTGTACAAGCAATTATGCCACTTTGAAGTATTTGACAGGCAAGGTCGTATTGGCAAACAGACATGAGGAGCATTGTAAAACAATGTTCTGTATTCTGAGACGTACACCTTTTTATCCAAGACAGTATCAGTCAGAGTGTCACTGAGTGAGAGTGACCTAAAATCCTCTGTAATCCTGCCTGTGCTGGGGTGGGTGTGGTACCAAAATACACCACAAATACTTTCAAATTTGATTTTTTAAAGTGTATATGTATATCAGTTGCTCCATGCTTGTACATACATTCCAATTCCCATGTGTTTTGTTTTCCCTGAGGATGAGGAAAAGCAGTGAGAGACAGATTTTACTCGAACCTTAACCCAACAGAAGGGAGCTCCTACGAGCCAATAAGAAAAGCAGATGTGACGGGAGGACTTTGCCAGAAAAAGGTTGATGTAACAGTTTGCCGGGTGTTTCTGGTGTTCATTTCATTCACTCAGTGCAAGCTGTGCTCTGTTGTCAGGGGAGCCGATGGCATGTGTGTGTGTGGAGGATCAGTGTGCACCTGAGCTCCTAAGTACCAGAAGAAAAATGGTTGCCATGGACACAGGAGATTATTATAGGATGCAAACGGTTTCATCTGCAAGTATGTTGGAAATTACTAAGTTAACACGGGTAAAAAGCCAAAGTAATTAAACCCATGCACTGATTCATTTAGCCAAGATGTATTTGCATGACATCAGAACATTTCTCAAAAATCCATTCATCTTCCTATATAAGGCCAATGTTAATTGATTGTAACAGCATACAATGCCATGAGATCCCAACACGTTGGCCTCCTCAACAGCGCCAGTCACACAATTCAATGTGCAGCTTGGGACATGTTTTCTTGGGTGTGGGATAAATCCACAAACTGTTTTAGTAAGTGCACTACTCGAGTAATAACATGAATGGGAACAGGTTCACATGTGACAGAAGGGAGATTAAATGTCTCAAATCGTAGTCGAATCACATCAATAAAGCCTGTCTCTAGCGTATGGTTGGTTATTCTCTGAGAATACACTGTGTTAGTCTTCCCATGCTGCGGGCTTTTGTAGTTTGATACCATTTTGTTACACACAACCTGCTCCTCCTCTGTAGCCAAAGTCAGCGTTAAATGTTCAGAGAGGTGACAAACTATCTAGCTTGGCGCCAGGGTACAAAGTGTGCTCTGACACTTTGCACCAGGGGACACATATATTAAAGTTAATGGTGTCAAAACTGGAACCTTTCCATTTTCTGTATGGTCCATTGACTGAGAGTAAACACTTAATAAGAAGAGGCTGTTCCAGCCAACAGAAGTGACTGTGTGCTGTTTTTGGGGCATACAATATCTCTGAGATCTTGAGGTTGAAGAAACAAAGAGAGGGATAATTATATCTAATTGAGCTGGATGCTATCTACAACTACTGCCTCCCACACACGTCAGTGATGACAACCACACAAGGCCCGGACGCCTTGTGCGGTTAAGAATAACAGAACATGAAAAATGGAAGCACCACAGGTTTACATTTCTTGAGGGTTGTCTCATCTGTAATGCATGTATTGTGTTTTTGGTCATTTTCTCAGGTTTGAAATAGGGAGGGGCGGGCTTGTCAAAGTGGAAAGCATTCATGTGTCATCTAAGCCTTCATTGCAAACCTCCTACATGTGCATCCTCTCTGTGGTTTTACCTTGTGTCATTACACTCAGTCATCAGCCTCTGGTCTCTGAGAATCTTCCTACACCTCTGTCCATCCCCTGCCTCCTCCCCTTCATCCAACCACCTCCTCTATCTTTATACAGCTCCTACCTCTTTCTATATGGAGTGACATTCACTCAGCATGTCAGATTCATGGGAAAACCACTGTACTGTTGACCTCTGCATGTATGCTCATACAAATGCACATACAATCCAACAATGCCTAAGCCTACAGTGAACTAAATCTAAATCTTAACTCTAATATCAATGGTTATTCTGTTGAGAAATAGTTTATTTCCCCCCAAATTGAGTGACTACATCACATGGACATTTCACCCCCAGTGAAGTTATTGTGTATTTCCTGTAGGTTGTTAGACACATCTTCAGTGTAAGCGCATGCATTCTCCAGAGGCCACTTTACCAATGTGAGTTCCTTTTTCTGTTTGTTGTGGTACCAGCTCATCTCTACCTAGTCTTTACACCCTTAAGTTGAATTTTTTGAACCCACTAAGGTCTCAACACAAAGCAACAGCTGCAATACAGCAACTAAGATGAAGGACATACCTTGAGGGAATTATCCGGCTCTAGATTCTTTAGTATCACGTCGTTTGCCCCAGCCTTATGCACATTAAGTGCCTGCTCTTTGTGAGTCTCCTGCTCTCATAATGTGTAGACCCTCACTGTGTGCTTGTCCTGTTGTCTCCCTGCCCTTGAGACGCCCTTGTCTGAAAGTGCCTGCGCTGGGTGGATGTAATACTGGTGATACATGGTAAACTCCTGACCCGTCTGCACCGTGGCCTCTCTGTTTGATGCTATTACCCGGGCCTCTAATTGCTGCTGACATTCATTTACCCACTAAAGCTATCACCTTCCCCATTACAGAACTGACTCCTGCCTCAAGGTTTGAGCTTGTGTCTGAGAGGGGGTTATGTTTGTGTATGTGTGGTACATAGTTGAGTGGAAGGAAAGGTAAATGGTTGTATCCTGCTACTGTAACCAGCAAGACTTTAACCATACAACTACTGATCATTTATAGTAATCACTGAAGGTTTTCAAGTTCTTTTCCATGACTTGACACAATAAACTCTCTGTCCTATGTGTTGTAAAGCAAGCATCATCTTATCAGCAGTCACTCAGTATCACTGTGCAACTGTGCTTCAACTTATAGACCTACCTACATTGGGCCACACAGCACATTCAGTTAATTTTCTGTGTAATATTGTTCTTCTCTGAGCTACTTAAAACACTACTATCATGGTGATGGGTTGTTGATTCTACAGTATTTGGCTTTTTTATTTTTTGGAACAATCAAATCTCAAATTATGATGTGGACACATTATGGGTACAGCATCGCCCACCTTACCTATGTGATCAATGTTGGAGGTGATAAAATTGTTCTTAACGTCTGTGGTATATTAGAAATTGAATATCAGAGCTATTATCTATGCAGGGTCAGAGTCTGCCAGGTTGTGATTAAGGAAGAGGATGATCTGCACAGCTTAACAAATGTGCTGATAAGGTAGCGAGCAGTAGGCAGGAATAAAACAAAGAAACAAAGGATGCTGTTGAGCATGTTATCATGTCATAGATACATCAATTTGTAATTTAAGTTTTCTATTTTTATAGAAAAATGGTTTAAACTCTTCACATCACATTAAAGACTCCAATTGCTGTAATGTAACCAATTGCTCTCCTAAAGGTTAATACATTCATTACTCATGCTTTTTGGGTTGTCAGATTGTGAACAAGCTCTCTAGCTGGTGTTTATTCTCCTCAAGCATGGCATTTAAATTTGTGTTTTTAACTTTTCTGTTCATTGGGTGCAACCCACCAACTGACCTCTGACCTTACAGTGTGAACAAAGGCCATATAAACAATATTATATGAAAAAGGGTTAAATGATAAGTCTATTTGAATGTGCTTCTTGATAAATAGATAGCTTCCACAGCTATTTAGTGAATTTTAGCCCTTTTTATTTTTGCAATTGTATTGATTTATTAAACTCTCACTTCTGCCATTTTCATTGTCAGTTTTTAACAAAAAAGCTTTAAAGAAACATCATGTTCTGCACCATTCAAGCAATTGGAATTAAGGGCCTTACTAAGGACACCCTGTTGGTAAGGAAGAAACTTTTCACTTGTCCCAGATCACTAAATCAATGCTGGCAATCCTGTGGATCCAATTGGTGATGTTTCATCTCATGCCTACCTTTCTAACCACTTGGCCACTACTGCCCCAAAAATAATTAAAAATGATAAAAAATTCCCTCATCCATTGCTTTATCATAGTGACTACCCTTTCATTTTTAACAACTTGACAGGCCAGACACTGCTCTTATTAATGGCTGATGTACAAAGCATCAAAATGTATTTATTAGCCACTCTCAGAAATCCTTTATAAAAGTGCTGTGTGAGAAAGCAGTACTTCTCTCACATACAAGTCATATTCTAAAGAATAACCCCATCACAGCATCACTTTGTGTGTCAGTATTTGATGCAATACTCCACACATGAGAGCCTATGTATGTGCACTTCTGTGAGAGGGCCATTTGGAGAGCAGCAGGTCAATACACATTCATGGAGAGTGCATTTCCCTGAATGCTTCAACAGTCCGTAAAGCCTTAGTGCCACTTTCAACCATATTCTGCTTACTGCATTAATCCATCCTACAAAAGCGTCATTCTGCGCTTGGAGAGAGGACACTCACACACAGACACAGCAGAAGCCCACGTAGACACACATTTTCGCAGCTTCGGTGGCAGAAAATCCATAGCCCTTTCTGGGAGGAGGAATTCCATTAGATAATAGATATGGAATCCATCTCGATTCCCCACCTTATCTTCTCCCAGGGTGAGGGATCAATACTGAGGCTTCAGCTCAACTGCCAACAATAACCGGAAATTGATGGGACAGAGTAAGCAACATGGAGGTCCAGTAATGGCACTTTGTTGGCCGTCTCTGTATTGCAAATGAGAGGAGTTAATTGGTGAAAGACTGGTTTTACTAAAGAGGAGGATTGAGAGACGGTGTTGGGAGTTCATGAACCAACATATGAACTCCCCGCGAATTAGGAAAATGAGTTGCTGATTGTTCGGATAATTGCTGCAGATGTAGAAAATATACACAATTATACAACAGGTACTGTTTCACAGCTGAAACTAAGAAGTGGAGATTGACAGAGAGCTGCTCATGCATAGATATCCAGTTATCTGGGATAATGGGTGTGCACACTGTATTGGCATCTATTTTCCACAGAGCTGCAGAGTTTCATGTCAGAGTTGCCAGGCTCTGTGTTTATGGAGAATGTTGCTTAGCAACACATTCCAAACCACATTAGTATATGAGGAAAAGAGCTCAGTGGTGAGGTGACTTCAGGGTCAGGTGCTACATAGGCTCCATAGACAGGGGCACACTGATGGTGCTCACAGAGGGACATGGGTGGTTCCCTCCTTCCACATGAGTCATTCTGTGTTTGTGTACAGCAGGTCCCATATGTGGCAACATGTGGGTGGGTGGAGGTTGCGAGGTTTACAGCTCGCTGGTTCAGAGTCCGTTCTCACTGGGATGTTTACACAGCTTAAACAGCAACGATTACGTCATATCACAGATGGGTTTCAGTGTCTGAATGAAACCACGGAGAGCATGAATGAAACTGCAAATGTTTTCAACCTGTCTTTGTCCGGGAAAGTTGGGTGGAAATTCTAGCCACTGGAGTATTTAGGATCTTGGTGCCGATGGAGAGCGTACACTTTCTCTTTTGTTTTGGATTACACCGGCGCCTCTTTCATCTCCAGCCACGACATTTACAGCCTTGGGGCTCATTGACTCTCATTACTCATTTACTCTCAGTCATTATAAAGAAACTGTGAGTGAGCTGTTGTTAGGCTGCACCTGAACACTGCTGGTCTCAATCCATAATCTTGTTCACTGATCTCTGCATATCCATAGATAGTGTGTCCCCCCCAAAACCTGCTACCCCACATCATTAACAGGACACAACCAGCAGGTGGTGCTGTCCTCTGTGGTATCACCATGATTTCTGTGGTGTAAACATTTTGGCTCTTTTATTCATCCATCAGTTCTGGACACCTCACTGTATGTCTAACAGAGAGATTTAAACATTCAGATCTTGGTAAACCTCCATGGGTCTGTGCTCCTCTGCAAACAGCGAAGATTTAATAGATTCATACATGTGGTCATTTTAGGTATCAAGATACACAAATTGTGAGCAACACACATTTCTCTCTCTGATCTTTGTGCGCATTATCTGCAGTAATAGAGTCAAATCTTCACGGACAAATCCCTTTAATGTCATCCACATCGCCCAGGGGAGACCACCCTCATTGGGAGCAAGGAGGTGGGAGCTAATTTCAACCCACACAATAGACTCATCTCCAAGACTGCCTTGTTGGATCACACTATTTCTTCTCCTAAAAGACACTGTGTAGGTGTGTATATGGGCACGTATTAAATGGAGAACTGTGCTGTCTAAGCATTGCCACTCTGGGGAATTAGGGTCATGTTTTAATGCCTCTTGAATACTAATACCTGAAGATTGAAGCTTTCCATTTCCGGGACACATAACAGTCTAATCAGTCAGGGATGTACCAAACCTTCTGAGACAAGAAAGAATGCTCTCACAGATAAGATCATGCAGTAAAACTTGTTAGGAGCAAAGATCATGACGTGATCTTAGCTTTTAATTGAGTATTGAGCCTTTGTTGTGGAGCCACCCCTGTCTCACTCTCTGCCTCGCTCTCCTGCACAATGATGTCATCTGTGGGAAGGTATTTCTCTCAGACACAACCTGTCTGCTCCTGTCAGGGGCCACAGTAACTCGAGCTGCCTTTAAAGTCTGGGAGTGAGCACCGGACACTTGCAGACAAGGGCGTTATTTATTATTTCTGGAGGAGATTCAATACCTCCTCCTGCTGCTCTGCGGCTCTGAGCTCCATCCTGGACTCTGAGGCACAAAGCATTTGTCCTCCAGAGACACATGAGAAGTTGTGAGCTCAGCCACAGAGCACTTTGGAGAACTACAGAGTGGTACGTTGTATAACATGGTTTGTCATTCTTAATGTACAGTGGCAAGAAAAAGTATGTGAACCTTTTGTAATTTCATGGTTTTCTGCATTAATTTGTCATAAAATGTGATCTGATCTTCATTAAGAACAAAAAAACTGGAATCAGACCTGCACATCGTTCAGGAGGAATTTCAGCGCATTTTTTTCCTGCAGAACTGCTTTAGCTCTGTCCACCATACTTTATGAGTGGGATGATGTTTTCACGATGATATGCTGTGCCCTTTTAATGCCAAATGTAGTGCTGTGTGTTCTTTCCAAATAGTTCAACATAGTTTCATCAGTCCTCAAAACATTTTGCCAACACTGCTGTGCAGTGTCAGTGTGCTCTTTGGCAAACTTCAGGCGTGCAATGTCCATTTTAGTAAGCAGCAGCAGCTTCCTTAGTTGTGTCCTGCCATAGACACCATGCTAGTTTAAAGTCTTACCTATAGTAGACTCATGAACACAGATGTTAGCCAGTTCCAATGATGCCTTCAAATATTTGGCTGGCGCTCTGAGTTGCTTCTTTACCTCTTTATTGAGAGTGTTTGTTGTGCTCTTGGGGTCATTTTGACTGGCTGCCCACTTGTTGGTAGAGCAGCCATAGTCCCAAAGTGTCTCCATTTGTAGATTGTTTGCTAAGCTGTAGACTGGTGAATTTTTAAAGTCTTTACAATCACTTGCCAGTGACATACAAACTCTTTCCAGCTTTATGTAAATCAGCAATTCTTGATCGTAGATCCTCTGAAAGCTCCATTTGGCGAGGCATGGCTCACATAACCATCTTCTTCTTGTGCAGAACAAACTCAAAAAGTTTGAGTGGTTTTTGTCAGTCAAAGTTGCTCTAGTCCACACCCTCAAAAGAGTTTTCTTTCAGGTATGCTAATGCATGACTTCAATTAGCTTGTTGGAGATTATTCCAAGGATTCACTTACTTTTTCCACTCACACTATGAGGTATTTATGGTGTTATTATTTAAGGCACAATATATTTGGTAATACTCTTGACTTAGATGTAGATCAGATCACATTTTATGACAAATTAATGCAGACAACCATGAAAAGGTTGACAGGCCATAATTACAGATATTTGGGATGGCTAAAGCTTTTAAGCAAGCTACAGGTTCTGTTTATGTTGTTGTGATGCCAAATATAAAAGTCTATTAATCTACCATCTGCTCTAATATTCATACATATAAATATGCAATGTTTTGTCCCATGTGATTACGATGATATCTGGACAACCCAAAATAAAAGGTGAGGGTTATGTTTTTGAATGAATGAATGAGTTAAATGCATAGTCCTGTAATCTAGATGCACTGAATGTGCATGTTTGTTTACAGCACATATGATACTAATGTATGCACAAAATCTATAAATACCCTTCCAACAGCTGTAACAGAAGGAATTGGAACAGAAGGAACTAAGCGGTGGCTCTTGCAATACCATGCTCAGTGTAGGTATTGTTTCCACGTACACTGGAAATGTGTCACCTTGACACCGGCAGCCACACTCAATTGGAAATTTCAGTGGACTTGAATACAATTCACAAATAAACTCAGTTCAGTTTTTTCATGAATTGCCTCCAGGATCGGCAAATACTTAATAGACGTGAACAATCTGTATTTAAAGATGAGTCACTCTGACCAGAATGTTGGGAAGTAATGGGGCCATTGAAAACCAAGGGAGAATGAGTCAGTATGGCAAATCTGAAAGCACATTACAACAGATGTCATAACAAAGTATTTATATCTTTATACTAAGAGACACGAGATAAAATAGTCAATCATAGAGGATATTAATAACTTAGTTTAACAAATTAAATATGTCTTTGGGTGAATGAGAACGTGCAAAAAGTTGAATGAAGATGAGTTACTCACGCATCAGCAGAACAGATGCCACGCAATATTTAACATGCAGCACTGCAACAAAACCTTGCTTGAAAACATGCCTATGCCAAAGCATTCTGAGTTAGAGTGCAGCAATCGATTGGCTTAAAAGGTTATGCGGATCAATACAAAGTTGTTTTGGGCACCAGTGCTATTATATTAATGTCATCCTGAGAAATAGGCACTAGCTTAGGTGGCTTGTCTGCCAGCCTGTTTTCCTTTTTAAGTCCAGTTACAAGATCCTTATTTCAATGCAAAGATTTCTAATACTGAAAAGGCTGAATTAACAATGTTGTGAATTCTTTTGAGAGCTGCTCTTTGACTAGTGAGGTAGATAGTTGTGCAGTCAAGGATGACACAGAGGTTGGAGTGGTCACACATTTACTCAGCTCTGTCCATATCCCTCTGGCGCATGTTCCTCCCAAGGTCAGATACTGCATTGCATAATAATTTCTTAAAAAAAAAAAAAAGAAAGGATCACACATAGACATGCGTGCAAACATGCAAAGAACATTGCAACAATAAACGAAAGGAAAGGGGCCAAGTAAAAATAGAACTACAGCGGCCATCACCCCGAGCGTCAGACCACCACTCTTCACCTCACATCTAACTACTGGACAACTGAACAACCACGAGGGAATACATGCTTCATACATGTTGCTTGCATCTATCAATAGCATGAAAACAACCTATGACACCCACATGTTAGAGAGCCAAATGTCTTCACCTGCCTCCCGCCACCTTTTCTCTGCTTTCATTTACTTCCTTGTGTCATCCCCCTCTTCTCCACCTCCTTTTCATGGCCTGAGGGAGCTGTTAGCTATCTGGATGCTGGCGCTCTATTGTGAGCACTCATTGATTGCCTCTGTGCTCCCCACAGCCTACCGGGCCAGTCAGCATGGGGCCCTTGCTGTCTGCCTTATCTGCCACTGCTCAGTCGACATACACAAAAAAAACAAACAAACAACAAAAACACAGAGGAGAAACGGAGAGAACGATTGAGAGCAGGAGATGGTAACGTAGGCATAGAGAGAGAGAACATTTGTAAAAAGCTGTCCGAGCCTCCAGAAGCCAGCAGTCGTGTCATCTGTTTTCTGTCCCTCTCCTTTTCTATCAGCTTCTTGTTCTTCTCGCAGCCAGAGACAATCAATGGTGTACTCAACCAGACTTCTCTTGTCTTATTTTAAAATACTGCTCTTCTGCCGTTTCTCTGCAGGTGATGATCCATTCACTGCCCTGCATCATCTCTAGTTGTCTTGAACATGAACTCTTTGTTCCCGTCCTCGTCAGTCAGCTGCATTAGTTTCACACACATTTTGTTTGTTTGTTTGTTTTTAGGGGATATTCAAAATGAGAGTAACTACCATTCAACAGCTGTCTTCATACCAGGTTGTTGTCAAGTATGTGATTAGTCAGGTAAAAGGAAATTATATTTAAACAAATGTACATATTAATTACATTAACTGAATAAGCCGATTATAGAGAAAATTGCACACTATCTCTGTTGTAGACTGTGAATTGTGGAATTTCGCTGAAACGTTCTAATCTGATCATGAGTCTTTGCTGTAATAGTTCGGGATGGCATGTCAGATTATGGTTATTCATATATATAACAGTGGCTACCATAATAATCCTGGTTCAACCTGTTATATCACTGTTACTGTCCTTTGCAAAAAACCTGGTTAGAAGCTGACTGGGGTCAGAAAAACCTATTTTACACCAAGAGAAAACATTGTTTCTCTGTCCTAGAGCTATCAGTCATTCACTCAGTCCCTCTACTGTGATTCCCTCTATTATCAACTCATGTCACAAATGAGTTGACGATAGGACCTGTTAGTTTCAGTGTAGTGTTTTCAGCAGCAGGAGCCTGATGGTGGCGACAGCAGGGTGGCACTGTAAACAACCATCACACCTCTGTGCGAACCGGAGAGATTATGTCAGCGCGACTGAAAGTCTCCCTCCATCAAGTAGCTACATGAAGCCCCAGCAGCAGCCATCACTCTCCCTCCTGCCTCCACAGAGAGAAGCTCTGACACCAGCAGAAAGGTGGCCAAGAGAAATGTGCATCATTTTGTGTTTGAATGTGGATCAGAAGCCAAGTTTGGCCTCGATCGTTACTAATGTTCTGAGGTCTAAACAGTTTTCATATGTTAATTTGATACACTCCAACACAATGCAATATGTATTAACCTTGTCAGAGCATGCTTCACTGAGAGTTTCTCTTTTTATTCTCCTTTAATGCAGCCCTTTGAAAAACTGTGTATGAAATTGTGCACAGAGCCAAGTCAAGCTGAAGTCACCCCACCTATAATCCATCCATCTTGTTGGCAGCCATCTGGCCATATTATTTTAGAAACGCTGAGGCGCATGCCTTGCTATGAAAGAAAGGACTTCTGACAACGAGCCATTCTTTGAACTGAAGAGTGACCCGACTGGCTGCAGGGACACTAACACCCATAACAGGCCTTGTCGCCTTAAGTTGGCATTAAACAAAAACTTGATAGATGATCCAGAACAGAAAATATTATGATCACACTGAACGCTAAATAGCAAAAGCCAACAATGGATGTGTCAGTTGTTGACCCCGAGCTCTGGGGGAAGAGTAACACTGAAACTTATACTTGTCTCCTTTTGAACTGAAAAAGGCTCAAATGGTGTGAGAATCAGAAGCTCTGAGGATGTTCAGGATAGGAGGCGTAGGATGTGACTTATGCGAATCACAGTGTCAACATCACAGTTTCAGTATGACAGATGGAAAACATCAATAACAGAAGCGGTGCCAGAACAAAGGCATGGGTCATCTCTACGAGCCGTTTCCAGAGCAAAAAGCAGATGATGAGTTCACTGCTACAACACTGTGACACTGACTGCTCACCCAAACGCAATGGAAGAACCAAGCCCCTGAAATAAAAATGACTGACTGCCGGAGTCGGTGATGTCACTGTCCGCATTTGTCCCCATCTTTGCGGATAGCAGCTTCGTCCGGGGGGCTGGGGTGTCCTTGAGACACTGAGAGAGAAACTCACCCCCCCCACACACACACACACGCACACTCTTGCTGCTGATACCCTGCTCAGCCCGTCGCTGCATCAGTGTCACAAGCCCTGCAGGCAGGAAGCTGTGAGGATGGCAGCCCCTTCCTTCTCATCAAAGAGGAGAAAAGCCTGGGCCATGAGCTGCTGACAGGAATCTGACCCCTGTACCGACGGCGTGAAGGGAAATAGTGAATTACCCTTCAGCACACCTAATCGTGTCACCTGTATTGATGGTCTTGTATCTAAATTTATCAGCCAGCAGACACAAGGTGTTTGTACAGCGCGCACACACAAACAGACACAAGACCTACTTTTGCTGTTTGTTTTCTTTTTATTATTATGGTTTATTTGCAGTGACAAATCTGTCGCCCTAATATTCTTATTTTTTCTGCAAAAAAATAAAAAATAATAATAAAAACACAGAGGAAATAATAAAAACTGAGGAAATGCTGTGTGCAGGCACAGCATGGGGAGTGAGTGATTCTATCTGATGCACTGCGAGCTGAGCGGCCCTCCCTCTGGGCAGTTCAGCCTCGCTTGACTAGGAAGACAGAAGAGCGTGTGTGTGTGTGTGTGTGTGTGTGCGTGCGTGTGCGCCGTGCTTGTATGTGCGTGTCGGGAGGAGAGACATTGTTCCTTGACGTCACCGCTCAGCCCAGCCTGCCGCTGTTCTCAAACACGTCTTTGTTATTCCGAGGCTTCCACCAGAGACCGGCCATCCGCAAAACACGGAGTCCAGAGCTGCTGGAGCGGGGTGGGGGTGAGGGGGGGGGGGGGGGGGGGGGGGGGGGGGGGCGCAGGCTGCACACACACACACACACACACACACACACACACACACGCACACTTGCGCGCGCACGCACACGCACGAAAATGTAACTCATTCCCATCACCACCTAATTATTATAATTTGTATTATTAATAATAGTAACAACAACAACAACAACAATAATAAAAACAATACTACATGTTATTGGTATACTAATTATGATGATTGATAATTAATTATAATGATTACAATAATTGTTATTCCCTCGTTATCTGGAGATAAGAATATAAATAATGATGGCCGTTATCGGCTTCCGTAGTTAATAATAAATTGATAACACAAAATATCCATTAATAATAAAAGCAGCAATTTGTTTGCCAAAATGCAAACGCTCTTTGATTCCTGTTTCATGCCACATCTTGGTATAATTGTTGTTATTTTTAGGCTGTTAACTCGGTTGAGTTTAGTCTAGTTGACTTTATTTTTAACAAATTGCAGTTAAACTTAGTAATACGCTATTGTTGCATTAACTAATGGCTGGTTTGATTACAGCAGGCAGTGCTGAAGCAAGACACTGTAATGATCCAGAGCCAGACAATAGCTGGAGCCGGGAGCCTCGGTCCGCTCCAGTGCGCGTCGTTGCGCCTTTTACGCGCGGGTGTCGTTCCGCCGAAGTCTGGGTCGCGCTTTCGCGGCGACCGCCGAGCACGGCTCTCTCTGGTAACTGAATAGCCAGTGTAATCTGACACTTCAACTTGCCGTGCTCTACGGTAGTTGATTTAGTCACTCACTCGCACCGTCTCCGGGGTTCTCACGTCGTCTTTGAGAAGTGGAGCGAGCGAGCGAGCGAGCGAGAGAGAGGAGGACCGTACGCACGAGGTTTGGAGAAACAATACGCGGATCTGCCACGGAGGTCAGCGCTGAAAGTAAGTTTCGCGCCCGGTTATTTTCTTGTTGCAAAGCGGGATTTGAGTGTGTGTGTGTGGCTTGCTCAAGATGGGGTTTGCCTCCCGCTGGACAGATACTACCTGCTAACAATAGGGTGACCTCCTGGAAACCTCTAGCAGCGGCTGATGGACTCGTGTCAGGGGGGCAGATACTGGTTGCGTGAGCGGCGTTTACGCGGCGTAATATCCGTGCTTGTGTGTGTGTGTGTGTGTGTGTGTGCTTTTATATCCCATGTTTCTTGCCTGGTGGAGACGAGTTTGCGCTGGAGCCTCATAGCCCAAAGTCAGCGTGTCTGCAGGATCATTTCACGATCGGCTCATGCACATTGTGAAGACACCAGAGAGGAATGTGGTAGTAACTCAGTGATTGCAGGTCTCTCTCTCTCTCTCTCTCTCTCTGTGTGTGTGTGTGTGTGTGTGTGGGTGAATGTCTCGTTTCGATCAGCTGATGACTCGGTTGATGCTAAACTGAGAATGTATGTCACTTAGCTAACAGCCAGCAGTGTGTCTGAGCTTGTTGACTGTCTGCAAGGCTATTATCGGCTACCTGTTGTAATGCAATTAGCAGGCACGTCCATATGTTCCTGTTGTGTTAAAGTGCACTATGTAATGCAGCTCCACTGGCATTTGCCACCTTGATTTTAGCTGATAACACAGATTGTGTTGATTGGATCCTCTGAGGGATCATGGAGAGATCAGTGGCCCCTAGTGTGAGGTCATGGATACTCCTGAGCATCTGTGACTGTGCCTCTAGTGTGGCTTTCTAGTAAAGTGAGAAGTAGTTTTGTTCACAGTGAGTTTAATCTGCTGTCAGTGTTTCTATTATAAGCTGTGACTGTGCTGGCTGCGTCCACTCTGTCCACTAATCTACCTGCACTGGATCCTACACACCTACACACACACTCTCTAGTACAAATGAGTTTGTACGTGTGGTTTCCTTGATCTCAAACCGTGTGAGACCAACAGTACCACATTTTCGAAACGCTTCCGCAGCAGAGTGGATGAGCTGCTCGGCTCGGCGTAGCCTTCTGCCTAAAGTCTGATGGACCCTCCCCATCAAATTCCTCCCGTCTGGGATGTGAAGCCAGCCGGGGCAGAGTGCAGCAGAGACGGGGCACCCAAAAGGAGAAGGAGGAGGAGGTGGAGACTTGTGCCGTTTCATTACCAAGTGCTCTCTGCTACAGGGCAGTTAAACTTTGGAAAGGGGTGACATACTGTCTTTACGCTAGTTGGTAAGAAGCTGAAGTTGAAGGCAGCGTGATTAGGAGCAGAATCGGCACAATCAGAGCAGCAAATCCGCAATTGTGTCAAAGTGGTGGAGTTTGAGATGCCAAAAAATGCTCAACAATATCTAATCTATAACCAACCACATCTTAATGTTACTATAGTGCTATCATCATAACACAGGAGAGATTACAGTTGTGGATATTCAGTCTTTCATCAAACACCAAAAACTCTTTTTACTAATTAAATCTGACACATCTGAGAGCACTACAGGCTTAATACAGTCTGTATTTATTGCAGGAGAATTGCATTGTATTGCAGGTGCTCCTGTTATTGTGTCCACTCCCTGCATGGCGGTCTCAGTCAGAACGTAAACAGATTGTGAATGGGTGCACCCTCCAGTGTCTCCTTTCTTGGTAAATTTAAACTGGTGATGTAATGAAATTGTTTCAGCAGCAACACTTGTCAGCAGCACCACATTAATTAGTGCTGTTCAACTCTTCTTCTTCTTCTTCCTCTGAGGAGCCAATAGCGGCTTTAAGTCATCGCAGCGAAGCATGAAAAGAAAGCGCACTTGTTCAGAGTGGGTTACCTGATAAATTGTGAAAGAAAGAGGGCAAAGGAATTAAAGCCATCTGCAGATGTTTGAAACTCAGTGTTTGTGTGTGAGTTTTTATTTATTTCTTTCCTTCTGTTGTCCCTCATGGGGCCACTCAGCAGCCAGCCAGCCAGCCAGGCTGTGAGACAAGACAGAAGAGCGTCTGATTCACTAAGCAGGCTAAAGGTTCCAGTAGACTCACTTTGAAATCAAATTTGGGGGGTTTCAAAGGCTGTCTAAGAGAGAGCTGGGCGCAAAATGCAAGTGCTCAGTGTGACTGCATCTCCTCTGCTGCGTCTGTGCCATAATGTGAAAGAACGATGTGACGGGAAAATGCTGAAGTCTTAAATGAAGACAGGAAGACGACACGTGCACTGGCAACGCCACAAGTTGCAGCCACACATGATTGTTCTTTAATCCAATTGGAGTGATGACTGTGCAGTGTGGCTGTTTTCAAATGTATTGGTATCACTTTTAGCAGTATTATTCTAACAGGCATCTAATACATCTAGACGTAACAATCTATATCATAAATTCAGCTTTAACCGCCTGCACCATCTAATCACTCGATCGCACACGCTGATTATTCACAGAAAGCACTAAGGCACTGAGTGCACCTTGCTTTGTGTCTTTTAACCCCTGTCGAGAAGCGAGTATGCACGGGGGGGAAAAAACAACTAATTACTTTAGTCTGACTAATTTGCTTTGTGTTACTCAGCAATTTACCAAGTTGCTGCTGTTTACCGCGTGTCGGCACAGCTGCAGCCCGCTAAGTGAATGAAACCTGGCGAACGCTGAACAATGTTTTGACAACCTGACATTTCGTCTAGCTGTTCACGTTGGTTGGAGAAGCGCTGTGAAATCCTCGCTGCCTGTTCGCTTGACATGGATTCTTGTAGTCTGGTGTCTCGCCATGAGCCCAAACCCACCCACTCGTGTCCTGAGCAGAAGTCAGCCTTTGTTTCTGTCGCTCTCTCTCCTTCCTTCTCTCTCTCTGTCTCACTTGTGGTTCGACTTGGCAGTACTTTTCATCTAGACAGGGCCTTTGTTTTCAATGTGCCTATTTTGGTCTTTTAATAAGGAAAAACTTGTGTTGCCTCACAGCATTTTAAAGACTAATTTTAAGAGTTGGGGCTTGGAGGGAGCTACGACTTAAAGTGTTCAGTTTGAGCTGAGGTTGTGCCCTCATGTCAGACACTTAACTACTTCCTAAATGTTGTTGTAATTCTACCCATAAGTCTACAGTTAAGCTCTCTTCAAGTTAGAACCTGGTAATTGCAGTGTAACTAATACAGCTGATGCAAGTCGTGCTGCTTATTGACCGTGATGACATCAGTCGACCAGCAAGAGGTGCAGGGATAAGAAAACCTCAATGCCATGTGCCTGTCACCACTGTCCATCAAGCTGCAAACCTTGCGCTGAGGTTTGGCTTGTGGCTGAAACATGGCTGGTTAGACCGCCTCCTGAGGTGACTGTAAAAGTCAGGAGAGTCACGGTGAATGATGCAGAATCTTTGCAGCAAAAGCATTTCACCTCATGTTGCAACAAACGGTGTTGTTTGCTGATCAACTGTGGCTGTGCTGGCCGGTTCCCAGGTGTGTGAAACAGGGCGGTGCAGTTCAAGAACACTCGGCAAAACCCTTCACTGAATAAATAAACATTTGGTGTGTTCCACTTCTTGTAAGCTGCCTGTCAAGTGAAATGATTTTGCCTTGAAATGAATATGCTGCGTCTTTGCACACTGTCTGTCACCTGTTGTGTTGTTAACGCGCATCTGTTTAAATGGTTTAATATCAGCTTATCTTCCTTTTCACTTCAACTTTGAGATCTCCCAACATTGGGGAGATGCAGTCCTCCTAAGTGCTTTTTATTTTTATTTTTTTTTGTCCCAGAGACAAGCGAGTGAAACAGAGTGCAGAAAGGGAGAGTGGAGATAGAAGTTGCTGGCCCACCCCTGTCAGCGTCTCATGCATGTTTGATTTGATGTTCTTTGAGAAACGAGTGCGGGGGATGTCACAATGGCCATGTCCTGTTCCCATCCGTTGAGAGACTGGGGCCCTTGAATCATAAATGACACCCGGCCTCACCGGGAACAATATGAGAGCCCGCACAGGAGGAACAAAATGTTCCCTCTATCCATCCATCCACTCGCCCACCGCTGCCGCCTGCACTCAAGACTTCTCACCATCGCAAGCAATTACCCTCACTTTTTTTTTTTTTTTTTTTTTACTGCTGATGAAATCCTCACAGAGCCTGTCTCAGCTGTGAGCCTGTGTCGGTGAGACGGCAGGAGAAAGGGGTAGCAACAGAGAGGGAAAAGTGATAGTATGTGTCTCAGTGAGTGGCGTTGGCGTGTGTCTGTTTGGCTTGTAAATCCTGTTTAAGCTAAACAAACTCATTGTCCTCATCCTCCAACTGCGTGTGCTGTGTGTGCTTCCCCCCCCGCTCCCTCCCGTCTCCTCATCTCTCTCTCCCTTTCCTTTTGAGTTGTAAGTACAGTCACTAATTAGTCCCCTCTCCCTCTTCATGCTGGGTCAGTGGGTTTACGGTTTCAGCACTGATCTGCCGTGTTTGCCTTGTCTCTCCTGATACCGGAGCATGCCTGCAAGCCAGCGCAGACTGCAGCCTCCTCCAAGAGGTCTTCACACCTTACACAGTGTCCCACATGGGTTCATTTGCCAGACAGCCACTTAGGACTGTGCTCGGGCGTGCTCTCATGCAGCTTGCCCGGAGCTTGAGTGCATGCCAGGTATTAGACTAACCAGTCCGGCGAAGGCGAGCGTCTGCTGGGTCGAGTCAATCAAGAAGTTAATATCTGCTGTTTCCAAACAACATTTTGAAGAGGTTTCCAGATTATGTGAATTAATTTTAAATACACTGTCGCTACCCTCTGCACAGCATGTTGCAAATTGTTGCAGCTTATAGCCTGTAATGAATCTTTTTCTAAGTATATTGTGCCACATGCTGTGTTTATAATATCATTTGTGCTATAAACAGTCTCTTGTCTAGTCGGCACTGTTGTCTCTCAGAGTGAACAGTGATGCAGATTTTCTGGTGGAGGTTGCGTGGGAGATGTGAGTGATGGCAGAGCTTCTGTGAAGGCGGTCGAATTGTCTCCAACATGGCCTCCAGGGATACATACTTCCTTGTTTTCGGACAAAGTAAATTAACTAGGATTTACTAATGCAAACAGACAGCATTTATTCTTCTCCTGCAATGGCAGTTATGGTGTGTGTGTGTGTGGGTGTGGTGTGGTGGTGGTGGTGGTGGGGGTAGGTGTATGCAATATATGCTCTCGAATAGCACAAATTCAAACATGTGCATGGAGAGCAAAAGCACAATAGTGCACAGTAGCTTTCATTCTTTGCAGAAGTATATATTAGAAGCAAGTATTCAGTTTGGAGGCAGAAGGAAGCTGTGGTCTGTTAATTAAAGCAGTTTTTGTTGTTATTATTATTATTACCCTCCATCAAATCATGTTGGCATATAATCTTGAGCACCACTGCCCTGCTAAAACCACGTTCTCACTGCTTTGTGACATTGCTCAATGACAGAAAAAGTATTTTACTGTGTGCAGTGTGTTTGCCCGCTCGGTGCCCTCCCCTCGGTTTTGACACTGGCAGTTGAGCCAGGCTCTTTCCCAGGGTTCTAAGCACTGACATCCCTTTCATTTTCCCGCCTGGGCAGCTCAGATAAAGGGGCATATTTTAAACGTTTGTGTGGATACACCGACTGTAAAGAGAGACGGACTGGTGGGCCAGGGCCGAGCTACAGCACTGACTTCACAGAAAGAGAGAGAGAGAGACGGAGAGAGAGAGAGACGGGGAGAGAGAGAGAGAGAGAAGGTGGATGATGAGGAGTGAAACGAAAAAAAGAGACAAATAATTTGAATTTAAAAGTCCACTTTATGATCTCAGCCATTTATAATTTAGTGTTCTGTAACAGTCTGTAACAGGCCCAACTTTTTACATTTTACTAACTTTATCTGCTGTCACACTGCAGATAACCCATCTCTCGTTTTTTCCAGGTCTATTACAGGGGCAGTGTGCTTCGCCACTTTTTTTCTAATCTTCCCTTGTTGAAAGTACGTCCTCCCAGCAAACCAAAGCCACAGTCGAAGCCATCATTTATCATATCAGTAATGAGACCAGGCTAATCGTGTGTATTCCGGAGACAGCAATGATACACCGCTTGGCTCTTGCCAGGGATCAGCCTCTAAATAGTGTTTATCATTGTCTCCCAGGGCTCTTTAATTATCTGGCAAACATTATTGACAAAACACCAAGGGTCCCTGTGTTTTATGATTTTTAAAGCATGCAGGGTTAATCAGAAATATGTCTGTTATCGAAAATATTTGAGCTTTTTATTTTGCATCCTTAAGATGGTATTTTATACATAAAAACTGATTATTAGGTGCATATTAGAATAAAAAAGCAAATAATGTTTTGGGTTTGGGGAATAGGATACAGAAGATAAAAATCAGATCCTTAATTTTTCAGATTTACGTCTCCTCAGTCAATTTTCAAGCAGAAAGAAGAACTGGAACTTGTTAAAAGCTCCACTTTGTCTGTTCCCACCTCAGCAACCACCCATTATTCCAGATTACATGCATTAGCAGCATCGAATACAGTTATTACCCATCTCAGCCATATTGTTTTCACAGCCATCCTGTAACCTTTACTTGGCTGCCTGATGGGAGCTGAGTGGAATGAATGGCATGTGGTGACATTGTTAAAGATACACGTGAGGACATCACACGTTTCATGTCTGACTCATTTATTTGGAGGAGTAAGGGGGAGAAGGAGAAGGAGGAGCAGGAGAGGGGGAGGCAGTTTGCCATACCACAGCCCGACCCACAACATCTTGAGGCTGTTGCTCAATGTCCCACTAATGCGTGTGGCTGCAGTCTGAATGGAGCAAGCTGACGTTTGAGTCTGTGCTGGTTAACGATGGTCAACAACAGCAGCAGACACAAATATGAATTAGGGCCAAACAGTATGTTACCTCCCCCCTCACAGCCACACACACACACACCCACCCTCTTTTCCTTGTCATGTCTCTGTAACCACGTCTCTCTGGATATCATGTCAACATGATTGTATAACAGGAGAGGTGTGTCTCATTGATGGTTGCATGAAATCACTTTTGCTGTGCTGTGTGTGTGTGTGTGTGTGTGTGTGTGTGTGTGTGTGTGTGCACGTTGCCTTGAAATGTGTGCATGAGCAAGAGCCAGAGAGAGACAGAGAGAGGGAAGTGGGGGTAGCAGCAGCAGCAGCAGCAGCCGTGGTGGCTTGGGGTGAGGTCCTGCCCTGATTTTCTCTGGAATTCCTTTGTTTTGGGAAGCCAGAAAGGGGGAAACTGAATCTGCGTAGCCTGAGGGTCTGTGCTCCTTGAGAATTCTCCACACACACACACACACACACACACACACACATCCCTCTGCCGCCAGCTCTGATGGTTTTAGGGGTGGCTCTGTTTTCAAAGCTTGAAACAGCCAAGGAGTTTTTCACCTTCTAGAAAAAGTAGAGTTAAAAAAAAAAAAAAAAAAAAAAAAAGCCGCACCAGGCCTCAGCCCAGGAGGGACTCATGCTACTCAAACATAAATTTACTCCATATTTCAGGGCTACGGAAATTAAAGTCAAATGTAGATCCTGTAACTCGGGGCACAGAAGATACCTTTCAATGAATATAGATGGAAAACACCAGCAGAAAAGGCGCTTTCCTCATTCAAAAGCTAATATTAATGAAAAGCTTGGTGCAGTGGTTGCCCAGTGTTTCCATTTTTAATGATTCTCCTTTGCAGATTAAAGAGTTTTTAATGGCGTTTCATGGCCACCGGAATGAACAAGGCTGTTGTAGAAACGTTCTCCGCTGCTCTTGCAAGCAGCTAATTTTCACCTTGCATTCATGGCTCATTAAATCTGATAAACCTCGGGTAATGGTGTTAAAATTGTACAAAGGTATCTCCACTTATTCTGTGCCACAAGTTCTCCATGACCAGATCCTTATCTTGCTGTCTGTAGCTTTAAGTAACTAACTTCCTCAAAGCAGAGCTTTTTCCCTCTCGTTTGAAGGGCACTCGTGTTGAGCGGAGGGGGAACTCAATAGGCTTGTTGCCTGCCTCTATTGAGCCAGCTTCATTCTTCGCTGTCCCCTGTAACATGCAGGAGGGGTTTGGTGGAGGGATGTGGTCACGTGAACAATAATAGTGTTCGTGCTGGTCCCTTTCAGGCTGTCACAGTAAATCTGTTTGACTTGTCACTTTCTAAATCATTACGAAGGCTAAAAGCCTCTCTATTGGATTGTGGCGGAAGGGGGGAGGCAGCAGGTTTCCTTTGTGCCTTCTTGACGATGATGATAATCAACTTTGTTTCTGGCCATCCTGCTATGAGGCTATAATTAGCTCCCTTCTTCTCTCTTCTCATCTGCTTTTTTTCCGTGTTGTTCCTCAAAGCGGAAGTAGAGTGGGACATTTGTTGTGCAGAGGTCATATGTTGAGTTTTGTGTAGCGGCATAAAAAGCTTCTAAGCACTGTCTTCTTTAGTTTTATCCCTGTTTCTGCTCAAGATTCAGACACAAACTTGTTTTTTTTTTTTTTTTGCTCCATGCAGATTATTTATCGTCTTAACAGCCTCCACATTTAAAAAATTAGCACTGCTAGTGATTTAGTACGTGTAAGGTCTCCTGTTCCTCCCCGGGACAGTCAGGGTGCGAGTCACACCTCGGGGTATGTTTAAACTTGTAGTGCCACTATCTGACCAAACTGGTTGCTGTCTGACAGAAACACGACAAAGTGGATCTTGTCCCGTGAATGACGCCTGTGCAGCGTGATGTCTGATTTCCGACAGCAAGCTGTCCTCATCCGTCCGTCCTTCCCCTCTTGGTTTTATTTCTCTCCATTTTCGTTCCATCCTTCTTCTCCTCTATGCTCACCCTGTTCTCTCCCTTGTGCTTTTTTTTTCCTCCCTCTCTTCTTTGGTGTGTCTGCCAGCAGCACTCATGCCTGGAACAGAGCGCTAGGGCAGACATCTGTCGCACAGTGTCCCTGATCTGATCTGTGGCTTGAAGCATCGGGGTCATGAAGAGTAGCAGCCGCCAGTCCAAACACCATGGGAGACAATCTGAGAGCTCCGTCTCTGTGTTTTTGGTCTTCTTGTGTCTCTGCTTCTCTGTCTCTCTCATTAAAATTCACATTGCTCACAGCCGCGCGCACACCAGGGTATTAAGCTGTTTGTTGTCTCTATGTTGAGCATCTGTCGTTTGGACTGTATAAAAGTCAAACCAGGCTGGCAGTGTACCACGTCTTCCTGATAAGGCTCTTTCTTAGACTCACAGGTGCAAAGAGTAGACGGAAATGTCAGTTTTATCAGACTGTTTGTCAGCTGCAATGATGCGCAGTTGATCTGAGAGAGAGGATTTTGACAGTTAAACTGGATCTTTGTGCCTGGGGCAATACCATTAATAACAAAACCAATGACAGAATAAACAAACGAGTGTTAATTGTGGCTGCTCAGTTATGTTAGAGAAAGTGTAACTGTGGATTGACATGCACAGTGTCTGCCAAGTTTGATACTTCGCATACCTTTTTGAGGGATTAATGGCCGTGTATTGATCTCCCTCAGTGTTTTGACATTTCTTGATGTTGCAGTGGCAACTTTCTTTTCTCAGAGTAAGTGCATTTGTGCCAAGTGACAAAACTGGTGAATACCCAGCAGAAATGTTGAAGAGGGACTGTCACAGAACCATAGCAGTGTTTGTGCATGTTGTAACTCATTAACTACTAATCACTTACACTGTATTTTACGTGTACATACATTTTTTTTTTATGTTTTCGGATTGATTTCCTACCTTCAAGTGTGCAATTTCTCTCAGTTCATTTTACTAATTATGAAATGCAACTTAAAGAGACTTCAAACCAATCCATCACAATCCACAGTGCACAGAGTATTTAAGTGCCCTTAAGTTATGTTCTTTTTCAGTTTTTCAGTGATGCAGGTGAGAGCAGAGAGCAAAACGTCATTTGCATTTGGGAGGTGATGCATTGGAAGATGCTACAACATCTGAGATATGAGAGCAACATTTGTGGAAACGCAGGAAACAACTAAAATCACATGCTCTTTTTCACATCTGTGTTTACTCACTTGCCACTCCGATTTGATTTGCTGAGAACACGGCTTGTCAGAGCTGTGCATTTTCAGCTTTCACTTGTCGGCTTTGAAAATGGTTCTCGCGCTCGTGTCGAGCGTTCACATTACATGCTCAGTGGAGGATAGTCCTACTGAAACAAGATTCAGCTCTCTACAGGTTGATCAGGTGAATTTAATGGAAACAAAGGCTGCCTGCAAGTTTGGAAATCAAACTATAAACTTGATCTTTTTTGGAAACCATGTTACTTATGAGGAACCCTGTAGGCTGATGAAGAGGTTGACTTATAGGTGCCTTCAGAGTAGGTTTTGATTTATAGTTCAGAGGGCATTTCACCTGTTGATATCACCTGCTCAATGCTAGAAAGTGTTGTATATCAGTGAGGGAGTAGAAGGGTTGGATTATTTTGGGGTGTAGTTATAGGTTTCTAAAACAGAGAGTACTGCTCAGTCCTCAGTCTTGCTTAAACTTCAGTCTCACTTGTTGCCATGTACGTGCCCATTTTTGTTTGTATGCCTCTGGTACTGGAAGCTGACAAAGTTATTGACAGATGATACAGCTCGGAGTCATTCTGTCCACTGAGCACAACACCTTTCATTCACTGAAATAATCTGAGATATGGGCAACGTTGCAAGAGTCTACAAGTCCACTGGTATGGTCCTTTAAGATAAAACAGTAGAGCCATTTGTTGTAACTCCATGCCACAGCAACGCAGAGCTTTCCAAAGCTCCTGAGTCACCGAATCTGAAACTGCTTTGATTCAGCTCATCTCATGTGAGTCAGCAGAGTCAAAAGTAAAAGGCTAACATGTGTGACAAGCAGATTAGCCCCTTTTATGAAGCCTGGTCCCTTTCAAAAATGAATATCTTAACATCTTGTTTACTTAGTACCAATCTCTTAGATGGAAATCAAACTGGGATTAGATAAATGGTAGACGTGGCTGTTATGTTTTCAAAGATAATTGGCCTGTGACACGGTATTGGCTGGAGCCCAAGCCAATGATGGCTACATGATCTGAATGGGAATGCTTTTTAAAGTGCAGAGAACAGTAAGATTCAAAATAGATGTTTACACAGGGTGGATGTACTGTATATTATCAGTGCATAGAGCAGTCCCTCCGTAGCACTGCTGGCTCTGGTGTAAAGTTAGTAGAGCCAATGTACAATTTAAAAACATTAAAAAAACTAGCTACGCTGCAAATTTCAGATAACATTCACTAAACAAATATTAGCAGGCTGGCTCTGTGCATTAATTCAATTCACTTAGAGTACAGTAGCCAGGGTTCACAGTATGCTTTCCTTGTATAAATCTCTTTTTCATGGGTTCATATGTTTGCACAATGGCTACACGTCTTCCACACACATTTATAGCTTTCATAGAGTCAAATTTGTATTTATTATATTAGTTTTTTTTTTTTTTTTATTTCTGATCGATCACTTCATGCAAAAATGTTCTCCTTCCTGATTACTGACATGTCTGAACTTGTTGCTGCCGGTCGACTGGTTCATGAACTCACCCTTGTGTTGACACTTTGGGTTCGTGGCAAATGGTGTTCATCAAAAGCCACTCAAAACATAAATACTGGATTTTAGCTAGAATATTTTTTTTATTATCATTGTTAGAAATTTCAAATGTTGCTTCAGCCTTTTTGCTTGATGAACGACTTCATCATGCATTTTCTGTCCACTAAGCAATTAGCTATTTAAGCAGTGTACTGCATGTCAATGCCTCCGTCCATGTCTAAATAAAAGCAGTCGTGTGTCGTAAATCCAGATGCATCCTGCTTACTTTTGCACCTGAACTCTTGAGGCTAGAAATGTTTCCAACAGAAACCTCTTTGTGTCCTCTCGGCGCGCCTGTTATGCAGCAGCCTGGAAAAAGGTGTTTTATACTGATGACAGGCAAGGTCGAGTCAGTGAAACAGGACAGTGCAAGTGTGTGGGGGAGCGGTGGTGGGGGTGTGGGGTGCCAGGAGGAGAAAGAGGGGAAAAGAGAACGTGAAAGAGAGTGCCACTGCAGCTCTGATGCTGTACCACCCGCTACTCGCCTACAAATCAAACAGAGCGGAGTTGCTGCTGGCACTGCGCCATGACACTGATCACTGGCACACAGAACACTGTCAAAACCATCTTGATGGGTAATTAGGAATACTCAGTCATTTCTGCTATCACTTAAATGCCGCGCTAATGTAGTCTAGTAGGTATATGATGATCATGCGGTATTTGAGGCTGGTGATGTTTGATGAAATGTTGCAGCGATAAAGTGCATTTAACACAATGTAACCCCGACTGGACTTTGAGATTGAAGGATCTTGGCTGATCCCTTAAAGTCAGTCCAAAGCAGTAAACTCTAGCTGACTCTGGTCTGTGTGTGTGTTTTTATGTGTGCGTTCAGCGCTGTGTGTAACCTTCTGGTTGTTTTAAAGGGTAGAAGCAGCGCTGTGGCTCTAGCCTTTAAAACGCTGATGCACATCGTGTCCTGCGTGACTTTGACCAGGCAGGCCTTGCAGCTTTACAAAGCGGGGCGAGCTGAATATATAGATATATCACGCTTTACACAGCTCTGCATATATACAGTAAAAGGAGAAACAAAGTGGAAAAACGGTGGCTGGCAGGCTGTGTGTCCTCTCCGCTATTTAAACATCTAGAATTTTCCCATTAACCCCCATCACTCGCAAGAAGACCTCAGCTAAAATGCCTACTTTTTACACTTGTGCTGTGGACAGTTTCGCAATTTGTGCTGTTATTATCCTAATTTGCACAAGCAAAATTGAGAGAAAAAGAGAGAGCACATCGTGTGCCCTTTGATTAAGTGGGGTGTTTGAATGTGGGTCCTCCACCTTCAAGAGAGATTTGATACTTGAGGGGTTGAAGTGTTTTTGATGGAAACTCCATTAATGATTGATAACAGGAGGAGAGCGGTTAAAAATCTCCCAGCTCCAGCACAATCAATTATTAAAAGCTCTCTCCTTGCATTCTGGTGGCACATAAAATATCAGTCACCATCTTGAAATCTTGAGTTGATAATATCTGTCAAAGGAATTAAGGCTTTGTATTGATTTCCTAAAATTCTCTTTATCTGGGGATTGTATGCCGTGCATTTTGCAACCGATTGCAGCATTCGGCATTGGCTTGTTGCGCTTACATCTCATCAGAGGAAAGCACTTGTAAGACATTATTACAGGTTGATGTTTCCAATAATTGAATGAAAAGCCTAGAAGATAGCATATAACTATTGTGTAGGTATCAGGTTAGGTTAACATTGTGCTACAGCATATAATTATAACAACATAATGTCAATTTAACATTTGGTGCCAGATAAACTTAATATAACCTTTAACGGATCCCCCGTTCCTGATATAGTTCGGGTTATGCTTTGACATCACTGTTCTTCTACATATCTGGGTTTTATCTTGCGATGCCACACAATGTCTCTGTGTTTATGGTGGGAATCTCACATACCACATGTCGAGTACGATGTCAAGAAATGGAGTGGATGTCTGAAGTGCTGCTGGAAATTCATGTCAGCCAGTGTGTGAGTGTGTGTCAGCGCAAGCAGTAGAAGTTCTGCAGTGCTGATTTGAGCTGCATGGAAACGAGCTGACAGGCCTTCGGGCTTCTCTGTGCCATCGCCAAGGTTCCCCATCAGTGCTTGCAGAGGGAATTCTTTCAGAAAGCGCCACTGTACTTCCACACCGGAGTCCTGATTAAGTCTTTATACATGCATGTGGCAGTCACGGAGCGGAGCGTCCAGCCTCTGTGCTCAAAGTGCTCCAAGGCTGCTTCAAGGCACATGAGAGTAGATGTTTTCATGACCGTTGAAGTGTTTGTGGAGCCTTTCTGAAGGTAATGATTATGACTGGCACACATGCAGAGAACACCTGGAACTGCTTCTGTTTGATGCCCTGTTTTTGCGTCACCCTGATTTACTGGTGTTAGTATTCAGGTTATTCATTTACTACACGTGGAGCCCTACAACACCGTGTGCACATTGCTTTGTTCCTTGCAGCAACAGCAACCTCAATCTGAGCCAAGTAGCTAAAAATGCTCCTGGAAGCGTACGAATATGAAGCGTACATCAAGGAGGAAGGATGTATAGATGGTGATGAATGGTGACAGTAAATGAGAAGAAAGAATAAAGTGATAGCCGTTCTTATCTGTGCCCTGATTGGTGTGTCTCATCAAAGCAGAGAGGCTCAGTGTGCTGCCCGTCTTGTGTCAACAGTGGTGTATTTACATAAACAGTTTCCTGTCAGCCGAGGCTTCTGTCCTGAGAGCACCAGGAGCTGTGACGGTGAGTCAGTGTGATTAGATTTACAGATGGAGATTAATGTGAACAGAGGTAATGGCACAAAGGCATAAATTGCAAAGAACAGGCTGGAAGCACTGTGCTTGACCTTCTGTATAGTGATAATAACGCGAGGATCAGATACACTCCTACTGGGGCTGCAGCACCAGCATGCTTGAGTGCAGACTCAAGCATGCTGGCGCTCCAAAATGTGCACGACCATATTGCACGCATGTGTGTGCGTAAGGTTAATAGGTGGGGCAGTCAACAGTGGAGCACATTTAGTTGAAAGCGACAGCTTATATAAAGCTGTTACCTGGTGCTCAGGTCTTTTATTTAACTGGGAAGTGAAACCTGTCTGCCTGCCTGTCTGCATGTCCGTCTTCCTGTCTGTCCGTGCACTGCGGAGTGTCAGCAGGGTTATTAGAAGAGCCCTATGGCTGCCACAGATAAGGCCTGTATGGGTGCTGCTACTGACAGTGCTGCCTGCCTGCGAAGCAAACACGAGTGGCCTGGCCGGGGGGATTACTGCCTGCTGCCATTTCTGCTGATGCCTTTCTTTATGTTATCCTCTCCAGTCAGATGTGCTGCATTTGAATTACTTGGCTGATGTTGTAGAAATTGAACTCCTTGAAATCTCCCCCTGCATACAAATGAAGGCGCACAGATGAAAAACTCGCACGACACAGGACTTTCTCCGTTTGTTGGTCTCCTTGTCTGCCTTCTTTTCTTTCCTCCTTCTAGTGGCCATAACTGGTTATTTACATGCTCTGTCACTTACTGGGAGGAGTGATGCTGATGGGTTAGGAGGCTCACTAATCCACTCTGCTGCTGTCATTAGAGAGAAGCAAACAGACTATTACCACCTCCTCCTCCTCTTTCTGCTCATCATAAGCCCCCCCCACCCCAAACACACACACACACACACACACACACTTGCACACGCAGCTGTGATGGAGAGTGCCTCTTGTTTCTTTAGCGCTCCTGAGTGGATCCCTGCTTTGGTAATTGATCCTGTTTGCTACATGGGGAGGGGTGAGAGAGAGAGAGAGAGAGAGGCCCTAAGTGTTGTCAGTTTGCTGCATTAATTTTTCAACCGTGGCCATTGAGGCTAGGGTGGCGGAGGAGGGGCCCACCGCAGAGCTCGATCAGAGGAACCATACTGTACCGAAAGCTGCTGCTGCCTTGTCACTGTAGACTTTTATTGCTGTTTATTGTCACTCATTCGAAAACAAGTTCCTTTCTGTGAGACCCATTTATGATTCAACTGGTTCGTCTACTCAGTCCCAGCCTCCTGCTGATGACAGATTTGTTTTCCTGCTTCTCCTCCTCTTCTGTGGCTCAAAAATAGCCTTCTGGTGGTTGTGTGACTTGCGCCTCTTTGTCTGGGTGTTTTTGTGCCTTCTCATGGCGTACAGTATGTGCAGCTGATAATAGACAGACCTCACTCTGTGCTTTTTGATCTCCGCTCTGGTCGCTGACTCACTGGTGACGTCACAAAGCCAGCCGAGAAGGAGGACTGGACGGAAAAGGAAGAAACCACTCTGAGATTTTTACTGCTACTTGCTGTTATTACTCAGAATCCCCTTCCCCAGTACTATGATTAGTACCAATTTTATCACAGGTAGAAGGGATACTGCTAAGTGATTTCTGTGTCCGTCAGAGCCACGTTAACAACCACATCCGTGAGTCATTAAGAGGTGCTCACAGCCACCAAGGACGTCACTGCTGACATTTGTTTCAGACATGAGTCATAATTCTTTTTGCTTTTATTTAATACTTCCTAAGCAATGTGAGTGTGACACGTTACGGTTAACATCTCCAGTTTCTGTTTTATGGCGGGAGATGTAAAGTAGCTGGGCAGCAGCTCAAAGCTCCTCACAGATGTCATGCAAAGCATCTAAAAATGCTTTGTGATGATGCAGTTCGTATAGCACACTGTGGGGAGAGAGCTGCCTGGAGGCGACGCAGGAGTTAAGTCATGATCAGCTGAGTTACAGCACACAGAGTACAGTGCCCAGGGAGCAGGAAGTTCCTAAGTCCTGAATAGTCAGGATAGGTCATACGCAGAGGACAAATCTCCCCGTAGGGATTAATAAACTTTAACTCAACTTTACTTGCTAAACACCACACTTTGTCCCATTTTGATCCGGAAGAGAAGTTAAAGTGGCCTGAAAAGCTTGTTGTTTACTTAGTAGTGTAGCATTGAAAATAGCAGTGGAACCAGTATTAGTTGATGCAGTATTAGAGTTACACAAAGAATAGTTAGAAGTGACGCAACAGAGGCTGTGTGTGAGATCCTACACTCCCAACAATGCCATTCATTATTCTCTTTTCATAGACTTCCTCTGTTTAAATCCAACAGTTTGTAAGCCCGGAGATAACCCATCATATTACGGTTTGTCATGGTGCCATGATGTCAGATAACCCCGATGACGGCATCAGGGTTATTTTTTCAGACGTTACAAAACTCCGTCCAGAGTCACACAGGAAATAGTTTTCACAGGTTGTACTCCATGTGACAAATAAGGTAAAATCCATTTGTGTTCCCAATAATTGAGGTGGTGCCTGCTAATAAATGTACTGCTGCTGATGACACAGTAGAGGTTAATGTTACTCACCATCCAAGACTGCGGTGATTTCATGCTGTTAGCACTGATGCCTTTAGTTGAATCAGTATTTTATACTATTACATATCCGCGTGTTTATAGTACAGTCAGTATGTCAGCTGAAATATTTAAGATTTTTCTTTAGTTCTTTATCCAAACTTTATTAACCTTACTGGCCAAATCCTAACCCAAAATGAGCATCACACAGATTTTTGCGAGTGATGTTAAGAGTTAACCATGTATGCTGCTATGGTGAAAGACAGAAGTGTTTTCAAAGCACAGAATTGCGCTTCCATACTACAACACAAGGCCAAGTATTTTCAATTACACACTTGAAAGAATTTTGGGAAATATAATTTCATAACATTTTTGTAGCAAACAATGTTCGTTTAGTGTGGATAAAGTAAAGATATTGTTAGGTAATATCACTCAGGTAATTATATGACCTGTATTTCTTGACCTGCACGGTCAAGTTCAAAGGGTGAAACGCACCCACCTTGGCATGACAGCATACCAAAGGATATAAAAGGCATGACCAGGCCAGAGATGGTCTGTGTGATTTACAGTACGACCTTTGTCAGGACTCCCAGGTGAGAGTCTGTCTTTTCCTCCCTCTGTTTTATTCCATCCAACAGGTGTGTTTTCGCTTTCAGGTCTGATTCACTTCAACCACCCGTCCCTCTCTATCTTCTCACCCTCCTGCCAGTTTAGCCAGCCAGGACAGGCTTTCTTCCACTCTAAAACCATGATTGCATTCTTGAGCTATTCCACCCCCTCCTTCAGAACAAGAGCCCTCCGCATCTCTCTCTTTCAAGTGGAGGCTGCCGGCCGCATTTCCCCTTTGAAGATGTAATCTTGGAAAACACAGAGACATCTCCGGGATTATCTTAAATGTCTTCAGTATGTCAACAGCCTAGCCCTGTTGCAGAACAGCACTGGCTGTTTAAGGGGTCGGCTATGATGACAGCCAAGGAAAATGCCGCACCGCAGAGGTAATCACAGGGTCAACTCCACTGACTCCATTCAGGGCCAAACTCCCACTGTTCAGACTGGATGATAACAGACACAATGAAATGATGTATTTTCCCATGTGGCAAAGCTGTGTTTGCAATTGAAGGTAATAGCAGGCAGTGGAGTGCTCAATAACAGATGGCGTTGGTAGGTGAGGTTCATTTGTGTCATGGCATTTTCCGAAATGTTATGGAAATCCGAGTGGTGCAACATCTTAACTAAGCATACACAATAAGATGAGAAGCAGACACAATAAGACGAGAAGCATCACTGCGTAGTCACAGGAGGGAGAGTTACTATACACCAAATTAGAGGCACATAAGTGGGCGCTCCTTGAAAAGGATCTTGACTTTGTAATCATATCAGATGTTATCGGGAGGAGATTTTAGGAAGGGTAAGTGCTCAGAAACTAAATCAGAGAGAGGCTGCCTAGGGAACGCGTTGTTATCATAATTACCTGCTGAGCGATGACTGCAGAACCGGTGTTGATGTTGACGCCGAGCTGCCCTCTTCTCTCTCCGACGACGCTGTGTTGTGTGGGCTGCTGCCTGCTTCGACATCTCTTTGTGCTCTGTTCTGTACGTGTTTTCTTTCTTTTATTTTTTTTCCTCCCCTCTCTCTTTTCAGTCAGGAACATTGACTGCAGGCCAAAAAAGCAAATATTGTTTTGGTGAGATCTGGCTTTAAAATCCAGGACGGACTTGCGTCAGTGTGTGTGTGTGTGTGTATGTGTGTATGCTGGGAGGCTCTGGGGTTGCTCCCAGGAACCGAGGCAAACCGGAGACCTCATCTTCTCCGTTTCAAACAACAGCCCGCACTTGCCGGCGCACGGGGGCCTGCCTGCATGGGGTTTTTTATTACAAATGATCAGTTTGAATGAAACGCCGCCCCGGCCTCCTCACTGCTGGCATTTAAACGGGAGGAAATAACAGATGATATCAGAGTGGGAGAGAGTAAAGGAGAGGGAAAGACCACTGGAGGAGGAGAAACACTTGACCTGTTTGTTTTGCTAAAATGGTATTCCTCTGCTAATTTCCTCCTGATAAGTATCTGACAGCTCATAGTAAAGTGTTTTATCTTGGCTGGAGGGAAATGGCTTCTCTCGTTCACAGTACCAATCGATTTCAGACTGTGCTGCTTTAAATTGCATTCTCTTGTTTTTAGACTTCTATTTGCATAGAGGTAATTAATTACATATATTAGCCTACTGCTTTTAGCCTAACATGGACCTTCTTCTTCCCTCCTTCCCTCCCTCCTTCCTCCTCACCTCGCCACTGGCACTGCTGCAAATTCTCCCCCTTTCTTCTTCCACCTAACATCATTGACTGCTGTTTGCCGTGTTGGGGGGCATTGATTTTTACTGCTCTGCCTCTCTCTGGTTTAACAGTTGATGAGTTGTGTTAAGACGCCAAGGGACGGCCCTGCCTGTTTTAAGGAGATGAGGTTGGATTTTATAGCCCTCCTGCTTCCTCAGCCTTGGATGATAAGGTGTGTGTGTGTGTGTGTGTGTGTGTGGGAGCGTGCGCACGCGTGAGTCTGTGTGTATGAGCGGAGCAGCCGCTTGAGACTAGGATTCCCCCCAGGAAGCCAAAGTAAACGCTGTGGTGTTAAAGGCTTTTAACAAGCTAACTTGGGCTTTGTCATCTTCAGCATTTGAATCACTTGAAAGAGTTTGCGCAGAAAATTGGTTTATCTCCGTCGATGAGCAGCCACATCATCAGATATGATTACCTCGCGTTAAGAAAGTAATGCCAAGCACCGTTGTGAAGCAGGAGATGACTGGCTCACGTGGAGAGTTGACGCAGAGTTTAAATTCAAAGGTGGCATGAGTTTTTGGTCCGTCATGGGCACCTATAACCCCCACAAGACCACACAAGCGCACGCAGGCACACAGTCGTACGGAGAAGTCATGGATACAGACACAAACCTCATTTAACGCGATTACTTTCTTTGAGGATTTTACCACCGCCTCTTATATCTGGGATGAAAGAGTTCACACTTCTGACAGGGAAGAAGAGAGAGAGAGAGAGGAAAGAAAAAAAAAAAAGCTGGCGTCTGCAGAAGCTGGTACGAAGCACTCAGCTTTTCACTGCAATATTCACCACATTATTAAGGAACACATTGCTTTGTGCTGTGTTGCTCTCAACACCATCTGTAGTGTGCTGCTCAAGTGGTAGCAATTTTCCTGTAGTCTTGTGTCTCTCATGCAGTATTACAAGTGAAACTCGATTGCAGATCTCCGCTCGGTGTTCTAGTGCATTTAGTTTCTCATAAACGTTTGCATTCTTCAGTGATTGCTCCCCGACAGTTTCCAATATGCAGAAATGTGCTGCCTCCTCAGTATTTAGCTCTTCCTCGCACTCTTTGGCTTTGAAGGCTGATATCATTTCAGAGTGTGAGAAAAAACATTTGCTCAGTATTGCTCTTAAACGGAAAACCGATCTAACCTCTGCAGTAATAAAAAAAAAAAAAAAAAAAGAAGAAGGAAGAAGTGTTTTTTACCTGCGTAGTGAAACTAGTCATACTGTGTCTCTCTTGTGCTTGCTAAATGATATTATTTTGAAAACATGTGTAATAGAATAAATAACAACTATTCAGCTCAATAAAGATGTAATTATGGAACTTTTAGAACATAACGAATGGCCAACTTAACAGTGTCATATAATATCACTCTTAAAACCATCACCTTTACACACTGGCTGCACACACATTTTAAGAGGGTCCATTGGTGCGTGTTATAGCTGGGTAATATCAACCTAATAGGCTTACCTGTCAGCACTGTATGGGACATGGACCCTGTAAATCACATTTGTCTGCAACACCTGCTTGCCTCCCTGTGTATTTATGGGTTTCCCCTCCACCCTGTCCTCTTCTTTTTGGCCTAAGTCCAAAGTCAACCCTTTCTTCCCACAGTCTGTTCTTCAGTATGCTCCCCTCTCATGGATTAAATGAATGAACTAGCAGGTGTTATGATGTATGTAACCCCCACCCCCCATTCAACACTTAGTCAATATAATGCTCCTGCAAAAACCATCTGTGTGTTGTTGTCTAGCTACATGTGATATTTTAGATTTTACATGCAGTCTTGAGACAGTCAACACTTAAACAGGTCACGTAGACATTATTGTGGCTCCTTCTAGTATTACTCATGTGAAAAATCTTTTGCATTCCCATACTTTTGGACTCCATACTGAAACGTACCTGGCCGAACAAAAAGCAGGTGTTTATTTTCAGAAATTTATTTTTGTTAAAACAAATCAAATAATGTTAAGTTTATTTTAGTTTAATTTGTAAAGAAGAATCAAATTAAGGTTAGTTTGGAGCCCTAATGCTGCCAGGTTAGCGTCTTTGTACCTGTCAGTTTACAGTCAATGGGGCTTGTTAGGACTTTGCTGAAGTCAGCTGGCAGGAGACGCTGCTGATGAGAGGTGTGATCTTAATCAAAAGAGCAAAACAAAATGTACAGCAATCTCACTGAAGTGCAGTGCAGATAACTGGAAACTTTAATCCGTAGAAACCAAACCAAAACCGGTATGTGTGTGTGGTGAGTCCTGCGTGCTCGGGGCCCAGTCTGAATTAGTATTAGCCTGTAAAATGTGCGACGAGGCTGTGAGGAGAAACTACGAGAGGTGTATTAAGGCAGTGAATCTCACTGCTCTGTGTGTAATGGACTCAGGATGAGGGCTGACCAAGCGCCTGGCTGCTGATAACCTTTAGGAAGGACATTGTTCCTGTGCTGCGGGGGGTGGGGTTGCTTGGGTGGGTGGGGGGCTATAGAAGACTGCTGCAGTTTACAGGCATGGCAGTGTGATGGGTGGTGCAGTTGTTCATTGGTTCATTGGCTCTCCGGCAGGGTTAGGAGGTAGAGTAGAAGGGGCAGTATAGCAAACTCCCTCATGGTTTCCTGCATGCATTTTTCAACACTGAGGTGTATTTCTCTGTGATACATTTGTCCTTTGTCTGAACCAGCTTCTCCCTGGCATTCCATTAAAAGAAATTTAACAGCCTTTTCTCCTGTCTGTGTTTCTCTCAGATCACTGTTTAAGGAGCAGTCAGCGAGGGATCTAGTGTGAGGAATACATGAAGGGTAGGCTGGGGGAGGTGGAGGCGACCAAATCGGCAGTACCACCAAGGTCAAAGTTCACACAGGTAAACAGATTCTTCTTTTAATCCACAGCTCAGTGATTGTGCACACACTTAGGTTCTGTCGTGGCTTTTTTTTTTTCTTTCCCCTGACACGGAGCAGACTTGGCATGCAAAGGCAAAGTGAGGGAGTAATGTGGCTGGTTTTGATTGGACCCTCTTGTGCTGGCGGCCGGGGAGGAGCTGGGAACTGAGCAGTCTGCAGCTGCTGTTTATGAGGAGCTGTGCAGGATCCTGTTTGGCTCTGTGTGAAAAACCCAGCCAGTCTTCGCCGACAAGCCTAGAGCCAGTGTCAGTGCTGGGAGAATAGGACAGAACCGTGATGCCCTGATTCTAGCATTTGTTTCGAAAAACACTGGTTTTTGCAGTGGGCAGATATGGCAAATAAGCAAGAGTGTAGAGTAGAGTAAAGCAGATTTCTAGTTTTGGTTTGTAGTTTCAGTAGGTACAAAAAAAAACAAACAAAACCCCCCAAAAAATAAGTAATTCAGCTTCCTGAATCACCTGAATGTAAATATGAATGCAGTTGAACTACCAGCAAACTGTGATTAAACTACTAGTTTACATGTTAATTAGCTCACTACTCCACAACACTGGTCTAATTAAAAAGTCGAATTGAGGGTGACATGGTAATTTGGTACAATTGTCATTTTTAAAGTAGTACCAGGGTGGCACTAACCTCTGCCACCCTCCTCCTATATTATTTACCACCAGTGATTAAGAAGGAGCATTGGGGGGTGTCGGGGGCAAATAAATAAATAAATGAAGTGGTGGTTAGTCTTTCATAGTGTGTGTGTGTGTGTTAGCAGTGAGCAGTGACACTGCCTGGGGAACATCTGCCCTCCACACAAACGCACAACATGCACACGTATGCGCAGACAGACACAAACACTGTACACACATGCGCGACTAGCAGGGATCAGCCAAAGCGATTAGCACATGGACGTCAGAGCACAGAGAGCGACAGGTTTAACACACACAGACACACAGACACACAGACACATGCGTGGACCAGAGACAGAGTGACGAGTATTGCGCAGCGACAGAAAGCGAGATGCTGCCAGTTAACGGAGCAGAGCGGCGGTGTGTGACAGAAGCGCGTGACGACAGACGCATGAAAGTATAGGAGGACCACTTCTCCTGCCTCTCTCTGCTGCTGTCATACTGTATTCATGGTCTCATATCTTGTTGTGTTTTTTTTTTTCCTCATTTTAACACATACTCAGCGCACCAACAGTTGATCAAACAACTGTGCAATTGAGGCAGAATTTGGCCAGACACCCAGCCAGGATGACTAATGTAGAGCTCCTCTGGCTTAATTTGTTTAGAAAGCCTATCATCACTGCAAACATGTTACAGACTGTTGCCGTTTACAGAGGAGTGTTTTTCCTCTGCAGCTTTGATTGGATGCATTTTTAATGTTAGTGCCACATAGTGCGGTCAGTGTTGACACTGTTGAACACTGTGGCCATTGTGAGGCGACAAAGCTGATATTGAGGGAAGAGTGTGTTTGAGTGTGTGGTGGTTGGTTAGATTCCTACAGTTTGTTTTGTCCATATTAACACATAAAATTTATAGTTCTTCATCAAAGGTTTATGACTTCCACTGCAGAGCTTACGCACACAGATCTAGCTCCACTGTAGCTAGATGTGAATAGGGAACACAGAGCTTTTGGAAAGTGATGACATCAACCCTGCACACATACAATGCACAGAACTCCTCTCTGTTATTTGGATTTTGCAATCACCCACTACGAGAGATGTTAACCTGTATTTATTTATTCTGTCAGGCAACTTGTTGTTCATAAAATAGTGATTTAAGCACAGCAGCACGGCAGCTCTGTTTTCCAAACAGTGTTTCACCCAGTTGAGAACCTGCAGAAAACTATAACTATGTCTGATCTTGACAAAAATATTCTGAAAAAACTACGTTGTTTAATCTAAATAGTGTTCTGGAAATTTGTGCCTGTGTTGGAGTCGGTCAGATTCTTTTGGTGTGTTGTCTGCACGTTGGTGTGCTGTTCCCAGACTTGTGCTTCCTTTCCTCCTATTTTATTCTAACCCTCTTCTTGTTTGTTCATTTTTCTTCTCCAGAATAAAGTAGGTAAGTGTGTTCATGGACCTCAACTTGTGTGCTCCTCATCTTTCATCTGTTTATGAAGATGCTGTATATTTGTGCAGAGACATAGAGGATAACACAGAATGAGACAGAATATCGGTCTAATCAAGACTCTTGTTCTCGTTCAGGAATTTCACCCCAGTGTGCTGCGTCTTAGGACACTGTGATGATATTTAAAAGATAGGAATGTGTATTTTTATCCTTGCTGGTGTTATTCATTGTGGTTATCATCCGTTAGCCCATTTTTCACATACGCAAGCTGGCCTTTTTTGGATTGTGTGCTGCAAGACACATCTCACAAACAAGCAGAGGTATAAAGTGGTGAGAGTGGGAGGATAAGAGAGAACATTGTCTTCTCCTTTCCAGCTTAGGGACAGAGCAGAACGGGTCGTGTGAGGATACTTGCTATCCTTAACAACGTCCAACACTGCCTCGGGGCCACCTCTACTTCTCTGATACACCTGAGAGTTGTGTTGTGCAGAGGAGTTGCAATATTAGCAACACATTCCTCAGCACACTATAATTACCAGAGTTACACTTTTACTTTATCGTTTTGTTACATACATAATTAATACAGTTACTTAGATTATTGTCTTTAATAGATTTAGATGACTTTTTTTCCATGTACATGATTATGAGTAGTAATAAGTAATATATCTACGTGGTCTTGGTGTGCAACCTAAATATATCTTAGGATTTCAGTTGTTCAAGCATTTGATCTCAGTTGTTCAAGCATTTGAACAACTGAGATCGTATTATTGTTTGGCCATCTTTTCTATATTAGTTGAAGTAAGTGAGCTGAGGAGACATTGCTAAAAAGGAGTCAGATGTAGCAAGACACAAGAGAGGCAGGATTAACATATGGTTCACAGGTTGTAAACAACCGCTCAGACCAACCAAATGTATTTAGAAGAAAAAAGCTAATTATTTATTTACAGCTCAAAGATGTAACTCCTCATTCCTCTTTGACTTTCACGTCAGCTTTTCCTGTTCAGTGAAGGATTATTACAAATATTTTGGGTGTAGTCGCTTTTCGTTTTAGTTCCAATTGTGTAATTATCCAAATAGTCATAGCCGATAGAAAAATAAGAGCCAAAATCTATTAAACCAGAGATTTCCTCTTAATGTCTTCAAATGTTGATGTAATCTGAAATGACATCTCTCCGGTTGGCCGCCATCTTTGTGCGGCATTCGGTCCATGATGTTATCCATCACTGAGTCTCTCTGTCTGGCGTTGTCAATTACCCAGAGGAAAACAACATTAGAGGCCTGAATGGGACACGGAGCCGTGGCAGGCCTGACATGGCTGTGTTATATGATTACACAACCTGTTGGCTGTCCGCCTGTCAAGTGTCTCCCGGCTCTGATGAATGGCTGTAATATGCCGCGCATCACAACACGCCACGCCACACACTCATTAATGGCTTCTCATAATGCCCAGGACGTTCCTCCTCCAATGCCGCAACAGTATTCTCAGAGAGTGGGAGAGGGAGAGGGAGAGGGAGCAGTTGTAGCGCGTGAGTGAGAGTGAGAAATGGCATTCATGAACACTCCAACCTTGTTTTTGTCACCATTCAAAGCAGTAAACAAAAGAAACACGGTGTCCTCATTTGAATAATTTCACAAACGGTGTGGCAAGATGCCAGCGTCACAGTCACGCGTAACTCCTAACGAATGAACGAAGGATGACAGGAAAAGGATGAGACCAAAAAAAAAAAACGACACAGGGAGATGTAAGAATTATTATTTTCTTAAAGTCTGACACATATGTTTGTCAATTAGATACATACTTGTCCATCTGTGGCCTATTTGCATAGATTATCAGAATGCAGTGCGGCACGCCAGTGTGGGGAACATTACAATAGAGACGCTTGGAGAAAGGAGATTGAATCTGTCGTCTGTCGGATGCCATCTGAAGCTTAGCTGATTGCTCTTTCTTTTGGTGAATTAGGAGACTTGCTACACAAGATCCTCCAAACTACTCGACTCCAAGATATAACAAATAGATTTGATTCTCATAGAGACACTGAAAGGTTTGGAATTAAAAAGGGTGAAAAATCTGAATGAGCTATTTTCTGCAGAGAGAGATAGTGTGTACCAGTAGCTGTATGGCAACAAAGTGGAGTAGTTTTTCACAGAAAGAACAGCCATGGAGAGGTTATCTAAAACCTACATGACCCTAAACTGCACTAGTTGGGGTATTTATGGCTCTGGCAGACTCCATTGATAAGCACATTCTTTCTTTCCATTTTGGTGCTCTGTGCTCCATGTGTTGCACCTTTGTCTTGTTATATATCTTTGCTTTTCTCACACATAAGACAGAATTCTTTTTTGATATAAAGATAATACCAGTTTCTTCTCACTTTCGTGTGCCTGTGTTCTCAGGCTCTGTGCCATGAAGCAAAGCAGCGAACAGCGCTGCACCTGCCGCGTGTGTGTGCGCGCGCGAGAGAGAGAGGAGGAGACAATCTGTCTGTATATTTCTCTATTTGTGTGCCTGTTAGTGTATGTGTTCTTTCTCACAGCTTGAGTTTCTCGGTTTGAAATGCAACACCTGCAGATGTGTCTTGTAAACTGCAGTCTCCAGCTTCTCTCCCATTCAGAGGGGACCACTGAAACAAAGCAATTAAAGTAGCTCTCTACATGGGGCGAAGATTTGGTGTGTGGGTGTGCCTGCCTGTGCAAGAGTGTGTTGGAGATGGGGCCATGTTTTAACATCAGAATCTTTCAGTTGAGCTGCAAAGAGTTCCTCATTAAAGGAGGGAAGTGGACACGTCTGTGCCAGTCACAACATTATCAGTTCTGTCATATTAATGTCTGTTTAAATATGGAGGTCAGAGGTCGCTGACAACCTGTTGACACACAGCAAATTTATGCAACATGAACACACACCCAAGCAAACACACATGCAACCGAAACCCAATTTTGGCGCAGCACTTCATGGCAGTGGTTTCTTGTTGCTGCTGATCTTTGGGTCCTTCCAGCTCCAGATACCAGAGCCTGAGTTATTCTCCGCTCCTCTCCCTAACCCTCCTAATTGAGAACGGCTGTGGCGGGGAAAGAGGGAGCTAGACGGGCGGAGAGAGGGAGACCGGATTCTTGTGTGAAAGTGAAGAAAGAACAAAAGAATGAGCAAATGAAAGGAACAAAGAGCAGGTCAACGCTGATCAAGTGGTGGATAGCTGTGTGGTCAACTGTTGCTCTCATGAAAGCTGACCTTCCCTCCTCCCTTCCTTCTTTCACCTTTTCGTCACTGACCATGAGTCAAACAGAGCTAGGCACTATATCTTAAATGTAGGTGTGACTTTTCAGCATATTATAGGATAGCTATAAGAAAGGAAGGGAAATGCTGTCTGGAGTGGCGAGAGAGTGAACCGAATAAAGGAAAATCACACCAGAGAGCTGGGAGTAGGGGCTGCAAGCTCAGTGACAGCTGCAAGCATGTCATGGTGGGTGATGGCCTGTCCGTCTGTCAGAGCAGATATTTCTGTCTGTTTAGTGCTGCCTTACTGGCTGCCAGAGACACTCCTCATGTCATCACTGGGTGCCTGCTGTCACTGGCTAAAAAGGAGAGAGGGAGCGGAGTGTGGTGCGTTTGCCTGGGTGTGCATGTATATGATCAAGAATGACAGAGAGAGAAACTCAAGCAGCTGTCTTGAAAGCTCCTCCACTCTGTCAGTACATCTTGAAGCTGCTTTCCTCCATTAGACAGTATTTCATGCAGTTGTTTGGTCCAAAGTCCAACTTTCCGCTGGTAAAGGAACACATATTTGGAAAACTAATGAGTGGCCTGTCTTTTTTACATCTTTTAGTTAATTCATATGTAGCTTATCTGTTCATCTACTGCCACTGTACTGTGTGAAAGCATGTTGCTGTGATTTAGGTAGGAGAGTGGGTTCTTTTAACAAGGTCAGTATCAATGCCAATACCGCCCTTGTTCTGTCCAAATGTCAAAGACAGATCAAGACTCTGATCCCCACATTGCTATGGCCAAGCAGGCCTGTGCCTTTCATGCAGCTCTACCACCATAGCTGTTTTTGTGCTTAGGCAAATGAGAGGCTTTGTGATGTACCTCGTCTTGCTCAGGTTGCTAAAACACAATGAAAAGTCACATCAGTGGTTCAAAATGTACCTTTAGTACGCACACAGCATTGACTGATATCAGGCGACTGGTATTGGCTCAGAAAACTTGTAGAAGCTGTAATGAAAAGACACGTTGGTAGGTGGCTGAGTCTGTCAGTTTTGTGTAGGAGGTACGATTTACATGAAATATTAAATAAAAATAGCATATTGTTTTAGATTTCCTGGGTCAACTGAATGTGGATGTGGGTGGCGCACAGAGACAGAGCACAGCTAAAAATGACTGAACGCAGTGGTTGCTCACCCAAAATAGTTCCAAATATGTATTTTGGCCAGTCTGTTCAGCTTATATTAAAGATATTTAATGGTTACAGTTTGTGAATTTGCAGGAACAAAAATAACACACACACAGTACCACTGGCCTATATTGAAAAGGTTTGACTTGTTTTTCATACTAATGTGTATTTTTGCCTTAAGTGCTGGCCATTGACTTTTTGATTGCAATCATCTGTTGTTGGAGTGCTGTTGTCTGAATACAAACATGTGTTTTTTGCCAACCAAGAACGCCATAGAGTGAAGTAATGGAATATTAAAGGCATTAAAGAGCACTGATGAAGTAGTGGGTTGCACGGTTGCTCAACGGTTATAGTAAAGATTGAGAGTGTAGAGAGTGTAAACTTTGCATGTTGTGCTGCTGTTGGCGTGTGTTATCTCTAAATCCTCGCGGTTTTCATGCAGGTTATTGCCCCAAGGTTCAATTATATTCAACAATGACAATGTTTCCAAACGTCACTCCTGTTTTAAAGTTGTCAGAAACTGGATCTCAGCTTTTCTTGACCTTTCTTGGACTTAGTAGGATCTTTCAACAAGACAACAATACTTGCACGACTTAATGAATCCAGGAAGCAGGGTCATTTCATTCTCTGTATGTAATTCCCACACTGGAAATCCCCTGATTTTAGCAGTGGTATGAGCTTTCACAGTGACGTTGCCTATAATTTTGTGGCAGCCGTAACAACATTATTCCAACTTTAGATTGTGTACCATCAGTTTTAGCTTCCTCTGGCTCCCATGGTGTCCTGACAGCAGTGTAACCACACACCAGTGTTTATGTTTTTTAGGTTAACACGGTTATCTCTGTGCGTAACCGGAGCCCTCAACCTACATGTGTGTGGTTGCGTGTATGTGCGATCTTGCAGCTGCAGGACCCGTTTGCCTCTCTCTTGAAAGAGCTGCAGAGACTTGCCAGTATTTTCATTCCCTCTGGAGGCATTTCCGCACACTAACAAAGCCCATCCTACATGATGAAATGAAGAGGAAGCGGCTTTTGTGAAGGGAGCAACCGATTTCTACGTGTGCGTGTGTGTGTGTGTGTGTACTGCTGACCCCGGCTAACAGTTTGCTACATGCAAATTTACTTTTGAGCTTGCAATTCAGGTTGCTCCAGGCTCTTGTTTGCTGACGAGTGTACTGCAGGACTGTAGTAGAGCAAGCCTACCCTGTCTCCCTTTCAGAAAACAAAGTTGCCTCCTGTTCACCTCTAATTAACTGGTATAATACCCAGCCATATTGTTTTTACAGGGCTTGTTAGCCACTAGCCTTTCACAGTCTCCACTTCCTCTGTAGCTGTTGCCATAAGGAAATTGTGCACTGTAGCTCAGGTCACAATTCTCCAGGGTGTCTGGCTCTGGGAAGGGACAAAATCGAACCAATGATAGCAGAAAATTGTATTCTTTCTTACAGTACTCTGTGCTATAATGTCTGAAATTACACTGATAGCACTGATTTCAATCAAAGTCATTCATGTCCAGCTTTACTATTCTTTGGATGCAGCATCTGAGTATTAATTTTATTCTTTGCTGCTGGATACCCTCTGTTTTGTTGCTCCTGGGTTATTTGGCAGGAGCTGAGGTTGAAGCGTACACGAAAAATCGTTATTGCTGTCTCACTTGAGGTCATGACACAGCTACCGAAAATCGCAAATGTTTTTTTTTTTTCTTTTCATTTTTCTTAATGGAGAGCGAAAGCAGAGAAACATCAGGGCCTGAAAACCGCAGTGTCGCTGAAGCTGAGATTTTCTCTGGGGTTGTCTACAGAGTCAGAGTCCTGTGGGTTGACAGCCAGGGCCCTGTGACACACGCTCATGCTCATAAACAGGGATTTGGCCCTCTGGAGAAAATAACCTTGATAATTACTGGGTGCATAAGGACCTTCCCACTGTGGTAGGAGGGGGGTGGAGACCGGGGTTGACTGAGAAGGAGAAAAAGAGAGAGAGAGAGAGCCACATCCGCTGGTGCATTCCTCCATGCTGTGTCATACTGGTGCCGAGTTTCCCCTCAGTTTGCATGGAGATTTCCATAAAGTGGATAGTGCAAAGGGCTACTGACACAATGCTCGGGGCTGTAGACACTGTCATTTAAAGGTTAACAAGGCAACAAGCCACACATTCGTAGAAGCCCCACAGTAACAAGAAGACAGCAAAAATGTTTAAAGAGTAAACATAAGGGGCCCGCTTGATAGCGATGAAAAATGGGAGACATGTGGAGACCTACTGCATACATGGAAGAGATGGAAAGAAACAGCCCGGTGACCCAGCTGTGGATGTGCTCATAGATTTCGACTCTCCTCTCCCACTCGTTTACTGCCCTCATCACGTGATCTTTCTGGTCTGAATTGGCATCATTACAGCAGCCAGAGCTGAATGTCTGTGGTTGGCTCACCGCCTGTCTGCTTGCCTGTCATTCAGCTGGTTAAAGAGGCCTTGTTGAACTGCTGCACTGTGCCTGGCTACTACAGGGCCATTCATGCCTGTGACGGCAGAAACAGCCAAGTCCTGTCATCAGCGCCAGCAAGCACGTAGCAATTTACTACTGGAAACGACAAGGGCATTTCGCTTGGTAAGCACAGTTTCCCCCACCACCCCGTGCAAGCTCGTGATCCGTTTGTAAAAGTTTGGATTACATTCGAGAGATTGAGAAGCTCCTCTCGAACAGAGCAAGTGTCTTTAGACAAACACAGTGTTCGCGTCTCAAAGCGTCTGCATCAAGTGTAAAGTGAAACAGACTGATCGGTTCCCTAGAGAGCTATACAACAACAGCACAACAGCAAAACACATCCTTTGTGCCGCCTCAAATGCGGGGAATTTCGAAAAGAAAGGCCTCGAAAATACAGTTCGCCACTCCGAGGGAGTTTTTTTTTTTTTTCTCCCCTGCTCGTCAGTTGCTCCGCGCGCCTTTGGCTAACGACCGCTCATCCCGTCACAGATGACCTGCGTCTTAGTGAGCCGTCCTCCGTCCTCCTCTCGGGTCCCGGTGTGACACACAGAGTGAGGACATGCATGAGAGCCATGACTTCATCCTGCGTCCTCCCTCCTCTCTTCATCCTCCTTCCCCCTGCTCTCATCCCCAACTCCTTCACCCTCTCTCATCTCATTCTCTCTCTCTCTATCTCTTGTCCTTTTTGTTTTCCTCCCCATCCCTCAGTCTGTGTCTGCAGTCCTAACATCTTCCTGCTGTGATTAGCAATAGTGTTTTTTTTTTTTCCCCCAGCCAGTGTAATGTCTAGAGCCTCCTGTGTCCTTGGAAAGCAGCCTAATAAGCTCAGACACACACTGCTGTCTCTGCGCTCCACACTCCTATTCTCCAGTGTCACCCGGCATACACCGAGGTAAACAAAGACTACCACACACACGTACACACACTATCCTGGTGTGCTAATAGACCAGCATACCAGCCCACTGAGGACAGCACTGACGCTAGCTCGCTAACATTGACCTTCCGTGTGCCAATCACAACAAATCTGCTTCCTGATTTGAATATGGGGAGGAAAACAGTGTAAATTGAAAGCAGAAATCCCCCTGGTGCGAGACAAGATGAGCCTCTGAATAAATTATTCAGATGGCAGCCTCTTTCCCGCATGATTCTCGCCTTCTGCTACGTTTAATGGCATCTGTGATGACGCCCATCGGAGATTAATCCAGATGTAAGACGTTTGCGTGTGTGTTTTGCGCGCGTGTGCTTACATTTGTACGTGTTTTTTTTTTTTTTTTCTCTCTCTCTCTCTCTCTGTGTGTGGCCCGCTCACCCCTCTTCTCATGCATCCCGTTGTGTCGTGTGATCGGGAAACAAAGCCTCAACAGGGGAATTTATTTCTTCTCCGGAGAGGGTTGTAAATAAACAACTAGTGAATCAATGCCTCCATTTGTTTTTTCTCTGATAATTCTGCCTGTGTCGTAAGGCGGTGCGACAGCGCTCTGCAAGCCGGTGTAGCTCTAAGCAGCCATATTTCCTCTCTGCGAGAGCGAGACAACATGCTACACTGGCCTCACGTTTCACTACTGGGGATCAGTAAATTACCGCATGCTTTTTTTTTTTTTTTTTTTTTTTTTTTGTTATCACTCACTGCAGCTCATTTAGTGCCATGATGGCTTTGTAGGAGTGGGAAATAACACCGGCATTAGATATTGTGCTTTAGAACCACTCAGTCAACTAAAAACACTCAGGCATAGAAATGACCAGGTGCAATTGAATAGGAAAACGCAGCAGGTCCTGTGGTGAATGTGTTTCACTCTATGCGAGCATCATTGCTTTGCTGCAAAAAAGATGACCTTCCCCGACACAAGGTTTGAATATAAATGATTATACTGTGTTTATGAATACGCTGTTTACATGTTTGCTCTATAATAAAAGTGAGTGAATGTGCACCTCATGTGTCTGTAAGCAGTTTTTCTTCTTAGGGATGATCTGAAAAGCTCCAAAAGGCTCAGTTCAACCATAAAAAACATATTTTATTGTTGAATCAACCCTTTAAACTAGAAAAATAAACTATTATTTTCCCTAATTGAGGTCTTCATAATGATGTATGCACACAGGTTCAAGAAAATAGGATGAGGGGTGGGGGGGCTTCTTGTATTAGCTGCAGTTCGATGACTAATAGGAGCAGTGAGTAATGGTGTGAGCAGAGTGATCATGGTTCTCCAGAAATAAAGGTAACCTCCCAGCGTGTAAACCTTGATTAGGAGCAGTCATTCAGCTAATGCTGCTGTTGGTAATGCCAACATGACTACACATAAGAGCCTCTAATGAGCGCTGGTTTACCATGGTTTCTTTGTGCTCAAGTACCCTTTTCTGTATCCCATATCCAAGTGTGAAATTACAATATCAGATCATATTTAGTTAATTAAACCCATATGACTAATTTAATTTGACTCAGATATGGGGGAAAATGAATAAATCATGGAGGCGTATTTAGCTTGCTAGCGCTGGTGTTAACAGTAATTAAATGTGGGGCAATCTGTAGCCTGTGAAGATAGCTCGAGTCCTTTCTTTCCGCCCACTGTACACATGGAAGAAACGTAATCCAGATGGTTTTGGGAAGCAGACTAGCGGAATATTAATGAATTGATGTGGGAGTTTCAAACACACACAAAAAAAAAATGAGTGAGTTAAAGACGCGTTCCTGTAAAGTAGGCTAGTGCATTAATAATCAGCGAGTGGTCATCCCATTAGGAAATCTGCACATCGTAGTTAGAGAGGAGCCAAAAGCAGAGAAGAAATATTCCTGCGTGATTAGAGCCTGGAGAGTTCAAAGACAGCTGCTTCTGCAACTAGATGGGCGCAAAACGCTCACAAAGAAGATGAGAAAATCAACTTGTATTTGTCATTTAAGTATTTCATGTTTCATATTTGGCAGGGATTAGAGATGCACATTATCTCCAGCTCTGTCAGTCCTTGTTACGCGCTTCCAATCTGTCAGATGCACGACAGGGTGCTTTATTACATCTCAATAAATGAAGTCTTGTTTTCCTATCACTAAAAGCAGATTGTGTTTTGTCACACTCCCTGATGTGCGTCGCGTTCTGTTTTTGTTTCATTTCAGGCTTGCTCTGTGATTGATGAGGATTAAGAAAAGATTTTGTCTAATAGGAAATACAGGAACGTCCTCATCCACGCTGGTAAGCACCCTTTATCACCTATGTCAACAGTTAAGCATCAGCTCCTAGGGTGATACAGATATGCTTCAGCGTAGTTTTTCAAACAAGATAACGCTGCTGCTTTTTTGGATTGTGTTTTTTGTTGTGTGACACAAGCCACTAAACTCATGGGAGTTTTGTCGAAGAACAAAAATGCACTGGTGAACATTTTATACGGTGTAGTAGCTGACACAGAAGACTGTGGGCTTTCAAGAATGAATTGGAAATATAATGTATGATTCAGAGGAGAAAAAGAACATACAGTTTTTTTTTTTCAGCTTTCGGGTACAAAAACTCAAATCATCTCTGTAGAAAGCCACCAAGTCATTTTTATTTTCGTGTGATATGAAATTGATACTACTTTTGTGTAACACCTGCAGCGAACAGTATTGGACCTCCCGCACGTCGGAGCATGTTGAATTTCTTGCTGAGATGTTGACCACGGTTGCTTTGGATGAAAACCTGTGATTACGTGATGATTTCCTTGATTGAGATTGGTGTTTTGTGGGTGATGGCGAGTCCTTTTTTGCTACTGCAAACAGCTGGCAGGTAACAGAGCACTCATTCTTAAGTGCTCAAACAAGTTGGGGATGCCAAACCGTGCTGTGCTCCGCTACACCGCTATTCGTCCTCTAATGTGGTCGATTTAGAGAAAGCCCATTTGAAAGATGTTTACAAGACTGTATTCTCGCGTGTCTGCTATAGTGATGATACTTTTCTGCTTTGCTTCAATCTGTCCCCAGGGTGTGAAACCTGAACAGCAGAGTTAGCACTGTTGAACCAGTGGTGAGTTAACACGCATGGCTATTGATCGGCTTCTATCAATACCAATATCAATCTTTAGCAGTGCTAATCCCCATATTCCAATTCTCCAAAGCCACTCATTTGTTTTCTGCTGAATGACTTGGAGGAAAAGGCTCCGTTTGAAGACATGCATGAATGTGTGTGTTTCTTTTTTTTGTTTGTTTGTTTGTTTTTTTTCCTTGTAGCTTTTGCATTGTATGAATAACATGTGCTCAGATGTCCCTTGGACTGTATACATATTTAATGCTCATTTGAACCTTGGCTGAGAAGAAACACTTATCAGTCATCATCGCAGTGTCAAAAATCTTTGATGACCTGATGGATGATGTGATCAAGGTAAATGGGGATATGAGGAAATATCAAACTTAAAGATGGTCAATTCAAAGTTAAAGGATACCTTGTCCCTGTGCTTTTGTTTGGGAGGCTGTGCAAAATGTCGACAGTTTAGTTTGTATACATGTGAAATGGCATCAAAGCGCTGGAAGGTGAATAATTTTTGGTGGCATCTGCACATTCTGCAATATGCTAATGAGGAAAGCTGCAAAAGCCAGATTGCCAGGAGAGAGAGAGAGAGAGCGAGAGCGAGGGGGGAAATGGAGAGAGAAAAAAGAGGGAGGGAGCAGAGTGGCAAAGAGAGAAACAGACGGAGGCTGGTGTAAATTATGGATGCAACCTGCGATTTCCAAGAGGAAAAGAAAGGCAGAGAGAAACCTCAAGTCATGCATATCAGATTACGCATTTACCACATTTTCTTATCATGGTCCGTGAGCAAACTCTCGTATACAATCTGGCCTCTGTGTGCGCGCGTGTGTGTCTCAGAAACAGAGAAAAGCACTTGCACATTCATCCATGTCGGGTTGTGTGAAGCTGCGTTGAGCTGTCAAGCATTCTCTGAACTTGATATGACATCTGAAGCTGTGTTAACTTTCATTGCACCATTGTGTTGCGCTGCTTTGTATTCTGTGTCTACAGTCACACGGCCCCTGATAGTTCACACATATCATTGCAGCGTTGAGCATGCACATGTACACAGTGGCAAATCTAAGTTACTCACTGTTTCGTTTCCTTTAATGACTTAAATCACACTGTGGATATTTTTATGACATTGTGTAACTGTACCTGTCTCACTATACTGTACATGAAATGCTGAGCTGAGTTTTCTTTTGTTAAAACTGCTTAACACTCATTATGCATTTTGCCTCCTTGAGCAGTAAAGTGAAGTAAAAGTGAGTTTTCATGTCCCACTACTACATCCTACCCTTGTGTGCCAGTCCCCTAACAGCCTGTGTGAATAATGGATCCATTCTTGAGTCCTGTCTGTGGCTGGGGCCTAGGCAGTGGTGTGGTTTCCCTACCAGAGGTAGAGGTGGAGGAGACAGGAGGGGCTGGTGGTCTGGAAATAGCTCTGCCTGAGCTGGGAGCACCTTAGGTGGGCCTCTGTGCCAGCCTCACCTGCCTTTAACACGCACACACGACAAAAACTACAATTCTGCTAGAGAACCTGGCGCATATTATGCACCTATTTTCCAGTTCAGCTGAAAGGAAATATGGTTTAACCTGTCTCCATTCAGCTTCACTGCTTGAGTGATCCCCTCAAATATGGCAGGAGGGCTGGGTTTTCTAAGAATTGGACAGGAGCCGTGGCGCACTTAAAGTAAGAAGTGTCTGAGCCGGGAACAGAAACTACAAAGCTGCCCTGGATCTTGCCTGCATGTAAATGTGTGTTAATGTGCAAAGTAGGTCATTTATTTGGAGCAGGGACAGTCATAGTGTGCTGCTCTGGAGCGATGTCAGAGGAGGGAATCATTTCATAAGCAGAAACATCGCAGGATTTGGTGAACTGCGCTAGGGATTTACATATACAGATATTTTGTTTATATGTCAAGACCAAACTCTAATATCACAGAGGGGAAGCAGGGAGGTGTTGGAGAGGAAAATGGCTGTGGTCAATCCAGAGACAGCATCAGTAACCACAACTAGCAATAGCAGCCTAAAAATCAGACTAAATCAGATTACCAAACAAACAGCTAAGAGGATTAATTCTGATCTCTCGCTCTCTTTTTTCCCCCATCAGACAGGCATTAAATCTGCAATCTATAAAATCTCTTCAAATGATTTTTTTTTTTTTTTTTTACTTTGCAACCATTTCTGGTCACATGTTTGGAGTGAAGTGCTTTCTGCTCTCGGTGAACTCTGCCCTTTTGTTCTGCCTTGAGGCCTCTAGAAATTGCTTTACTAAACAGAGTATCATATCGGTCTTTAAAAATATCTTCACGGGGTACAACACGAATCTGACCTCTGATCAGACGCTGTACTGCTCGCTGTTAAGCCCCATAATGTTCTAATAATGTGTTTCGCCCGGCACACTTGCTGTTAGGAATAAATCCGTATTGAGAGATGCCTCTAGGTCTGTGACTGTCACTTAAACAAGCAGAGCAACGCTCACTGGCACAGACCTAATTAATAGAAAACATGATATAAAGAAGGAAGGAATAACACCTAGTCTCAAAATGTGGCTGAATTTCTTAGAAGGAATCTTACACATGATTGTTGCTTTACAGGGAATCGGTGGCAGTACAGTATGTTCTCTGTAGATTAATTTGGTTAATATTTCATAAAGCTTACAAAGGCAGAGGGCATTTGAGGCTTTTCAGATTATTTGTTCTCAGCCAATATTACACACCACGGCTGAGCTGCTGCGCCAGCTGCACACAAACTCTACAGCTCTCAACCACAATACGAAGACAAGGCACTTGCTCTTAAAAGTGTTTGTCTGTGATAGTGTTGTTTGTGAAATGGGAGCCGTTCAGATGCACTGCTCCTTTTCCTTTTGCCGTGATCTGATTCAAAGGGGCCAGTTCACGCGCGGCACTGTATCACTCTCCTGAGTGCTGATAACTGCTAACAGATTTGTATTAATATCCTCGCCGGTACCCTTTGATATCAGCTGATTCATTTTGAATCTCCACTCGGCTACTCACGCACAGCTCGGCTAAACACAAAAGTACAATACAGAATTGCTCTTGACAGCTTGACAAACTGGCAATCCCGCTCTCAATCACTCCCTCTCCCGCCCTCCCTCTTGCTCTCTCTGATAGAGCCATATATTGTAACCAACGAGACTGTAATCAGCGCGAACCTAATCAAATCATTGCTCCAACAAGCAGCTCTGGCTGCCGGGCTTCTGCGAAACACATCTTAGATCAGGAGGCAGGATGCTTGTACAGCAGTATGTACTGTAACCTGCATGAAATGTCAGGAGAAGTGGAATTATTTTTCGAAAATGTCACTGACGGCATAATAGCTCAGTAGACGGGTGTCTCATGCTATGTTTGTGTCTCATGTCAGCAGGTGTGATAATGTGACTCTCTGTGTTTCTGAGTGGGCTGTAATAAGAAGCTAGCGTACACGTGTGAATGTAAGTCGAAAGCTGATTCTGTTGACTGAAACTGTGTGTGATTGGCAGCGTGTGCAAGCCAAAGAGTTAGCCTTTAAAGTGTGTGTTTTAGATCTGCACAAACAAATGCACATCTCCAAACCTCCTCATTATCAGCAGCAGGAAAGCTGCCTGGGCACTGGGACAACTTGTTTGTGCACGCGCGCACGCGTGTGTGTACGTGTGTGCACGCCCGCGTGTGTGTTTGTGGCGTGCGCCTAATTCAGCCGAGGCTAATTCCAAGATTTGGTTAACCGAGTTGGCTCGCCCTATCACGCTGCCACAGAGTGTGCAGTTGCTTCAGCCTCTGTTTCGTTTAGTGGCACCCACGCTCTTGTCCTCTTGCCATGAAAGCACACTGCAACGGACATGCACACACGACTGAATGAGAGAGTGACAACGTGAGAGAGAGAGTGAGAGAGTGAGAAAGAAGGAAAAAACGAGAAAGTACCAATTAAGCTCCTCAGACAGTCCTGCCAACAAACATCAGCAGGTTGAAGGGGAACTTTGTGTGAGTGTGTGCGTGTGTTTGTGTGTTCGTGTTAGGGGGGCGTTTGACTTGAACAGCAGTCTCTTACTTTCTGGTTATGCTCAATAATTTTTGGACTTTTCAACTTGTTAAACAACTCATTACAGTGAGGTGTCAGTAACCTGCTGTGGGGGCTGGCAATTATCAAGAGTTTGTAGCTTTTTATATTTGTTTTTTTTGACAATTTAGTCTAGAGAAAAGCTGTTGTGAATTCGTGTTGTTGCCGTTTGTTCCTTCTGTTGAGTTTTACCAATTGGAAAACTTGGTTCAGTGAGCTAAAAATATCATAAGAGCACAACAACATAATAGCTTCATCCTGAAATGTTAGCTCTACATATTCAACCAGATCATAGATTCATAAACAGTTGAAATATATATGTAAATTTATAAATGGATTCTTAATTTATAAAAAAGAGAATAAAAGCCGACATTCCTGATGAGATGGATCCAGAGAATATGTAGTGTTTCACCTGATGAATGATTTTAACAGTTAATTGGTTATTAAAGTTATCAAAGTTTTAAACCATTCAAGGAGTTAAATGTCTGCTTTGCTTTCAGACTTTCGTTGAGCAACCGGTACCCAATTCTCAACACAAACAATCTTTGAGACAGAAAAACTCACTGCCAAATGAAGCCTCCACCTCTGTTCTGTGTTCATGAAACAAAAGGCTAGTTTGCCCAAATCAGGACTGACATCATTGGCAACAGCTGCAGGCTGCATGCACTGTGTCTATGTGTGTGTGTGTGTGTGTGTTTATGTGTATGTCTGTGTGTGTTTACGTCTGTGTGTGCCTGTGTTTGTGTCTGTCAAGATGAGGTGACCTGATTGCTCAGCTGAGCAGTAAGGGAAGACCCAGCCTTGTGTTGTCAGAGTAGCACCAATGAAAACCACAAGAGATGGACCACAGTGCACCCTGGACGGCAGGATAGCGAGTCTCTCTCAGTCGTGTATGTGTATGTACCTTGGCTCTGCACGCACACAGTCCCCCACCCCACCCCCTCCTGTACACTCACTCACACATACACTGGCACTCCTGACCATGCCAAAGCACATTTGGAGATGAAAAATGATCCATCACTGGCAGTGCACTGCTGTTTCAGCTCCCAGCTATAGAGTGGTGGGTCATGCCAAATCCTGTTTAAAGAGCCTTTATCCTTATTGCTGTAAAGATAGAGCTACTTATAACTAGACCTCTCCCCTCCTTGACCACGGCTAGTTCACGTCAGTCTAATGTAGCATTTGGTTGTGATTCCATCAGTAATTTTGAATTATTTTATTTAACAAAAGAAGCAAAAATACATTTAAAGCTTGATACGGGGCGATTTTTACTCAGCCAGCTGCGGGGGGCTGGCAGTCTGTAAAACTGCAATGAAACATGTCTCACTCTGCCTCAAGGAGCTGTTAACCCACTTAAATGAATTGAATTTGTTTAGATTTCAGTGGATAGATTTGCTATTATATGATGGCCCAAATTCTGTTTGAATATGCATTTTCTTTCTGAGAAGCCCGTTTTAAAGAACCTGCAAAATTTGCATCATTTTCAGGACAAATATAATCCCATTTAATGATATCGGCTAAGAGCACAAAGAACTGAATATTTTTCAGCTTTAGTCTTAAAAGGATAGAGTGGATAGTAACACTGGCCCTCTCAACACATAGCCACATGCTCAAACAGAAATGGCCCCTGACCCCCTGGGGGCCTCACCTCAGTGGCCCCGTGTTTGTGTGTGCGAGGCTTAATAACCCTATGAGGGCCGGCCCACCCCTGCTGCTCCGTCTCATTACTCCTTGAACCCTTTCTGTTTAGTGCAGAGTACGGAAAGCAGATAGGGTGGATGTCAAGCGGCACCTTGGGGGGCTGGAGGGGGAAACAAGGCTGGAATGAGAGCTGCAGGGCAGACGCGGTGAGTGAGGAGGGCTGAGGGGAGAAAAGTGTGGAGGAGGAAACGTCGAGAGAAAGTAAAGAATGGTGTGGAAGATGGGAGGTTCTGCAGCGGTGTTGGTGTGGTTCAGATAAGTGAAGGATTAGTGAAGCCGCAGTGAGCTTGATGCTGCTGTACATTCCCTAAGGTAATAGCCACTGGTGAAGTGGCTCCTCTTGAAAAATATGAAAAATATATGCTTACATTCATGTATACACACAGACGTGCCATTTATACTGCAGATAGGTTCAGTCCATTCACATACAGGAACTAATATGTGTGTGTGTGTGTGCTGTTAAAGCTTCACTCTTCACTTAATCTGTCCATCCCACATCCTCACGACAATAATCCTCAGCAAATGCATCATTTACTGCTGCTCCTGTTACATTTGCTAAAAAACCACATTGACCAGCTCATGCAGAAAATGACTTAAAAGGTTTAATATATAGCCTATTTGTGATGTGTTTTTAAGATTTCTGACCTCAGCAGGAATGAATGGGCTTTGGGCTGAGTGCAAACAGTCATGGTAAGGTACATTGAGGAACATGTTTATCATCTTAAAAAATTTTCACTACACTCAAGACGTGTTAATATGGGTTTGAAAAACAAGTTTTCGTTCTCAGTTCAGCGGTAATCAAGTATTAAGGTGTAAGGCGTGTGATGTGTCTGGATTGCGGGTGCCTGACTGTGTAGACTCTTCCTCTGTGTGTATACTACCATTCAGTTTATTTTAATAGTTGATCAAAAGCTGCTCTAACTTGCTTATTTTTCACCTCTCGCCTCGTTGCTCCACTCTCTTTTCGACTCTGTCCATTCTTTAACAAAGACTTGACACGTCTGCCGCAGAAACGTAAGCGGGGCATTCTTGTGTGTCTTTTGTTACGACACACACTTTCCAACTGCAGCAGATACAATGGGCCAAGTCATAGTAATATTTGCTGCTCATGTTGAGAAATACCTGTGTGGTATGAGGATGATGATACACAAGACGCAGGTTTGCGTGCAGGTCCTGTGCGTCATTGGAGCCACCTTTATGTGGCGGCTGAATTGTTCGGGCCCCGTCTGTACTCGAGTGCTTCTCGGTGTAGATTGAACAGATGTTTCTGATTGTGTGCGAGTCCACATGCATCGGCGAGTATGCGGAGGGTCAGCTGTCTGTCTGGCCTCACGTTAGAGTAGAAACTGAAAGACTCCGATTTCAGCAGGGGTCATCTGTCCTGCTCTGCGGCCCTCAGAGGTTAAAGTTTATGATGAGGGAAGGACTGGTCTGGCCAGGCTAACACACACACACACACACAAACACACACTCACTCACATGTGCAGCTTGAGGAAGTTAAGTTTGCTCACATCTGTATTTTTTTATTGAGTTCTGTCATTTTTTTTTTATTCAGAAGGTTATAAATTAAGTTAATTGATAAATTTTTGTTGCCTTAGTAAAGTCACTGTTCTCTCCCGAAAGGAGGAGGCATTAAAAACTGGTAGAATCTCTAAAGTGTGTGTGTGGTTGTAACCAAAACAGTGACACTGAAGTAACATGGTGCCTTTTTCTCGCTCTTGTTTTCTTCCATCCGAGCCCCCTTTCTTCTCTTTCCACCTCTACCCCTTTTAAAGGAACTTGCTAATTTCCTGAGCCTGTTTTTCCATTTCGCTTTCCTCTGCGTGTATCTTTTTACGTGCGCATGTTTCCCTGCGTGCCTGTTTGTCATCCTCTGTCACTGACTGGCCTCCGCTAACAGCTTAACATGTCACAGCAGTTTCATTTCAAGGGATGCATGGTTAGAGAATGACATAGTGTGGAGTGCACTTTGGGTCAGATTGGGACTTTTTCAGCTTAATGCTCTTACAAAATACATATTTTTGGACACGGTGTAAATACTTCACTTACAGGCCACAGTGTTATTCCAGAGGGATGTTTTACTGAATATTATTGTCGTAAAAATTTAGAAGTATCTTTGTGGTCAGATTTTAAGAACATGCAACTCCTTATATTGATCAAGCACTTTGCACAAGTTAAAATGCACTAGTGCAGATTTCGGAGCTTGCATTGTTGTAATAGGCTGAAAATATTTATATGTATAAAAGCAGTGGTCAACAGTAAAGAAAAACTGAACAGAAGCTTTTCTGGGATCAGCGGTGTTATTGGGTTTTTTTTTTTCTGTCTCATTAAACGTAAGCTTGAGTTGAACTGTCACATTTGTCAGTGTGTCCCTCTAATGGCCACTTGTCCACCTGAGGCAGTGCATCTTTGATCAAAGCTGACTGGTGTTCCCCTCTGGCTTCCAGTCAGGCCGACCACGAATAGAAAAGCCTCACAAATGTTTTCCTATTCTGATTGCAGCAACTGCTCGACATAAAGTTCATTTAGTGCCTACTGTCGGCATGCTTGTGTGCTTGTTGTTATGTGCGTGTGTGTGGCCAGCGCCAGTTGATGAGGGAGATCCCTATTGCCCTCGGCACAGTGGCTCATGGAAATAAATGTTTGATTTGCCAGCTACTTGATAAAGGATTTAATGCTGAAACATGCCCCCCACCCTCTCCTTCCACATGCACAGTAAAGAGATTGCCTTATTGAGTCCATTTGTTCATTTTGCCTTCATTCAGGTCCATATTTGCAAAGGGGTGGTATTTTTCCGATGATTTTGCATTACGTGCATGTAATAAGACAGCTGTAAATACCCGACAGGCCTTTTGTCCATCTACACACGATATGTGTGCACGCAGTGTTCAGAGTTGTGTAACCTCCCCCCCCCCCCCCAGATGCTCCCTGCTCTCAGAGTGTGTATCGACCAGACTTTGGAATGGAGAAACGCCTGCCCAGCATACAAAATCAATGACTGCTGTTTTCTCTCCTCCAGCGGCCTCTTGTTATCTGCAATGAATACAAAGCACGTATTGTTACGCACAAGACACACACTCAAACACATCATCTTTATGTCCACTCCCCTTAGCCCCTAGCGTGATGGGGTCACATACAGACCCACAGGATATTGGGCTAAATTACAAGTCGGTTCCACTTAATTGGAAGAAATATGGCACTTAATGTGTGTTTCTTTTTATTTGGACTGTGTTTGCGGTCGAGTCCTCTGTGACCTCACAAGTGAGACCGACAATGCTCCAGCTTCCATTGCACTGCAAAGTTTATTATTTCTTCTACTATATACACTCTGCTGTGCCAGCAAATCAAACAAGGCAGCCGCAAGTGTGAATGAAACATCATCCGTCATCCATTGTGTTGAGTAGTATTAGCAAAGTGGCCAACAAGTGTTTATTTAGCCAGTGGGCAGTCCATTTCATTTCAGGCACAGGGATAAAATCAAGCCTGTTTTCACCATTATGCAAGTTCTCTCTCCCTGTCTCTCTCTCTGTGTCCTAAACTCTTTCTTTCCCTCTTTCTGTCTCTCTGGGATTATACGTGGTGGTGATGGGAGGAGAAGGGGAGGTGGCAGATTAGTGGCTGGCCGTCCGGCGGTCCGTCTGTGTGCCGTCAGAAAATAGAATTCATTTGTGTGATCCAGATGCTTATGCTCAGCTCTCTGCATCTCTGTTTGTGTGTATGTGCGTGCTGCACAGTCAGGGGATAGGATTGGCTGCTGGGCTGTAGAGGGGGTGTTAAGTGTTGGTGGAGGTGGGGGCTAGCTCACATCCGCTAGGCAGCTTTTGTACTTGCATCAAAGAAAACGGCCATGGCTGGATGACTAAGTACCCTGTTTAACCACCCTGACAGAGTACAGTGTAAACAGAAATGTGTGCCGACATATGTACAGTGCATGTAGATCCTGGCCACCTCCAAAGTGGTTCAGGGAAGTTCCTCATTTTTAAATGTATAAACTGTATATAGATTGAAAAAGTTCAAACTACAAAGACAAAATGAGCTCTTTTGAGCTTTTCAAATGCTGCCTGCTTATCAAACCACCATCTTGCTTCTTAGACTGTAAGTCATTTCCTATGGTTTGTTTTTTATTTAAGCTGAAGTACCTATTTTTGGGATGTCTCTGCATGCTCTGGACAATTGTGAAAGGATTTTGTCACAGTTTTATGACATTTTATAGACTAAACTCTCAGATAATAATGACAACCATCATTAGTTACACCCCTAGTGGAGAACAGACAGTGATATCAGACAGGAGCTGTGTTAACAGGCTGTGTTAGGGTTACTGCAGAGGGGAGCGAGGTCCTTTGCTGTGACTGGCTACTTCATGATGGGAGTGGGGCTGATGAATGAACCCAGGGTGGAGATCTCATGGAGCCTTGGAGCAGGATGCTGGAGGAGACCTGTGTAGTTCCCCAAGGAAGTACTCTAGGAGGGCAGGGAGAGAGAGGGGGAGAGACAAAAAGACCTGTCATTAATCAAGCTCCCTCCACCTGCCACTGCTTCTCTCTTTCTCCTGTCCTCTCTTAATCCCTCCTGCCACCCCTCTTAACCCCCTCCCCCTCCTCCTTCCTCACCATGTTTTGTTCTAAGTCCAAGTCCAGTCCTCCATTGTAAGCAGCCCTTTCACGTCCTTTGGGTTGCAGTATACTCGTTCCCTAACATCACATTGGGAGGTGTTTAATGCTATTACGAGGTGGCAGCCCAGGCACTATGCCCTCCATCAAGGAGAGATGGATTCATGCCGGGGCTAAACGCGACTTAGTTTTCTTAATTCACTTAAACTCAGTTGCTTCTGCTCCCTGCCACCAGCCCTGTTAACTTCCTGGTCAGCGCCGGCCCTCTAATGCCCGCCTGAGACTGATATAATGTGAAGGGTTGTTCTTTTTGTTGCTTTGAGGTGAGTAAGAACATTACGAGGCTCTTTGACAGGTCAGAAGTCTTGGCTGGAGCTGATGTGTGTTTTATTCACTAACTTCACTTCCCCGCAGCGCCTGGCTGAGGAGGGTTAGCCTCTCTGAGTTGTTGGTTCACGAGCAATGAATTTGGACTGTTTAGATGTTTCGATTCAGTTGTCACAGTACAGTAGCTACAGTACAGTGTAACATGAGTTTACATTGGAAAATAACACGATAAGACAATTCTAGTATACTAGTACACAACAAACTGCTGAAGACAATAACAAAAGAGGTCAGAGCAGAAAACTAATAGCATTTCCATCTCTCCCTTAGCACGCTGTTCCTCTAGAAACATCAGCTTTTCAGTGTTTCTTCCTTATCTGCAGCCCCTATATATTAAATTGACAACAGTTTGTGCTCATTAAAAATGCATGCTGTGTATTGAGCGTAAGAGGGCAATTATCCCACCTAGCTCCTACAATACTACAATAGCTGATAATAAAAGCCCCTGCAGTCGGCCACTCCCCGATTTCTCCACCACTGCCTCGGCCACTCTCACCCGTCACCTCTCTCCTTCTCTCTCTGTAGCCCTCTCCCTTTATGTCTCACTCCAGCCGTCTGTTGTCGTCACACCAGATCATCAGTAAACAGGCTTTTCGCTGGATTTGATGGAGTGCATGGTTTTGATCTGTTGGGATTTGTGTGTGTGTGTGTGTGTGGGGGGGTGGATGGGGAGGGTTGCTCTGCAGGTGGCAGTGGACAATGGTATTACAGACACACGCAAACACAGACACACGCTCCCGTTGCGTAAACATATAGATGGGACTGTTAGAGTTCACGTTGTGTCGCTGTGCTTTTTGACAGGAGTATCTTGAAACGCCTCGAGCTCAGGGGCTGTTTCCCGCCTCGTGCTCTACATCAAAAATGGATGCATGTGGGAAAGCAACTGCATCGCCAGAGCACTTTAAAGCGCTCCACGTGGGCAACCTGCTCATCAAAAGGCTGCCGTGACTCTGTACATATGGAACCACATACTGTACAACCTCCACCTCGCATGTGTTCACGTGTGCATCCCTGGCGGTTTACCCTTTGAGGATCACAGCATACGAAAAGGAGCCGGTGTGATGGTGTTTGTGTAGCTGATGATTAGGTTTGTTTAAACATATACATCAGCACAAATGGCAACTTGTCACCACCTCCCTGCACTTCAAACAGCGGAGGGCTGATGGATGATGCGTCCTGCCTCAACAACTTCCCGTAAACAGCCGAAGAACTCGCCCAGCTGGTTCTGAAGACCAGTGAAATCATCCGTAGTGCTGAAATAATTGGTCAAGAGTGAAAAACAAAATCTCGGAGATTTAGCTGGAAATAGCATAGATTTACCGGTTCCAACTTCTAAATAGTAAAAACATGAGCTGCTTTTTCCTTTTTATATGATAGTATAATGAATATTTTGGCAATATGAAGTTGTCACCTTTGATTCAGGGCAATATTTGTCATTTTGGTACATTCGTTAGACTAAACAATTCATTGATGAAGGGAGAACTCCACATCTGACATCGCTAGAGTCGGGATCTGTGGGGTCGGAGGATCGCAAGTTTAAATATTAAAGCTTTCTGCGGATGTGGAGTTGGATCAAACAGATGTGGCCTGCTCCTCATGCTTGCTTTAAGCTACAGGTCCGGTTGACAAATGAATTGACAATGAATATAATCATTAGCCTTACTTTGCTTTAGTATGGCATTTTAATTGGCCACAAAATCTGTCAAGGCCAGGAGCTAGATTTGATTTGATATGTTGACTGGCTGAGGAAAGCCCTCTTCTACTCCCTGTAGGTGTTGTTAAAATCAGACTGACTTCATTAATAGTCTGATCTGGATGTAATTAAGAATGAACAGAGGGCGGCCAGCAGGGACAGAAAAGCAAGAAGGAGAGGAGAGATTCACCTTTCAGCTTTCTTTATAAACCCCTGCGTCACTGGTGTTGAAAGGCCGGTGGAACGAGGCTTTGACGCTCACATGTTGTCTTATCGTAGCAACTTTTTTTATGAGAGAGGTCTATACTATCTGGTAAACACTGGGAGTGCTGGGCTGTCACTGCAATCTGAGATGTTTTGGCTCATTTGCCCATGAGTAGTCTGCCTGCCTGCCTCTGCTTTGTGTGTGTGTGTGTATGTGTGTGTGTGTTATCTGAAACAGACCTATACACGTGCGCACGCACACCAGTTTTTCTCCACTCGTGTTTACACGGCACTGAGTGGAAAACATAAATTGGAGACAGAGCATTCCCCGTCTGCAGGGCTTGGAAGAGGGTTTGGGCTCGGAAAGCTGGCTTTCCTCTCAGGAAGTGTTGTTCCTCACTACTCTCCATAAACACTGGAAAAGAGACCCAAAGAAAATGTCCTAGACTCACTATTTCCACTGTAAACACACAGACATACACATATTATACTGCTCCCTCTCTCTGTTTCTCTCATATGGGTCTCCTAGCTCTCAAGGCAAAAGGCCATATATTTTACCAAAGGTACCTACAGTATGACAACCACGCAACCACATCTATGTAAATTTATGCATGTTATTTTTAAGGGTTTGCAACGCTGTCATGCAAAGTCTACATTTATTTTGTTTCCAAAGCAGCAGCAGCACTTACTGCAACACTGCTGTCATTTGAAGTGAAGCAGTAAAAAAGTCAGGATTTGCTTGTTTGGAGTGTGCCGGTGTGGTGCAACTGAATTAGCTCTCAGAGTAGAGTAAATGCTACTTTTTAGTCCCTAACAAGTGGTTGGATTGCAGGTCCTCGCGTGTGCTGTGCAAGTTAATAAATCTATACCAGCGAGAAAAGGAAGGAAAGCTCTTTCCATCAATTTTAGTTGTCATGGCATTTATTCCCACGCTGGAGCATTATGGTGTGAAAATATTATCGCTAAGTCCCAAAAACCCCAAATAAGACATGAAATGTTCACAGTTTATCATTGTCAGCGCTTGGATTTGACAGCAGGGAGCAGGACTCTGTAATTTATCACAGACAAGTTGGCCACTGAGATTTCATTGCAGTTGTTTTTTAATCAGTAACGTCTCATATCTACCTGTCAATCAGTGTTTATGCGCTGAGGCAACATTACAAATGCAAACATTTGCTGTGAATGGTGGTATTTTGCTGCAATTCCAGTCAGACATTACCTTTTGCTGCTAGGCTCTTCACATTGGTAGAAATACAGAGCTCACTTTACCACCCAGCTGGCTTACACAGCACCCTGATCTGTGTGTGTGCAGGTGTGTAGAGAGGCAGAGAGGTAAAGCGAAAGAGTGTCAGAGAGAGAGAGAGAGAGAGGTTAGAAACCCTTTTTTATTACATTTCCTCTGCAGTGAAAGAGGAGGCAAGATGGACACTCCATATCTCCCCGCTGCGCCAGAAAACTCATCTAAATGGAAAACACATTGTCTTCATTATTTTGCGAGAGCTGAAAGAACAGGGTTGTCATGGTAACAGCCATCTGAGTGAGCGCAAGCGGGCGGCCGAGGGGCTGGTTTTAGGGCCAGAGGAATGGTGAGAGAGAGAGAGAGAGAGAGAGAGAGAGAGAGAGAGAAAAGACGAGGAGGAGGAGGTGGGGAGGGAGGGAGCAAGGAGTCAGAGTGGGATGGGGGGGGGGGGGGGTTGGTGGAAAGAGGAGAGAGGGGACTGAGATGAAGAGGGTGGAGATGGAAGACAATAGAGATGGAGGGAAGAAAACGAGGATATCGTGGGGTAAAACGGACAGAGAGGAAAGAGTGCAGCGGGTGTGATGGATGGAAGAGGGGGGAAGAGAAGGAGAGCAAAGGGTTTGGTGGGAGGAAGCAGGGAGTGCCTTTTCCAGTGGAGCCAGACAGTGCAAATGGCCAGTTAGTGGCTCTCAGAGAGCAGTTCAGAGGCCCTTATTAATTTCAAGGGGAAGCAAGATGGTAGATTTAACATCTTAGGAGATCTCGGCCAACTGTGTCTCACTGCAGCCGCGCTGGTGCTCAGTCTGTGTGTGTAATGTATGAGAGTGTTGTACAGTCAAGAGCTTTCTTCGCGCGCCACACTAGCATTAAAAGACCAGGTGCTTTGGTAAACACGTCGACAGGGCGACAGGCATCCGCTCCGCTCTCCAGCCACTCCCGCTCAGCCGGCGCCCCGGCGGTGATCGACAACCTGCCCGCTGTTGTCTTTATTAGTTGCTCCCTTAGAACAGCCTCTGGCAGCAACAAGCCCAACACCATAACACCCTTCATCAAATATTTACCCCTCCTGAATCTACAACGTGCACTAAGGCCACATCAAATAAAACCAAGTGCCAAGGCGATATCTAATCCAGTCCAATCCCTCCTCTTGTCAACTTCATTCTCTTCCCGCTCTGATGCTGGGTGGATTTTCATGACGTTCCTGTCAGAGGATTAGAGCTCTTGCTGCAGAGTAAGGGGACCTAGATGATTGTTTATTTACAAGTTGCTTCCTGCCTCTCTGTTAGACAGCCCGTGGCGCTGATGTGACAGAGGCCTGACATGACATTGTTCTGACAGCCATTTGGTGATTAAGGAAATTTAAGTAATTGCTTAAGTCTTTGTCGTGTAAATACTTAGAACCTCCCCCCGGAGTATTTGGCTTGGCTTTAACATCCATTGGGATCTGACATCCAACCCAGTGCTTCTGCATAGAGCCGTATCGCTGTCCTTTTTGTTTGTGGTTCAGCTGAATTGAGGAACACATACTGTCTGATTAAATTGATTTATCACAGATGACGCCATCGTTGAAATCCCTGTTTTTTTTTTTTTTTAACATGCTACCCTGCTGGTATCAGCATTGCATTGCATATTCAGTTTTTGTGTTGGGGTCGATCCACAATGTTTCCCAGCAGCCACATCCAGACCTATTGAAAAGTTAAAAAGCCGTCAGAGCTTCACGGGATCTCGCAGCGCTGAAGCCGTGGGGAAATGATGTTAGTGGTTTTTTTTTTCTCTCATCAGTTCCCTCCACATGTGCAGTCATGGTCAAGGTAGGAGCGAGGGCTGCGGCTTGTGATTGACCAGCACTTAGGGAAAGAGATAGCGTGCACTCGGCTGGCTGTTTGGCTGCTCCGGCTGGCTGGCCGGCCAGCTGCGTGGCTGCCTGTAGGTCTTAGTGATTCATGTCACACTGTAATTGGTTTACCTGCTCCCTGTGTGTCTGCGCTCTGAGAGGACCAAAACAAATTACCCAGGGATGACCTCTTGCCGTCTCTCTCTCCTGTTTCACAACCATTTCCCCCCTCTCTCTCCCTGCATGTGTCTCTCCCTGTCTCCCACTACATGTAATATGTTGTGCGACTGTTTTTCCCTCTGCCTTTTTCCTCCCATCTATTGGTCTGTCTCATCTAACTGAACTCATTTCTACATACTTCAAATTTCACAAGCAGAGCCACAATAGAATAACATAACAGAGAGAAAGCATATCAGAGCACACACACACAAACACATTAAAGCCTCTTGAGGATGTGGGTTTCTGCCTGCCTGCTATGTCAAACATCATTTCAACATGCTACGCACACATGCATGCGTGAAGATAAGCTGATAGGACGTCTGTGGATGTGGACTTTGTGTGACAATACTTGAGATCACAAATAAAAACACACACACGAGCGGAGTACTTTGTAGAGAGTGCTTTGTGAAGGCTGCAGTGAAGCACATTAGCCTTTCAACGCTGGGTTTTGTGCTCACTGTGCCAAATAGTACCTGTGTGAATTGTCCCCTTCAGTGAATGAAACGGGAGCACTGTGTACACCATTAGGCTGTTTCATTTTCACAGAAAGCAGATGTTTTGTGTTCTCTGCTACTCATACCCTCACTCTGGCGCAAAGTGGGGAACACGCGCACACACACACACACACACACACACACACAGCAAAGATGAATGTGTGCATCATTCTCCCTCCACCCGTGTAGGAAGGTCTCGCCATCTCTAAGGTTATTTCACAGTTTCAGGAAAAAGCCATCGTCAAACGAATGGACTCAAGAGTGTGCAAAGCTTGAAAATGTGATTTGTTTGTGTTTGTTGCATCGCTGGTTACACAGATTGTTCTTTTATCTGAGGACCTGGTGCACGTACTGACAAACATTAGCCTTGTTCTAGTGTCCTTGAACAAGTGCCTTATTCTGGCTGATGTATACATCAATAATGACATAACGTGTTTTATCATGTAAAATATATTTTAGTGAGTTGACGTGCATAAATGTGGACGTTGGCTACAGATACCATCATAATATTACTTTCTGTGTTGTGGGGATAAACATAACAAACAAGTTACTCCACTGACACTCATAGATGCCAGTGTTTGTTGTGTATTTCTGTTTCATTTTAAGATATCCATCTTAAATCTTTTGTCCATTTCATAAAATGGCATGTTTTGCACATGTCCCATAAAAGATCAGAGGGAGAACTAAAGGTTGATCTGAACGAGCTGTAGTGCTGTAGGACGTTTTCTTCGTCAAGTGCACAGACGCTCGGCTAGTCGCTTTTTTTTTTGTGTGTCTCAGGATTGTGCTTTTGGTGTGTCAAAGACAAGGGGAGTGGAGGGCACACTGGCACAGATATATTTTGCTCTCCCTAATGACACCAATACCATTTCATGGCCTGCCGAGCAGATTGAATCACACTCACTCTCTGTAAGTCTCACTCTTTGCCTCTGTCTCTCTGTTTCCCTTTTTCTGCACATGCTTCATCACACTCTTCTCACATAGGCTATCACATGCACATTCATATGCTACCATACATCGATGTGTTACACTCACCCTGGTGGATGCTGTTTAATTGCATTTGGGTCAGCAGTTTGCTGGTGCTGAAACCAAAGGACATGGAATTTGTCAGTTTACCCATTCAGCAGTCACAGGGGGCGGTGTGTGAGCTAACAGCTCTGCTGGAGTCAGGCCCATAAGGTTAGTTTTACACAAGCCTGTCACACTGCACTGTCAATCTCTCCTCTCCTCTCCTCTCCTCTCCTCTCCTCTCCTCTCCTCTCCTCTCCTCTCCTCTCCTCTCCTCTCCTCTCTTCTCCTCTGATGTGACACATTGTCATCTCTTCTTACATATTCTTCTTAAGATGTACAAGGCTGCCGTTATTCTACTTAATAAAGCTTTAAAGCTTTAAAGATTTATGCACACTTTCACTGAAAGGGCTCAGTATTTCAGGCAGTCTTATGATGGCCTGTTATAAAGGCTACAGATTGGTCTTGTGCTCTCCACACACACACACGCGCTTCATCCCTTGTGCATCACAAGTGATAGAATCTTGCCTTTCGTGACAGTGGAAAATCATGTGTGGCAGCCAGGACATACAATCTTTCCCAGCTGGTATTTATAGTCTCCAGCAACTGGAACATTTTATGGAATAAGGAGTTCATATTATTTATCATGTGACGCTCCACTCTGCTCTTGGATGACCTGATATCGTATTTTATTTTGTACCATGGTACGGTTTGTAATACAACAATATTTGATTTTATGGCTCTAACATGGTAGAATTTGAACTTGCAAGGTATGTGGCAGGTTTGTGTTCATACACACTGTCTCAGATGGCTGAAGCTGTGACAGTCGTGACAGCTGCCATTCATTGTCAATGAGAACCAACTTTGCAGCCATGTAGCTACCTGCAGCGCATGACAGATTTAAAAGAAGGAAGGCTCAACTTAATGTAGACATGCCAGGAGCCTCTTTAGTCCATGAGAAGCTGAGCTCAGTTTGCCACCCTCTGTGAAGGAATTTTAAACCATATAGAGGATTTTTTTTACCAGGCTCTAATGATACAAATCTGTCTATTTCACCAAAATGACTTGTTAATATAGTAATATTGATTAGAGCTGCTTGTTGTTTCCTCTCGTTGGTCCTAGGTTTTGCAGTGCAGTTCTTCCAATGAAGATTCATATAATTATTTGATTAGGTTACTTCTAGTGCTTCAACAAATTTTATGATTTATCACTTGTCAACACATTATACAGTACCCGAGTGTCTGTTGAAACTCTAACAAAGAGTTTTTGTCTATATTCTGCATCATACAGAGTAAAAAATAATCAATAAACCAACAGAAATATATTTATTTATGGAAGGAATTGTCAGATATAGTTAACAATCATGGGGGGTAAGGTTGTAAAAGCACTGATAATCACCAAAATAAATATGCATGTGGAGGTTTTCACTTCTAAATATTGTGAAACTGAATTGTTTAAATGTTGCACACCGCTAAGTGAAACTTAAATGTGCAGGCTATGAATGTGCTCACTCAGTACTTGCTGCTGCTCCTTTTTGATCACACATTGAATGGTGAAATAATCTCCTGCTCCCGGGGGTATCTGGTGGCGCATACCTGCAATACCCCGCGACTGAAACTCCATATTTATAGACGGCAACTGAGCAGCTCGCATATCCCCACATCACAGCTGTTTGCATTGCAGTGTTGGGTGTCACATAGCTGCCCGGTGCTCTTGTAGTTGTCACATTAAAACAGAAGGTAAACAAACAGCAACATTTAGAGTTTATTTTTTCCACCCTTGGGAGAAGTCATTTCACATTTTTATGGAGGCTGGTGGTTATGATGCTGTGTGTAGGGTTGAGTTTTATAAAGGCCTGAGGGAGCAATATGTCTAATAGTTGGCTTTGCTTAGAGGGAAAAGGAGAGGGGTAGAGATTAGCGGAGGAGAGGATTAGCAGGGAGTCTACAAAATAATGCGAAGAACAAAACGGTGCAGAAGGAGAGAGATATGATGATGGAAGTGGGTTTGTAAAAATGAAGAAATGGTATCTGAGCACAGAGTGGAGTGGACCAGAGAAAATAAAGGCAATGAGAGCAAAAATGTGAGTTTGCTACTAGAGATAATAGTGTGTGAGAGTGGACTGGTGGCTTTTTACAGACACGCTGAGAGGCAGAGATTGTGGGAGGGAGAGGGAGAGAAAGGCCAGCACAGCTGAGTGGTGTTGATTGGCCTGTTTGAAAACACATGAACTGCAGACGGCGAGAGAGAGAAAGAGAGAGAGAGAGAGAGAGCGAGAGAAGGTCTGTGCACTGGGAGAAAGTGTCGCTCTGCGCCGTGCCATGCTGCAGCCCAAACCACATTAGAGCAAATGAATCCATTCCACCTTCCGTTATGGCAGCTCCCGCACGGGGCCCCAGGAAGGAGGCGGGAGGGGGGGAGGAGGGAGGAAGAGTGGCAGGAAGGTTCGCGATATGAGGGGACGCGGAGAAGAAAATGATAGAACAGAAAATGGAAGGTGGTGGAATGGAGTCGCATGCTGGGTGGCTCTAATGGTGTCTGAGGGCTATAGAGAAAGGGAGCACAAAAAAAAAAAAAAGCACATGGCAGCGAGAGAGAGAGAGAAAAAAGCTGCAGCCACATAACTGAAGACGAGGAGAGAAGATCCCCTGCTGTGTGTGTAGGGGGGCAGGAGTGATAGTTATGTTCTTCTTTTGCAGACGGTTGCTGAATAATGAAGATCATCTCTGGTCAGACTTCACTCTGTTGCTTCATAATAACAATAATAATAATAATAATGTTCAACGCTGGCCTCTACACTTTAAACACAGTGTAGATCACACACTTTGAATTAGAATGGCACTTAAGATTTACAAAATATCGCTTAGAAACACAGAATTATTAAACATAAGCTCAGGGAGAATTGAATTTATTTGTAATGTGTGTTTTTTGAATGAACTTGTCCTGATGAATTTTTTTAACCTCTAATGTTCTGGTAAATACATATATACCTGAAAATACTCATGCTCAATAATTATATATCAATACTGATCCCATGCTCCGTTTCCCAGTCTACTCCACCATGACAAAGCAAGCTACACTCCACAAAGGTGGCAGTCCTTTATCTGAAATGAGAAATCACTCATCCTACAAGTGATCATATGCTACGTGTGTCTGTGTGCATGCATAAGTGGGTGGGGGTGCGCTGCTGCTGATAATAAAATAGATAATTTCCACACTATCCCTTTTTTTTCTTTCTCCCTGTCACCTTTCTCCACTGAGCCTGGCCCTTCTTGCCTCCTTCCTGACATACTCAAGTGCTTTTTATATTACTGTGCTTTTGTTTCTGAACACAAATGTGTTCTTCCACTTCCCTCAGTTTGTTTTGCTCAAGAAAGGGTTAAAAAAAATAAAGACAAACTAAAAGCGAGAGAGAGTGTGTTTATTTTTGAGACAGTGAGAGAAAGAGACAGAAGCTTCCTCAGGTGTTAGTATTTGTGGTTTGTTACTCTTCTGTGATTCATAGCAGCATCCACCCACTGCTGTTTAAACGGAGGTTATAATATTCACAGCAAAATTGAATGTGTAATCATTTTCTTTTGCACCTCTGGTAAGCAGACCAGAGTGGAGCCGATTAAGATGTTTGAAAAACAATCAAGATTAAATGAGCCCATCTTTATCTTCTGCATACTCCTAACAACAATGGCATTAGCCCAAAAGTTCCAAAACGATGTACAGGAATCTATGAAAGTGTCCTTCTTTGTATGTTTTCCCATCAGGCTGTAATCAGAGAATTTGTGGAGAAGCAAAGGCAGAAGTGTCTACGTTCTGCTGCTTCAACATGGATCTCTTCTGAAGACGAGATGACAGATTAGTGTGTTTTATGTTGATAGCAAACAAGGAAAGGTGAGGATGTAGGGCAATGACACAGCCCCTGTCATGTTTCTCCTGAAGTGTTGTCTGTTATGCAGCACATTTCATTCCCTAATTGGGGTTTTTGGTGCTGCAGCATCTGTCATCTCGGACAGTCAGTCAGTCACTCAGGTGGATTGACTGCTTATCTCAGTTACCACGCCACTGACTGGCCAGCAAGTCGCATTTCCACCTGATTCATATATAGAAGCTGAGGGCCCATCTTTTCATCAACTAACAAAAGTGCTGCCCATTCGTGGGACTAGGTGTATGTGTGTGTGTGTGTGTGTGTGTGAGTTGGATTTTGTGAAAGCACAACACAGTGAAGGAGGGAAAAGAGGAGAGATTCTTGGGTGAAAGAGGCAGCTGTCTCCACCCCTCCCACCTCAGCCCTCCTCCTTGCTCTTCAGTCTTGGCTGCGAATGTGTTGGGACAGCAGGAAGGGGAGCTGGAGGAGAAACAGTTAATCAATAGCCACAAGGTCAGACGGCCAGCGCTGGGCTGGAGCGTGCCCTGTTAGCGGTCCGTGGAGCTGCCTGGCCGCTGAAGGGGATTTGTAGCACTTGTCAGGGCTTAAAGGAGCCCTCTCTGGACCACTTGCTCCAGGGTGGAGTGTGTGAAATAGACATGCTGGTTAGCAGCAGGAGAGGGAGACATCTTCTGGACACTGGCAGACACCACAGCACAGCAGAATTAGGCCACCCAAATTTATGGTCATATTATGTGCAGTCAGAGTGGCTTTGTGCCCTGCGGGATGTAAATTTAGCTGTTTTGTAGGGACTTTTCACAGACAGTCAGCAGCCACTGCAGCATCATGTGCATGTAATCTGACTAGAGACATTTGGCTGCCCACCACTGGACCACATTCACACCAGAATTTCCCACCTTACTTATGCGAGCAATGTATCCGCCGATGTTTAAGACTTTGTAAGTGCACTCCAGGTAATTCTACTCTGGTAATGCTTAAGCTCAGAGGATTAGTAACACGCTCTTATTCTCAAAGTGTTCCTTTGAAGTTTTACCTTTACGCTTAATCAAAGTGAAGAATTCAAGCTTTTGTGGTTACATGGTCTTAAGTGGGTGTGTGTGTGTGTGTGTGTGTGTGTGTATAAGCGAGAAAGAGACAAAGTGTGCATACTTGCAATAAGCATACCAGACTGAGCATTACACATGAAAACTCCCTGGCTGAGCACTATGCTTCCATCATATTCCTTCTCTCCTGTTTGTCACAACAGGGGACCTTGGGGGACCCTTTATCAGTACTGAGCAGCTTTCTAGGGCCCTGCCACCCCCACCTGTGGTTTCTCTGTTCGCCTTTTGTGTGGAGGAATGTGAGGCGGACCAACACTGATGGAGATAAACACAGAGGGATGGTAAGGGACGGAGGCCTTGCTGGCAAACCAGCATGATGCCGATTAATCCAGCTTCAACTCATTTGTCTGAGATGGTCAAATAGTGTGCATGGCGTTGAAATCGTCATCATTATTGCTGTTCACTGTTGGGCATAAAAAGATACTCTAAAACTGAGCTTTAGCTGCTATTACATGTGGCACATTGGTAGCCTTGACCGCGAGGTGTGTTTCTTTCAAAGAGAGAAAGCAGTCGATTTGGTTTCAGCGGGCGTTCGATATTTCTCTCACAGGTAACGTAAAGCAAATAAAGTTTCAGTTGCGTCATTTTTCCATTTTGCTGTGAAACATCTCAGTTTCATGGATTTGCCAAAAAAACAGCTCTTCAGGCGGATCAAGGCCTTCGATGAGTCAGTGCATAAACAAGCTGGCTTCCCTTTTTGAGAATTTCTCAAGCTGTTAAAATGCTGTTTGAACTTCCCAGGCCTCAAACGCTTCACATGTGACCGGACAGAAAAACCTGCTCTTACAGATTTACTGTACCTCTACTCCTCTTTTTTTTTTTATTTTACAGAATGAAAGAGTTTTAATGGCGTCCCGGTAGAGACATCAAGATGAACACATTACCATCAATGGACCGGCACATCCAGCAGACCAATGACAGGCTGCAGTGCATCAAACAGGTGTGTATAAAGACTCGTCCAGCAGCCTTTCAGTCCTCTTTTAACATCTTCTACTACTATGCAGATATGGAGCCTGCACAGACAGACAAATCTGAATTTCCTCTCCATGTACCCTCCTTTCTTAGACTCCTCGGAGCACCTTATATGGGCATCAGTTTTTCTGGCCATTAGTTCTAGTCACACAGATCATGTTGCGCCGGGTCATACAGAGAGGGGGAGAGAGACAAATGTAGCAGTGAAAATAAGAGGAGACTTCAAAGAGACTAGGAACACAACAGATTCCTCTTCTCTTTTTTTTTTTTTTTCCACCTATTGGTCCTGCGATCCCTTACATCACGTTCCTGACTTGCTTTATGCCGAGGCTTGTTGTGGTTTCGCTAAAACACTTCCTCGCCTGCCAGTTTTCAGGAGACTCCTTGTAGACAGATACAGACTGAAACACAGACAGACAGACACAACCCAAGGCTACCGCCTCTGCCTCTATTTAATAGTCTACAAGAGCTCACTGACTGGTTGGTTGGCTGGCAGGCTGTGGGCTTATTTGTTTATGCTATGTGGGTGTGATCCTTTATAACTCCCAATATCCATATGACACCATGCCTTACAGTGAATCGGTGAGTGATAGGGCTTTCAGCTTGCAATTATGAGGTGATATATCCCTCTTTTCTCCTGCTGCTAAACCTCACACCCCACTCCAAACTAATCTCCTGAGCCCCCACTATAATAACCTTTATCTGAGCAGGTTTTATTACATTTTTTGATTTACTTTGATTGCATACTGCTAAGTACCCGATGTTAAAAAGCTGTGGAAAAACATTTACATTAATATAACAAATGTCAGCTTTTCTCGAATAAAGTAAAAAACAACAACCACAAAAAAGGTTTGGTGAAACTGACACTTTTGGCTTCTTTCTTAGGCGTCACTGATAAGCCCTAAATAGCCGAACTTAACACATCTAGCTTAATAAATTCTTTAATTGTAGTTTGGTTTATGTACTCCTTGTCTCTGACTGTAATAGAGCTTGTAATAAACCAGACATCAAAGGCACAGAGTTAAGCAGTGAGTTTTTAGTTTGCAGCAGGGTGTTGCTTTCGTTTGGGGAAAGTCCTGAACAGAGAATGAGTTGTTATGCTGTTTTTCATGGAGCCAGGTAGGCAATAAACACCCTGATGCTTAACTGGACTGAATAGGGGTAATTCACTGTGTCATCTCAGGACAGTGTGTCAAATGTCTGATGAATCCCCATCACTGCTTAGCCACCTCCACCTTCCACCTCCCTTGTGCTTGTCCTCAATCAACCCTGAACACCACCACCAACAACAACAAGAACAGCTCGGGCCCCTGTCCTTCTTCCAAACCACAGCAGAGCTATTTCACTCAGCTGTCCTCCCCCTCGTGCTAGTATGGAGGTCGTCAGGCAGTCCGTGGTGAGCGCTGCAGCAGGAGGAGCTGTGAGTTCAGATCTAGACAGACAGCTCCTGCTGTGCTAGTTCTGATTCCTCTCGTGCTGGAGGCTGATACGCCTCCCATCAAGCAGCAATAATGCCAGATTATATCACTCATATAGAGCAGTCTCTTCTCCTCCCTCTCACTCAACGAGAGCATCTCTCACTTTTTCTCACTCTCTCTGTTTCTCTTCATCAGTTAAACTCCTATGAGAGTCCACAGCTAACTCTATAATGGCTAATCTTCACATCACAAAAGATGAGTCACTCAAGGCCTCTCTTGAAGCTCATGATATCACTGGGAGCTCTTATAGTTTTTCTCTGTGGACGGGTAGCGAGCCTGACACGTAAGGCCGCATTCGCAGCGAAGAGCCCCTTTGTCACACACACCACCAAAAAGCTGCCCTTTCAAAAAAGCTCACCTCTGCTGCCCCCTAAAGACAATAGTTCTACCTTCTCTGCAAGAACACACAAAACAAGATGCTTCAGCTCCAGATGAGAATAATAAATGCTTTCAAGTGGGCTCAATCTCGCCGACTGAACAAGCTGCAGCTCTGTGCCGTTTCAGAGCTATTAACCTCCTGAGCCATGAAGAAAGGGAGCCCAATTTTAAAACCGCTTATTGTGTCCTGCCAGCCTGAGTAGCCTTTAGACACTGGGAAGAAAAGACTCAACTGTTTCAGGCCTCAGTGAACAAGCAAGAGAGACAGAAAGAGACTGAAAGAGATTAGACAACACACCAACGGCACGTATTGAGTCTGCACACATAGCTGCCAGGACCAAGGTTGTTTTCTTTGTGCACAGCCAAGCCAGTCAGTGGACTTCTGGTGCTGAGGCTCTGTTACAATCCGAAAACAGGCAATGAATGAGGGGAAGGGAGAGGAGGAGGATTGGAGGGAAAGATTTGGATGCTGTGCGGGTCATGGGGGTGAGGACTGGGTGTTGCCAAGAGAGATTAACAAGAAACACTGGCATCATTGTTGATATGGGTGTGATCTTCTTCCCACAATGCAACAGAGCACTGAGTGGGCGTACATTGGAAGGAGTCAAGGTCCTCACAGGGTTGTGCAGAAACACAAGACATTAAATCAAGGCAGTTTGGAGGGAGAGCACAAGGCTGCAAAACTACTTGATTTCAGTGTTTTTCCAATTTGTACTTAATGTGAAAAAAATAACGCTCATTATTTTCCATTGTTTCTAATGGCTGTCTGCTTTCTCCGTGTTTGCACAGCACTTACAGAACCCGGCCAACTTCCACTCAGCGGCCACAGAGCTGCTCGACTGGTGTGGAGATCCCCGGGCCTTCCAGCGACCTTTCGAGCAAAGTCTCATGGGATGTCTGACGGTACGCAAACACTAATTATGGGTTTTCAGGTACTTTTTAAGGAGATGTGAGCAAAATGATAATTAGATTTTGAATACTTAGAAAAACAAATTATGGGCAAGTGTCCACTTGTGAAGCTTTCAGCCTACTTTTAAATAGAAATTTTCCATATTGTGTAAAACTGTAACAGGCTATAGCCGCACCAGGTTTGTATCCAGTAGATATCCAAGGCAGATGCTCAGGTCTTCAAGAGCCAGTGACAGAAGAATTTGAGGTTGAAGTCCTTGACACCCATCCAATTTGTGCTCTACACACGTGCATGTACACACATACTAAGAAAGAATCTTGAACAACTCTGTGGGTAGCCATTCACCTCTGGCTATCGCCTTTCAGTTCAACTCATCAGTCTAGACCCAGGAACATACATCTGGCCTGCACCACTCGCACACACACTTTATTACATACATGTTTGTAAAGGAGCTTTAGAGCCGAGAATTGAAGTTTATCACAAAGTTCGGCCTTTGAAATAATAAAGGAACCAAGCTGAAGTGGTAGCGTGAGCAAACAGATAAATGCTCATTAATGTGTAAATCACAATAAAAGCCTCTTAAAGGCTCATAAAGGGCTATGCAGTGGAGCCCACCACTGAGATCCCTCTCAGCATGGGGCTGTTGCCATCAGTTAAATTGCTTTATCAGACAGAGAATGCAAATTGCTTCTTATCTGGAGAAATACAGTGAGCAACAATTCACTGCATTCTTTCAAGGATTTTGCCTTCATGACGGTACCTCACCGGTTTCGTATCAGAGCGCTGAGCTAAGATTTAAAGATGACTGCGCGTCTATTGCAGTCACAGCCCACGAGAGTTGTCGTAGCTGAATGGATTTGAATGTGTGCTTCACGTGGAGACTGCAGATCCCTCTCACATGTTGTACATGTGGAGGTCAGACATACATCATGGTGGAGTATCGACTTCGGAGCCAGTAAACTAAACACATAACAGCTTGACAGGTTTTTTTTTTTCCTTTCTTTCTTTATGCATACTGTATCATACTGTAGTGTGGTTACATGCACATGCAGACATCACCCACGTAGTTCACTATCAGAGCTGTCTTTGATATGCCGTTTCAACAGCAGGCAAAGCGAACTACAAAACAGACGCTTTATTTCTACAGCAGACAGATAAACAGGAATAGGACTGACCCAGTAACCCTGGAGCAACTCTTATAGGGCTGTTTTTATATTGACAGGAATATGGTCCTGGATGTACATCCTCAGAGGGAGATTAAGCTGAAAAAGGCTTATGAGAACACTGTTAAATCCGTGTTGAATCTATGCTAACCTCTGTAGCTGGCTGGCTGCCTTGAACAAACTTCAGGGCAGACTCAACAATGCAGGGAATTAAATGATTGAGTCGAATGTGATTCGACCAAGTTGAACTGAATAGATTACACTTATCCCTCATGTCTTCCTACACCTTCAACTAAATATAACATGACTTATATTTATACTGACCTTGTTTATTGTCAAATACTTCCTTAGCTTTTCATTTATTGCTTAAGTAGCTGTATTACCTGTAACAGAGGCACTTTATGATCACTGCTGGCTGTTCTGTTAGCTCTCCAAAAAGGACCCCACCTGACCTTGTTAATGATAATGGGTGTTTTGAGGTCAGAGGCAGCAGAGGAGATGTCATCTGTGAGCACATAAAAGCAAAAGGGGTTTCCCTTCTAATAATGATTTACCCCTGTCTCACAAGTCCTGTTTAACGTCACTTAGCATCCCCTTTAACGCTACAGTCTGGGAAGCTCCTGCTTCATGTCCCGTAAATGTCCAACCTCTTTTTGAAGTGATTAATACAAAAGGATCATTGGAGTCTTTCAGCAGGGTACTGGCCATTGTCAGAGTGGAAGGAAAGGCAGCATCATTTTAACTTATGCTCCCCTAGTAGACATTTGATACTAAAACATACTATAATTATTTGTTTTCTATACTATAATTATATTTAAATATGTCAGTTTGGCTTGACGTAAGCTGTAACTAATGGTAATGAGATATACCCAAATACCTGTTTGACTAATTGAACCTGAATGAACCTTTTGGTCTGTAGACAAGTTCTATTCACTTTATGGCCAGAGCAGCCAAGTTTAGGGATAACCTTTCAGAGATTCTGCTCAATCTGCAGAGTGACTGTGGCTCTCTCACCTCCCTTGGAGGTTGATGCAGTCATCAGTCATCCTGACTGTGGATCACTGGAGCAATCCTGACTGCAGACTCCACATCAATATGTGTGTGTGTATAGTGTGTGAGTGCCCATTGTATGTGTGTCTGTCTGAAGATAAATGAGGTACAGAGATGGCAGGGGCTCAAAATATTAACCCTATTGAGAAGGGGAAATTATTAAGATGTCTCAACTGTGGCTTATATCACTGTTTATTTAGTATTCATTATTAATGTCAGTGATCAAAATTTTATGGCACTGCATGAGAAAGTGCTATTTGCCATGTATAGATAGATAGATAGATAGATAGATAGATAGATAGATAGATTAAAAACACAGTGTGTGTATATATATATATATATTAATGCTGTTGGACAAGAGCTAGACTCACAATCCACTGTTCTTTGTCCAGGTGGTGAGTCGTGTTGCTGCTCAGCAGGGGTTTGACTTGGACCTGGGCTACAGGTTGCTGGCTGTGTGTGCTGCCAACAGGGACAAATTTACCCCCAAGTCTGCAGGTAAGACCCACAGCTTTACTAAAGTGCCCGGTGAAGCATGTTCATACGTCATCTCATTTTCTGCTGCTGATGGTGGTTGATGTTAGTATTGTTCTTCATTCTGCAGTTTTTCACCCTTTCACTAAATAAAACTAAACACTGTGTTGCTTTAAGTCATGATCCAGTCTGGGTTGGGTACCATGTTATTATTCTGCTTGGGCCAGGGGTGCACAGTTTGTTTTGTTGGCAAGACGCACGGAGACTCATTAATATAATAATAGACAGTTTAATTTCCAACTTATTGTGTTCATTTAAATACTTAAAAACAAACAAGGGTGTCAGGTGAAGTTACCATGAATGTGTGGATCTGCAATATTTGAATTCTACAAATAACCGCGACCTCGTACATTACACAGAAAGCTCATAGAGCATTATAATGTCACGATATTTTTAGTTCCCATTAAACATTAATATGCTATTGAGATGAGATGTCCAGGTGGTGTCCTCACAAAAACAGTCTCCACACAGACCCACATTCTTATGCGCACACACACACAAACGAGAGAAAAGGAGCGAGCAGTAATGCTTTCCTCAGACATTTATCTATCAAATCCAATTTCCCCCGATCCATACCTCCCCTCCCCGCCTCCCACAGTCCTGCAGGAGCGGGCTTGTTCTTGTACATTTGTCAAAGTGAAACATGCAGAGGTGGGAGAGAAGAGAGAGAGAGAGAGAGAAAGAGATGGACGGCTGGAGAGGTGTCGCTGATATGTGCTGGATCCCTCACTCCACCTGACAGAGCCATAGCCACAGATAATGGATAAACCTTTGTTTGGCAGTTACATAAGTGGGAGTAGTGAGAGTCAAATATTTTGATTAAACTGTTTGATTTGATTGTTTTTTCTGACAAGTGGAATATGTCACTATTTGAAAAAAGGAAGTGCAGTGACAGTAAGGCTCTGAAATCATATTCCATAATTCCTTATACAGTCTGCAGTGTGTTGCAACTAAATATGCACCGGGCAGATATGTATCCGTTTCTTCTGTTTTTTTTGCTCACATGGCCGTATGGTACATATGAACATTTGCTCAAGTTGAATATCGTCTTTCAGTTGTGGTGGGAAGTGTCTTGTTGGGAGGAACTTAAGTGGGCAGACAGACGTCAGTGTACAATATTGATTGCTGTATTTCTCTCTCTGTCTGTGTTCCTGTGTTGGGATAATGTGATTGTTGTCCAGGCATGGCTCAGACTGGCTGGCCGTCTGTGCCCGACTGACAGTCAGAATCATCTTCAGGCCCGCTGATGGTTCTGGGATCTAATAGAAGACAGCACTGTGTTTCAGGAAGAGCTGTTTATGCACCACGGACAAATGGGAACTCTAGTGTAATTATGCGCAGGAAAGGGGAGGGATGGAAGATATGATGTGGCCAGCCATCAAACAAGGCAGGCAGGCTGTCAGGGTGGGAGGCAGATGTGACTTAAGGCAGATCTTACTCACTGAGCATCCGTCTTACCTCTTTTACAAGGACAAGTCTGAGATAGCAGACAGGATAGTAGAGACGTGATGCACACTTGAACTGAGACGTGCATGCATGTGCTCGTACAAATTTACCAGCAAAGATTTGTTAGCTCTGTCATTAAGGCCATTTGACTTTATGTGTGTGTGTGTGTGTTTGTGTGTGTGTGTGTGTGTGTGTGTGTGTGTTTGTCTGTGCATGCATGGATGTGTGTCTAACTGTGCAAACCCAGCACAATCTTCTGACTGCCTGCTTGGCGACAGTGGGCCGCAAATCTGACACCTGAGAGCCCAGACGAGGACAAAAGGAGTCTGGAATGCTCTCTGTGGGCTCCTCGGGGGAAGAGGCAGACTCCTAAGGCTGCAATCATGCTTTCTTTTAGAGCATCGGTTAAAGAGGAAATTGATAAAGCAATTACTGCTACTCCCCTTTTTATCCCCAACAGTCTGACAATTTGACTTATTGCAAAATTAAGCTGATGTGTATTGCGTTTCTCACTACAGCTACAAAACACCCTCATGTCTTCAGAGTGCATTTAAATGCATGGAGATCGAGGTATTCAGGCAAACAATTTACTATTATTACTATTCAGCTAGTTCTCATTGAATGTTTTTGGCACCTTTGGATCAAGTGGCCATCACATTTTTAGATAAGTCTCACATTTACTGTTTTTTTTTTTTTTTTTTTTTTACATGTGCGTGTAAGAGAAGCCGTGAACAACTCACAAGTGCCTGTGAGAGATTTTCAGCAATAGCAGGCCGCTGCTGATGAGCTGTCTGGAGATTGTGACCCTGCAGTTAGGCCTGGAGGATTAGTGTGTTGCTCTAATCTGGAATCAGCCAGTGAAGAGACTTATCTGCTGTTAGCATTAGCATTGTTAACTCTCAGAGCAAAGGAGGATACACAGCTTTGAGGCTGTTAACATACCAGCAGCTACTTCTATTGAGCGCTCCCTCAAAAGATTGGATTGTGGATTGTGAGTCTAGCTCAAACTTCCAGGTTTGGGATTTTCGTATAACCACATTTTTATGTTTTTTTCCCGCTACAAGCAGCTTCGTAATACCTCCGCCCTAGAAACACACCATTGAGCCTGAGAGACTGAGCTGTTGGGCTGCTGCGAAGTTCAGCAGACAGCAAATCAGATTAGACACATAATCTATCAAAGGTTTTAGTGTTTTCTTCCTCAATAAATTTGCCACTCTGTCACCAACGTTGTAATAGTTTGTTGTATTATAATAATGATATCCCTTCCCGCTACATTTTAATTAAATGAAAGTACCTGTGAGTCAGATGGTTTGATTGTGTTTTATGTTTTCAACATGACGTGACACGCTCCGGATTAAAGTTAGCTGCTGCCTCGAATGATTGCAGTCATATTTAGAAACTGACTTAAAGTCGGACACATGTTGTTGCTTGCTGTTCCTCTGCCTCGCTCCAAGAAATGATAATTGAAATATTTATGTTGACATGATATTCGCACAGTCATTTCACAGAAAGGCTGAACTCACTAGTAGTGAATACTGTGTTGTGGTGCAGTGGGTGGTGATTTCACAGATCTTATCTGCACGAGTGATAATTGCGTTTGATGTACTTTACCCTTTTTTTTTTTTTTTTTTTTTTTTTAGCTGATCAAGAATGAGTGCTTGAAACGCAGTAAGGGAAATGTGATGAAAAGAGCTTAGCTTTGTTCTGGGTGGTTGGTAAATTTCCCCCACCCACTCACATCTGACATTAAAAAAGAAATTCTCCCAGCAGATCTACTGAATCGTCAGTGCCTCGGTCCGTCAACAAAGCGCCCTTACAGTCGAGCTGGTGTTACACATCAGAAAAACAGCCTCTCTACTGTGTCAACACTGACAGAAAACCTCCAGGGTGTGGCTGCAACTCACCCCGTGTCCTGTGAAAAACACACACACACACAAACATACACAAACCTGGGCAGAGGTCGCAAAAAAACACCTCAGCCACTCATAACCCCCATAATTCAACGAGAGGTGCAAGAATATGATCAACTAAAAATAAGTGCTCCCATTAGACTCTCTGTAGACACACTGCACAGTGTGTGAATGCCTGTACACACACACACACGCACACCTTCTCTCTTCTCCGTTTGGACTACAGGAGTCTGACATGTCTTCCACTTATCTGTCTCACTTTACTTTCACTTGATTGATTTTCTCACCCCGTCTTTCTTTTCCATCCTTAAGCTGTGTGTGTAGAACTAGAGGAAGGTGTAGACACCCTTTGTTACTGACCCAATCAACCTTACAGACTTTTATATTTAATTACTGCTGAGTAAGAGGAGCGTGCTGAATTATTAACAGGAAACAGGATTTATTTTTAGCAGGCGGGCCTCTCCTCTGACACTCTCCAGTGGTTCGCCATAGATGATGAAACCCCTTTGCAACCCCAAACTACCTTCAGAACTTCACTATTAAGTTTAGAGATAAAAAAAAAAAGCTCATGGGGAAATGTATGCAATGCTGCTTAATTGGTTGGGTTCTAACAGTTGCAAGCAAATTCATTTTGGTAATGTCCCAGCTGAGCCACCAGTGCAGTTGTACTCCAAACACTTGGTTCTTGTCAAAAACTGGATGAGCAAATGATTTTAATCCTCCTTTTGTTCAGGGCTGACTGATCTGGCACTCGCACCTCAGGACTCAACCACCACTGCCACCCCCCCCCCCCTCCCCCACCCATCGTCCCCCCCAGGGGCTTTTGACACACCCTTTTCAAGTTATATTTCTGTCCAACAATGCCTCCGTTGTGTGTGTTTCAATTCTGCTTGGGATATTTGTGAAACAGTTGATGACTGAGGGTGTCTTTCACACAAAAGCCACACAAAAGACAACTTCCCTCTGCTGTCACAAGGCTAGTGGGCTTTCCCACTCTTCGGCTCAACATTTAGGTAAGACGACAGAGAACAATGACAGCTTAATGAACAGTCTTTCCTGTTCATTCAGCTATTCATCCAGATTGGGTTTTTTTTTGTTTTGTTTTTTTTGCTATGTTAGGTTATGTTTAGGGCAGGCAAAGAGAAGATGAACTCGGTTCACCTTCAACCTGCCTCGGCTTTGATTCAGTTGCACTCTGATATTCTGCTAGTCTCTGATGTGTCTTGTTAGTCGGATTTACAAAGTGACTTCTGAAGAAGACAGGGGGCGTTGTCAGGTTAGATAGTCCTGCAGGCAGGAGTCCTCTCTCTAATAAGGCTGATATCTTACTCTGTCTCTCTTTGATTTGGTTGAACTTTACATCTCATACTTTCTTTTTCTCCCACTTCCTCTTTGTGTATTGGCTTCGAGACGCCCCCATGTGAAGCTCCGCCCACTTATGCAAGTTTGCAATCTGAGCTTGCAAGGATTTTTTCTATTCTGTTTTTTTGTCCTTCCGACAAATGACAGTCGCAGCTGCTGGATTATGCATGTGTGCATGTGTATTTCCGTGTGCACTTTAACCAGGAAACAGAAACCAGGCAATGGAACGCTAGACAGACTAGGCTGAGCACATCAATAACAGCACCTCACAACAGAGGTGAGAATATCCTGCCTTCTCTATCTCTCCTTCTGCTGCTCTCTTGCTCTATCTCTTCCTCTCATCCTCCCTCCTCCTGGGCTGTCTCCTCTGCTCCCTCTGTCTATTTCTCTCCCTCCCATCTCCCCCCTCCACCCGCTGTCTTGAGAGTGTGTTGGAGCCGGTAGCAGGTACAGCAGGAGCCCATTAGTGCAGAGCCCCGCTCTGATTGGATAAGCCAGAGAAACCGGGAGACTGCCTCTGAATAATTGATGTGCATTGTGCAGACGCTGGACAAGGGAAAAAGACAGATCAGAGAGCAAGGGAAGAGGAAGAGAGTGAACCAAAAAAAAAAAAAAGACAGGAGAGGAGAGGAAGTAATAAAGAAAAGGGTGAGCAGAGTAAGGGATATGTGAAGAGAGTGAGAGTGATAAGGCGCAGGCAGGAGGCTTGGAAGCAGCAAAAGCTTTGAGAGTTGCCACTGGCCTCTGCGGGAACAGGAGCATTTGTGACACTTGAGTCTTTTCTCTGCACTATGAAGGGAATGAGATGAGATGTGCAGGGACTCTGCTTTGCTCTGGGTAAGTGTGTGTGTGTGTGTGTGTGTGTGTGCCCGTGTGTCTGCTGTCCCTGTGTGTGTGTGTCTCTGCACATGAAGTATTTGGTGTATTATTTGACTGAATGCATGCACGGGGCAGGATCAAGGGTTAACAGAGGACAACTCGAAAGTTACCTGACAGATGAACTGATTTAGTTGACTAATTGAATGTGCTTGTGTACTCGCAGTATAAATTGAGAATTTTCATTTCAATTGTGCTTTGACATTGCTGTCACTGTTGTAACTGTTATGTGGGCTTTTTAAGCTTGTCTGGTTTACTAGTGTGACTGTAGTCTCCACCCCTGTCTACTCACACAAGGCAGGATCAGGACAGCTGATCAGCTGACCACAGGTTGACCTGCATGCTGTTCTGTTATAGGGTCATATGAATGTTTTTTTTTTTTTTGTGTGTGTAGTGTGCACAAGCATGCAATGATAGTACAGTTTGCTGGTTGCTCTTTGACTTAATTCTGTGCTTTGTGGGTTAGAGTCACACTTGAGGATGTGGCTATTCTTTGGGTTTTTATGCCTCTTTATTAAGACTGGAAATTGGTAGAGTTGTGGTTTTTAGTTTAATGAGTTTGAGAATTATTTTGGGAAATATGACTTGAAATATTCAGCTTATTTGACCTCACATACATTTGCATAATGGCACTCCGGCCCTTTGCTGTCCTTGATTTTATGAGTGACCTCGATGGCATCGTACTTTGAACAATGTTTTCCAATTTATTGCACCTGAAGGAGCATGTACTGACATTTGGTTTTAAGAGTGCAAGCGTGTGCGCGTTAGTGTATGTGTTTCATTGTCAGAAGAAGATGACCCACTTTTCCAGCGTGGATTCTTTTTTTAAGTTGTTGACCTGTGCTTGGAGCCAGAGCCTGTCTGCTTGTCCACTCATTAGGAGCAAAGGAGGGGGAGGAAGAGGAGTGTGGTTATAGAAGCACGGTGCCCGGAAAGGCCTGCTTTTTATTTCAAAGGCATTTAATGTACCTGTCAAATGTGTTGTCAAAGGTGTCTCATAAAGGGAAACACCACTCCCTTCACATGAATGAGTAAAGGGCAGCGACCGACAACTCAATTGGTAAAGGGCTCTTGCAGATAAAAACACAATCTTCCATCGTGTTGTGTAGAAAATGCTAAAACAATAACGACTATATATACCTCTTTTAGCCAGCTGTCGTTGTCTCTAACTTCCTGTTAGCCTGTGCAGGGTGTAAACCGCTGAAACCGTCTGCATCCTCAACCTCACAGCCACATGCAGCCGCTCTGTCTCTCTAGCCTTCCTCCTTTCTCTCTGAGCTCCAGAGCTTTGTTTGTATCACTTACTTTACACACTTTAGTGAACTCCTGTGACTGCACCCCGAGCACTTCCCATCAGGCTGTTTAGTGACTCATTCATGGCATTTGACTTTAGACACTATGTGTGCGGCCTACGTTTGTTTTTGCAGTTTGTTTCTGCTTTTTCTGTGAATCATTGCCGTGCTTTAAATCGCTCCCTCCTCCCACTGAAAGCAAGTGGCCAAGTAAAGTAAAGTTGTTGCTTGAGAAGAAAGAAAGGAATTTCTAGTGGGACAAACTGATGTCAAACTGATAAGAGTAAGGGTGGAGCTCTCAGCGCCCTAGGCCACAGAGCATTCAGGATGTGTTTCAGGAAATACTTCAGCCTTGTTAATCACTTCCTTTTCTGTTTTAACACCTTCTCATGGCTAATCCTCAAAAACAAAATTATTTCTCTACAGATTCACCTGTAAAAGGATCACAGTTTGATTCTCATCGCATTTCAATCACTGCCTTATAATAGCAGCTCCAGGAAATCTCAAAATTCTTGGTTGAGTTTTCAACCCAATGGTTTCATTGAAGCAACAACAGTGCGACATAAAAGACACATTGTGGAAGTTGAGACAAGTAGCGTGTCTGGTTATAATTAGGCATTTACTAGTTCCCCTCCAGTGGTGGAGAGCTGCGCATGGCTGATAAGAGCGATTCATACACAGCTTGCCGTTCTCTGATGTTCCTCCTAGACATGTGAGGCACTTTACTGTAGAGGCACATCTTCACAAAGCACAGACACCGACTGTGTTTGTTTATTCCCGAGCGCACACACACACACATCCGTTTTTCCACGTTTCTCTATACATGTATATGCTTTAGTCCATATGCCTGTGTGCCAGTTGTTTACTTTGACATACCTTTTGAGTGCAACTGTGCACATCTGCCGTGCAATATGTGTGACTCAGATCTGGGGAATGAGTGTGTGTGAGCATATGTGTTAACATTGTGAGCGTTGTGTGAGAGTTCTCTGATACAGATGGTCATGACTCCAGGCTTAGGACTGTTAACAGGACATGCTGACTCACAGAGCATCTGACGTAGATACACCAGCCACCTGAATTTTATATCCCATCCAGGATGTAGGTCAAACCCATAGGCCAATGCCATAACTCCTGTCATAACACATGTAGCTAAAGCGAACCTAGAGTGCCGTGTAGCTGATGTGTTCCTCTATGCCACTTGAAGCAGAGCTGCAACATTTAGTCAGTGGAAGCTGAAAACTAATCAGCAGCTACTTTAGTAATCAATCATTAAATTCATTTGTCAAGGAAAATGCCCAAATATTACATTAAACAATCACATAAACAAATTGCCATTAAGTAATATACAAAGAATTGAATCATTGCATCCTAGGGTTTGTCCTTTGTGCTGACTCCTCGTATACCAGTGCACAAACAGAGTATCTAACTCATGAATGGCAAATTAAATACTATTCCAGAAAATGTTAACCTTTGCAGTCACAATCAAGCACCGTTTGACTGGACACGCCCCCAAACTATACAATGAACTGTTGGTTTGTTTGTTCTTCCGTGGGTAAATGCAGCATGGAGATCCCACATTTCCCACCCAAACTCTGACTTTTCGCACCATTAGTCAGATGTCATACTGCATTATGTTTGGTGTTCATGCTGATTCTTATAATTCTGCCCCGTTTAAAAATGTGTAATTTGAACCCCACAGAAACCAGCACCTGCAGGAGATGTCAGAGTGACTCAGGTAGAGCTACCCTCCCTTCTGGGCTGCAGCATCTCTTTGGCTTGTGACCCACACATGTCCTGGGGAGGAGGGGATCCGCCCACTCCCTCCATTTCCACCTGTCCTCTGTCTAGCATCCTTCCATCCATCCTCTCCCCGCTCTGACCTCACGTCTGGTGTATTGCCAGAGGCTATGGATGAATTTCTGTTAAACCAGCCAGATGATAAAACATCCTAGCGCTGAAACTGTTACACCAATAAAAAATCACAATTATGGAAAATCAAATGGCAAGTCAATAGCTAATGATACAAAATGACACATTGTGAGTTAGGTGCCATTTCAGATTTGGATTATTCTGACATGTGAGCAGTTACATGAAAGGTCTGGCTTTGGTTGAGTGTGATTTCTGACACAGAGCTGTCTCTCTGCAGGGCATGTTTGAGTTGTTCTGCCTCCAAGCCGTTGAGACTAAAGCCCATTTGATATGCTCTTCTCTTGGAAAAAGTTGGCTGAACAGAGAGGGGGCAGGATGGGGGATATCATTGACTGCTTAAATTGCTTCCATTACACTTCTGCAAAAAGCATGACTTTTTTTTTTTCCCCACAACATTTTATATCCCTTCCATATTCGTCTTTTGCATAATATTTTATACCCACACAGCACAGAACTACCTGCCAGTGTTTTACAGACTTCTACCTATGATATCTATTATAAATGGCTTCTTTTTATCATCCCACACATTGTCTCAGAAGGCTTTATGTCTAGTGCTGCAGTGTTCATGCTCAGAAAGTATAATTTTTCATGTAGTATTTTCTCTTTTGTCTGTGTTATTATCAACAAAAGTACAGTAGAGCTGCATGTACAGTGACCAGTGTTTTTGGTAATTTGATATGAAGATGTATGATCTAAGAGCAGGGATGTTCATTCCATCTGTAAATCTAACATATTTAAACTGATTTAAACATACAGTATGTGTTTTATACACCCTAGTAACTGTAGCTATATACTGTATGTAGCTGAACCTCCATATTAATACTACACTGTCAACATCAGAGGAAGATGTTCATAATGCTACACAAAGATCCATCTTTTACTATTTACTTCCACCAATCCTTGATTGACATTATTATCCTAAACAATTGAGGCTTAAACAGTCACATTTGCTGTACAACAGGTTTCTTAACGGTAGTACCAAAGCATGCATTTAAATTATGTAACAAAGTCTTACAGAGGCTACATGATACCACATCAGTCAACATATCATTAACAGTCATGACACGGTAGTGCAGAGTTGGGGCTGTAATTGCATTCTTAAGAGGAAACAGGCGCACTTCTCCTGCACTCAATTTGGAGGGGAGTGTGATGTGTCAAAGAAAAAAGAAAAAAAGAAAAGCAGTGTTTGTTTCCCCAAAAACAAATTCAGGTAAATTCACATTGCTCTCTACAGCACTTTAATGAAGGCTTTGAAAACTAGATGCCAAACATCACCAGCAGTATTTTCATTAAAATGAAATTAAAATAAATACCAATATGAGCTGTTGGTTTTTATTGCTAGGTGAGTGTTGTTAACAACAATACTGTTAACAATACTAAACATTTAGCCTATTTGCAATATTCTTCATGGATTTATTCATATTCTGCTCTTAGGACTGACAGCAGCTTGCATGTATTTGGGGGGACACCTGCTCTGGTTGACATCGTCTTAAAAAGTGAAAACAAAACCACGTTTTTTTCTAAAATGTAAAAAACTAAAATCTAGGTGCCACCTGCACCTTTTTCTTTTTTTTTTTTTTTTTTTTTTTCCAACAGTCTGGAGACGTCTTTCATATTACGCCCCAAAACAAACGCTCAAACGCATCTTATCTGATCATAGAACACATTTTGAATGTTTTTCAGTCCATCTGACACAAGCTTGGGCCGAAAGAACCCGGCAGCATTTCTGCAGAATTGATGTTTGACCGTATTAAGTGACAATGGTTTCCGATCATGCCAGCGTGACAGGTTGTCATTGAATGCCGCCTGAGGAAGTTACCTGAAATTCAACAATGGATTCCGCCCCTAACCTTTACACACTGAGGTGTTCACTGAATATTTTCACAGTATCATGTAGGCTGCTATAGATGTAGACTCATACCAAATCATGATAACCTTACCTGTAACAAATTAACCTGATAATTGATATAATAATAAATTATAATAATCCAGATTACTGTTACTTGAATATTTTGTTTGAACATTTCATTAATTTCCTTGTTTTGCTGTATTTTATTACATTTAGCTGTTTTCTTAGTTAAGCTAAGTTATCTTGTTAACTCAGTGACACAGCACTATGCTATGTGAATAACGTAATTACCTTATTCACAGTACTTATTGATGCCTATTTTTACTGCTTGAGCACACATACATATGACATGTAACCTCCATTTACATATATTAATCAACTTTAGATTTGATATAGTGTTTGTTTTTCATGCACAATTATAATTAAGCAATTTAATGTCACATTTATTCAGTGGTAAAAGAATGTGTTCATGACGTATTGGAGAGATGGTGCAATCTTACCAGGCAAAGCCTTGAAAATAGAGTGGAATGCCAGGATTGGCATTGGAAAGACATGGCTAGGCTCTTGATCACAAAATTGCACTGTGCTCTGTGCTTGTTGAGATCTGCTGCCCTTTTACCACAGAGGATATCATAAGATACCAAATAAATGATTGGGTGCAAGAGAAAATCTGTTTGCAACCAGTGAAACTGTCATTTCAGTAAGTGAAGATTTGCTTTATTACTGGCATTTTCACATGCACTGGCATAAAATTAAGCCATTTTAGTATGCTCTCTCTACAGTTTAAGCCAAATACTGGGTACAACCAAAATGATCACTTTCTAAGTAGTAATATATTACAGTGCTTGTTTTAATTACTTATTTACTTCTGGAAACTGTGCAGCAACACGCTGACTGCCTTGCTAAAAATCGCAGCAGTTCATGGAGAAGGCAAGTGTGTCCCAGCCACCTTGTGGATCATGTTGTTCTTAACGTGTACGTCGTAAATATAAGGCTTCACATTTAAAAGATGTCAGGTGTTTACCAACAGAGTGGGGTCACGATCATGCAGCTAACTGAATTATGTTGGGGGGCATACATTTTAAGTGTCCTAGAATCTGATAGTTAGCAATCTGTCATGATTTCACTGGCAAATGATACGCTTGGTAGCAGAAGGCTTTTACCACACACAGACACACACAGATGCTTGTACACACGCAGCACTGTCAGAGTTCATAGTAATTAGCATTGGGGTTTCCTTGTAAAATAGGACTCGTACACACACTCTGTCATTAGTTAATGGGCCTTGCAGCCTGCTACTAGGCCTTACACTCCCTCCCTGCTGCTCCCAGAGGGGCTGAGGTGAGGTGAGAATGAGCCAGGGCTTCTGCTATCAGTCAGCCATACAGCATTAAATACAGGCTGAGTGAGGACGGCCCATATGTCTCTATGGGCATTAGTCAATTAAAAGCCGCCGCTTCTAAGAAATGGAGATGTTCCGAGAGGGTTTAGGAGAGGTTTCTGAAAAATCTGCTTAATCTCTTCTCTCTCTGCTGGTAGAAGAAATAACCAGCCACTTGTTTGGTTGGTTCAGTCTGTTAGGTCTCTGTGTCAAGGCCCATATTTGAGAATGGCAGCTTCATGCTAAGGCCTGAGAGGTACTGTAGTCTATAGACATACGTCATCCAGAGAAGTAAATGCATTCTCTAGATGCAATGTGAAAAATATAATAGTGAAATTGGTCTAGATCAAAATAAATGGGATGTAGTAGCTTGTGTCAAATGTAGGTAAATACACCTTTAACTGCCTGATGAGATGGCATGTCTAAGTAATTCCCATATTTGAAATGACACGTTACAAAGAAAGAAATCTACCAAGCGACTCCTTTTTACAGGCCCCTACAGACGTAAACAGTTATTTCGAACTGTAATTTTTATTGCTAGGATTTTGTCTGAACTTTGGATGAACCGTTAATGTCACACTAACAGCTACGAACCCTCAGCGCTGGAGACGTTGCAACACTGCCACCAGCTCCTGATGGGCCTAATATTACTGTACACGCTGTAGCTTACGGTCTCAGCACTTTCTTACCTAACTGTAAACTGTCATGTCAACACCTTGTCAAATAGCACTGACGTTCTGCAGAGCTGCTACTTGATCCTGTGAATATCGAGTGTTCTGGTAAAGCAAGGCTGAACTCTCCGTTTCACATTCAATCGACGTGCAGGGACATAAGGAAAACATGCTTCATTCATCCTGCTCCGTGTGACGAGAAGTGGTATCATTTCCCCAAACCTGAACCGCTGTTCGCCTAATTCAGAATTTGCTCGTGTTGTAGTTATTGTTCTATGATTATTTTTAGAACAGAAACTCACAGCGTTTGTTTCATAGTGATACACCCCAACGTCGTGTATCATGTTCATCTGTCGTTTTTTTTTAGTTCAACAGGCATCGTAAAACTGTTCTATGAGTGTGAAACTTGACGTTATAAAGACAGCATAGAGTAAATAATCCACTAGCAAGTGTGTGATGTAACTACAATGTTTAATGTGAATGAAAAAGGAATAAATAGGAAAGTTGACAGAGGCAAAAACAAAAGAGGTGTGACAAGGCAGAGAACTTGTGTTTGCTTATTTTTATTGGCTGTGCTCTTGGCATCTGCTCCCCTTTTTCTCCATTAGTGAAGTTTAGAAAACATCATAATTAATAATAGTTTAGACAGACGGATCAATAGTATTTAAAGTTGTCAAGAGAAAACGTAAAAAAAAATGAGGAATGTGGGTGTGTACAGCGTGTTAGAAGGACACTGACACATGCTAAAGAGATAGTGTGAGGCGTCTGGTAGCATAGTTGTGGATGTGCGATGGTGTTGGCAGGGGTGAAAACAAGGTCATGTACACTGTACTAAACTTGCAAAATGTGCACAATGCCCAGAGCGGACCCTTGCTCTATTATGAATGACTTCTGGCCACGGCAGCCTGTTAGATCCAGTGGCTCGTAGCCACACTGATATGATAAGTCATCATTGCTTTCTTGCCTCCGTCTCTCTCTCTCAGAGTGACTCCATCACTTGTGCTTTGGAGCTGATCCTTAGGTCTAAATGGTGGGTTGCCAGTTGAAGAGACAGTCCTTTGTGTGGAGGTGGTGATTTAGTGGGGAGATAAGCTCTCTGTAATGGCAGGGTGGAATAATTCTTCTTTAACTAGGAGGCTTGGTTCTCTCCACCCTCCACAAGAAAATGTTACCACTCCTCTGCTTTGTTCTTCATTCCTCTCTCTTCTCATGTTTTGCTTGCAAATAGTAACTTGTCAGATCAGACATTAATCATTCAAAAAAACATAATACATTATTAACTGCTCGAGCAGTTTAGACTGGGCATATGAAAGGTTTTCTGTTTTGGCTGTTTATTTTCATGTAATTTCATTTTGACACACATTTGTCGTCTGTGTCTGTGTAAATCGTCACAATGCAATGGTAATTTTAGCACCAGCATTTTCAAGAATTCTACCTCTTAAAACCCCAAACCTGGTAACCGCACTTTCTAAAAGCTGGTGTATCTGGGTCTACGAGGATAAAAATAGCATCCTTAATTATTAAACAAATTACTGAACACTATAACCTTTCTCTTTTCAACTGAAACCTGACTAGGAGGCAGTGTTTTGAAAAAAGCCACACAACTGTCACCGATTCAAGAAAGGCACATTGCTTGGCACCGGGAAGAAATCTAATAATATTGGCACTAGAAAAATAATATCTCAACTCGTCAAATGCCTTCATGAAGACAATGAGACAACTGCTCTGTTTCGTTTTCCTCACACACAGCAGAAGACACTGGACACGTGGAGACAATTAAAGCGGAGGTGATAAGGGGAGGAAGTGGAGGAGAGTGAAGATATCACAGTTTCTTACTTCCTACATAGATCATATCTGCGAGCCCAATCACTCTGTCTGTGTCAGACTGCCATGCTCCATTACAGCCTTCCCCCCTCTTTGCAGTAGAAAACCCGGGAGGTCCTTTGTGTTGAAGATAGATTTCAGTTTACATTTTACACTGCAGGTAGAGAAGAAAGAAATCTGGTGTGATGTAGCTATTGTGAAATCCACACAGAGAAAAAAAAAATCTATGTAGGTTTATTGAGTTAGGCTGCCCCCTGGAGGCTGTAGCAATATCTTCAGGCTGAAAAGTTCTGGACAGGAGCAAACAGTTGAGTACACTCCACTGCTGAGACACCTGACAGTGTAAATCTGTTCATTAGAGTTTGACATTTAAAAGTGTATTATGAGTGAAGTTGAAAACAGGACAATCCAGCTGCTTTTATTTGTGATAACACACACGAACGCACACTGAGGGGAGACTAACGCATGCATACGTGTGTCTGTGTCTGTGTGTTTTCCTCGCAGCCCTGCTGTCGTCGTGGTGCGAGGAGCTGGGTCGTCTCCTCCTGCTGCGTCACCAGAAGAACAGGCAGAACGAACCGCAGGGAAAAGTCCCCATGCAACCCAGCATGAGCAGCATGAAACCCGGCCTCACACACAGGTCAGTGGTGAGCCTCTGAGCCATTTCCTGAGACTGTTACAGCAAACACACATTATCATCAATAAAATGAAGCTTTGTCCTGACCTGCAGTTATAATCTACTGAGTGAAATGAAGAAAAAAGCAACTGTGCAGGATAAAATCAGTGAAGTTCCACTGTGAATAAGTGGATTACAGTCACGTTCATTTGAATAAATCAAAACTGCAACCCTAAAAAACTACTGTGAGCTGTGATGCCATGAAGCATTTGTTCCTCTTTTTAATTCAACCATGTGATTTCTTCCAAAACCATGGTGTCATAACTCATACAAGAAACCTTTTGTTTTATTGAGAAGTAACGTTACACAAGAGGTGAATAAACAGAGGTTCAACATTCAAAGAGAGCAACAGGCACTAAAGCAGAACAGACGATGTTTTGTGTAGGGAGAGTGGAGGAATGGATGAGGAAAGAAAAAGCAAATGCTTATAATAATTACCAGTATGACAAGTGGTGTTACAGGTTTTAGATCGTTTGTTCTCATAGTTGTACAAAATGAACAGTTAGTGGCTTGATCTTCATCAAGGTATCATCTTGAATTCAGATCTCACGTAAGGCACATTCCAAGACAGCCTATTTTGGAGAGGAACCAGTATTACTTTGAGCAGAGCTGGGGTGATTTGGGATGGGGTGGACGTACAATCCAACCGGGAAGAGAGCTGTGAAGTAATGTTTTTTTTTGGAGGGGGGGGGGGCATTGTGTGCTCTCATGCCTCTTGCTCTCTCTCTCTCGAAGAAAGCCTGGAGTTAGCCAAGAGTCCTGCTTCTCTCTGCTGAGGGTCTTGGAATAATGTTGTGCCTTAATGAGGAAATATTGAACATGTCGTCCCTTCCAAAAGCTAACCTCAGAGTGAAAACAAGCTGCTGTCCAAAAACAGCAGTTTCTTCCCACTCCACTGGCCGCCTGCCTCTTACCATGGAGATTTAGCTTGTATATTATATTTAACAGACTCCCTTCTCCTGCCGTATTTATTTGCACTACCTATCTAAATCTAGAGACTTTTCAACAGCTCAGAGAAGTAATTGAATCCTACCTTGCGTTCAACTCCTCAGCAGCTCATTTGTAGCTTTTAACTCATCTCGCTGTGCAGCCAACACCAGATATCCTGGCTGAAAACGTGTTTTGAAACCGAACGCCAGCATTTCCAATTGCCTAACATTTTGGCAAAGAGAATTCCCAGATTATTCACATTTTTGGACGAACATTTAACTCTGTTGGCTTTCGTTTCGATCTCTTCTTGGCCAGTTGAAAATCAAAGTGACACCAGGCACATGTTTGTGTTTTGATTTACTTTCCAGTGATGGATCTTTTCCCTATGACTCTGTCCCCTGGCAACAAAACACCAACCAGCCCCCTGGGTCATTGTCTGTGGTTACCACAGTGTGGGGCGTAACCAATACGTCACAGAGTCAGGTACGTCAGATTCCAGCGTGTAATTAAATGTGTGCACAAACTCTGAAGGTTTGTTTGCTTTATTTCATTGTCCTAACCTAATCGATAATTTGTCTTCCTGTATGATGTTTTGTTGAATCCAGGTACTGGGTAACCCAATGGCAAACAGCAATAACCCCATGAATCCTGGGGGTAACCCCATGGGCTCGGGTATGTCTGCCAGTGCAGCAGGGCTCAACTCACCTCAGTTCAATGCTCAGCAGCAACAGTTTCCAAACAAAGGAGGCTCCAACCAGCCGTACATGCAGCAGGGCATGTACGGCAGACCTGGCTATCCTGGTGGTCCTGGGGGATACAGTGGGAGGTAAGAGACAGGATACGAATCTCTTTTTAAAGAAGCAAGTTTAGAATTTACCATTATGGCTAAAACATTTAATCTGTATCTCCAACTATAAATCTGTGTTTTATAGTTATTCCGGAGGCCCAAATGCTCCTCCAGGAGGTATGGGATTGACCTCCCACACACGTCCCCCTGGTGACTTCACTCAGCCAGCTGCTGCCGCGGCGGCAGCTGCTGTCGCTGCCGCTGCTGCTACAGCGACAGCCACAGCAACGGCTACAGTGGCAGCTCTGCAGGAAACCCAGAATAAAGACATGAACCAGTATGGACAGGTACAGTACATACCTGCTATCATGTTTCCAGCTGAAACCACTCAACCAAAAATACATTGTAATATACAAATACCCAGTGCATAGGAACCACCTGCTGGGGAACCAGAGTAATCTGTTTAAAGTGAAACCGCCTGTTTTGCCTCTAGATGTGTTCATCGTTCCAAATGGGCCCCACTCAGTCCTACAATAGCCAGTTTATGAACCAGCCAGGCCCACGAGGCCCCCCTGGAGGTATGAACACAGCCAGCATGGGTTCAGCCATGAACAATTCTAATATGAGTGGGCCTCCCATGGGGATGAACCAAGCTCGAACTCCAGGTATGGGGCCTTTTGGAGCTCATGGCCAAAGGATGCCTCAGCAAGGGTATCCTGGAGGACCTCGACAGGGCATCCCCATGCAAGGAATGAAGAGGCCATATCCTGGGGAGGTGAGTGGAAAGAAGTGATAATTAAATAAATCTGAGGTTTACATGGCATATTGCTCCTAAAATATGTGTTTAACATCCTTTGTGTAAACTTTCTTCTTCCAGTCAAGCTATGGTGGCCAGCAGTATGGGCCAAACAGTCAGTTCCCACCACAGCAAGGGCAGTACCCAACATCAAACACATCCAGACCACTGCCCTCTCCTAACTACCCTGGCCAGAGGATGCCAGGGCAGCAGGGCCAGGGACAGTACCCGCAGGGCATGCCCATGGGCCAGTATTATAAGGTCTGTTATACCACTGTTAATCTTTGTGTCAACCTATTCCTACTCAGGGTCAGAAGGGGGTCTAGAGCTTTCCCCCAAAACACACAGTGCAAAAGACAGCGACACATATTACTACATCACATCTATAGCATGTTTTAGCACAACCTATATGCTGAATTCCTGATGCTTTGGGGCACTATATCAAAATTATTATTGCTTTTCACTTCCTTTACAGCAAGAGCCTTTCAATGGTCAGAGCACTAACTTCTCTGGAGGTGGATATTCCTACGGGCAAGGCAATGGGGTATGTCTTCATTTCCTAGAAATGAAAAAGTTCCATTTGTTAACTATTGCATGCAGAAACCTTTGTGCTGAATTTCACCCACTTATGTATGTTAAATGAGTTATACAGATGTTTTCATTATTGCACTTTCCTGCCTTTTACAGCCCCCCAGGCCTGGTAACTACCCCCACTCCCCAGTCCCTGGAAACCCTACACCCCCTATGACCCCGGGAAGTAGTATTCCTCCATACTTGTCGCCAAACCAGGATGTGAAGCCCCTGTTTCCACCCGACATGAAACCAAATATGACAGCACTTCCACACCCTCCAGCTAATCCCAATGAGGAGCTGCGGCTGACGTTCCCAGTCAGGGACGGGGTGGTGCTGGAGCCCTTTCGCTTGGAGCACAACTTGGCAGTCAGTAACCATGTCTTCCACCTTCGACCGTCCGTCCACCAGACCCTCATGTGGAGGTAGAGCCAACTCTTTCAAATGCCTAGAGATAATAACATACTTTGTTGATCTCCTTACTCCTAGCACTCGATATATCTTCATCTCTTTAAAACTCTGTTGACTTATTACTCTCACAGGTCAGACCTTGAGCTACAGTTCAAGTGCTACCACCATGAAGACAGGCAGATGAACACCAACTGGCCCGCCTCCGTCCAGGTCAGCGTCAACGCCACGCCACTCACCATCGAGAGGGGGGACAACAAAACCTCCCATAAACCCCTGCACCTGAAGCATGTATGCCAACCAGGAAGAAACACCATCCAGATTACGGTCACCGCCTGCTGTTGTGTAAGTAAACACTGTCAACTACTAACAGCACAGAGGAGTAACTATTTCATCAAAAATGATTTTCCCACATATGATTTAACTCAGTACCATATATGCATTGTGCTGATTAGATTAGTGGTTCAGCTGTCTTTGCTAACTCTGCTCTCGTGTTTTTCTGTTTTGCTTTGCAGTCCCACCTGTTTGTGCTGCAGCTGGTCCACAGGCCATCTGTGCGATCCGTCCTCCAGGGGCTCCTGAAGAAGAGACTCCTTCCTGCAGAACACTGCATCACCAAGAGTATGGCTCATTTTATGTCTTGGTGTAATTAATATGCATAAGTACATCTTAATTACAGTATATGAGCTCCAAACTGTTTCTCTTCTTATTTCGTTTTAAATTAGGCCTCGAGCTATATATCTGTAAATGTTCACCTTCCATCTGAAACACTTTTGATTTTTCCTTTTTCTTTTTTTAGTTAAGAGGAACTTTAGCAGTGTGGCAGCCTCAGCAGGCAGCACAACCCTTAACGGGGAAGACGGTGTAGAGCAGACGGCCATTAAAGTGTCGCTGAAATGTCCCATTACCTTCCGACGCATCCAGCTACCTGCACGAGGACATGATTGCAAACACGTGCAGGTTAGTTGAGATTTATAGTTTATTGTTAATTTAAAAATTGTCACGGGTCGGTGTGAAAAGGAGATTGTTCTCTGACATGTGTGATGTTTCTTTTTCCACAGTGCTTTGATCTGGAGTCGTACTTGCAGCTCAACTGCGAGAGGGGGACATGGAGGTGTCCTGTGTGCAAGTAAGTGAAGATTTCTTATTGTTCTTTTGGGATATAAACATATGATTACTGTTAAAGAATGCCTCTAATGGTTATACGTATATGTTTTTTTTTTTTTTCCTTGCAGTAAAACAGCATTATTAGAAGGTCTGGAGGTGGACCAGTACATGTGGGGAATTCTCAATGCCATCCAAAAGTAAGTTTCTTCTCTTTCAGCTCCTAAACTCTTTCATCTCTAAGTTCTAAATTAAACTAACACCACCTACTGTTTCCTCCAACAGTTCAGAGTTTGAAGAGGTCACCATAGACCCTACATGTAGTTGGCGACCTGTTCCAATTAAGTCTGAGCTACACATCAAAGAGGACCCTGACGGACCGCTGGCCAAACGCTTCAAGAGCATGAGCCCCAGTCAAATGACCATGCCCAATGTGATGGAGATGATTGCCCAGCTAGGGCCTGGCCCTGGCCCAGCATCTGGACCTGGCCCTGGACCAGGTCCTATCCCATATCCACCGCACCCTGGTCAACACGCTAGTGGCAATGGAGGAGATTACCCAGGAGCAGGTAATAAAGAGCAACTAGGATCCAACAGTGTAGATAAATAACTGGACACTCAGCTCATTTGTTGGCAAATTGAGCTGTTTTGCTTTTTACAGCAGAACTATTCATTTGTCTCTAGTGCATTTAACAAAGAAACAGCCCCGAGGAGAGTTCTGTGCGGAACCTGTTTTAAAATGTTGTAAGCTCAGTGCTCTGATAAACATTTCATAACAGTAAAAACGTGTAACGTCTGCTTCCTGTTATGCAACCACTTAGAAAAGATAAGTTTTTTTGCAACAGTAAGGACTCCTCAAACAAGTCAGCAAGACCAAACTGCATCTAGTCCTTTTGACAAAGTGTTTGTTCTTTCGTCCTTCAAGGCAACAGTTACCACAGCCAAGGGAACTTTGACTTTCCTCACGGGAATCCCTCTGGTGGTGGAGTTGGAGGGGGAGGCGGTCCCCCTATGAATGACTTCATCCATGGCCCCCAGCTCTCTCATCCCCCAGATGGACCTGGTGGTCTTCTCTCCCAGGACAAGCCCCTTAATCACAGCATGAATGATGCAGTAAGTGGAATCATCTTCCAGGGCTTCATGCTTTTCTGAGCTCCTAAGACCAAAAATGTGTGTTAATGGGAGTAGTATAGAAATCTAGTTGGCTTAAATTTTCTGTCTCATGAATCTACTACTGCATTATTTTATCCTGTAGCATAATTTGATAGCTTAACTTGTAGAAGAATATCTCCAGACAATCTTTTCCATACTGAAAAGAGAGGCTCATATCGTGTTACTTGACCGCCGTGCAGCTTGAGCCTCTAGCCAGCATGTGTGCTCAGTTGTGCTCACATGCTCATGTCACCGTATAATGTTGCAGCTGTACGTGTCTGCTGATCACAGCTTCCATTTAAAAGGCCTGTTCCATATTATTCACGCTGGAACTCATTTAGCTTTTCCTCTCTTTCTTCCTTCCCACGCATCCCCACCCACCCCCCTCCTTAACACTCTCTTCTTCTTCTTCTTCTTGCTCTGTCTCTCTCACTATATGTTCCTCCTTACTTTTCACTCTCCATCTCTCTCGCTTCCTGTCTCCCTCCTGCACCTGCAGATATCCCATCCTGATCAGTCCCATAATTCCATGCAGCAGAGCTTGCATGCGTCTCCCCACCCTGGCAGCCAAACAGGGCCACCCTTACATCACAGTGGCCAGTCAGGGCAGCCCTTGCATCACAGTGGCCCATCATCGCAGCCGCCTCGCCAGTCGCAACCTCAGCAGTCTGGGCAGAACAGTCACCCCCACGGCGATCTGAACTTTAATCCCTCCTCAGATGGGCAGATGGGTCAGGGAGCCCAGGATATGCCTGAACCCTCCCTGGATGTAAGTGTGTCGGCTTTGTGCATCATAGGCTAACAGCTAACATTGTCCCGCTGCAACTGCTCTCATCTCTGTGCTGTGCGCTCTGTTTGTGTTGGACTCTCCAATTGCTACTGAGCAGTGGTGACAGTGCTTATGTGAACACTAGGTTCAAAAGGCACTTGAGCATGATTCAAAACGAGCCAGCGTTCGAAAGATAAATATGTTTTCAGGTTACTTAGCCTCGTCGTTCACTTTCTCTTTTTGCATTTTGTCGACAGCTGCTTCCAGAACTGGCCAACCCAGACGAGCTACTATCATACCTGGACCCTCCCGACCTCCCTGCCAACAGCAACGATGACCTTCTGTCCCTCTTTGAGAACAACTAGCCCTTCACATCCTCTCTCGAACTCTCCTGTGCCTACAGGAGCCGTGATGTGTTTGACTGTCCGTCCACAGACACTTCACCGAAAACAAAACCTACTGTCGACACTTCGGTCAGCTTCCCGTGCTCACGCGCGCGCACATGCAAACACAGTCTCTCAACAGACAACGTGTGGCATAGGAGCCCAGCTGAAAAGAGGCATCTGTATGGGAACTCCAAAGGGAGAAAGCAGAAACGCCACTCATTCCCCACACTCCCTTTTTGCCTCTTGTAAAGATTCAACGCACCAGTTTCACCGCCTCTGACTTAAAACACATCATTTACAGTCGTGTTGGAGGGCACTAAAGGTTGTGTATGTGTGTATGTATATGTATATACTGTATATATAGATACACACATACATTGTTTGTGACTTTTCAACTGAAAACTGTGCAGCTAATCATCGTGTATTAACACAGAGGAGACAGGAGCCTTTGTGGGCTCTATGAAAAGTGTTTTTTTGTTTAGTTTTTTTCCTTTTTGTGAAAAAAATATAAGAATCTGAGCAAAACATTGCTTGTAAATGTTTTTTTTTTTGGTTTGTTTGTTTGTTTGTTTTTTAAAATCCTATTTGAAAAAATGTGTTCTTCCAAAACTTTGGCACATGCCGTTTAACACCCCCTTCCCAGACTTTCTGGTGTGTGTGTGTGTGTGTGTGTGTGTGTGTGTGTGTGTACGAGATGGTTTAACTGGACGTCATGAGAATCTGAGCACTGAAAGGACAAACTAAAATGTCCTCCAGTGTCAACAAAGGAAACGAGCATGTGTTGTGCAATTTGGTGTGTGTGTGTGTGTGTGTGTACATGCGCACGTGTATGTACTGTATGCTGACGCATCCTCTTTTGTTTGCCTCTGAGCATTGGTGAAAGACAGGAGGGAAGAACAATCCTCACAATCCCTACGTCTCAGCTCTTCTCCAACTAGTCCGCAGTTCTTCTGTATTTATTATCACGTTTTCTTCTTCTTCATCATATTCTGTTCACATTTTGTGCATGTGTGCCAATGGCTTCTTCTGTCTTCGTCCAGTCTAGACGTGCTTCATCAGATCATTTTCTGTCCTGGTTTATATTTATTATTTTATTTTAAAATCATTGTTTGTTTTTTGTTATTGTTGTCCATCTCTGTGTTTTATCTTTGTACCACATCGACAGTAATCAGATGCACATCACCAAAGTTGTCCTACACTTTTCTTTTTTTTTTTTTTTCAAGGGTTTAGGCCTGGATATTGGTGTAAGAGCAGGATTTCATCCTACAGATTTGCTACAATCCTACAGTTTTTCAATCACTGTATTTTAAACGTCTGTGTGACTGTACTTTTTCATTTTGTTACTGTCAAATTTCCTTAGTCTTTCCGGGGTAAAAAACATCCTGCATGATCCAACAGTGTTTCCAGAGCTGTTGTATATACCCTTTGTGAATACTTTGTGACTGTACAGTACTGTACCTATCTATTACTGGCTACCACATGGTACTGTATGTTTGACTACACACACATAAACACACACACACACACACACACACACACAGAATCCCTTATAGCCAGTCCTAATATTGGAACAAATTGATTTAAATGCACTGTCACTGGCCTTTTTTATATAAAATCAGTCAGCTTTAAATGAGCTGTTATTTTTCTGTGTGAAAGATTGTAAAAGCAGCTTAAAAGGTCCAAAATTCTCTAAACATTATTTGTTTTAATTTTATTGGAACAAGTGACCTCGTCCTCTTTATTTAAAGTAAGAATGTGCAAAATGTCCTCTGGGTTGATTTGAGGCCCGATAATGAGCTTTTGATATCCACACTGAGCAAAAATGTGCAAACATGATTAGTGTATTTTCATCTCATTTTATATTGATTTATATATATTTCCATTTTTAAGTTATTTGTTTTTATCCAGTGTTTTAATTTTCTTTTCTTTTTTTTTGACTGATATAATTTGGTTTATGCAGTTTTATGCAGTACACTCAAAGAACATAAACTATACTGTATGTTATCTGATAAAAGTTTCCCCCATTTGTAATCTGATCAAAGAACCAAATGTGGCTTTGTTGGTCTTCAGAGCTGATCAGATGACCTGCATTCAACACAGTTGAAGGATCAGATGTTGTTTGTGTTTGTATGTTTGTTAAAGACAATGCACTGCCGCATTGGGATGTTTTATTTCCCTACACAGTGTGTAACTGTAACCTTTCACAAAATCATGTCTAGTAATTTGAATGACACAAATTGTACTGTCTGATTGCAGACGTTGGAAATTGAACTGACTGATTTGAAAGAAAATGCAATTAATATTGTAAAAATGAAATTTGGGGGAGACCCTCATTCTATTTGCATTACAAGGGGAGGTTGTGGCAGAGGGTGGGGGATGGGGTTGCGGATGGAGGAGACACTTGTACATAATGTAAATGACAAATAGAGACACATTAACAGAAATGTATTCATTTTCTCCAGGGGGAGTGTGCATAGTGTATTTAGAATTTGTAAAGCTTGCATCCTCCTGTCAGACATGGAATTGGGAAAATGTGTTTGATTGCGTCTGTGCAGACCTCTCTAACCACGCCTGTTGATTTATGTAAGATACTTTATGTACCCCTCCACGTGGGGTTTCCAAGAAGAAAAAAAAAAAGAAATTTTCCTTTGTGTAATATTAAACTTCCGTGTATTATTTCTCTATTACCTGTGTACTTTATAAAGGTGCTACAAAATTATTAAACCCTGTTGAGGTATAATTGGGACATGGAGACACTGTGCTTTGAGTGGCTCTTAAGGGTTATTTCCAAATTTACAGTTTGTAGAAAAAAAAAAAACATTTTGTCAAATTTATAATTTTTATGCAATTTGGCATAACGTGCTATAAAGGTACAATCTAAAATGATTGGCACAACAGGTGGCAGTTGTCTCTTTGGTTTTGTACATTCTATGTACAATCATTTCATATTCTAAACTGGTCAGAGAAACATTGTGATTTTTAGTCTTGCAAATCTGTATGTAGTTAGATGACGTGACAGCCTAATATTTATCTAATAAATATGTATTCAGATGAAACACAATTGATGGACTCTGTGTTTTGGCATACATAAGACTATATTGCATAATAAACTTTATATACATAGAATAAATAGTTATTTAAAAGAAAACTACATATTATTAGTGTTATTTTTCAAGCTGGAACTTTATTATGTCTGCTAATAGAAAGGTTTATATCACAAATGTAATTATTACTTCATAAAGTATGAATAAACTAAAACTAAAAAATGACATTGGTTAAGGTAGGAAAGTGACCTCTGAGCCTCCGAGTTACAGATTCAATTAGTGCAGCAGCTTTTACAGATTGGAGCTGTAAAAGCTAAAATCTGTGATTGAACCAATGAGACAAACAAAACTTAAGTTGCTGTTCAGTGTGCATGAGATGAAATCACTCATTGCATAGAGACACTTCATCAGAAACTTTTAAAAATAAAACATCAAACTTTGTCAAGCTGTTTTTTTTTTTTTTACTCCCCACACCCGCCACGTGGTGTCGCTGTTACCGCCGCCGTGAGGCTGTGACGTCACATGTCAACACCACCAGCAGCAGCAGCCTCCATGGCCGCCGGCTCCTCTGCAGCCTTGTCAGCTGAGCGGCGATGTTAGCGATAAAAACACGCGTGAGATACAGCTCGCTGGGCATCGCCGCTGCGAGGCTGTTCTCCTCCTCCGCTCACGCCAGCAACCCTGTGGTGTTTCTGGACATCGAGGCCGACAGTGAGCCTCTCGGGAGAATAGTCGTTGAGGTAGCATTGGTGTAGCTACATAACATTAGCCTCCTGCAAAGGCCTCGGTCTCACCTGCAGCATGTTTCAGTCTCATGCTTTTGTGCAAACCTTCATTTTGAAGTGATTTTTTTTTCTTATCTTGCAGTTAAAAGCAGATGTCGTGCCAAAGACTGCAGGTATATTAATTTATAACACTGTTAAAGTAAAGGTCATACTGATAAAAACCCATTTTTTTTAAATGTTTTTTTTTATTTTTACAGAAAACTTCAGAGCACTGTGCACAGGGGAACATGGCTTTGGATACAAGGGATGTGTGTTTCACAGGATCATACCCGAGTTCATGTGTCAGGTGAGGCTCACAGTGATGGACAGTGTCCATAGGGTGGGAAAGCTTTCCCTTATTCTCCAATGATGAGTTGTGTTTTTTTTTTTTTTTGTTACAGGGGGGAGATTTCACCAAACACAATGGCACCGGAGGGAAATCTATATATGGGAAAACGTTTAAAGATGAAAACTTCAAATTGAAACACACTGGTCCAGGTAACTTCACTTCACTGCATCCATGATTTATACATTCACACCACCAGATGGCAGCACCTACTCTCATGTAGCACTAAAACTACTGGCTATTTGGATTTTGCATCCCCAACATTAATGACCTACTTAGTGAGTCACCGTGTACTAATCAAAATAACTACTTTATTGAATAAACTCATTCCATATGCTAATTATTTGGTGCTTCGTATTAACATGTTCCATAATATGTCAGAGGCGGATTAGAGAAACAGGCCTTTCCTAAGGAGGGTTGTTCACTTGTCTGATCCTCTTTTGCTCCATTTAGGCCTAAACGTAACTGGGTTGGTGGTAAAAGCAGGTCAAGACCTTGTCGACTGCACCACAGTTACTCAGTTCACCTGTTGGCTTTTCTGTCTCTGCAGGAACACTTTCGATGGCAAATTCAGGGCCAAACACCAATGGCTCCCAGTTCTTCATCTGCACAACTAAAACGGAATGGTAAATACTTTGAAGGGCTTTTTAATCATCTTTTTCACATCCTGTCACTTGTCAGCTGCTGAAGTCGCTTTTTGTCTGCCTTGACAGGCTGGACGGTAAACACGTGGTGTTTGGACAGGTAAAGGAAGGTATGGAAGTGGTCACCAAGATGGAATCCTTTGGTTTACACGATGGTGGCGTGATCAAGAAAATTGTCATCACTGACTGTGGAGAAATCAAGTAACACGTAAGATCAAACGTGGACTTCTGTTGGATGACTCAATATGCAACTATTTGATATTTACTTTATCTTTCCTCCTGGACTGAAGAAAGAGTGATCACAGATAATTCTGATTTTCACAGTTTAAAACTGTTGACTATGATGTTAATAATTGAAATTGATGATTTCACACAACAAATTGAATTGTGTATATATACACATTTTGTTTTTACTTAAAATAAACATATGAAACTAATAATGGAAAGACAAAGATTTAACCTTTGATACTTTATATCTCAGTAGTTACAGATGCTTTTCTAACTTTGAACTTGGCCTATCTGCTACCAAATCACCCACTATGTAAAATCACTCTTCATCTACTGCCAAATAAATGACCATTTTCAGATTTTACTACCTCTGGTTGTAGCACAGGACATTTGCTCTCATGTGCCACCAGCCCTGCTGGTTTTAAACTTCCTGGAAATGATCCAGCAGCTTTTTTTAGACACAGCTCTCCAGCAGGACCGACTTCCTGTCCATCAGAACAGGATGTTGCATCAAGTGATATCCACCTACAGCGGAGCTGAAATATCACTTGAATGCCGTTGACAGATGATAGAACTATAAGCTGTAGCCGCATTGGACACAGTAAACGCAGATTATTCCGTCTGCAGAAACCATGAAGAAACCTGAAAATGTCTTCAGCTTGTATGTGGGCTGCTCCGCTTTATGTGAAATGCAGATTCTCTGAAGAGAGACAAAAGAAGGCCAGGACATGTCTGAAAGCCAGTGACTGGGTGGTGCTGCTTATCGAGCTAATACTTTATGAAAGTAAATAATGAAGCAATGTGAAAAAGCAGCTCTCGCCCCTAAATGAAACCATATGCGTGCTGACCTTCACCGTTTGTTTGAATTCTCAGATTACATTGTTGCTATAGAAACTTTTCAGCTCTCGCTCTGTTTGAGCTAGAGATGTTGTAACAAACTTGATATAATTTGGGTCTCCACCCTCTGGTGTAGTTTTAGTTATTTGGAATGCATGTCCAATATTGCGCATGGAAACTTGGCTTGAGAGACGGCGGTGCTGTGGCCAATGTTTAATACACATGCAAAACAATGACATCTTTACAACTGGAACAAGCTGGTTCTTCTGCTGTAAATGTTTATCACACAGCACCCATGTAAGCTAGTGTCCTTCTTGTGTGTGTGTTTTGGTTTTCCTGTCCACGGTTCGACTCAAAAGTGTTGAAATCAAGTCTTGTCAGCTCGACGTATCTGTTATTTTTCAGCACTTTCACAGCAAGTGAAAAAAGGGCTTTGCAAGTCTCTCCCTCTTTTGCATTACATAACCACCGTGAAGCCTCTTTATCATAATCTATACTCTTGTGTAAGACTTCAGCTTGCACTTTTAAGACACAGTGATGATGAAAATATACAGTATAATCCCTGTGATGGATATTATACGGACAGGAGGAATCAGGAAAGAAAAAGTGTTGCTTTTGGCTGAAACCAAACTCCACAGTGAACACCTCCCAGTTACTGGTAACAACAATTCAGCAGAGGACTCAAACAAATAAAACCACATAATCCAAGAAGGCCTAATTCAATATGACTTTTATTCATCAAACTCTCAAGAGCTCTAAAGCACTAAAATGTTTTCCCAACTAACAAATAAGGCACATTTTGGAATGCCATTTCATGGACATGAAAAACAGACTTGTGGTCTACTTTCGAAACCATGACTGTCCTTTCCCAAAGTCGTTGTCTTCCCAACCTCACGCCTGTGTTCTGTCCAATTCAAATATTACATTATTGCAATATTGCATTACAAACATGTCAAGTGATACAGACAGCAAAGAATACAAACATAACTTTTCCAAATTGACCACGTAAGTGTTAACACATTACATTCAGTAAATATGTACTACTACACTAGCTGTAAAGGAAATATTTCAAGACTAGTAACAATCAGAAATTGCTGATAATGTTAAAAACAATATGTACTGTAGCAAACTACCGTAAAGTATTTAAATAAGTATACATTGCACAACATTATATTTCATTCAAAACCAAACACATGCACATGCAAACTCTAAAATAGTTCTTTGTCACACACACTTTGTTGTAAATGTATACACTCCCTAAGCTACTAATAACACTGTAACATTTTATAATAGTTCCTTGTCATTGCTGCTTTAAGCAAACTACATCTCACAGTTTAACGTGCTTATACAGTGGTGAGTATCCATCACTAATTAAGAAAAGAAAGATTTCTGCATGTTAACAAAATATATCTTTATAATATTGCCGTTACTGTTTACAAAATGAATACATGCAACTGTATGGATGTAAATGGCAGCTCGTAATTAGTAACAAATAGCAACCAAATAACATTGTGGGTTATTCAACACTGATAACATCATAAAACAAAACACAAAAATACAATGGCTTATATTTGAGGAAGGGTATTAATTATGTACCAGCTTTTTTATAATATTCTATGTAGACATCAATATTTCCTTCTTAATGTAACTTTGCATATTCTATACAAAAAAAGTGTAAAAAATCTTTCCATAAATATTTCTGCAGGATAACCCCTCAGAATATTGTAAAACATAAAGAAAAAAAACTCCCAGCTTTGTTTATTTCTCAGCAATAGGCCCTTCTTCACACAAAAAGCTTTAATATTGCATAACACTTCAAAAGAGCTACTATCCTTGAAAACGATGGCCATCAAATATATACATAAACAGTCTCTATCTCTGTCAGGGAAATAACTCGAGTTTTTGCAGATTGCTTTAAAAACAAAAATTTTAACATCTATTAAGAGTTCCAAAATACACATCTCATTCATAGAAAATAAATTTGAACTGAAAAGGTATTAGAAAAGTCAAGTATATGTATTCAAGAAAGGTCTGAAAGCAGAGATTTCTATTTTTTTCTTCTTTTTTCATTGTATCAACCGCTTCCATCGGCTCTTGATTTAACATGTCTCTGGGCGGAATCAAACTCTTTAGGATTTCTCACTACCTATTCTGCCAGAACTGCGTGGATCACGACAACATTGTTATTTGTTTATGTTCATAAGGCATCATTGGTATCTATTCCTCTCACTACAGCCACCTGACGGTAAGGTTCATATGTAAAGACCTGTTAGGTTAATGTCGTCACACAGAGCACAGGAAAGATGATATTAACAGTCAACACAAAATTGATTGTTCCCAACAGTGGCAGGCTATAGGTTTTTTAACTTCTGGGAATATAAACGCACAACTCCAGTTCATCTTTTAAAGGGGCACTCCAGTTTTACTCATGAAGGTCAGTTTACTCATTATGGGCAGTTCTGCCTGGAAACAGCTGCGTAATGTCAGAGAGAGTCAGGTGCACGGCAGATTGGAGCATGGGATCCAGCGTTTTTGGAGCTTGACCCATTAGCTTGAATAAGGATTCCTCTGCCTTTACTGAACTGAGTTAGACTCAGTTGTTAGTGTCTCTTACCAGCCTTTTGTGGCCTTGTGGAATTTCAAAACTAAATCACTGGAGTGCCCCTTTAACTTTAGCTGGAATTCTGCTAAATGATCATTTCCCAAACCTGTAAGGTACCATTATCAGCCACTGCAAACCCTCCCACTAAAGCAAGTGACCATGTATACTTTCTGACAAAACCAGTGGTTCCTTGGATAAACAGAACTACAATAGACAAAAAAACAAAAGAGTGAGGTCCACAGTTTCATTTGTAACTCTGTTCTGTTGTGATGATCGAATAAGAAATAACATCTTTGTTGATATTCCATGACAACAGACCACAGGAGGATTGTTATTGTCAGCTAGAAATGCTGGTTCAGCCTGTGCCTCCAACTCAGTTCAAACTGTGTTGAAGCAAACACCCACCATGCCAGTTTAAACTGATAAAATAGGAACATTTTGTCCTTTGTCAACCTGCATTAAACCTACTATACATCACAGTCACCACATGCACATATTCTGCTCCAACTCTGAGCCTTTTCCCACGTCTTTTCCTAATTTTAAATGGCCTCCTGATCTTAATACTGCAGAACATTTTAAATCTTTTAAGGCACATACAGTATGTCGCAGTATAAAATATAGTCAATCTTTTGTGAGTCTAGAAATACAGTACATATAAAATAGTTCACAACTCCTATAAGAAGGTTCCTTGAAGGCAAGTTTCTGTAAGTGTAACTACATCAATTTCCTCTGCAGTGCTTTTAAGTCTGCAAGCTGAGATATGTAAACAGGATGTGTGTACTTCTCCTTCTTTAAAGACATTGGTTTATAATAGTAGGCCCCATAAAAAATGAATGTAAGTGTAAACTTAATTCATCACCACGTTCGGTATAGCCTTGAATCTTCAGCATCACCGCGTCACAAAAATCAGCCCTTCCATATAAAATCTCTGTCAACTTCAAAATCAGCACAGTATTCCAAAGCTTCACCTCCCGCTGGACACTCTTCACACTGCAATCAGCTATTGGACACAATTTTGAGGGGTCCAAGCCCTTGAAAAAATTTCCTTTACTGAATCACCGAATCCACTAAGACCAAGCACCAATTGTTCTCAGAAATATCTTTCAGATTCTCCTTAAAACATACAAAACTCCTTTGTACTTCACTAATTTGTGATTAAAATCTAATCAGATTTTACATGTGAACAGTTTAACTTCTAAAATCACGTTTCGTAGTGGTAGAATGATTGTGTTAGGAAGTTCATTTTTAGCATTGCTTTGAAAAAATGAATATTTGACACTGGCAAGAAACTGTGTGGACAGCTAGATTGTGGTTACGGAAACTAATACTGTTTTCATATAGCTACTTCTCAGTTGACTCTCTTGTGATTTGAAAAATAACAAAGCGTCAAACATCGATCTGACATTTGTTCCTATCTAGCACTAATATTGAGAATTCTCGTGGCAACAAAAATACTCAAGTGAGGGTAAATATAATCTTATTGCCAGCAACGCACTACATCTAGATGAGCTATTATACACAACTGAACCTACAGTAGTTTCTAAAGACACATGGAAGCAGTTACACAATAATGTGATATACAAACATACAAAACATTTTTATGTCCCAGTTAAAATTATAATTGCACACTAGACAACGAGAAAATAAATAGGCCAAATGTAAGCTAGGGATGTATGGCACATTATCCCTCAGTTAATTCACAGTTAATAAGATGTGCTGTTTGCCCTATTATGGAAAGACATCAAAGGCCTTGTATACATTAAATCATTGTGAAAGGCCCGGGTTAAACGTTCATCACATTGCCACGCGCTTCACTTGGCAGGGAAATGGAAGGCAGAAAGCCAACAAACCCCAAGGTGAGGTAATCTATAGAGGCCAATACTGTCAGTGACATCAACAAAATGCATGTCTAATGCACCAATACAATGATTAACCAGTTGTTGTTGGATCGATAGGGTTTTGTGGTTTTTGACAGGCAAGGCATAAATAAGTAACTGGATTTGGTTAAGTTCTTGCTTTTGATAAAGAGCACTTTGTGAGATAGGGCTTGATGCCAAAATTACATGTTCCTCTCATCTCTGGAAGCAGTCCTCAAAATTTGAAATGACAAAGAAGCACAATGACTCATATCTGTGTACCACACGTGGTTTGAGATGAGAAATAGGAGGGTTAATTGCTGTGGTAAAATAGGAAGGCATCAGAGTGAGGGGGAGGGTTTAGATGTGAGGAGTCAAGATTGGGTTGTGGTGCAGGGCAGGGAGAAGGGTAACTTGGATCTGAGTTTGAAAAGGGCAACATATGGGGTGGAAGATGAGTGATAGGACTTGGGACACAACATCTCAGACTCTGAATAAAGATGATTATTGCACACGGCGGCAGTAGTAGCCCAGGACTTTACATTTCTCGCACAGGTGTTGCGGGTGCTCCTTACTCTGGTCAGAAACATCCAGGCCATCCGGCTTCTCTAAAGGGCGCTGAGGATACAAACAGAGAAGCAGTAGGAGAAGCGGGTTATAGTAGACAATGAGGAAAGCACACAGAATAAACCTCACAGTTTTGTAAGAAGTTCATTTGGCAGTAGATTCAACTCAGTTATACAACTAAGTTTGGCATCTGAAATGACTTTCTATTACTTTACTAGTCTACACCAGATGTGTACCAAACATAATTATCAGAAATATGGCAATACACCTTCTACTTTGGAAACTTGCAATATGAATCTGATCATGATGACCTGTATGGAAATATCAGCGTACTTCTACAGGCTTTATTGGAGTGACTATGTGGACAAAGGAATCTATTTTGGCCAGCACATTGGAGGGTTTTTTAACAATATGTTTGGGATTTTTTTTTCATCTATTGTTCTTTTCTTCTTGGAGCTTAATGCAGAACCACTGTTTATTCCAAATGGTAACTAAAGGAGACCAGGTTACCATGGGTCATTAAATGGCGATATTTCAGCCATCCGCTAATGAGTCTGCTAGGAGGTGTTGAGACTTTACTATCGGTGTGTCAAAGACATTAGGTCTTTCGGGAAAGCTGGAAAATCTGATGAATATTTTATGGGGTCCCTTCAATGGTTTCAGGGAACGGGGTTTGTGCACCTTTTCTGCAGGAATGTTCCCTGCTGAGTGTCCTTTAGTGACAAACTAAAGCCTAAGAGAGTGTGCTTAACCTGTGTTCTGAGATTTCCGTTTTGGACGAAGTGAAAGGGGAATTTATATCTGCAGCAAACAATGAAGTACATCTTTGTTTGGCAAGTGTGTTTGGCATAGAAGTTTAAATTTCCAGTGATGTACTAATCCTAAAAAAAAAAAAAAAAAGATTAGTTTCACTGCAAAAGTCCAGAAAACATTAGAAAGCAGCAGAGAAAACCTCTTGTCTGTCTTTGCAATATATTCTGCTTTGTCTAATGTCTTCTCTCAGGCCTGGTATGCCTACTGCTATTGACAGGCTAATGGTTAACATGTTTTAAATCTATACACAAGATAAGGGTATATCAGAAAAAGCTCTAGTCAATCATAGCTCTAAGTTTCTCTTTTCTATTGTGTCACTTATTTCCCCGTGGTAATTTGTTCTCAGGATTTTAACTTTAATTTGTTAAAAAACAACAATTGCTTTAGCTGTCACTCAATATGTTTATTAATATGTTTATTAGTTTGTTTTGCTAAGTGGGCAATAATAGTTCACATATTTAATTCAAGCTATTCATACCAACTCGAGATTTTAGAAAACAAATTAATTTAAAACCTCATTATAAGAGACATGCTGCCATCATTCCCAATTGAAATTATGTCTACAGCTTGAACTACATGCACTGGGTATTTGAGAAATATACTTTATTTCCTGTCTACGGACAAATATTTAATACATGTGGAAAGGATTGGAAAATACATTTTTTGTTCATTTATAGGAGGGAGTCGTGCTGAGAGGCTGAGTTCTTTGATACTCGAGCACGCAGAGGTTAGTGGTCCGTTTCAAACGCTGACGGGGGGGAAATATGTTAAGTGGGTGACATTGCAAATGCAGGGAATTTGCTTGCCTGTGTGCACCTTTGCCACAAGATGGAGAAAGGTGTGAGGTTTCTCATGAGCAAAGTCCAGGGAGTACAATGGTTCAATAGAGTGAGGAATGCTTTAGTACAGTAAACATTGCAGTCTTTACCTGTGCTATTTAAGTAATATATTTAATTAAAGATGTCCCACTCATGAAGATTCATTTCATGTATATTTATCCAGCAGTGTCCCTGTCCTCTTTCACTTCAGGGTAAGTGTTGACAGAGTGGAGCATGGTCAGCCATGGTAGTCAGAGAATTAGTGGTGTCTCAAGCAGTAATCCTAATTTTATTTCAGGAAGTGGAATTGGAAGAATGCTGAACTGCATAAATATTAAAAGATGGAGTGCTAAGGATAAATATATCTCCTGCTGAAGAAAACCGGGTGGATTCTTTCTCAGGCAATCCATCTCCTTAGTTAACAGTCTGTGAGGACCATTTTCAAGGTTAAGCCAAACAGACAACTCACCAGCACGTTAATTCCCACGTGTTTGTGTTTGCTGCATTCCACAGCATCTTAGTTTCTATGATTTCACTTTCTCATATTATTAAATGTGAGAGGGATATCTGCCGCTGTAAGTCCCTGTTGCCCCAGGGTTTGTCTGTGTCTGTGAGCCATTAGGGAAGAACTATTTGTTTTTAGAGTTGATGACATTCGGTAAATAAGCCCACATTTTTTATCAGTCAAATAATGCAATTAGTTTATTCAACACTGGTTTATTACCAAAGAAGTAAAATCTGTTGTTAGTGGTTAATTTTTTTATTTTAATGAAGGATTGTGGAAAAATCAAAACAATACAAAGCCACACAAAACATAGTCTGGACTCTGTTCAATTTGATTGAGACATTTCAACCCACCACCGCACCCAAAATGCATGAGTAATGTTTTTTACCTTAAGAACCAACTCCAAAAATGAGTTTCATCATGTATATTGTACCTGTTTGTGTGGATAGACGTTGATGTGGCATTTGATACATTCTTGTCCCATGTTGGCCCAGGAGTTTCCACTCATCCACTTCCTCTTACACTTTGGACACTTGTACTCTCCAAAGCATCTCTTCTTCCCTTGGTAGGGTGTTAGCCCTTCACCTTTAGGTCTGGCCTGTAAAGACCAAAGCAAAGTGAAAAACGTGTATGCACATGTGGGGAGAACATTTGTTTAACATTGTCAACCAGAATATATACATGTAGATGAATAGCGTTTTAAGAGGGCGGAGTGTTTTTTTCATTCAGAGCAGAGAGACATTTTAAGAGATGATCTAACATTCAGCAGGACATTAATGGATGTTGTGTGTTCTTCCTTATAATATAATATAACCAACTTCATCCTACAGCACACTCCTACACATAATTTTGGCACAATATGTGGTTGTGTAATTGACTTTTACTTCTATTCCAGCTGTGTTAAATTACTCATCTGATTCTCATGAGAGAGATGATTAGAAACAGTCAGCCAGCCATGAAAAAGCACTAGCCTCAGGACAACATTGTTGGGAGGAGTCGCTCCAGTGACTTCATGTTGGCAACTTTATTTAGGCCACTATAACAGCAGTAGGGGGAAAAGCCCTATTTTTCCCCTTAAAGCATGACACAAACATACTGCTGATGTCATAAAAATGTTTAACCATAATTTGTCATCCATCCTGCCAAAAGAAACCCAAATGTACACTGATTAGTAAGTTTATCAGAACGTTTCATTATCAATTGAAGCTCCACCATCAAAAAAGAGAAACTTAATGCCAAAACTTGCATCTTCTTGTGACACTCATTATCAGCCTAGAGAGGTTATTTTAGCAAACTGTTTCTTCCATTTGGAAGCTAAACATTGTACTATAAAATGAGTCATGAGGAATTTCAAAATGCATTCATGCATGAATGGATATCTGATATGACAGAAAGAAGTAAGCTCGCAGCATGTAGCTAATGGCAGCTCTCCTGAAGGTTTGGGAAATGCCCTGTGTTGAAAGAGAAATCAGATCTGTCGAGTTCACTCTTAATTCCGCTGCAAGACTGCAGATTGTTTTTATAACCACTTCAACATTGGTTTTTAGGTTTCAGGGTGATTTTAGGGGAAGAGTGAGAGGAGGTATTGGTATTAACTTATTTTGTCCCAGGAACTTTAATCAGCAGCATCTGGTGTTGTCCTAACAGACGTCAGCACTTTGCATCAGCACCAGCGAGCCAACGCTAAGTATAGGTGGCTGTGCTTCAGTCCGGCTCCTCAACAGTATGACCTCAACCTCACTGTCATCTTCGCATCCCCCATTGTGACAGCACACAGGCTGGAAAATCTGACTTCTGCTCGCCTACAGCACCCCATTCTACACACACTGACAGGGCTGTCTTGATGCAATCAACAGGCAATCACAAAGACAATGGCATGGTAACATTTTGTTTGGATGCTGTCCTACAAATGATCTAGTTACAATGTCTTCTGACTGTAAGCAGGCTGCTATTCTCACTCTTAAAACTCCAGATGACAAAATACAGCAGTTCCTTCTTCAGTCAGACTAGTGTGTTTAATAAATTAACTCACAATTTTAATGTTTTATACTCAATTCTAATCCGAGTACCAGGTGTACTACCCAGGAGGTCTAACCTTAAACCTTCTTATTCAATTGGGAATTTGAACATAGAGATAATTTCCTGTTACAGCTGTTTGTTGGAATGTAAAAAATATCTCTCCCTGATACTGCAGCCAGGACTCAGCAGGACAGAAACAGCACTCATCCTCCTCATGACCATTCCTCTCCTGCTCCATGCTGTTTCCAAGTTCTGGCCTTGGCCTTTGGCTGCATGTCATGCTCTGTCTGCAGCTGAGTGCTTTCAGATTACAAGCACCTTTGCAATGAATTTGAAGATGCTCCTAATGTGCTCACAGCAGATGTGTTAAATTAAAAAAGTAGATGCAATGTTGATGTCTGTAAGTATATACTGAAGTTTTAAAGTATCAAATTAATGCACTTGATATATATGAACAGATATCAGGAAAAGCACTGAATGAAGCAACATCATAAGGTACATTATCACAATTTCCCAGATATTATTTACTGTACTGTACATAATTTTTAGTTGCACAACTTCAAAGTGATTCAGAACTTATTTGGACATTTGGAATTATAAATGTGCGTAAATCTGATTATACTCACATTGCGGTCAGTTGTTGTCAGGCCATTGCAACATGTTGCCTCTCATGGAGGTCTTAGATGAAGAGCAAGTTTAGGCTCTGAAGTCATAAACTTGACAGGCGCAGTTGGTATTACACATTCCAATGGACTTCCCAGCACGTGGGAACCGATGTCACAATAACATCTGGGCTGTTGTGCCACTGTTGCCAACAGAGGCAGGCTGAGAATTAAGATGCTAGCTTCAGGGAAGCACTAATGAAGGGAGCTTTGGGTTTCCTAACGTACATAGAGGTTCTGACTTTCCATTTACATTGGTGGAATGGATTACAAATCAAAACCCTCAGCTGTAAACACTAGAATGACTGAGTAAATGTTTTAGTTAGGCTTGATTTCCAGTAAAATAACCACATGTTGCTGCCTTTAAAGTAACATTTACAAACCATTCACAGTGCACACTACAATGACTAATTTCATGGAACTGGGTCATCACACTACACGGCACGCTGGAGGAGAGCATGTACAGGAGGATGTGTTTTGGTTTCCTTTGCACTCTTCAAATAAAGCCATTGAAGCTTGTGCCAAGGTAAAAGCTAAATGGACATATCTGAGCCATTTGGAGCATTGTAGGTGTCTGTATGTGTCTGTCAAGTGGAAGCAAAGCTTTAAAACGGCCCATCAGTAGATGGTGTTGTGCTTGGAGATGGTGAGCACTGTTTGTCGTATCACTTTGACAGTGTCGGCTGGAGTCATTGTTTGTTTATGTCCCTGAGGCTACAGCCCTGCGTGTTGAGATAAGGGTCAGTGTGTGTAGAGCACAGTGTCCATAGAGAAGACAGTGTAACTCCATAACCACAACTACTTCACCACATCCTCCTTTGGTCCAGATCACAGCAGGGACTCATCATATCAAACACACATGCACACAAACTACGGGTCAGTGAACTGTTAAATAAACCATACACACATATGTGATACACACATTCACTGATGCAATATCTATGCAAAACATGGCCACACACAGACGCAAACAAACACTGACACAATGCCTCTCTCTCTTGTCTCCTTTAACACCCAGATACAAATACACACACACAGGAACACACACACACACACACAATCAACAAATTCCACATCCACAGGTTTTCATAGACTCTTGAGACAACTGGAAAGTCTCTTTGCATGATTTCCTGCACAACTCCCACTCAGAGTTTAGCTCTGCTACAAGGACACAGATCATATTTTGCCTTATACTGCAAGGTTAATGAGCTCAACTGCATTAAATAGAATAAAAAGAGCTGTGCAAGAGATTGTTAAACAAGAAGAAGGAGACTGAAATGACACGAAAACAAGATGAACAGAAACAGGAGAACGCTCATTAATGTCGAAATTGGACATGAATCAGCCTCTTGCTCCCTGATGATGAGTAGTGAAGAGAGAGCTTGCTGTTACAATCCGACTCCCAACATCCACATGAGCACACACACACTCTCACACAAAAACACACAAAGAAAAAGAAAAATGGACAAATACCAGAAACCCCACAGTTGCCCAAGCCAACTGTGGAGAGACCCTCCAATCAGCCCCAGTCATGAGGGTGGAGAAAGGGAAGGAGAGACTGAGAGAAAGAGGGTGAGGGAGATGAAAATCTAAATCCAAAGCAGATGGCCTCCATAGGGGCAGAACACGAAAAACCCTGAGAGCCATCGTAAAATCGTTGCTCTGCTTTCAATTAGGCCATACATTTCAGAGAGCGAGAAAGAGGCAGAAAAGGTGGGGGATAAAAAAAAGTGTTAACTAACCGCTATAGTTCTGGCTGCAGCTACACTGCATTGAACGCATTATCATGCGCAAGAATGTAGAGATGGGGGGGGGGGGGGGGGGGGGGGGGGGCACATAGAGACACATATGCTGTAAAAACAGAACGATATTAGCAATGTGAAGCATGTGCACTATTACACAATTACTGAACTTGAAGTGCAGTATGTTTAAGTGAGTCCTGCCCGTCTAGACAACACCCACTACATTTCTAAATTCAGGATAATTCAGGTATTACCATGAAATTGATTAAAAGGTATGCAGCCCAGCCTCTGAAATTGCACTTTGAATATCATTTTTGCTGTGAAACCATCTTGAAATTCTGCTCTGGTTTAAATCATAAAAAGATGTCTAGTACTGACCACTGGAAAAATCTGTTCCAGACCACTGTCTGAGGCCTAAAGGTGATATTGCATAAGTGTTGATCTTAGATTCCAGGCTAAGAGTAATGACTAGTGGACAGACACCAGCGTCTACACTCCCTTAATCCTGTGTCTCCAGCAAGCGGAGAGGTTAGCCTTGGTTTAATATTAGACCCTTCCAAGCCAAACCTAAGAGGAAAAATTCTAGAGGCTTCTACTTTCAAAGTTGTGGCAATGGGCTTTCGTACTTGCTCAGCATATTACAGGAGACATGTATGCACCTATAGTTGATTTAGGCTCCACATATTTCCCACTGTCAGTGCACAGACAAATATGAACAGACAGTCCTGACAACAAAGTTGGCGTATTTATGCAAATGTTACGTGCCATTTAGACTTCTATGAGAAAATAAGGGTTTTGGTGGGAAAAAAAAACAATGTTGAGGCTTTGGAAAATGGTTGGTATAATTGTAAGCAACCACTTTTATGCTCTGGATTTGGAGCAGTGTCTTTCTTGGCATATGCAGCTCAGCTATACATGAATAATGCTGAGTCTTTGAATTTTTTAGGCAGACCTAAACATTTGAACAGAGAAATGATGGTTTGTTTTATTCCACTGATATAAAAGAAGAAGAAGAACCAACAGAAGCATTAAGTGTAACATAAAGACGAAGAAGAAACGCTTTCTTCATTGGTATGACTTTCTAACATAAATCTTAAACAAAGTAATGTATCACGTTTAAAACAAGGTTCTTCCTCACAGCAGCATACACAGACCTGACGATTACTGCATCATAAAGTTGAGCCAGACAAGCCAGTGAGTCACAACATAAGTCTTCTATTCAGCAAAGATAAATGCAGTATACTGAGAATAGCTTGAGGTTGTTTGTTAGAAATTCTTGTCGAGTCACTTGGAGCAAATAATACTTACAAAACAGTCCTTAGTGCACAGTTTGGTTTTTGTTGACCACATCAAGGAAGTTTTAATGAGAAACATGAATAATATGCAAAAAAAAAGTCACATACTTTCACACATTATCTCACATTATCTGGTGTTGTACTGGAAAAATAACAGCAGTGCACTCTGTGACCCTGCTCTTTCCAGATATGTTGTCTATTTTACGTAAACCTTTTTCTCACTCAAATCGTATATGCACTTCACCATCACTACCCACGTTGTCTGACATCACCGAAACGAAAGAATAAAGATCTGAGGATGCAGTCATCATCCTGTCAGTCAGAACTGAGGGCCAAGTGAGAGCGTGCAGATGGTCACCGCTTCAAGTCTCTGACAAGAATGACACTGTCACCACCTCAGCTGTGTCCCACTGCACACAGAACAAGCATTTTTTTACTAGCTGTTTCCGCTGCTGGGCTGAACAGCCCCAACTTCATGCCAGAACCTCAGCCAGGTGCATTATGGGGACTATTTATCAATCCCACCATGCACTACAAGCTCTAAATACAGCCACTGTTTTCTGTGTGTCTCTCTTTTTGACGCTGCCATCTTTCTCACCTCTCTCTCTCTCTCTGGACAGCTCCTTTGCTGGTGCAGCTGTCTCTTTCTAATGCCTGTAAAGAAAAGTGGCTGAGGCTGAAAGTGACGGGAGGAACAGGTGTGCTGCTTGAGTGATAAATTTGCCCTCACTCAAGTACAATGCACCTCTGTTTATGAAAAACAATCTACCCCCAAAGGGGCTGTGACACAGACAATACTCAGGCTGCCATAGGAAAAACAAGTTGAGGGAAATTATAGGGTGCAAAATCTCTTTGCAATCAGCATCAGAACAAAGACTTGGCCGGAGCCTCTTTAAAGAAACATACATTTAAATTACTGAGTAAAACAAATATGTTAATTAAAGTCAGACGCAATTAATCCAAATCTACATTTAGTGGCTAATAATTACCCTTAATGATCTAAGACGTCATTCTGCATTCCATGTGTCATCTCAATAAATGTCTGTGACACTGATCACCAAGTGCAAAGAAATAAATTCATAATCACTTTTCTCAAACTCTCTCGGTCTTTGGAAACAATTACATAGTTATTACATGGCAAAGCCATGTTTTTTAAGAATCCCAGATAGAGCGGCCTTAATCCTGGCTTGCTGGCACAAGCCCCGAACTGCTGGGCTGCTCCCCAGCGTTCCGTAGCACTCCGATCACTAGCAAGCATCTGGAAACCATCAGTGTAAACAAAGGAGCAGTGGAGCAGCTCGGGCCCTGCTCTGCCTTTCCGCATCCCCCAGGACATCACTCAAAGAGCAACACAAGTACACCAAACCAGCCGAAAAACCTATGTGTATTGCATTTCCACGTGTGTGTGAGTGTGCACAAGTGTGCCCGTGCACATACGTGAGTCTGCTCTTGTGTCCTCATCGCAGGATCTACGTTTGGTTTGGCTGCAGTTCAGAAAGAGATAGATTTACAGATAGAGAGGATGGGGTATAGTCCACAATGTTAGCTTTGAGTCTTTTGGAGTTTTTGTTTGGTTTGTTCATTAAGCGTAGCATTTCTGATAAGTCTTCTAATTGCTTTAATGTGGTTTCAGTTAGCGTGCTGGCCTTAGCGATCTGATGAACGCTGAAGGGAGGAAAGAGGCCTGGATGTGTTTTAAACCTGAGAGCTGGTCATCTGTGAAACATCAAGAAAGATCAAAGCATCAATCATGCCTGATCCTTCTCACATACACGACATGGACATATTTCCTGGTCTTTTCATAATAGTGTTTCAGTAACTATATATCTATTAATCATGGGGTTTGCTCTTTTTCAGTACAGCCGAAACCTCTGATATGTGGTTCATGGAGCTTTTAAACACCGAACCTCACACTTAAGCAAACTCCATAATGCTTGTCAACACACCACAGACGACAGAGAGGATTTTGCAGTTTTCTCTGTTTGTGCATGGTGGCATTCATTTTCTTGAGTCAATAATCAGACTTGTGTATGTCACTCAAAGTGGTGGAGATCACTATGGCCCATGAATGACTCATATTCCTCCTGTTGCTTTGCAGCCCCATGTCCACAACTGCTGAGATAAGCATTCTTATCGTGTACAGATGTCTCTAAATATAAACCACAGCATTACACAATCACATATTGCACATCAGTGGTAGAAGAACTACTCATCGCATTAAGTAGTAATACCACACTAGCAATACAATTTACTGGACTGAAATATTTAACTTAAATAATCAGGGTAAATAAAATATTAAATAGTAAAGAGTGTAAATAAGCATGATAACTATAAATATATTCACAGATAATAAGTACAAGTACCTTAAAACTACAGTACAGTCCTTGAGTAAATCTACTTTGCTGTTCGCCACTGCTGCTCATACCATCATTCATCCACACTTGAGCGACTGAACTGCACTTATCATACAGACATGCCTTAGATATAACCGTTTCTCATATAGAAACACAGTGTAAAGACAAGGTCATATGTTCATCAGACTTTCTTAAAAAGCAAAGACAAGCAATGGCATCAAATGTCTCGTTGACATACTTTTTAAAAAATGACAGCAAATTCTCACAATTAAGGTGGAAATATTTATTTGTATAAAAATTGACAGATGTATATTATTTTTCTGCTGATCGATTAACTGACCATTTCAGCACTCTACTTATTATTACTCCAATAATGACAATGTACAAAGTGAACTAATTCTACAAGCATAATCTCAGTCTAGCACTGCTGCTATAATCTGTCATCAACGTCAATTGCTTTATTGCAGAACTACAAGTGACAACAAACAAGGATATCTCCAATCTATAATAAAACATGTAATCTGTGAAACATTTAAATATGGAAATGTATGTGTATCAATAGAAGAGGCAAATTAAAATAAAAAATAAGTGACTCCCATCACAAGTCAGTCACTCAACTTGCACTCGTCTGAACCTGGCCTGCACCCATGTGGGTCAGGGTGCTATTCTTAAAAAGGTTTCATATTCTAGAAGCTCTTCATTTTAGCTCTTCATCTGTGCTTGGCATTTCATAACACTATAAAAAGCGGTTTACTCACAATAGCACGCTCCAGTTGTTTCCAAGTCTAAAAATGACTGAGAACCCGTTGTTAAGTCCTTTGCTGCATTTATCCTCTCTCAGGTGTAACATGTGGGGGAAGTAAAAGTATCACAAATCTGCATGAACCTGAAACTGTGCAGCTAATATCAAAAGGTGACTTGAAGCAAAATACATTTAAGTGAGCAGCAGCAGCACTCAGGGTAACAAGTTTTTCCCTTGTGGGTTTATGGGTTTAACCACTGAAGCCACAAGTTTTTATAAATGGATTTGTTATCTCACCGTTACATAGAGAGGAAGATCTTGAGAGGACAGCCACTCCAACTGTTTTCAAGAATAACCACAAGTCCATTTCCAGCCCCATGGAAACGCCAAAATAGTTCATTCTAGGAAATGGCCACTGTGTACTCTGTGTGTGTGTGTGTGTGTGTGTGTGTGTGTGTGTGTGTGTGTGTGTGTGTGTGTGTGTGTGTGTGTGTGTGTTTCTACTTGAAGAGATTGATACTGTGGGACAGCACAAGCACACAAAATTGCCTCCTGTAATGATCTTAAAACAGAACTGGTGTCTAGATTTTACATTTTCTCACATTCTCCCCTGTAACAGTACCGGGTATATTGCTTATGTTTAGCCTGTTCTTCTACATGCTGAGATATCACACAGGGAAAAGGGGTCAATCAAGACAGCTGTAGGGTTCTGTAGATAAGAGGAGAAGCTTTGAACTGCACCACTTTTTTTTATCAGGTGAATAACATATTTTTTTATATCAGTGAGTTTTAGTTGTAGTAGAATCCAAAGCTGTTTTCTACACATGGTAAAAAATACAGCTTGGGAAAAAAATGATTACAATATACTGATCTGTTGACTTAGATTAAAATAAATCTAAGCTAAGTCATCTTTAATGATGTTATTGCTTGCAAATTAAATTTAGTGACCTGCAGTCTCTGGTTGTTTTGATAAACTGGAGGTGGAGGTCTAGTATTATGTGTTGTTGTAAGCAGCTGACTTCAGTGTTATGACAATTAATACTCTTATGCTTGATTTTGCACACCCAAACAATGACAGGATATTTATTTGAAGAGCCCACCTCCCTATTTTATTCCTTAGTTTTTTAAACAATCTTGATGCTCAATTCATGCAAACATTACAGATGTGTGTGTGTGTGTGTGTGTGTGTGTGTGTGTGTGTGTGTGTGTGTGTGTGTGTGTGTGTGTGTGTGGACACCGACGTACAGAGCAACACTAATGGGAATCAACATTGAAGTTTGAAGGTAGCCACTAGCATGTGCTCTAAATGTCTTCCTTTGACTTCTTGTCTGATATGTAACGTATAAAAAGGCAACGACTACTCTCTGGCACTGATACCAACCAACAATGAGACAAAACTCAATGACTGTCTTGTCATTATGAGGTCAGAGAGGATGTCCAGGATGTTCTGTTGTGAGATGCTCGTGCATAGCGGTTGTGCTGCTGTGGTAACTTCAGGTCATTTTAATTTCACCATGCACAGAGCACCACTTCATTCGGTCCCTGTTTAAAGACTCCCACACTTTTCACAATACTGGCTTTTTGGGATAAAGATGCTTTTCAGCATGCCAGGGAGTGGGAGCTTCCATAATTTGGGATAATTGTAACTACTGTGACACATTCCTCACAAATCGACGTATTGATATATTTACATAATTTGTGTATTTGTTTACATCAATGCTGTATCCCAGCCCTACATTTAAGTTTTTCTCCTTAATAAGAAAAACGTTAATATCATGTCTAAGACAGCTGCAGAGCCATATCAACATGCCAACACACTCTTTGCCAAAACCCTATTCCCAGATTTGTAGATTTCCACAACCCAGCCTCCTTAATCAGTCATGGATCTCAGTGTCATGTTCTAAGAAGACTGATAGATATCCCTGAGAGTATCCATCTCAGAGGTATCTCAGGGGTAAGCATGTGTGTGTTTTTATTCATACCAATAACATTCTCTTGTTTTAAAACTGATATTTTTAACAGACTCCTTTCTCTGTCTTCAAGCTTTATTCATAGAAAACACTAGTGTAGGCCAACTGGGCCTTGGAATCTGCCCTGGATGAATCCAGAAGCTCAGCTGTCTCTTTTCACAGACAAAAAGTAAGTTTGCCATACTCTACACTTCCCATATTTACTGGGCGTTAAGGGCTACTGCTAAGTGGTGCTGTGGGTGTGAATATCGCCCCTGTCCTCTTCAAGCCTCGGACTGGTCCCACTAAGCCCAATGAGCTGTGCAGCTGCACACCAGCATTAGGTTACCAGGCCAGTGAATGACAAGAGCAGGTTGGGTGGAAGACTGGGGCATACAGAGGTGCACAAAACATCTCATCATCTTACACAGAGAGTTCACAATACTGCTGTCTGTGTTTGCATGTAATGCCTGTAGTTGTGGGCATGTGGGTGGATGTGTCTCTAAGTGTGTGTGTCTGTATATTTCTGTAAGTCGCTCTGCCGAATATACTGTACACGTGTGCTGCTAATCTCAGTGTTGCTTGGTGTCAATGCTATATTAGACTTATCTCCCTATATGGTTTCTCAGTGCCCTTACTATAAAAGCTGTTTCTTTGTTTAACTCCTCAAAAATAAAATATGTTGACAAGTAATGTGCACAGCTATTTCTCAAAGTTAACAATGACTGTCTATCTGGTAAGACACTATGAAAGAGACAAGCTGTCTTATACACTATGTCTCCAGCATCCCTGATAAGCCTTATCTGTTTACAGAGCAGCCCCTACCCACTGTCGGTTTCTGTCTCGCTCTTTGGTAACCTGACTGAGTGAGTGTTAGAGCAGAGACAGATGCAGGGCCTTCAGAGCCACTGCTGCGACTGGAAGGAAGATCAGGGGTCACCCTGTAAAAACATTCCCATGGTGCACCTCCCCCCAGCCCTCATCCCTGCCAGAAACTTCCCAACTACAGAGCAGAGCATGCAGATAGAGAGGAGAGACAGAAAATGTTATAAAACCACTTAATGAATGCAGGAGAAAGTCAGATCGACTGTACACTGGGACAGAGAATAGTAAGCCGATCTAATAGGACAATTAGGAAAGTATTTCATTTTCTTCACAAACATTATAATTAAGTCTATAAATATGACATGCTACATACATACATAATGTTACCTTATTTTTTTTGTTGGGTTTTTTTTTTTCATAAAAAGAAAACACTTCATATCTTTTCATGTCTAATTTTCAAATGAATTCACAAATCCATTTAAGATTAGTCACCTAATCTTCACCTTCCCCAACATCATTAAGAGGTGTTGATAAGAGGTGTTCAATAAGGCATACTAAATTGTTTTTTTAATATAGTTGTTTTTTTTAATGGCTATCTATACATTTCTGATATTGTGAGTAGTGATTTTAATAGAGGCCATGAATAAGCACTTAATGAGCTTTTTTCCTGACTCTGCACATAATATTCCAGTTATTTTTTATTTGATTTTAACTGACGCAAATAAAACTTAAAGCACATCACCAACTAACCCGTTCAGAGTCTGATTTGCATCTACCCCTGTGAGTTTACATGTTGACTATTATTGTGCTTCAATCTGTAGCTTGCACAGCCCTGATTTCTGAGAGAGCTGAGGCCCTCTGGGTCGGCTGCCAGCATAGGACTTCATGATAATTATACATAAAGAATGAAAGAAAAATAAACTGTTACAAAATAAAAACCACAGAAGAGGCCCTATAGTCTATATGTTGACATATACACAGACTGTATAGGACGGCCTATGTGGTTTGCTCTTATAGTTCTTTTCTGCCCAAACATACGTACATCCTTGCACTACTCTGATGCAGTGAGGGCCCTGCTGGGGAAACAATACAGGCCTGCCTTCATGACCTCTCTGTCTAGCAAATCCTACAGACATACAATGACTGCCTTAATTACCATCATCCATTCCCAGCACTAGGCTTTTCCCAATGGTGCCCATTCAGAACCACAGTCTCTCCCTAAGGTGCCCATTCAAGCGCAACACAAAGCTAGCAGTGTCAGCCCATGATCTCTTGACATCAAATCCAGTGTACCAGCGTTTGCAGCCTCACAGTGTCTCTGTCTGTGCGCTTGTCCATCCTCTCTATCAGGCTGTGTCATATCACAGAAGAATCTGTGTTGCTCACGTGTGAAGAATCTGTGCTGCTACAAGGAGCAATTAGTTCAACCACATACCGATCAACGAGCAGAGATAAGCATGAAGTTTAGCTGATGGTGTCATGTAGATATTTAAGTCTGGTGGTTTGGAGTGTTGGACTCAAGTCATTTTTATCCTCTACCGTTCTTATAACTGGGGTCATGTGAAGAGAGATGAGCTAATAGGGACCTTCACGATGTCGGAAAGAGTGAAAACACCTCACTTTACAGTCTACACAGTCTGTAGATGTATAAGTGGCTTAATAAAGTGGCTTAAAATCAAACAAGTGATCCTATAGCCTGTAAGTTTTATTAAATACCAGGAGGAAAATACACTTTCTGTTGATCAACTTACTAACTGATTAATAATCAGTGGCATTGAAAATTATTTATGATGTTATGCGAGGCAATGTCCAAAAATCAACTGGCATAAGCCATAATTAAAATATGTGGATTTTGTCAGGTGACATTATAATGTATGAGACAGCACACTAGCATTTAGTATTAGCTAAGAAAGCCCTCTGGCCCTGGTGTGCTAACAGGACATCATGCTGTAATGAAAATCTGACCTTTGACCCCTTGATCCCTCACTCCGTGCTGAGTGAAAAGCAAACCATCCTGTTCTAGTTCCTGAGGCCTTATGTATGGCTGCTAACCCCCACAATGCTGTAGTTGTTAAAAGTACAAGCCAAACATTACATTGATACTGTACAAGTAATGATTTGTGGTGATCCTGATCATTTTTCTACTATGGAACTGTATTCAGGATATAGAAAGGTATTTTTAAAAGGGTTTGTGCTGTAGTACTATGTGAAGCCTACCATAAGGAAAATAAACGAGGTAGAGCATGAGAAAAAATCTAATTTAAAGTGAATAGTGACCTAATTTCTCTCATGCTGCAAAGACGAGCTTACATAAAGTAATTTGACAAACAAACACAGCCCCCAAACGCATCATTGTTTATTGTCTTTTATTAAGTCCAGCCTGCGTTGTGCTGACTCAGTGGCATAGCACGAAAAAAAGAGACCTATTATTTAATTTCAAGCTAATTAAGCTCATAGTACATAATCATCTACAACACAATATATATAGAGAGAACGATATGCCAGATATAGGAAGAGCAAACTCCATTTGAGATGAGACTAGTCATGTTTTTCTTCACAAAAGCTAAAATGTATCTTTGCGCTTATGCTAAGCAGACATTAAGTCAGATCACACATTGTGCCTTTATACAACCCTCTCCTGATGATGAGTTTGGTGCTGTGATTATTATTATACAAGAGCAGCTGTGAATTTACCTGCCTGTGGCACTGTCTCTCAGAGATGGGGTTGTTAAGTGTTGTAGTTACCAAAACAGGAAGTGGTCCAATTGTTGCCTCAGCAAAAACTAAGAGGAAGAATGGAATTTCTGTACAGAGCACAAACCAGCTGGAAGGAAGCCACACTTTTATCAGTCTTTTAACTTTGATTTCCTTTCAGAGGAAGTGCCCTGACTCTCCTTTCACTGGCTCACTGTCTCTCCGCTCCGAACTACGCAGTCTCTGTTTCTGACACAAACTCAATAACGCTCCATGCCATCACGGTGATACATCTACTGCCTGCGTACCACAGTAAATAACTGCAACCATGTCAGAAATGGCCCCAGGGCACAAAGACCATGCTGGTAAATCATGGTGAAGCATTCTCTCATGACAAACGTTTAAGTGTGACTGAGGTGTTGAAACACTGTTTATTGATAGAGTTAACAAAGTGCGGGATGCATGAGGAAGAGCAGCTGGTGGAGGCAGAGGAACATGTGATTACATGTGAAACATGCATTGGGTAAAGTGAATAGAAGGTTTTAGTTCTACAAGCACTGCATCTAAACTGTCAACCATATAAAATCATGGCAGAACTCTTTTACTGTTTTAGAAGTGAAGAATTACATTATATCATTATTATAAACATACCAGTTAAATTGTAAATTAAATTCTGGAAGAAAAATACAATCCTAAACATATTAGAACAGAGTGCATGTTGAAAAGATTTAACTCATCTACAGACCTAAACCTGTTTTTATTAAGATTTTAATATTACAGTTATACACAGCAGGAAATAGGGAGGGCCCACACAGGGCTAAAATACTTGTTTTCTAAAAGTGGAGCACACAAACAGCACTGTGCAGTGACACAACACTGGTAAATTATAAACTTGCAGTGTGTATTTCACACATTAAGCCCCCTTGCTCTGCCCCATCCCCTAGTGCAACAACAAACAAAAAAAAAAGTGGTTGCACAATTATTTCCCGCACCACTGCCAACAAATTCGAAACAGGATCACTGCTCTGTCAAATACTGGAAAATCAAATATGTTTGGTCAGAACAACAAACACTGGTGTTTTTTGGTACTCAAGTCAATATGTTTATCACCACAAACAAAGGAAAAGCACACATTTTGGCAAGTCTTTGCTCAAAGCACGATTTGCCTCTAGCGTGAAGAGGCCCACACTTCACAGCTCACCCTAGGCCTCCGTGTTGACACTATTATGGGAGATTATGGTGACCATTTGTCACAAAGGCCAGACTGCTGCTGAAATCACCACCACATGAGGTGTGAGGTCCATCACAGTAATTGGCATATGGTCACAGGTACAGATGTGCTTTTGAAATGAATCCTCATTCACTCAGCACAGTATAGTCACTTAAAAACTGAGTGGTTACATTTTAGCATATATCTTACACGGGGCACATTTTGGTCCATTTTCAACTCAACAATAAACGCGGCTATCTTCCAATTTTCCAGGTCAGATATCGCTACAGAGACAACTGAAGGAGAGTTCAAAAGAAGAATACATTTTGAAATGGATGCTATATAAACACACATTCCACAGACTATGTGAACAAAAGGCGCATTATCCTGGTGTGATAAAGAAACCTCTGTATGTGGATCAATGAGCACCATGTGTTTCTGATCAACACTGTAGCTGTGATGCTCTTGGGGCTGCTCTTCTTTTCTATCTGCCCTCCTGGTTAATATTTTTAACAAATGATACATACAGAATGTTCCAGTAGGGTCATTGGCTTCATGTATATAAATGTATTTTACAAAACAGTCAGCCAAAAAAAATGAAATCCATATGTCATCACTGGTTTATCTATGCAATTTAAGAATAGGAAAATATACAGTGGTTTCATGTATGTTTTTTCATACAGTAGGCCCTAAAGCAACAGATCAACATTTTAGGAAATATGGTAAATTAACTTTCCTCCCAAATGTTGGAGAAGAAAACTGATACTTAGCTAGCTTAGCTTAGCACAAAGACAAAGCTTTTAAATTATTGCCTGGAAGTTCACAAGTAGCATGGTGAGTTTAAAGTAGTCAGGCTTGGGTAAGGAAAAGGTGATGTCAACTGTATGAGTATACACATGTGTTGTAGATATGACGTTGTCCTGGTAACCTAATGATGAACAATGTTGGGCATTACTAGTAATGTGTTACATAAATATGACTACTCTTTACAGCAGGAAATTGTAGTTAATTATTGTTAAAAATTGTTATTTTTGGCTTTAAAGCATTTATAAAATAAATATTCTACCAGTTTCAAGATTTTTCTGAATAATAAAAAACATGCCCAGGAAACTATCATTTTGAAAGCTGGACCAGGAGAATACATTATGTCCAGGAACTGGGACATGGTAACTTGGGAGTTTAGTGTTGCTCAAATACACACATAAAACACACAGGGCAGCAGCAGCCACCCCCACATAGGCAGCCCGCAAACCTGCATTCCAACAGAGACATTTTCCATGAGTTAATCTTCCTGCAGAGAGAAATAGCAAGAAGATGTCATTCAATGCATCATTTCGATCACTCAAATCAGAAGTGGAGGCAACTGTTCAGAGGATTAGACCGCCGAACAGAACCAAATCATGAGTGCAAGTGGAAGACATCTTGGATGGGGGCCAAAGCATGGCAGAGAGGGGCATTCTGCTCATAACTGGGGGAGCGACCTCATTTTCCGAATAAAAGCCAGTTTACATAACACCTCTGTCCCCATGACAAGGAGCACTGGGCAGCTGCTGGCAGGCCTGCGGCTTTCACTCAACTACCAAGAGTTCCCTGAAAAATAATTCTCTCTGCATAACCGCAAGCCTCCTCCGTGTGTTTCCAACATTAACATATTATAACAAAAGGTCTTAAATTTCAACTAATGCATAAACACTTTGGTAACCTCAAGTATTTAATTGCCTAACTCTATTTCCCACAGAACCGAGCAATGGAAAAAATACAGTAACCATCAGCTAGGTGATAGATCAACTAAAATCTAATTCCTTGACTCAAGCTCCTTCCTATGCAAGAAAAATAGAGGTAATGTGGCCTTAATGCGTAGGACACAAAATTTTGGTCATAAAAAATTAAGTGAACAGTAATAACACAATAAACACTGAAAAGTATCAAACACTTAATTCTCTAATGACAACATCTTAGTGTAAAGCATTATTGAATGATGAATGGAGGCTCAACGAGGACAGAGAATGCAACTATACAACAGCCTGCACTACTATTTCAGGGATTAGGATGGTTCTACACCATAGTTTGCTTTTTGTAAACAAAGAGACAAAGACTACAAGCGCATTAGTCTGTCTTTCAATACTTTCTGATGTGCTTGCTCTGTCTGTGGCCTAACACCGTTGGTTCACACTAAATCTTTACAATCAGATCACAATTTTCTTTTTAGTATGAGTGGTTTCCTAAAAGTGTGTGTGTAGTTTTTACTAACTGTACCTCAAAAGTGTAAATACTGCATTTGTTTGATTACTTTCTGCTGTCGATTAGCACACATTTGGTGCTCTAATAAGTATTTACAGAAGCAAGAGGCAGTTTAGGACTGACTGAAAAGTACTGCCTCCGCATGAAGAGACATGTGTAATACAGTTTGTGTGTATATAAGAAAAAGAATATATATATATATATATATATATGCAGCTTTGAATGCACAGGCAAACAGACCTTTAAATCGTTTAATAAATGCAAATGAAAAAAAATTAATGTAAAGATAAATTCAATATATAAATGTTACCCTTGCCTTAATGATAAAGAAAAATGAGACACTAAAACATGTTGAGATGAATTACAGTAACACTGTTCATGTGATCAGATGCTGGACCGGGATAACTAATTCAGCAGCATGCAGTGAAGCAATCTTGGCTAACAGGTACATTGAATTAAGAACTCATGTTCTTGACTTTTACTAGATGTGTGTCCCATCTGTTATTTGGGCCTTAAGCTGGTTCAGTAAGGCTGAAGGCTGAATCCTTGGCTCTGCAACTACGGCAGGTGACTGGGCAATAATGTAAGTGATGTAGCACAAATGGAAGGTACATTTATGGAGAAAAAAACCCAGGAGAGGCTTAAATAACTGGGATGGTGTTGAACTGTGTAGGTGTGGAAGCCGTTTGGAGACTTTGCTGCTTTTTGAGTTACTGTTGGCAGTTTTACGAACAGCTGAAGTATATACCAGAAGACGCCTGAGTGTGATTTTGAGATCCGCACCTTATGATTACATCTACAGCAAGATTGATTTCACAGCTTCTACTGTGAAATTGGTTTTGTATAAAACAACATTTTAGTCTTTTTATTTTAAAATAGTAAAGTGAAGATGATCAATTTAAATATATACAATATTTGGTTACCATCCATCATATGGAAAAGAAAATAAACATACTGTACTATGATTAGGTATTACTTAATGTACTACTATTTCGATGTTGGGTATCAGTGTCATTTGATCAATGGTCGCATCAAAACTACAGCATTATATTAAGAAAAAAAAGGAAAGCAAAAGTTACATGTTTCATGATATACTACAACCCAAAATTCCCAATGGAGTTGTCAATAGATGATCTAATTCCCACACATCGAGGTTTGGAGCTGTCCAAGAGATATTTCATCAGTACACAGGTCTTTAAAAGACCTCCCGAGACCAGTCATCATATGTCATAAAGCAGGTCAAAGCATTTTAATCTCACATCTGCTCCTCATTACTATCCCATGCAAAAAAAAAAAAAAAAAACTTAGGGCTAGAGTTAGGCTATTGCACCTCACCCATGGAAAGGGAGAGAAGACATAATAATGAAATACTTTAGGGGGAGAGATATGGGGAGAGGCAACGACGAGACATGGACAACTGGAGTCAAACAAAAAACAACTCTGTGTAAAAAAAAAAAAAAAAATCTGCAGTTTTCAGGGAAAGTGCGATTGCATCCCCCTATGAAATCACATCACCTTCAGGTTGTAGTCCTTTGCCATGCAGTTTACCTTCACAAGGCAATACGTAACCCACAATGTATATGAAATGTGAACCTTTAACTGCAACTGTATAGTTGTTATGATGCAGTAGTAGTTTATGTTTCTTTAATCTTGAAAAACTGCTAAGATGCTAATTTGCTAACACAGCTATGAAGATGATTCAATGCTAAGACAGTTTCACAGTTGACTCTTGAATTAGCCCACTAAGTGTTATTTATTATGGTTATAATGGATGGTTTCATGTAGTGTAACGCCGTGGCAGTTAAGATGCATACAAGCACACACACTCACACACACACACACACTCATACACATGACTGCAGAAGACAGAGGCCAGTCTGTTTAACAAGTAGGTCAGACCAGAGCCAAAGAGAGAGCGAGGGGAAGAGAGGCATCGACTGGAGCAAACACAGCTTTTAGTGCCATCGCTGGCCCTAAATTTATTGTATGAACCACCAAAGGTGGCTCAAGTCATTAAATTTAAAACATAACATTAGTAGATTAACAACTAGAAGGCACTGTATAGCTACCAATAGTGAATTTAACGATGTGATGAAGTATTCGTGTCATCTGAAGACTACAGTAGTTCATGTAATATATGTGTGTTACAAGTCTCACCTGAGGGCAATCTTTGATGTAATGGCCCTTATTGAAGCACAGGTGACACAAGTAGTTGGGTGGAGGTCTTTTGTTGGGTTTCCTTGGCTCTGAAGAAAGGGAAAGGTCTGAGAAATGATCCGTCAGGGAGTTGAGTCCATCGACAATGTTGTTCAGGGAGCCATAGGGCGACACATTCTTATACAGGTTGTTGTTTAAGGCCTGTAAAATAAAATTAACATCAGACAAGGTCCAATTTCAATATGTGGTTTCGTAAAATTATTTGCCTGTAAATGTTATATATGAAATAAAACAGTCTCAGGGGAGCGTTCAGACAGTTTACACATATTTCCCAGATTCATAAAATGTGACTTGCTGATACATGACATGCTGGACAGACGACATAAGATGCTATCACATAAAATATTGCATTTTCTGGTTGGAAGGCCTTAAATGCTGAGATTAATCACCAATTTCCCTTACGTGCTCACTGTCCTATTTTCTGTTGCTCAAAAAATGTAGAAAAAAACCCTCCAAGATCATTTCTCTCATTAAAGTCAGAACATCTGGCGAGAGGCCCAGCTGTGCTCATGAGCTGGAAAAGTACTGAGCATGTCCACAGAGAAAGACAGGACTTTACAGAGGATGACTGATTGTAAACAAGATGGGAGGCGTGTTCCTTTGCCAGCCTGTGGAGCATCAGCAATGTCATCATGCACTGTTGGGGGGTAAAATGGCCATGGTCAGTGTATGTAGCCTGCTCGGAGCCATACAGCGTGGTGTTGCATGCCACAGGGCCCAGTGAATTCATAGAAGATGCCCTCTGAATATTAATAACAGGCAAACCATTGCCTGGGGTTCCTTATTTCCCTTTCTCATTCATGTCTTCCTCTGTTCCTTTTCTGAATACCATCTTAAAAAGACAAACGGGAATATACATCTTGGGGAAATGCTAGGATTATAGGTAATTACCCGAGCTGCTAAACAATCTCAGTACTCATCTGCCTTGTCATTTAACTGCACTAATAACAAAAGTTCAAGATACCGATCTTCAGTAAAAACATCAGTAAAAGCATAGGCATGGTGAAATCCACAGATAAACTCTCCCTCTTTACTGACAGCCTCTTTTAAGGACACAGGTCTGTGTCTGGGAATTGATGTTACTGTTGATGTTTAATGTTGCACAGCAAAGAAACCTTAGACTTGGCAATCCGGCCTGTGCTGAAAGCCAAATCTTTATCTGCAGGCTGTGAGATTGTCTTGCTAACCAGCTCCAGCTTTAAGACTCATGTTCATTTATTACATGTAGTCATCGTAAATCAAGCACTACAGCTCTGCACTTTCTCAACTTTTCCATCTGCCGTGTGTTTGAGCCCTGTGTATTGCTTCATGAAATGTACATGTTTGCGTGTTTGCCGAGCTTAAGTCTTAGTACAGACTGTTTCATTATTTTAACAAATATAAAACAGGAAACTTTGCTTCAGTTCATGCTCCTCGCATTTCTTTCAGTCTGGCTTCAAACCTTCTACTGTCAACCCTAGAGGAAACAGATTTCACACACATCTGCTAATGGTGGGGTGAGACTGTTTGTTTATTTTGTGTGTCTGTGTTTGAGCTTCAGCGAGTGAGTGACTCAGCAGGAGTTTTGCATTCACGGTGAATGTGTATGTGTGCGATGGACATGACTACGGTATCATTAAACTGGTATCATTACCAGCCATGTGTGTCCAAGTGGGGGGGATAACGGCAGCAGGCCTGTGACTGTTTTCACAGGGTGAGGTGCCACACTGCAGGGAGCGATCACACTGATATGTTTAAACCGTGGCTGTGCTGTTTGGTGGAAACGAGGTGGAAACAAACATTTAAACAAAGCTGTCGGCAGATGAGATTGTGGTACGAGTTCCCGCATTACAACAAGTTCATTATTTATCACTGTTTCACTTTAAGTAGCCTGTTGTGTGAGCCGTCACTGCAAGCAGTCACATTTAGCATTAGTCGTCTCATCATCCAATCCCTGCAGCCGTTTATTTTACTTGGCTTAGCCTGTTAAGTAAGTTGCAAAATGCACCCCCCACTAAACTGTTTCCAGAATATTTCCTTTAGTCGGCAATACACACTTGGACGTAATGTGCACACTCAGTTTTCAGAGGACTGTTTCAAGTTAGGTGACTTCAAAGGGCCTCTATGGTTACCACAATAATAATGGACACTGGATCTAGATGGTGACTATACCATCCATCCACAACTAGTGTTTCCTAGATCATGGCAACATAGATCTAAGAAACTGAAAAGAGGTGTAATCAACACACTGAGAATTTTGCTGTATATTCTTTACACTACCATTTTGCCCACAGCATGTGCTTATTTTCCCCTGTGTGCTGTATGTATGTAAAAGTGGGTGAGGTTGAGGGGGGTGTGGTGGGATCCATTTTGCACACCGTGCTCTGCAGTATCAGGTTTGCGCCCTGTATATGTATATCAGCGTGTTTGTTCCTAAAATTACACAGAGTTATAAAAATAGACAATATGTAAACAAGGATTGATTTTGTTTGCACAACCTGGTCTATTTGAAGACGTCTGAGAGCAGACTTCAGCAAGAGTCTGCAGTTGGAACTGCTCTCTCCAGACACAGGGTGTCAAGGAATCTATTTCCAGCTGTGCCCTTTTACCTGCCTGATCAAAGGAATGTATGATTTAAACGTATTTTTTGGCTCAGCAGTTTCATCTTTAATTTGAGCCATAACTAAAAACAGATCTAAAATATTTTATGTCACTAGGACAATTAATTGATTAACTGATTAATTGTCTATTCTCAGAATTTGGATTTTTAACAATTTTCTAATAAGACCCTAACTCGATAATTGAAGCTTTACCCAAATTTTAAGTTATTCTAGACAAGCATACAATATTCCTGCAGTTATTTGCAGAGTATAGTTGTGGTAGTTGTTATATTGACACTGTGTTAACACATACTGAACGTGTGTTAACTTCCTCCTGTGAAATTATGATATTCCTGTAAAAATATCATTAGGCTGTGATATTTACATCTCCCTTATGTTATATAGGCTACCAAGTGGCTTGTTAAACGTTTGTGATATAATAAAATGTTTTCCAACAATATTCAAAAGATTAATGTCCCAATAAAACTATTACCTAAAGTAATCCCTGCCAGAGCAGTAGGTCCATGTTGTATACACTAAATCTGCACAGTCAACAATTCAGTCCCATCATCTCACAATCTGTAAATATGAGCACGGACGTGTATGCTGCATGTTATCGTTCACCTCATTCCGCTGCAGCTGAAAGAAGTTGTTGAGATAGTTGGAGTTGAGGGAAGAGCTCAAGTCCGCCCCTGCTTGCTGAGTCTTGCTGAAGCCGAGATCCGGGTGGGAAGAGTTGGGTTCGGGTCTGAACGCGTCAAAGGCGCTGGTCTGGTGGGGGTCTTGTAAGGAGAGATAGACCCAGTTGAGAAGTTGCGCAGGCTGGTACACGGAGGCACTCGTGTCTATGGCAGACAATAAGCTCATCTTTCAAATCAAATGGCTAAACTGGATTTTCCACCGCTGATTCTTGGACTGCTCTCAACTCTTTTTTTTTTTTTGCCGTCTTGCGTTTCGTTCCCGTACCCCGGCGGATGGCAAGAGCTCCTTTTTTCTTGCCGTAAAGGGCCCTGTCCTCCTGACGCCGGGAGCCTCGTCCCTATTTAATGTTACTCAAAAGTCATAGCGCTAACATTTCAGTATTTCAACTTTTCCCCTTCTCCCCATGGTGCGGCTCCCTCCCTTTATTGCAGCGGGGCAGAGTGAGGCTCGTTGAATATGTAATGAGGGTAGGTGTGCGTCACCGAGGACCCGGGACCAATCAGATTCACTGATAGTCAAGATGAGTCAAATGGTTCAGCCCACCAGCTCAGCTTCACCACAGGGTTAATTAAAATAGACACTAAATTAAATAAATATAAATGCGCCATGTGATGAACTGTATTACTTAGATACTGACATTTAACATTAAGTTAACTTTTCTCTCCATAGTGGTGTGTACTTCCGCAGCCCAAATACTGTAGGACATATTTTATTTCAATTTAGAAACGTGCGTTCCTGCCTTGTGAGGGGATTTTGGTGAAATTTAACTATTTGAAAGGGCTGTTTTAAACACACATTTAGAGATAAGGGAAGATGTTTAAAGACAGAATAGCCCTTCAATAGTTATGAAAATATACACTAACTATAGTAGTAATATAATAACTATAGCAAGACATGTGTGTGTGTGTGTGTGTGTGTGTGTGTGTGTGTGTGTATGAGAGAAAGGAGGTGTTGTAGATAGGTGGTTTGTTTATTTATGGACAGAGGAGGGTATTTACACTGACTAATCACTGCAGTGTCCCTGCCTTATGTTAATGTAGTAAAGGCCAAATTTCATATACTGTGTCTAGTGGATTACGACCCTTGAAACATATTCATGTGAGTAAGAGTAGGTAAGTAAGAGGTTAAGAAAAGTCCAATCAACCAAATTAGTTTATCTAAAAATATAACCTGCATGTCAACCTCAGGTTTCTCTCAGGGCCACTAAAGAGAGCACGTAGCTCCCTCCAGGCCTCAGAGGTGTCAGATATGCTGGGAGAGGTATTGAGAAAGCTTTAAAGGGGCTCCCTCTTGTGGCAAGAGTCTTTCAGAAACATGAAAGACAGTTGGGACTTTTCCTACTTGAATGAGTAGATCCTGTAGATTTATGTAAAGAAACAACCCTGAATGCCTGAAACCTATAATGGCTCTATTATGCTGTGGGGGCATTTTGTTGGTGTGAATTTGATCCACTTGTCCCCTAAATAAGAGAGAGAGAGAGAGAGACAGGGAAAGGTCACTGCTAATTATTACAAACCTGTTCTGAGTAATCACTCTTATGTCTATGACAACACATTATTATCCTCACCCGGGCCGGGATGACAATTCCCCCATACACGTGGGTACAATGGGTCACCGAATGGTTTCATAAGTATGGAAATCATGTGAATCATATGCTATTGTGTCATCTGATCTCAACCTAATTGAACAGCTGTTGGAGATTTAGGACTGGCATGTTGGCCAATGCTTTGTCCTACTAGCATTAAACCACCAAAGGACAAACATGTTTTGGAAGAATCTCTATAATAGTTTCACAGCACCTTGGCAGAGTTTCTGGACCTCAACTGGAAAAATGGAGCATTGTAAATTGTAAAAAAAAAAAACCATAAAGATGATCACTCAGAGCATTTTTGTACTGATTTGCAGTGGTCTTCCCCTCTAAGCGGACAAGAACCCAATTTCAGCAAATAAGTACATTTGTCTGTGTGTTAGTAAACACATAATAAATGAGCTTTAACTGGGATTAAGACTTACCTGCATAGGGAACTGTTTGTTTTGGGCACCACGCCTGTTTAACATATTGTGAAATATTTGGTGACGTGGGACATTTTCCATAGTGTCGTTAGTGTTGATTGATCTATATGTGTAATAACGCTATTTGTTTACGTTTGCTGTCACATGGTTAAACACTGTCATCTCTCTAAATGGCTGACAAATGGAGATGGGTGGGTCCGAAATGGAAAGTATGCGTGGGAGTCCCACCCACAGCACTTAAATACATACACAAGACCAGGACTAGCCAAAGTTGTCGTTCAGGAAGAAGTTACAAGAGAGTTACAGTAAGTGTTAAAGTCTTTTAAAATGACAAAGACAGGCCGAGCTAGGATAATGAATGCTATATTAGCCATATTCATAAGTTATAACGTTATGCGGATTGGTGGCAGCTGTTTCTACATGAACTCCACTCGTACTGCCGCTGTCATTAATCTAGCATAGCAGCTAACCTAAAGCTACAAACATGCTATTTTAGTTGCAGGGAACGTAATCGTTTATTTGTGGTTATCGTTAGCTAGCTAGCTGAGAGTTCAGCCGACAAGTCAAATATCAGTGTAAATTGTTTGGTCTAAGTTTTCAGTAGGTGATTCGTACAGGCCTGAGCCAAGTTTAGATCGCGTCTTAAGATAAATAAGTCTTGTCGGTTAATATTAACTTATGTTAGCATAATCTATGTAGCTAGCATAGCGTTTAAGTATCAGTTTGTACTCGCTAGCTAAAAGTAGTTATGAAAGCATTTTTCCGCTCTAGTAGTCTGTAGGTGAGCTTCATAGTGAGTGACATGACACACCTAGTTAGCACACCTAACGACGTGTGTTACAGTGAAGTTACTTATTCAAGTTATTCAATGGACACGGACATTACCTGAGCTAAATCAGACCCTAACCTACACGTCTTAATCAGCTGCAGCCAAAACAAATATGGTTGTGAAGTGGTTTGTGGCTGAGAATAGTGCGTTTGTCAGATCACGGTTCTCACGGTTTGAAATGTGAAAGCACTTCGATGTGAGGCATTTGCATGGTAAACCACCATGTTAATCCTTGGAAGGAAAACACTACAAATGTTACAGGATGTAATGCAACTAAAGGATTTCACAACAGTGTGTCAGTTTAAAACATCAGATAACTCTTCAGTCATGTTAAAGTGGTTAATAAAACATAATGTGCATATGTCCCGTAAATGGTTTCTGTCCCTCTTTGGTCTGACCTGCAAGGGTAGTGCCCTGCCATCTGTGTTTATTCCAATAACACAGTGCTGCTTTTTTCTGTGTCCATAAAATGCAAAGCAGAGGAGACTGTTCCATTTACGGTCCTGTGAAGTAAGTTTTACCATGGAACAAGTGCTCCCATTGGACTTAAGGATGTTCAAACTATGCTTAACCAAAAGGAAAGTTTCCTCACTACTCTCCACTCAGCTAAAATGTCTGTGATCCAGCAGCCCTGGAATGAAGACATTATCATTGACAGTGACTGGCATTGTGCTGTTCTTAACAGTCTGTGGTTAGATTATAAATTATAATCTAAGTTATACTAACAGTACATATTGTATGTATACTGTGATCAATGCTGAGTCAAGAACTTTGGTAAATTAAGCAAACTGTGTTTTATGTATTATACCTAGTATTATGTATAAATTGGCGCTACATATTTCAAAGTGTGCATGATCAATGAAGAATAGTTCCCAATGGGAAAAAATGAGGAAGAACAGGTTTACAGCTGGGTGTGTTTTCAGTTGTCTTCCTGATATGTTAAATCACAGTGCTTTCAGCGTTCCACAGGATTGCAATATTTGACAGCTCTTTGATTGAGTTTCTCTCTTTTTAAAGCCATGAGCTATCCTGGGTACCCACCTCAGTCAGGCGGATACCCGCCACAGCCTGGGGCTTACCCTCCACAACCTGGGGCTTACCCACCTCAGCCTGGAGCTTATCCCCCACAAGCAGGAGGCTACCCTCCACAAGCAGGAGGCTACCCTCCACAGTCTGGCGGCTACCCTCCACAGCCAGGAGGCTATCCACAACAACCTGGAGGCTATCCACAACAACCTGGAGGCTATCCACAACAACCTGGAGGCTATCCACAACAACCTGGAGGCTACCCACAGGCACCACCTCCTGGTAAGCTATCATGCAACTCTGGTAAAGGAATTGTTTTTGTCCTTTTGGCAAACATGCGTATTCACGCTTTTGGTGAGCGGTACATTTGGGCGGCAGTAGTTCAGGTTGTAGAGCAGTCACCTACGAACCCCAGGGTGAGTGGTTCGATTCCCGGTTCTTGGACAAGACACCAAAACCCTGTAGTATAGCGCTGATATACTGTCTAGCAGCTGTCCACCCACAATTTCCCCAAGGGGATCAATAAAGTACTCATTATTATTATTAACATTGATTCCACTTACATGTATGTATGTATGTATGTTAAATTTGGAGATGCTTGCACTGGCTCTTTTTATGTTAAGTTTATGTTAACATAAAGAGAGTGAGACTAAACTCTGTGACAAAGTATAAATGTACAAATGTATCATTCACTTAGCAAGTTGTTATGGTACAACATGTTATTAAAAGGTACTAATCTCACATCACATCTTACATATTTGAAATGTAGTTGTTGGACAGTTTTATATAGTCAATGTATTCTGGTGTCTGTCTCAGAAAGAGTGAGCCAGTTATGTCTTGTTGTGTAGAAAACAGGGCTCACAAGACTTTGACAGAGTGGAATTCAGCCTCAAAAACAATACAATCCTGTTGTTTCCAAGAGAAGTCCCACATTCACATTACACTTCCATTCTCAATCCATCACTTTTTGCCTTGGCTAAAAGTGCACTAAAGTTTTAGTACATCCTAAAACATTACATCCCAGACTTTTTCAGTCACAGTTTTGTTGGTGTTATCCTCTCTAGGCAGCTGGGGTGGTGGTTCTGTTGGTGGTTATCCGTCCATTGGTCTTGATGGCTTATCCAACACTGGATACAATCCTGGCATGGTAAGCTTAGTTAAAAAAAAAAAAAAAAAGAAAATCACCCGCACCCAGAATAATCTTAATACATGCATAATACTGTATCATCAGATTATTGTAATAAATGTTCCAGTTAGATTCAATTATACAGCTTTGTAAAGGAATATTACATCCTTTCACTTCACGGTAAGACTTTTACATAGTCTGCATCTTAAATCCTTTGCATTTTCTTTGTCAACTTCTGTTTCAAATTTTCTTGCATGAGTAAAAAAATCTTATTTACTCTTTTTAAACCTATGAGTCTGATACTTTTGTTCGTTTGTTTTTAACTCTTTCACTTCTTGGATTCATTGTTTGGTCTGGACATATATCTGACTTTCCATTTTATTGCAAAGCATGTTCACACTTTGTTTGGATGCCTATGAAGCTAGAAACTAGTATAGCTTCAACACACTATGACAACTAATTTGAGTTTCTCCTCTATAGTTACTGGAGATCAAGGATAAGGGACTTATGTATTAATGTACATTGATCAAATAAAATCTTTGAAACTAATTGAAATAAAGATAAGCATATTCAAAAAAGGTGTGAGCAGTGCCCTGTGCTTTGCATAAAATAACATTCAAAGATCTGTGCGCATATTATGGGATGCCAATCTTTCAAATCACAGGTCAGCCAGATCTCTTGTGGCATGGGGGGTTTTACGCCAAACCCATCCATGTTCGTCCAACTCTCAGAGAGGTATCCACCTGCCGTTCAGCTTGGTGGGTATGGTGCCCCCTCCACTAACCAACAGTCATTTGGCCTGTACCCACAGCCAGGAGGGACTATGCCTCAACCCCAAGGCCCAGGGATGGGTTACCCTGGACAGCCCGGCATGCCTGGACAGCCCGGTATGCCTGGACAGCCCGGCATGGCTGGACAGCCCGGTATGCCTGGACATCCCGGCATGCCTGGACAACCCGGCATGCCTGGACAGCCTGGACAGCCTATGCCAGGGTATCCTGGTGCGCCGTCCCCCAACCAACCGATGCCCGGTTTTGGAAGTGCGCCAGCACCTATGCCAGGGTACTCAAATGTCCCAACACCAAATCCGTCCATGCCAGCCTACGGAGGAGGAGGAGCAATGCCAGTAGTTCCACCTGTCAATGTAAGAAAATATATCTTGAAAATAGTTTTTTGCTTCTAGAGGTAAAAAATAAGATGTGTTACACACACATGTGATACACACACTTACAAAACATTTGTTGGAACAACATTGTTAAATTGACTAAATTGCTGTGTTTTGTCAGAGAGGATACAGAGGAACAATCAAGGACTTTCCTGGAGCTGACCCACTCAAAGATGTGGAGGTCCTGAGAAAGGCCATGAAGGGCTTTGGTGAGTAATTTGGGCAGATACCTTAAATTGGGTTTGCTACTGTATTTGTTATTTTTATATATTTTTTTTATTTTTTGGATGTACTAGATGTTGTTAGAAACATTTTAGGGTTCAGTTCCAGTGTATTCTAGAAAGATGTTCACTGATTTCACTGCAGAAATAGTTTAGCAGATTTAAATTTGAATTACCTAATCAGTTAGTCTAAAATATCCCCTAACTGCTCTTTAATTGACTTATAGCATTAATATTGTTCATGACATATGTATATACACTGTCCAAAAATAAAAAGTCACCACAAGAATTTAACTATAAAAATAGGCAACAGCCTCCCAAGACACATCATTCAATGACATATTAGTGTGTGTTTTTTTTTACAGCAGTGTATTTAAGATAAAACTATGTGAATTATCAGGACTTTAAAATAATTAATAGTATCTCGTGTGTTTATGCAAGCACAACACATATATTAATGCTAGAACTAAGATAAGTGAATCATGACGATTATTGAGTTGTTAATGATTGAAATTAAATGTATTAAGCATGTAGTGGGTTGTACACAATGTAGAACCAATGCATAAGATCTTTTTTTCCCCCCTCCAAGTCTTTGTCTGATTTGACTTCATGGGCTTGTCTGTGCAGGAACTGATGAGCATGCCATTATCGAATTACTGGGGAGTCGCTCAAACAAGCAGCGTGTGCCTTTGCTCCGGGCCTACAAAACATCTTATGGAAAGGTAACTGTCCACAGTTTTTGCTAACTATATAGACTATATGACTAATGAAGTTTTCCATAAGCAGCGGATCTACTTTGTTTTAAAAAGTTTACACAACAAACGCCATTTCCCAAAAATAGAATCATAGTTATATTATGGTGCTAGCCAGACAACAGGTGCTCCTGCTGCCAGTAAAATGAAGAGGGGATTAAATGTCCTCAGAGCTCATTATAGTTGTACCAGAGAGTATCTTGCAATCAAAGTCAAAGTTTTTCTCAGCAGCGGTAAATGATAGTTTTAAGTAATTCCAAACATGTTTCCATTTCAGGATCTGATTAAGGACCTGCATTCAGAACTGTCTGGAGACTTTAGGAAGCTGGTCATGGCCATGTTGAAGAGCCCACCTGAGTTTGATGCCTCTGAGCTTTACACTTCCATAAAGGCAAATGCTCACACAATTGTTCTAAAACACAAATATAATTTATTATAAAACGTTAATTTATTATAAAAAAGAAATATGACTTCTATAAGGCCAAAGTATTTGTTGTGAGATTTTCATTGTTCTGTCTTCCAAAGGGAGCTGGAACTGATGAAGCTTGTCTGATAGAGATCCTGTCTTCTCGGTCCAATGATGAAATCAAGGAGATAAACCGCATTTACAAACAAGGTGCGATGCGTCAGCATTTAATGCACTGCTTTCCTCCACTGCTCTGTTGTCCCTTATCTCAAAGTATCACAACACTGTGTTCAAAGAGTTTTATTACATTAGAGATTAGCCAGTGTGTCGAGATGGTGGTACCACCATAAAATCTTTAAACAGGGATCTTCTAGCCAGGAATCAGTTTCACATGAATTCGCACACACATTTTTGTATGGCATGCTGGTGCTCACAATGATACTTAACTGCTGATTTACATTTAGTCATTTTATCCAAAGTGACTTAAAAGTGAGGTAAAAGGCAAGCAAATGATCTGAGCCAAGTTAAGCTGATACATTAAAACAATTTTGTTGACAATAAAACTGGATAAAAAATTTAGATTTTACGATGCTTTCTGTTTTATTGTTTATGCTTACATAGTAATTCACAGTTCCTTAATTTACCCACCTTAGTCTATTCCTGAAGCTGCTAATATATGAGTCTTATTATTTTGTAACCATTTCAGAATATAAGAAGACATTGGAGGATGCCATTAGTGGGGATACCTCAGGCCACTTCCGCCGGCTATTGGTCTCTCTTGCCCAGGTACAAATATAATCTGAATAACTTCTACACTACACCTCATGCCTGTTCTTTCAGCTTTAATTAAGAATGATTTTCTCTTGCTTTCAAGGGTAATCGTGATGAACGCGAAGCTGTTGATGTCTCACTGGCTAAACAAGATGCTCAGGTAAAGTTTTCTTCATTGTCTTTAATATTTTAATATTTATCTGCAACTTGATTGCAAAGGCACATTGATTTCTACACATTGCTCTTCTCTTTCTAGGCCTTGTATGCTGCCGGCGAGAATAAGCTGGGAACAGATGAGTCCAAATTCAATGCTATTTTGTGTGCCAGGAGCAAACCCCACCTCAGAGCAGGTATTTTCTATGACATGTTTATAGCATAAGGTTTAACACTTAAAACATTACATTAATGCAAGTTTAGTACTTTCTTAGCCAATTGCTGATGATGTGTTTTTGTATGTCTGTGTATGCATAGTGTTTCATGAGTACCAGCAGATGTGCGGAAGGGATATTGAGTCGAGCATCGGCAGGGAGATGTCTGGTGACCTTGAGAGTGGCATGTTGGCAGTGGGTAAGAATACACACACACACACACACACACACACACACAAACACACACAGTGTTATTAGCGTCACTTTTGTCATTAAAGAGTCACACCCATATAGAGTAAGAATTTGCTTGTCTGTAGTAAATGTTTGACGTGAACATTTTCCATGCTCATTTTATTACAGCTGACTCACTAGACTTAATTGTAATGGCATTAAATGTACTGTAGTACTAATGATGGATTCCTGTCAAATACATAATCTTTTTATTTATTTATTTATTTTTGCCAACATTTCTCAGGCATATGGTACAGTAACATGTTACATTGTAGACGTGTTTTTATTTGCTTCTTCCTGGTCTGTTTGTTTCAGTTGTTATGTTGTGTGCACTGCCATGTTGGATGTTGTTGCCACTGTTTTTGATGCTGTGTTTTATGTTACTTCTGAGTTGAGTTCTCATATATTTATTTATTAGTATTTTTTTAAATATATCTTATGTTAAATCTGCAATAATCAATATTTGGCAACTAGTGGGACAGAAAATCTCTGTTGGTACAAATAACACATTGTGTCTTCATATATAGCTGACGCATAGTAACATTATCAGCCCATGGGAGTTAATGTTTCAAAAACCCTGATAAATCCAAGTAAAACTTCCTTCTTTTTAATTTTTTTAGCTTTGTGTTGTTCTGCCATTTGGTGCTGGACAGGTAGTTATACAGTGTATTTACTAGAGCTTGTTTGCTAATATAGCTTCCACCTGCTGCTAACAATGGGGTTGTCTGGATGATGAAGTTGGGTAGATTCAACCAGATGATAAATGTTTGCTCATTATGCTGAAAAGCTCAGCATAGCTACAGATTATCCTCAAAAGTCATTGTCCCATTTTTCTCGACGTAACCACGTTAATTAAATATAAAAAATATTGATTGCTGCAGTTTTAAAATTGCCTGTTGCCAGCCTCTGTTTTATTCCTCTGGTGTATGCAGAGAAGCATATTTTTATCATAGTTTATTTATAAGAGGACAAATTGTTTTTTTGTTGTATTTAAATCCTCATTTTGTAATGTTAAAAAACGCAGATCTCTTCTTGTAAAAAACAAGACAAATGATGATGGAACACTGAGTGCAATTTATTTTTTTCAGTGAAGTGTATTAAGAACACACCTGCCTACTTTGCTGAGAGACTTTACAAGGCAATGAAGGTGAGTGTTTTGTTTGCACAATAATCTTCTACAAATAACTAAATAAGTGTAGCATAGTATTAGTTTAATGTAAATTTCATCATCATTTTTTGTACATGTGTTCAGGGAGCCGGGACCAAGGACAAAACCCTGATCCGGATTATGGTCTCGCGTTCTGAGGTTGACATGCTGGATATCCGTCAGGAGTATATTAAAAAATATGGCAAATCACTTTTTGCAGACATCTCTGTAAGTATCTTTACCATATTTTGTATTTAACACAAATGAAATAATAGCATGAATGATTTCAAGTAAATATGATAACACAAATTTATTATTTGCTCAATACATTTTATTAACAGGGAGACACATCAGGAGACTACAAGAAACTCCTATTCAAGCTTTGCGGGGGCAGCGATTGAAAATGAAATAGTGTCTGCTGCAAAAATATCACGTTTTTTGCCATATCTGTCTGTACTATACCCAAGCTGCACACCTGCATGCCGTGCCAATCCTCTCAATGCATTATTTAGCTGTAAGAACCTCACTCATATTGCTACATACATTTCTTTTCTATGGGGATATAAGTTTTTAATTGTTTTTCACTTCAGATGTCATTGTTCAATATTTGTTGAATATACATGGCCGTACAATACATTTGTAAGCGATTACATGTGAATTTTAAGAGCCATATATTTGTAAGGGAATGTATTTTGCTTGTGCCAAAATGGTCAGATATTTAGATATCGGGCCTGCTTATCAGTCAGTTGTCATTAAATAAAAATATGAGACATAAAACACATACAGCAGCTAAGTACCAAAGTTAATGTTTGCAGTTATATGATCTATATATTGTCTACACTATATGACTTTTCATAGTTGTGCTGTATTTGCAGCAGCTTTTTTTATTTGTTGGTGTCACTATGCCATTTAAAATGATTGCATTACAGTTGATGTTAGAAAATAAATATTGAGAACGCACACGTGAAATGTTTGTGGTTTATCATATGTAAAAATATTCACATCATTTGAAAAATACTATGAAAATCATATGAAGAGACTCTATTTAGACATCCCTCTAATGTCTATCAGTCTGTCTGCGCTGGTTCACAAGCAATGGCTGTCGAAGTGTTATAGAAATGTTTCTCATCAGATGGTATTCTCACCAGTTGTATCAGTTCCCAAACTGTGGTGACTGCTCTGACAGTTGGCATTTGGTAGTAGACTCAGTTTGTCAGTAGAGGGCAGTGAAGTCTGTTTATCCTCCTCAACATCTACACCACAATTTTGAATTTCAACATGAGTATTTCACACAGATCACTATACGATGGTTTTAGATCAGTGCTCATAAAGGATTTTAAATTTATACATGTCACACAAACAAGTGTCATGATTCTCCTACGCTGAATAGGTTGGAGGTATCACAATCAAAGTCAAAACCTCTTGGTGACTTTTACAGACAGCATTTTATTTAATCAATGCAGATGCATCATTTCCTTTAAGTGGATAAGGCCAGCATGTGGCTGCACATGGAGCTCCCCATGCCCTATTAAGTACTGTTGGCTTCACTTTAAACGCTGTTCTACACACTTGGCTGTAAAGATGCGGCTCTGCGCTTGGCTGGCTACAGTACTGTGTGTGAGATAACTGCACTACGATCAATAACTCGCAGGTGAGGAGGGGTGAGCCTGTGGAATTGATGGCATCCATAAAGCTGCCTTGGCCACATTAAACAAGTCTAGCATGTCTGTCAGTGCTGTCAGAAGCCTGTGGTACCGCTGGGTAAGAATCATTTTTGATCACGTCATGTTAAAACGGACTAGAAGTGGCAGAGAAAGCTTGGGGGCTTGAGATAGATGTTGAGATTACAATAAAAAGAAATGTAATAAAGATTAGATGTGATTATATCAGTTATGAGTTGATCATTTAGAAATCATTACATTCATTCTTGGAGGTAATTTTAATACGCTTCAGCATGTCTCTACCAACATTGTAGTTTTGGTATCATTATGATTAGAAACCTCCCATTTGTTGCAGGCATCTAGCTGAAGGCTGTGTAATTTACTGTTAATTAAAAACCCCGAATTGCCTCATTTAAAGCCGATTATAAGTGATCTAACTTGTGAAACATCTCACAGTATCCCAAGTATAATGGTGTTGGACACCAACAAACTTATTCTCCATCAAAATGTCACTTCCTTTTTAAACTGGGACTTGGAAACAGTGTTAAAATGGATACATCATTGATGAGAATGAATTATGTAGATGCACTAAATAAAAGTGTGTCAAAAGTGAATTAATAGTGAAGTTATTGGTTTGCCATCCTAAGTACTGACAGCCTTTCCGTAAGCTCGGTCTCTATTCATATTGGAAAAAGAATCCATAAAAACCTCTGCTTGTGAATGTTTGGCCAGGACAAATGATGGATATGCTTACCGACAGTCTCTTCAATAAAATATAAAACTATTATCTATCCTAATCTGAGCTGTCTGATAAACAAATCTGGTCAATAATACATTCAAATTTCAGTAAATTATCAGACAGCTTGAAACACCACCCATGTTGACGGAATAATAATAATTCATTTATACCCTTCATGATAAAACGCGGTCTTCTCTATTCAAATGTCTGTCCTCGGGAGCAGGCTACAGACACAATCTGTGTCAGCAATAGGGACTTGCTTCCCTTTGATATGAATGAATTGTAATTCATTTTTCATCTAAAGGAATAGCACATGGTTGCACAAGCTATAGAGCCTGCATGGCAGAGAGGCTGAAAGAGAGGGGCAGAGAGAGAGAGAGAGAGAGGGAGGGAGGGAGAGGGCTGCAGATGTCACAATGCGATTCAGTGCATGCATGAATAAGGTCACGGTTTGAGAGGTATGCCTGCAGATGCCTGCCTCTGAGCCAACAATCTTTATTCAGCTGGAGACTGGAAGCAGAGTGCATCCATCATCGTCATATTATATTTCACAAATGCTGCTGAAATACACATTTCATTTGTCACACACAACTCTTATTTATCCACATACAGTACATCTTACTGCTTTCTTTTATCTAATCCAACACACAGATACTGTACACTGAAAGTGGTTGCAGCTAGATATAGAAACATTGTGCATAAGCCTGTGGCTAAAGCAGCAGCATTATGCAAGGACTGAATAAAATCCCCAAATCTTTATCACTGCGTAAGCATGTCACCAAAATAAAATACTTAATGTACTCAGCAAGGATAACTGCACATTAGGTTCCTTAAAATTTGATGTGTCTGTGTTGAATCAAAAGATAATGATGAAGGATTGGTATTACATGGTTTATCAACTGCTTTAAGCTGATATTTTTTATTACATAAGTTCATCTTATGAACTGTGGTGATATATTGGGTTGCATCACGTCAACACAAACAGCAGAACAACAAAAAAATGGTAAATGTACACAAAGAATTAAAAGTAAATATTATTGCATATTATAAAATGGCCTAATTGTTCATTTTGCACTAATTTGTAATTTTTGTATTTTTGTAAATAATTTCTTTATTACAAGTGACATGAAGTGTTTTGTAGCCTATGTAAAATCTATATTTGTGTCACTATAGTATAAAGTAAGCCGTTAATTAAAGCTGCTAAATAGATACAGTGTAGTATAGCCAAAAATAATAATACTGTATTCTAGTATAAGTGGTAGGTTATGAAAATATCCAAGTAGACTATCTCAAATGTGTACTAGAGTACAGTACCTGAATAAATGTTCACTCTGCATATGCTGCAGAACACAGACACATGCATTTGGTTAAAATAAATGATTACTATACACTCGGACACTATACGTTCACCTCCACATCAACATTTTATAATATATCTGCAGATTTTTATGCAAATTCTCTCCATTCTCATTTTTCTGCTATGGGGATTTTATTCGTACTTCAGGGCGGCGTGCACGCCCACTGGGGGGGGGGGGAGAAAATGGGTGTGGCTTTTGTTAAAGTCCCGCCCCGCTTTGCCTTTTATGGTCATCGATGGGGCCGTTGATTGACAGCGGGCAGCAGCTGCTGAGTTGCTCAGACATGGCGGAGGATACAGTGTAACTGAGAATCAGCGGCGGAGTTGCGCGAGTTTTCCCAGCAGAGGAGTCGTCAAATGGCGCATTGAGTGATCCACAAGCAGAGGAGAATGTGTGCGGCCACAGCGTGCTCCGAGGAAATGCAAACAACGACCTGAACTGCCACAGACGAGTAAGATGGAAAAATGTGTCGCTCTTTAGTGCAGTCAACAGCCTTGGGCAACAAATATGGCTTCTTGTGCCTTTTCCAAAATGCAATAAAAATTAATCTCCTGCGCGACCTAATGCCGCGGTGGCTCCGGCGAACTTCTGCAAGCCGCGATAAGTTCAGTTCAATAATCGCTCGGTACTTTTGATCAGTAAGGATATTCCATCCGCTCGGCCGTCTGGGGTTAGCTGGGAAGCTACGGAACTACAGCGGATAGCAATGGAGCCAAAGCACAAAGAGTTGCTAGACCAGTGCCACCAGAACTTGTTGGAATCCATAACAGATGCGGACCGAGTGATCGAGCTGCTCATAGTTTCTGGTACCTTGAGTCAACTCGACAGGTTCGAGCTGGACCAGAACTGCTCGTCCAGCGCCGAGAAAGTAGACCACCTTTTGAAGATGCTGATGAACAAGGAGAGCGACCATTTCCTCGACCTGTGTGTGGCCCTGGAGAAGGCATACCCTGACCTGTACACTGCCTTGTTCAGCAACAACGGCGGGGGACCTGTGGACCACTCCACCGGTAAGAGCTGAGGCGTTATCTGCTCAAAAATAGGCTTTCACTGGAACCCCCCCCCCAAAAAAAAAGAAATAGTGGACAAGCCTCTGCATAGCACTTGCCGTGAGAACAGTCTGGGTGGTCTGGCGCAAGGAGAGCATGTGTAGATGGATGCACACCAGCGAGGTTTGCAGCTTAAATTGTTCATGGCCAAAGAGATTGCGTAAAATGAGAGCGGAGGTTCATGTGAAGGTTGAAAGGGCACGAAGCAGTGCTCCTCACACCACGGTTGCACGTTTGTAGTCAGAACTTGTGAGTGCAACATTATGCAAAAGCATCATGCATTAGCCTGCTTCTTTAGACTGGATATTCACGTTAGCCTGCAGATCTAATACACACAGCTTGTGGAACAACTCAGCCAAGGACTATTCTGTCACCCTGTAGCCATCCTACCCAGTCACAGCAGATTAAACATCCATGGTGTAGAGGAGGTGAAGCCATGTGCTGTGTACATGCAGTTACTTATACTGAATGTTACATTTAAGACAAAAAAAAATAAGATCAATTCACTCATATGCGACGTAGACTCCAATTTCTGTGTGTTGCATTACAAGGTTAGGGTACATTAGGTGGCCTGACTTGTTCCCATGACAACGGTTGTACCACTGACATGTTGGTCTTCTTTGACCTGTGTATGCGTGCAGCCTGCTCATGCATGCTTAGGAACGTATCGCCTGGTGCAGATCACCACATCTTCTCTATTGACATCCACATAACCAGAGTCACATTTTCCTCCTCAGTGATGCATTAATGCTCCATTTAAAATGAGGGTACGTTCATTTTAATCATCTGATTTTCAATATACCCCCACAGCATTTGCCTCCACTTCAGTGGATTTGGTTGTTGCACAAAGTGCAACCAGGTGTAAAAGCCTTGTCTAGTTTTGCCTGTTTTGCTTCGTCTGAACGACTGAAACCAGTGACACACTCACAACCAGCGTTGTGCCCTCAGGGCTTGAATGCAGGATGAGCCTTGAGAGCCAAACTTGGGGAGGAGATGTGGAGTAATGCCTCTGTTTGACATGTTCCATATGTGAAACAACCAAACGGGCCACAATGCAGATGATTTCGATATAGCTGAAGCTGGATTTCAAACAGACATGTCTGTGTTCTTTTAAATACACAATGTGATCCATAGTTTACAGCTGTCAAGTTGTAGTGTTTCTCTGTGTGCAAGCAGCGAGCAAACCTTAGCAGGTAATGCTGAGTTGGTGTCTTACTGCTCTGCTGACTGGATCGCCAATGCATCCTTAAGCCTTATTGCTTCCGTGTATTGAGTGTTGCTGCTGCAGAGTAACACCCTGAAATAGTCTGTAATACATTTTCAGTTATTTCAATGTGAGCAGCTGCATAATCAGTCCCCCTGTTAGTCCTTTGACTTTGGCTTGACGGGACTCAGTGGATTTGGGTTTTTCTTTAGACTTTAACTCCTGTAGAATATAGCATTGGGCCCCAGAGTTGATCCGGCCTGTACTAGGAGACCAGTACTGAGTCTGGCTAGTTAGCCTGTGGTTATTCAACAGAGGATTAGGCCTTGCTCTCCTCTGTCTCTATGACACATGCTCTACCAAGCCTCTACACTCCTCTGTTTTAGTTGCCACGTTCTTGGCTCCTTCTGTTTTAGCTAAAGTGTGTGTTTGTGTGTTTTCTTTATTATCTAGCGTAGTGATTCATCTGATGCGATTAATGCGTTGGAGCCACACTTGTGAGCGACCCAAGACAGGCGGCTCAGAGTACCTTCAGGCAAAGCGGATGGTAGATATCTTCTACCGTAGGGATGAAATCTTCAGATCGTACGTGTCTATGAACGACACAGGGCGTGTGAAGAGAGGGAATATGATTATGCCTGTGTGTGTGTGTGATGAGTCTTGCTGATAGCAACCTGCTCCCAACTCGTCCTCCTCTCACGCTGCCTGCCTGCTCTTGTTTTCAGATGTGCCTTCTTTGCCAGCTGAGCCGCCATACACGCACACATACGAAATCATCCAAACTCCAAAGAAACATCATCACCCCAAAGGAAAAGCATACAGATGCACTCGCAAATGCTCAGTTGTTTAAAGCTTGGGCGCTGTAAATTATTAGTGCTCTGGCAAACTCCAACACATTTGCTGCAGAGAACATATAAACAAATCATTCATTATTTAACCCATTTTTGTGCATTGTTGTTCCAAGAGGCTGTGGCTCACTCTTTTAACAAATTCTCTAACTCAGATTACACTTCAGGGTGGAAGATTCGCTCAGAATATGGTGCACGACTGAGGTTTTGGCTGTGTTATGTTGCAGAACGAGAGCATTTCTGTGTTCTCAAACCGCATTGAATTCATTCCTTAAATCCAGGCAGCTGCAATCAAGCTGATTTCATGCGTTGGATCCTGTGCTCATCCCTTTGCACTACACATAGTGTTCTACCTGAAGGAATGGAGCAGAAGAAGAGATGTACCTGCACATCTCCCCCCCTGCCAGCACACTTCAGACTCAAGGGTCTGTGACAGTGATTTAAAAACACTCAGAGAGGAGGGCAACACAATCCTTTCTGACAGGATGCAACGTCCACAGTCTTCTTCTGCTCACTGTTTTCATTCATTTTCCATTGTTTTATTTATTCATTCCTGTGCTTTATTGCATTATTATTTTTTTTTTTACTTTTTTCTTTTCTTGTTTCTCTGGATTATTACATCTTTCCCTCACTAAGTGGGTTTTGTTTCTCCCCACACACCAGAGAGACAGAAGAGGGTGATAGAAAAAGGGAGCAAGGGAGAGGGGGACAACAGGCCTTTTGTTGGAAAGTTTTGCAGGCCTAAAGTGCCCATTCAGCAGCTTGCTCTGTCTACAGCAGTTTAGGACATAGGCCTGTGTGTGTGCGTGCGTATGTGTGTGTTGTTGTTGTCGAAGGGGTAGTGTCCTCCTCTGTGTCACCTAGTTTCTATCTCACACCGTAAACCACAGAGGATGACAGAATGAGTTATGACCCCAACGCTCCTGTCACAACCGCTGCACTTAAATATCTCCCATGAGCTGCTGGACCTGGACTCATTTCCCCCTCGCTGTAACTGAGTGACGCACACTGTCACTCACCGGGTCACCCCACTTTCCCCTTCTTCACTCTTGCACCTAACTCTGATTTTATCCCCTTCTCTCTGCTAACTAAGTGACCGATGTGCCGTTGAGTTTAGTGCTGGAATATATCAGTTAATAATCAAGTGCTCAATAGAGGTTTCATTAGAATTAGTGAATCATATTTAAATAATCAAACAGGCCATCTATGATTCTAGTCATCCATTATCCTCCACTTATCCGGTGTAGGCAGTATCCCAGTAGTTCTACCCACCATTTGGCTGTGCCCAGAAAGCTTCTAGTGGAACGCAACCATGAGCCATCTTGATGAGATACCTGAACCACCTCACAGGGCTCCTACCTAAGTGGAGGAGCAGCAGCTCCATGTTCAGTTCCCCCCTTCTATACAGTCTATTGTCTGTAATGTTCATTAAATCTACCTAATAAAAGCATGTAATGCAGGCGAGGTGGACCACAGTACTTCCACTGGGTCATTTGTGTTATTGTTCCAATTAAATTCTGATAACTCTGTAACACAACATCTTTTTAGTGTGAAGCTTTTAAAATATTTTTTCACTTTACCATTAATATCTGATAGCAGGTGTATGTGCATTCTGAATGTGTGAACCACAGCCAAAAGGCTGTACTGTGAAACAGAACTTCATTACCATTTTACACATGTTCCTGCACTTCCTAATTACCACACAAGATAGAGGAAATGCCAGCATCTAAATGTTTACCAGCGATATGAAGTCATGGAAATAAACTGCTTCTTTCCTTGCGGTAAAGAACAGGTTTGTTTTTTCTTTCTTTCTGTAATACATTTTTGTTCAGTTGTATTTTCCTTCTATTCATCCGCTCCTTTCTCTGCTGCCCTTGACTTGCCCTGTCTTTCCATCTCTTTAATTCACTACCTCTTCATGTGTCCTGCCTACACCTGTGCTCATTTGTACTCAAATGTATGGCACATATCCCCACATCAAATCTGATCGCTAGTTAGTAACAAATGATTGCAGTGGTTGTTACTATTGCATTTGGTGTCTCCACTTTGTAGAACCTAGAAACAAAACCAAGGGATGACACATAACAGGCATTACACAGCAGACTGATTTGAAGCATTACGGGTTTACATTGTATTAACATTATGAAATGAGCAGAGACGGCCTATTTTTTTGAAGACTATTCCTTGAAATATAATTAGATTTGTTTCTAATATCAGTGGCATTGGTGGGAGCTTAACTGCTTCCTTTTTTTATTGTTGTTGTACACAAAACTTACATTTACAGTGTTGTATTTACTCTCTTTAACGCTATATTCCTTTCACGTAGGGACTTATATAAAATAATAAAGTGCTGTTTAATCGGTGAATTACCTCTGCACACTAAAAAATGCTTTCTGGATCAGCGTAGCTGTCTCTGTGATTAATAATGGAAGGAATGTCACAAAGACTGCCTTAGGTCTAGTGGGTTTATTCCACACAGACAGGCTTTTGGTAATGTTTTGACTGATGTGTGTACTAGCTGTGCAGCTGAGCATTTGGAGGACATGTCGCAGACATCTTAAACTTTTGGTTTTTGACTCAACCCATGGCACAGGTCACGTGCATCTGACGAAGAGGGTTGCATTGCAGTCAACACTTCAGCAGATCTTATTTAGTGACATGCCACAGGTCAGACATGGAACTGAGTTGAAAAGGTTGGTGGGTCTGACCATAGGCCGGAGTTGTGAGTCAGGCAACGTGCCTGCGTTGGAATAGTTCTTGCTCATTGAGTCATCATGTTAGATGTCTTCATGTTTAAGCTTAACGTAGTCTCCTTAAGTCAAATGATCAATCCTTTACCCCAGCAGCAAGGCTGGGCTCATTGCCCAGAATCTTGGCCTGTCATGTCATTGCCTCCACAGAGGTTAGGCCCACTACATGGCTTACTGGAAGTCCCTGGGTACAGGAAATGACTTGGAGGAAGAAATCTGTCATATTTCTTAACAGATTTGCAGATGAATTAACCACCACTGTAACAGCAATGATACTGATCTGATGAAGCAAAGTGTACAAGCTAGATGTGATTTGTAGTTACCTTATTCATCAGTCAGCAAGAGAAAACTGTAAGCATGCCTTGTTTACTCATCATTTTCACACGTCTCTCGGTCACCACAGGCGCCTATCATCATTCCAGATGTCCATGTCATTGTGGAAATATTCTCATATTGGTATGTTAAGATTAGTGTGTGCCATCACTTTCACAGTCAATGAGACTGGTCTCTCACACTGTCTGAGACTACCACTGAGTCTATATGCTAAATTTGCTGGGAAGGTGTGACTAGTGCTAATTGCATGGGACACAGCAAAAATAAGGGTGACAGGCAGCCCAACGCCAGCCAATGGTTGACTGAATCCCAGATACATACCGTCATATAAATAGATTTTTAATTGACAACAGGGGGGGGAAAGAGCACCTGTAATGGATTGTCATCTGTGAATATCCTGACTGTTCATACAGTGGGCAGAATCACAGCCAGTATTTAGGGATCTGGGATGCCAGGGTAAAAGGGATGCTTTCTGTTCACTGGCTTAATTCTGACTCATCTATCAGCCTCACTTAAGCACACTGTGTAATTTACACCCATATTTATAGTGTTGCTAATACTTGCGGTTCTGTAGTTTAAAGGCTGAGGACACAGAAGGAGAAAGAGCATAAAGACCATTTAGACTTTCCTTTTTTTTTTATCACTGCTGTACACTGACAATGAGGAGATCTGACAGTGGCTAATAAACAAAGCACACAGTATTATTTTTGGAATGCTAATGCTGCTCTTTTTGCAAGTGGGCCTAAAAAATGTGTCTGTGGTGTATCTGGGAACATAACAGGCGTGTCGGCAGCCTCGAATCTGTAGTTTGAAGGCTAGTCAGCATGCTCTGATAAAGAGTTTGAAGGAGCAGCCGGTTTCAATGATGATAATCATGCGTGTTCTATGTTTTGGGCCACGTTCTCATGGCTAGATATGAGAATTTTCTAGAGCTGATTAATAATTTAGGCTCATCTGACAGCGGAAGCCAGATTTTGCATTTTTCTTTGATAAGACTCTCTCTCTTCATCCGCCTCCCCAAATCTTAGGCCCCTCTCTCTCCTTTTTTTTTTTTTTTTTTTCTGCTGAATTTACTATTCCTCTCATCCAGCTTCACCATGGCAACGTGTGTCATCTTGCTTTATGGGTAGAGAACATAATCTGGTTGTGTGAAGCGACTATGATGTTCGAGCACACCACTTGATTGGGAAGGAAAGCGCAGTGTAGAAAGGAGGTGTGGGGGAAGTGGAACCCCTTAGGTAGGGTGAGTAGTCCCCTGACCTATTTAGATCACAGCGACAGGCCTTTGTTAATGTTGCCTCAGGTCCTCCACTGGAATATTTTTCACCTCTCATCTCATCTCCTGATGGGAGTCAGTAACAGATGCTCACTCCTTATTGCCATATCTAATGGCTCATGATGAAAATCTGCTGTTGGAATTGAACTTGAGGGTTAGCAATGATTCCTTATGTATCATCTGTCCTGACTGGCTGTTTTTTGCAGAGACAGGTGAATTCTCCCACTATAGGTCATCACATCTGTGCTGTCCTGATAGTTTATTTTATCGATGGAGTGAACATGTTTACAAATGATCAGCCTCAGTGACTGTGACTGCTGCTAATTGCTATCAATAATTAAAGCCTCTTGAAAAAGGCTAATGCTGCTGACCCATGGACCACCAGATAGCCGACTTGTATTTGACATGCAATCCATACTGCATTCATTGGTATGGTTAGGTGTAAACTAATCGACCTATTACATCGCTCTGAATATGGTGTGCATATTTGTCCTTGTGTCCAAATCAGATGGCAAGATTCAGAGGCTTGCCTTTGAACTGCCCCATTTGTGGGAGTGATCGCTCTCTGGTGATTGGTGAGTTTGCTCTGGTGGAGATTACTGGGATTTTAATTTATCTGAGTGTTTTGATTTCCAAATCACAAAATAGAACATTGAAGAAGCTACATACAGGCTTTTTTTCTGGCAAAGAGCTTTACTGTGTGTATTTTAAAAAAGATTTATCCTTCAGCCAAGCTGCCATAATACCTCTCAGTGGCTTGTGTCTGTCACAATGAGACTATGAGTCAGTTGCATAGTAAGTTCAGGAAGTCAGTTGTTACTTTTCAGTGCAGCCATGGAAATGAGCAGGAGCCTTTTGCATAGTGTGTTGATTGCACAGAACTTATGCCCCAGAGTGGTTCTCATCATGTCTGATGGAACAATATGAAATCAAAGCTGTGTGCTCCGAGCACTTCGCAGAGTGAAAGTGTTGAGCATCAGGGAATGTCAGAACAGATTAAAAGCCTTTCCGCTCTGCTCCTCTCTCTCCTTTTCCACAGTCTCTCCTATTACTTCTCTCCCTCTTTGTCTCTCAAACACCCTCCCTCCTTATCTCCTTTGCAGCTTAGTTAGGCTATCTCCTTTCATCTGTCCTCCTCTGCTCCATGCCTTCCCCTGGTTTCCCCTCTTGCCCCCCTACACCCCTGCCTCTCGCTACGAGGCCTAAGATGGAGTGGCTCAGTCGCACAGAGCTCATAGTTAATTAGGCTTGGCCTTGTCACACATTGAGGGCTGGAGCCAGAGCTGTAGCTAAACCCAGTGGGGAAGCAAGGACAGAGATGGAGATCTAGAACAGTTGGCATCAATCTATTGCCTGCTGCTGACAAAGCCAGATACCATTCCCCTGCTCTCTTAAACCATGTGCCGAGCGTTTATCACATTAGATTAGCTGTACTTCACTGTTATGTTTTAGTCAGGTATAGATTAGGCTCCTTTCAAGGCCATTTAATGCCTCTTAAATTTTCTTGGAGTGCAGGTTGTTCTTAATCATTGTGATAATCAAAATTATTATAGTTATTTCTTTCTCATTGTTGGAGTAAGAACTTCAAAAAGTTAAGTTTTTATTAGTGGATGAATTTCCTCAAATGCAGTTGTTCCCTCTGCAATGAATCTAAGATGTCATTAGGAAAACTCTGTGTGTACTGTCAGCCATGTGTATGTTTCTCTCTGGAGCAGGGACTCTGCAGTATAATGGGGATCTGCATAGTCTCTCCTATGGATTGTTGAAGCCCGTGTGAAATATCCACCAGCTTAGCAGTGTGTACAGCTATTTACACAGACAATCATTTTCTCTCTGTCTCTCTCCCCCCCCTCTCTCTATGTACTTGACATAAAAAGAGAAAATCCCATTTCAACTGTGACATTCTGCCTGTGTAGCAGAAACATACAGGGACTATACATCAAAGCAAGGCAGGGTGCACAGTGAGGCAAAGGAGGTTTAATGACAACAACAGTCTGGAGAGATGATATAGAGCCACTAAGGAGAAGTGTTAAAGTTATAATTCCAAGTATACAGCCTGCTCCAAATGTATCCTACGACTCTGCAGCGAAAATTAATGTGTAATATTGATTTCTTTTTCACACTGTACAGGCAATTATTTCAGGGTTATGTGCAACTGGCTAATCAGTCTATCAGTGCTTTATGTCTGACTGTATCTGTTCTCTCGGCAGGTTCCACATACAGTGTTTTGTCCACCATGCCCTCTGACTCAGAAAGCAGCAGCTCCCTTAGTAGTGTTGGTATGTATAATTACAAAAGAGACATGTTATGTTGCATGTATGTGTCATGCTGAGCACTGTTCTGTGTATTGATGAGTTTTGGGATGCTCTTTATGGTTTTCTGATATTATCCTTATTTCTGATTGTCTTCTGGGTTACTGAGTTCAGGAAGTCTGTGTTTTATTTTTCATTTGCTTTAAAACCCCACATCCGCACAATAGCGCTTTCTCAAGGACTTTGCCGTGCTTGTCTTTCCCTAGCTTGACAAAGGTCCAAATGACTCAGCTGCATTACATAAACCTCCAAAAGGGCCAAATGTTGAACCAAAGATGAACATAATCCCAGATTTCTTGCCACATGTGCTCTTTTTTGTAAAGATAACAACACTGAAATTGACTCCTTATTGAAATGTAATTTATTTTGTCAGATTTTGTTTACTTGGGAAAGTGCTAAGGTTTCACAGTGAAGGAGAATGGCCTTGTTATTTTAATGACGTCCTGAATGTGCCTTTTGATCTCAGTTGAGACTTTAACCACCTGACTGTGAAATGGATATATAACGCCAAGGTAAAGAAAATGAAGATTTAAAACTGCCATTATAAATTAAGTATTTCTGTGGGAAGTTTTTATTCCTTTACAGAGACTTAAGATTCTTAAGACTAGACTCAGGTGCTTAAAATTGAGCAAAGAATATGTAGGGGCCTTGGCTTTAATCTTGCAGAATGTACCCGAGGTACAGTACATCATCATTAAACAGCCTTCTTTCTGCCATTCACTTGTCGGACATTATGGATAGTTTAGCCTTCCAGTTTTTTCAATGTAATTTTAAGCAGTTTTCAATATTCATGCAACAATCCGGCTTTTGCCAACCTGGCTGTTAGACAGGACCTTTTTTGCCTCCTACTGTTAAAGCCTTTTGAATTATACTTTTTATGCTACAGTTGGTTCCCCGATTCCTTTGGATGGGTTATAATATCCAGTTTAGATTTTTTTACTTATTTTTTTTACTTAAGAAGGAGGAAACCTTTTCATTCTGTGCTGATCTGTAGACATTGCCTCCGGTAATGGACTCAATGTTGCAGGTTCGCCTGTTAACGGTGAAGCATCCTCCCCACCCCCGGCCATCAATGACAACCGGCCATCCGGTGACAACCTGGACACCATCTTGTTCCAGCTCCGCCAGGTGACCAGGGAGCGGGATGAGCTCCGTAAGCGCCTGGCGTTGGCATCGCCCGGGACCACCTTCGATGACTGCAGGTGCAAATCTCAGCCTGCCTGCCAAGTCGTTGTTGTTGTTGTTGTGTGTTTTTTTCTCCCTCTTGTAACAGTGTGATTTTAGAGGCTTCTTTTGCCTCGTCAAACGCCAACAGATTCATTGCTTTCGTAGGAGCAAAGTTTATTGCTTGTAATATTTACCCCCACCACATTGTTAAAGTCACAGTGTTGTCATTGTCCTCAGTTCTGGCTGCCACATGTTCATCTACTACTGTCTGGAACAATATTGACTGTACCTTGCAAAGACAGGGCACTGACTGGCCTCTTAATTAAGTTTATTGTGCTCTACGTAACTGATATTTCTTGTGCAATAGATGATTTCAAAAAAAGGCTGCTCTGCTTATATTGTTCTAAATGTTTACATTTAGTCAAACATTTCATTCTTATCTATAAATTCCCTTACACTCATACAAGGGGAAGGTCAACTTTTACATTCTCCTATCTGAGCTGTGTTTGGCCACATCATTGTACAAGGCCGCCGGATAGAGCGTTGACTCCTTGCTGCTTTTCTCCTTAAGGCCAAATTCCAAAGCGAGTCATGACTATGAGCGTCTGAAAAGTCAATGCATGAGGGCCATGGCAGATCTGCAGTCTCTCCAGAACCAGCACACCAAAACACTTAAGAGGTGCGAGGAGGCTGTAAAAGAAGCTGATTTCTATCAGTAAGTATATTTCCTGCAACATGTCATGGTGCCAGTTCAGTTTTTTATTGAACTGTTTCATGTAGCCTAAATTCATTGTGATAAGTATGTCTTTAGATGCAGCAAATCTACACAGGTCTCATCATTGAGATGTTGCAGATGTTGTAAGTGTAACATTCTGTCATCTACCACCTGCTGCTTTTCAGTGTTGCAGTACTAAAGTTTTATTGTACTGTTTTACTGGAACTGTAACAAATACTGGCATGGTGTTGCAATTAACTAAAAGCTACAGCTGGCTTTCATAGTTTAAAGGGAACTGGCAGTCCTAAAAAAAAATGCAAACATGATTTTAAGCATAGAAAATAGATACATGTATGTGTACTATTTCAGCTCATAGGTTCAGACACAATGTGTGAAGCATAGATGATTATCATAATACTGTGTATTAACTTTTAATTATTGAGAAACTATTTCTAGCAGGACAGAAGCAGAAGATATGATAAGTACAAGTTGTTGTTTATTTTGCGTTCCCTGTGGCTACACGTGTGTTTACTCTCCCTGTGCGTTTCCTCTTTTCCAGCATGCTGCACAGCCGTGTCCTCGGCGAACAGACTCAGCTGAAAGAGGAGATGGAGACACTCAGGAGGGACAACGCCCAACTTGTCCGAGAGCACAACCACCTAAAGCAGAGCTGTGAGGAGCTGAAACGACTTCACGGTCAAGATCAGAAAGAGTTGGCAGACCTTCGTCTGCAGCAACAGCAGGTACGGTCCTTCACACAAACACACGGGTTTCCGCCATAACTGCCCAGATGTTACGAGGGCGGGAGTTGCCAGGTGACATTTACTCATATGGCACAGATGTTAGAGAATTTGCCAAATCTAATAGCTTTTCATAGAAATATTACTAGAGTGTCACACATTTTAATACTCCTGAGACTTTATGTTTTCAAATCATTTTGTGACATCACATTATATTGCTCGTTGCCTTCTGTGTGCTGATGATTTTGTCCTAAATGGCACTAAGGTGCTCTGAACCATATTGGACTACACACAAAAAACAAATGCTGTGAAATGCTGTCCCACAAAGCACCCATGGGAATGATGCAGTTGTTAAGAGCACAGGGCAGCGAAGCGAGGGAGGGAAATGCACACAGAGCTTTTCTGAAAAGGGCAAACACCAAAGAGAAGGGATTTGGCTTGGGCAAAGGGCACACTGACCCATGTAGCTACAAGATCAGCATGCACCATCAAACCCCTCCAGATGATCCAAAATTTCAGCATCACGTCTGATTTTTGATCAGCCAAAAACGACACATTACACCACTTTTCAGATCTCTGCACTGGCTTCCTATAGCAGTCCGCATCAGGTTCAAAGCCCTGACCCTTGCCTACAGAGTGGTCAACTCAACAGCACCGGCTTACCTGAACTACCCCGTGAACCTGCTTATTCTAGAACACTTTAATTTAAAGTTAGGCTTAGATATTTGCTTGCTTTGTACCTCGTTTGTAAGTCGCTTAGGATAAAAGCATCTACCAGTGTACACTGTATGTTGAGTAGATGAGCTCAATACATCCCATAGGTCACGAATGCTCTAACCAGTCTGGAAGGCAACATCAGCAAGATCTGCAGTAATTAGACATTGTAGCTCGTAGAGAATGAGTAGTGTACTCTAAAGGTAGTGCTCTACATATAAAATACTCATTTGGTTTTGGTCTTACTTATTGCTTAAGTGCACTTGAACTTAAAAAAGCCATTGTTGAAGCTGACACTGGTTTGTCTTTCACTGTAAAAATAGAATCCTGCCTACACATTGATGCCATCTGCTGCTAAAGTTGGGCACAGCAAATACAGGCTTAGTACAGTTTCATCTCATGCCAGCAACAGTTTGAACTCCACCAATAGGTGTTTAATGACATGTTCTTGTTGTCCTCACTAGGTAATGAGAGAGAAAGGCTCATCGGAGGTTTTGAACAAAATGTATGACACAGCCATGGACAAGCTAGAAGGTGTAAAGAAGGAGTATGACGCCCTGAGCAAACGCTACAGTGAGAAGGTGGCTAACCACAACACGGACCTCAGTCGCCTGGAGCAGGCTGAAGAGGAGAACCGACGGTTGCAGAAACAGATGGATGCACTGCTCAAACAGCGCGACTCCGCCATGCAGTACCAGCAGCAGTGCTCCACCTCGATGAGGAGGTGAAAGCATCGTCACCTGCACATACATAAAGAGAACAAGACACATGAGATGAGAATAAATTAAATTGATATATGTTTAAAATGCCCGAAGCATACAGACCCTTTCACTTTAAGCCCATTTTACTGTGTTGGTGTAGCAGTCCAAATTGTGGTCAGGTGCATCCTGCTTGCTTTCGGAGTCCACCTATTGCAAACTGAAGTGATTGGTAGTGATAGTTTAAAAAAAGGTACTGACCTGTGCAAAAAGAGTTCCAATTAATATTATATGTCAGAACAAAAAAATAGTCCTCTGCACAGATAGGAGAATCTGGCAGGAGGATAAACATCCAAGTACAACAAGTAACACTTCACTAGGTAGATTGCAATACTTGCTATGAGTTGTATTCAGGCTGCACCCAGGACAACAGCATTTTATGTAACTACCTTTGTGAAGATTTTAGAAGCTCAACTTTTTCCTCCATTCTCTCTCAGGTTTGATTCAGTTCAGCAGGAGCTAAACAAGTCCTCAGTCCAGAACAAGGAGCTGCAGAGAGAGATGGAGCGGCTGCAGTCGGAGGTGACGCGTTACAAGAACTTGCAGCTGAAGTCAGCCAAGGACTGCGAGAAGTACAAGGAGGAGAGGGATTCGGTGTTCAACGAGTATCGCCTCATCATGAGTGAGAGGGACCAGGTGATCAAAGAGCTGGACAAGCTGCAGACGGAGCTGGAGTCTGCTGAGGCCCGACTGAAAAACACGTCTTCAGAGAGAGTGGTGGCCAGTGAAGAGTTGGAGGCACTTAGACAGGTATTAAACTTAGAAAGGTATCAAATCTGCAGCCAGTTATCATAGCCAACTATAAAGACATAAATCAAGAAGAGAAGCAATATTTTTTATTTTCAAAAAATGCACGTAGAGTATTTTGGAGTAAAACAGTTCTTGTCATTACTCATCACTCAGCTTACCCAGCTTGGTTTCTTACTGACAGTTACCGAGCAGACGGATGATATGTCAAGCCTGTCCTTCAAAAACTGTAAATGTCCGTTTAACTATTGGCTTTGACAATTTAATATGGACCTGTCAGGTTTTTACTGAGTCCATTCATGGCTCAGACCGAGCATCTACTTCTCAGTCAGTGGATCAAAGACTGTTGTCACCCATGGCACTGTGCAAAAATAGCTGAACTCCACTGCCTCTTTTCTGAGGAATATTTTTTAACATTCTGGTTGACAGACAAGAGATTCATAACTAGTTTTGGATCATTATGCACTGGCCCTCAAATAATCTTTTCACTTTGCATTAATGACTCACAGTGTTGAGATGCCCTCATTTCATTTTGCTTCTTTTGTTCCACGACAGGAGTTGAACTCGTCACTGGTAGACCGCGACAGGGCCATCTGCGAGAGGAACGAGCTGCTGGAGAAGTACTGCCATGAGGTGAAGGACAAGGCCGAGGCCCAGAAGGAGCTGAGCCAGGCGTGCAAGGACATCGAGATGGTCCGGGAGGAGAGGGATGTGGCCCGCAAAGAGAGAACGGAGGCGATCATTCAAAGGGATCAGCTGCTCCGAGAGTACTATCAAGCCAGACAGGTATGAAACATTTTGCACTTTAGAATTGACAGTATAAAGTTAACTGTTTGACACATGACGGAGAGCTTAGTGCATCCAGGGACTTGTCAGTTGCTGGATTAAGGGTTGTCAGTGGACTGACTGTTAAGGGGATTTATGTCTCAACCTCTTTCTGCCCACTAGATGGCCCTCTTACAAGTCCTTCACATCATATACCTAAATTTAGGATTATGGATTTCATTTTTAAAGCGTTTAGATGATCTTAAATCCAACACCTGGTTGGTCTCAGCATTTTATAATGAATGTGATAATTGAATGTGTTTAGCATACTTGTATGATGAATAATCTTTTTCATGTGTGCCTAATGTTCTTAGAAACAAGACTCGGCCACACTGGACATGGAACGAGCCAATAAAGAGATTGAAATGCTGAGGAAACAATATGAGGCCATGTCCCAGGAACTGAAGGAGGCCACACAAGAGGCTGAGGTGGCCAAGTGTCGACGGGACTGGGCCTTTCAGGAGAGGGACAAAATAGTGGCAGAGAGGGAGAGTATAAGGTCGGTATGTTTGTTGACATAGCTGAAGGTGTCAGAGATTAGAGAATCACTAGCTAATATCAGCATCCCCCCCCCCCAGTCTTTCTCACACATCTCCCCTCTACTGTCCACTCCTACCTCAGGACTCTGTGTGATAACCTGAGACGGGAAAGGGACCGAGCAGTCAGCGATCTGGCCGATGCCCTGCGCAATCTGGACGACATGAGGAAACAGAAGAACGATTCACTGAGGGAGCTCAAAGAACTCAAGTGAGCCTTCACGGTGGTTCTGGTTCTCCGTTGTGATGGAAATTGCAGGGAAAGGCTCATTAGCAATAAACAGAAAGGGCTTCTGCATTTGAGTGAGCACAGAGCAACATTTCCTCTACTCAGCCAACTTTGTCTGCCATACCGCCTTTGTCTCTTTAAGCTTTTGCACTCAGTGTGTGGCAGAGTGTAAGCTGTGATAAATAATGACATACTTTATTGGTCCCCTTGGGCAAATTGTGGTTGGATATTCTGCCTTTGGAGACTTCATTGAGCTCAGTTGTTTGTCTGGCTCCACTTCTACATGCCCAGATTAAAAGTGTAATCCCAAAAAGCATCAGTGTTGTTGGACACACGCATCCGCATTTTGTTTCTCAGTGTCTCTTCCTCCATGCTCATGGCTGTCTTTATGATGCATTTAAAAATTGCCCTCTGCTGGCTAAAGTCTATATAACAACAATTTTTAAGTATGCTGTGACTTTGAAAGTTTCTTCCTCTAGCCTCTTTAAAGAACAATGCAAGATTGGGCTTTTAATGTCATAGTAACCCTCAAGGCACGCCTCAGTAGGACACCATATATCTTAGTGACAGTGGGCCATTGTGTGCATTCTACTTTCTATAAATTTGAAGGTGTTGGACAGGACATAAGAAAAACTTTTAAAGATAAAAAAAAAACAAACTTTGAAGCCAATTCCACCTAATATGATCAAAATGTGTTTTGTAAATATCTGCATGTCGTTTCATCCCCGTAGATACAAACCCAGACTGGTTGTGTGTGATTCTTTCTTGCTGTTGTCTCTGCCCATCCATCCTCAAGTGACTGGCCTTTGACTCTGTGTGCGATGTCTTTCTTTGTTAAGAGAGAAGATGGAGAGCCAGCTGGAGAAGGAGGCCCGGTTCTGTCAGCTAATGGCCCACAGCTCTCACGACTCTGCCATCGACACAGACTCCCTGGAGTGGGAGACAGAGGTGGTGGAGTTTGAGAAAGACAGGGTAAGAGCAGTGCTCAGCTCCTATTACTGAGAGCGATTTTGGGATATTCCAGTCTCCTCTAAGCCAGTAGAACCCCCCCCAAAAAACTGCCAAAACTTGATGATGATCTGATAATATTGAAATAGTCTTGTCAAAATCACTGACATTCATATTATTGCCCTCACAGGATGACATGGACTTGAAGGCACTTGGGTTTGATATTGCTGAGGGGGTAAATGATCCATATTTACCAGGAGATTGTGGGATATTTGTAACAAGGGTGGACAAAGGAAGTATCGCAGATGGAAGGTTAAGGTACGAGCCGTCTCAGAAAAACTACCCTGTATCCTTTTCTGGAATATCAGTTCATTAAATGCCTCATCATCATCTGTCCTTTTTATGTTGCCAGAGTGAATGATTGGTTGCTGAAGATTAACGACATTGACCTGACCAATAAGGACAGGAAGCAGGTGGTGAAAGCTGTTCTTAATGGTGGAGGACTGATCAACATGGTGGTACGAAGAAGGAAGTCTCTGGGGGGAAGGCTCGTCACTCCTGTTCACATCAACCTTGTGGGACACAAAGGTATACGAGTGTGCCAAGTCACCTCGCTGGCTTAAATGTTGTGTCAGGGCGGATCAGCGTTTATCTTTTTTTTTTATGCCTCAGATATTTCGACTTTTCTTGTTAATCTGACAGTTTTCTTTTCTGAATCTCAGACTGTGGAATTGGTCTGGAGAGCGGGGTGTTTGTCACTGCCGTAGTCCAGGGCAGTCCAGCAGCCAGAGAAGGTTCTCTCACAGTTGGAGACAGACTGATCGCTGTGAGTCATTGTCAGCTTCTATGAAATCTTCTCACCCTTTTTTTTTTTTCTTTTTTTTTTGTTAAGAAATACTCCTTACCTCCGCATGTGCCACACTACAGTTCACACAGGTTCCTTCGGTTTTCTAATCCTGGCCTTGATCCATTCCAGTATCTAAACTCCAAACCCAGATAAGGTGGGATTTGCTTGAGTATGTGGAGGAGAAGGGAAAAATCTCCTTTTTGATTAAATCATCAAAAACTTGCAGCAGTAGAGGGCTAGGTGGAGCTGTCTTCGCACACACAGCTGAAATATACCCACACTTAAGGGAATGGAAGAGAAAAAGTGTCAGAAATGGAGCTCTGCATATCCATCTCTGTCTTTGAAAAGTGACCTTGCCACCTAGGCTAATCCTTCAGTAGCAGCAGAAGTTTAAACTCCTGTGTTAGTTTAAACTTAAGCATGAAACCTATGCATTGCTCTTGGTTATCTCTGCACACCATTTAACAGCACTGCAGCCTCCTCCAAGTAGCCAGGGAACTGATATGCTAGATGATAGCTCAGCTGGAACCACAATTAGTCATGGTAAGTACGGATGCGTTAGATTTTAATCGTGAAGGAGTATCGTATTTTATCACACCGTCGTGGATGTTAATCACATGAGTGTATCAGGTTATGTATAACGCAAAAAACAGAGTCCAGAGTGCTCAATCCATAATGAAATATACATGGCATGCAATTGAATGTACGTAGCTGAACTCTATGGCTCAGACAATGACTGGTTCTTTTCCCTGCTTGGTAAAATATATCAAACTTGTTCTATGTTGGAGCAGAAAGTTCTTTCCTGAACTTATTTTTTGATATAACTCAGCCATAATATATTACCCACTTCTCTCTGTAATATCTTTGGCCAATATTCCTTTCAATGCGGCCCTATTGTGATGGAAATGTAATGTGTGGATCGCTGTGTGAGGATTCATCAGGCTGTGTGCTGTGTGTGCTGGCCCAGATTTTTCACGGTTTTCCCCACTGCAGCAGCGTGAGACACATCTTAAACCTCAGGCCCTCTCATCTTCACAAGATACGTCACCTGTTTGTGTTTGTAGGTGTGCTTCAGTTTGAATAATGCTGCCATTTAGGACACACACGCAAACGCCCGAGACGAGCACGAGAGAAATATCAAAAAGACTAATGTGCGTTGCTTTAGGACCTGTCCTTATTTTCAGTGTCTTTCTCTGCTCCCCAGATAAATGGCATTGCTCTGGATAACAAATCTGTGACAGAATGTGAGGCTCTGTTGAGGAGCTGCCGGGACTCTCTTAGCCTGTCTCTCATGAAGGTGGGTCACACTCATCACATTTTCTGAACTTCTTCTCTACTTCACGTGTGCTGGAAATCTTCAAGAGGAGTTGTACATTTTGATGAGCACAGGCAGAAGGATCTCTTGTACTTTTGTAATCCCTGCACAACAATCTGATCCTTAAAAATTGGTGCGGCTAATACTTTTGTCTGTCCTCTCCACAGTTCTTCCCTCACAGCACATCAGGTCAGAACATCTTTGAGAGTCTGCGGGAGTCATCAGAGAAGTCCAATGGGCGCATTCACCTGTCAGAGATTCACTCCCGGAACAGCCGCAACCTCAAACACAACAGCTCAACACAGACTGACATCTTCTGCCCAGATGTTGGAAGCACCAGCACGAGTAGCATCTCTGGGGAGAGGAAGAAAGTCAGAGGTGAATCTGATGAAGCGTACTGCGATATCAGCAAGCCCTTCTCCACGGGTTCGCTCCATGCGACTAGCCTCCGCCCGGCCTCTGACTTGGGCACTGGCCGCTATGGTCCCAGTGCTTTCCAAGAGTGTTGTCCCTACACTAAGGCGCCTTCCTCCTTGCCCTTTGAACCGGTCTCCCCCTCAGACTGCATTACAATGGAGACAACCCTGGAGAAGAAGCACAGTGGGGGCACATGGCCCAAGATGATGGTGGGAGGTATGTCGGTTGCACAAGATAACACCAGTCCAGTAACAGCAGCAGCACAGCTCTCAATCTACAAATCGCCAAAGCAGAGGAAATCCATTTTTGACCCAGACACCTTCAAACGCCCGGAAACACCTTCCTCTAAGATGGAGTACATGGCAGCCAATCAGATTGCAGCGGTAGCTGCTTCTGCTGCAGCAGCTTCACATTCCCCACAGCCGTCAAAAGCCGAGTCCCTCTCCTCCTCATCTACCCCTACTCCAACCCCTCCAACCCCACCCACTCGCAGTGACTCCTTTAAGTTCAAACACAAACATCAAAGCAGCTCTGCCTCTGACTGCACCATCACCTCTGATGGCAAGGGGGAGGCTGTCATCTCCATGGCAGCAGGAGAGAGCAGAGAGAGGAGCGAGCGAGAAAGAGACAGGAATGGAAACCACTACTTCCTGGATGGTAAGGTCCTGACCTCAAGGAAATCATGTGACGAGGACATCGGTCGCACCAGAGGGGAGGAGCCAGAGGTGAAGAGGCCGCGTCCTAAATCTGCCCCTGCCCTCCGGCGCAGGATGACGCCTCAGACCATCACACTTCCCACTTTTCAAGTGAGTCCAAATACAACCTCAGAGCTGGATTTAGAGTCTAGACGTTGTGCATTTGCTTTTGAAATCCTCTATCAATATCCACTAATAAAGAGATAAGAACATGATGCATGATCCAGAAAGAAATCGAAATGGCACCAACATTTCAAATCATCCCAGTGTGCCAAAGCGACCATTCTCTAATAGAAGTTACAGCCCCATCAGAGTTATGCCTCTGGGACCTGCCTCTTAGGCAGAGTGTTGGATGATTGATGCTTCTGCACTGGGACAGCCAACCAACCCACGAGCTGAGTCAGAGCCTGGGGTTCATACAATCATGCTTGGCTACATCCTCAGGCCCTAAAGCATGCAGAAAAACACATTGGGGATACATTTTACTATTGTGGGATGTTCAAGCTGCCATTTTTCTTATATGATACTATGATTTCTCCCAAGATGTAATGGTGTTTTCTTACCCCGCAGGGAAAATAGTAAGTGCTGTTTTTCTGTCATTCATCACAGAGCTACTCTAATGATGAGCATTCGCCAGAACCCAGAGACATGCTGCGTTCCTCCCCCAGCCGCTCCCATAGGCACAGTGTCGGCTTTGTCCCCACAGTCTACAATGGCATCCTACCTCCTAGTGAGTTTTTGAAATGCTTACAAAATAGTCGCTCTCACCATAATCATAGATTTCTCCCTCTCTAACATCGTTGCGCGTCTGTTCTCTGTCAGACTCGGCCCACCGGGGACTGTCTCCATGCCCCGCTGTGACTGCCGTGATGAGGAATCCAGTGTACACTGTGCGTAGTCACCGTGTTCATACCAGCAACTGTCCATCTGTCGCCTCCCAGATATGTCACCAGCACACCCACACCAGGTTACCTTCTTTTCACTCTAACTCTTTTCTTGGTCCTTGTTTTAAATTGCATTTACATCAAGTGTTTGATAATTGTTATTTCAGTGTTTCTGGGGGACCTGTTATGATGACTAATATATTTAAATCACATAATTAAATTTGGGTTAGTTTTAGATGGAAAACAATTTCTTGCTTTGCTTTAGTGTGTGCAGTTGAGATTTAACTCAGTACATCCATTTAATTCACTCTGAACTGTAAAATATCGCCCATATTCAAATAATTGCTTAAGCGTTGTATGTATAATTATATGAATTTTTGAATGCACAGCCCTCAACACCAGGGTCGTCTGAGCCTGGACCTGAGCCAGCAGAAGCGCACAAATGACTACTCTGAGTCCACATCGTCACGCAGCAGCAGAGCTTCACACGGTACAAACTCACTGCCCTCCAGCGCACGACTCGGTCAGTCTGACACGCACGCACGCACACACGCATAAAGGTCACAGGTCTCCCTTTTCTCTTTTGGGATATTATGTCATCGCATTCATTCTTGCATCATCTCATCCATCTGCCAGGTTCTGCCAATAATGTCCAGTACCGCGCAGAGAGGATCAAAATCCCATCCACTCCCCGCTACCCCCGCTCCATGCTGGGGTCAGACAGAGGTACAGTGCTCACTATTAAAAACACTGGTTGAACTGAGTTTCAGTTATCAGTTCTATTTGAACCTTCCAACATCTTAAGCTTTAAATTACCACGAAAATATGGCGTTTATCTCCCCTGCACAAGGTGTTAATGTAGCTCGAGTTGAGTCAGGTGGTGCTCAGGCAGGAAAATAGTGTCCAGCTATAACTAAGTCTTAAGACTATTCAATATCTAATTATCTAAACCTCTTACTCAAGAGTTTAGAAACCAGCATATGAACATGCACAATGTTATTGCAACCTTATTAACTAAAAACATAAACAAACCACTAAGCCTAAGTGTGGCTTAGTTGGTTAAAACTAACTAAGCTTTACTGGTCTAGTAAACAAGAGATCAAATCCTGGACTGGAATTCCAGTTAGTAGAGGAGTTGTCTGTGAACTCCAGGTTGAGTGGTTCGACTCTTGGTCACTCCTGGTTGCATGTTGAGATGTCCTTTGACAAGACACTAAAAACCCTTGGGTAGCCCCATCACCTACAGTATGTGCAGCTGTCTGTCAACAATTTCCCCAGAGGGAATGTTACAGTACATTACCGATTTTGTTATTATTATTACTATTGTTGTTGTCGGAAATAAAATGTCAGGATATTTGTGGATTTGAGAGGAGAGAATGTGTGCATTGTCCTTTTTATTAAAGCTCTTTATATATATCTATATATATTTATAAAGGTGTGAAGTTGGTGAGTTCGTATTTCGGAAGTGTTTTTATTTATTTTTTTAATAATGTGAGATATACATGTCAAAACACCCTTATTCTGTCTTTTTCTGCTCCACCATCTCTTCGTCTAAATCCAGGCTCCCTCTCACACTCTGAGTGTAGCAGTCCCAGTCTCATCACACCCCCACAGTCACCACTCAATCTGGAGACTTCATCGTTTGCCAGCAGTCAATCACAAGGCTCCATTTCCACTTTACCGCGCATCTCAGTCAGCCCGGTGCCAATAGGGGAACGCAGGAAAGACAGGTATGAGCGTTCCCTGATACATTTTATTATTATAAATTGCAAGCAGCAGAAATGTACTATCCTTGACCAGCTTAGCGAGATGCCTGCAAATTAGCTTGTTGTGTTATTGACGTGCATCTTGAAAAGTTTTCATTGAATGGATTATGTGTTCTGAATATTAATCAGATGATTGCTATTGGTGTCTAGTAGATCAATGTGGCTTGTTAGAGGACTGGGATACAGGATATGATTATGAGCAGCACTTCAGAAGCAGGTACAATATGGCCCGTGTCTGCCTTCAGGGATCCTCCCAGGCTATTTCAAAAGGCGTTGCCAGGCAACAGGTCTATCATGGTCAGAACTGTGCAGTCCCTCATTGAAATTCACATTGTAATCCTATTAAAGCTCATTTCAAGAATTATATAAAAGCTTCATCTGCTTTCAGAAATGAAGCGATGGTCTGCTGGGGTGTTAGAATTTTGTTTTATCCTTCCCACCAACTTTTCTGTCCCATTTTGCATTTCTGTCTCTGGGTGATATCTGTCCTCCATTCTCCTCTTTATCTTCCTCCTGCCTCTCTGTAACCTTCCAGTTCCAGATCTCTTTACCGTAACCGATCTTTTCTAAGGATTCCTCTGGCTGCAAGGCCGAGGTTCTCCTCTCTCAGGAGCCTAAGGTTCGTTTATTTTCTCAGTGCTACAAACAAGGGAATGCCCCTCTATTCCTTTTCTAAGTTCACATGCTTCAGTGCAGTTAAGTAGACAATATGGAGGAGCAGGATAGCAGTTTTCATGCGCTATATGGAATGCAGAAGGAGTTTTTGTGATGATTTCTACCCACTGCGATTTGCATGCTTGCGTATATGATTTGTGCCTTAGGAAACAACAAAGCCTCGATTATCTACACTTGGTGAAATTCAGAAAGCTGTGTTAACACCTATGTTCATTTGGCTTCATCCATGTTGGACTACTGCATGTGATCTCCATGCCGTATGATGATAAAATGTTCAATATGCATGTGTGGATTTTGGTCCTAAGCCAAGTCACTCTTCAGTTGGTATGTACAGTTTCTTCAGAAAGTGTTCACCCTTTGCATTTTGCACACTTTATTGTGTTGTAGAATTTATTTTAAATTGAAACTACACTTACTGTAGGTTTTAGTGTTAATTGTAAATAACGAATAAAGAATTTCTAAACCCTTTGGACTCTTGGCTGTCCAGGCAAACTCAGCAACTTGGCATCTGTCAAAGCTTCAGTGGTTCTCTGCAGAGATGAGAGAAACTGCTGGAAGGACAGTTTTCTCAGAAATACTTAGTTGGTGTGGCCCCCAATGATTTTACCGACAGTTCCTATTCAGTCGGATGGAGCTTGAAAATATCTTCCAGGACACTACCTAGAATCCATCCAATGCATTTGTTTGTTAATGATATATATTAACTGCTGATTATTTAAGTTTACTACATGTATTAAAACATGTTTTCACTTTGTCATGATATGTTGCGTAGATTGATTACAGTTTCACTCATTTCACATTAAGTATACAATGCACTAAAGTGAAAGTGGTCTGAATACTTTCCAAAGCAACTGTATGTAATGCAGTGGTTTTACTATTCAGCCTAAACCCTCTGGGCCATTGGTCTTGTTTGTACACCACCACTCTCTTTACCCCTGTCTCTGGCTGCTAATCCATTCCTCTTATCTTCCTTCATGGAATTTTATGCCATGTCCAAAGCTACCTCGTTATGAGGACACATAAGTTCATGCAAATCTCCTTTACGTGAAGGGATTTCACTTGCCTGTGCTGTCGTAATGTTGTACAGTGTCTGTCCAGTTTCTTCTGCAAGCCAGGCAAAAAGTGGCACACTGACGAGATGATCAATTTACAGGCCTGGGGAGAAATTTAAACTCCACCTCATATGTTTTACAACCTCAATTTAGTCTTTATAACATAAAGGTTAAGTTGTAGTTTGAACCAGATATGAGTTTTGTTTTACAGTGGTAATAACAGTAAGTGAATGCATCCGAATTATCTGTGTTTACGATATGTACCAATTAAAATATGAGGTTTTCATCCAAGTTAAAGTGATGGCAATCATTTCAAACTATTTTAGTGTAGTAACTGTGCACAAATCATTACGGTACTCTTATTTATTAGTACATCATTCAAACATTCTCAGTATAGGGTTGGAAAGAATATGTGAGCCCCTAATCTAATGATAAAAAGTAAAAGGAGTGAGGAGGAAGTGAGAAACTTAGATTTCAGTCCACGAAACACGTTTGCAGGTGTGGATTAAAGCGACCTTGACTTTGCGTTTGCTTTTCACCAGAAACATCTGCTCATTTGAACCGGGTCTCACAAAAATGAATGCCTATCAAGAATTCCTGATTTGCATACATTTGAGGGTTAAAATGTAATCTTAAAGTATTTAAGTATTTCATCTTACAAGTGAAGACCATTTGGCACTGTGACTACTACACCACTAGAAGTGGGTACCCAGCCAAGATGTCTCCAAAGGCACATCGCAGAATGCTAGAATAGGAAATAACTCTCCAGAGCTGTAAACAAATCAAAGATGTTACCATTTACCCTCTCCACTTTCTCCTATGTGATATGCTGTTACTTTTTGGTGGTGTCATTAATTTGTGAATATTCCTCTTTCGCACCAGGCCATACTTGGAGGAGCCCCGCAATGTCATTGTTCACAAAGGCGCAGAGCCTCTGGGAATCTCCATCGTCGGCGGGGAGAACGGAGGAATCTTTGTCTCTAAAGTTACTGGAGGTAGCATCGCCCAGCAAGCAGGATTGGAGTATGGAGACCAATTACTGGAGGTACAACAACCTATCGTATGTCAAACAAGGTTATAGCTTCAAGCTAAATAAAAACAAAACAACACATTATCAGATAGCTCTGTGCAGAGATGCAAGAGCAGTCTAATACTGATACTAGTTTCTTCTAGTGCTCTTGTTTACCATACATTCATTGTATATGGCTTGACTTCCTAGAAGGCTAGTGTTATCACAGTTCCCAGTATTTTAATACTTGCTGCCGCCCACCCCTATTAGTAGTTCAAGCCAAAGTCACACCCACTCGTGTGTAACTCTGTTCCATAGAGTGAATTATTAAGGTGCGTGCATCATGTAGATGAAATGAGGGGGTTAGCTTTACACCCATGGACAATTGACTGGGCACATACTGTGTCCATACAGTATCTCTTTGTTCTTAAATAACCCTGTCTCTCCTCTGACAGTATAATGGTATCAACTTGCGGAATGCTACAGAGCAGCAAGCTCGTCTCATCATTGGCCAGCAGTGTGACACCATCACCATTATGGCGCAGTACAACCCACACATGTACCAGCTGGGCAACCACTCTCGCTCCAGGTATCATGTGTCTTGAAAGGTTTTTGTGTACATCTTCAGTGTGCGAGTTGGGTTTGAACCTCAAGTGTGCTGCTTGGATGACTCATTTCCAATATTTGGAATATATTTATAGAGTGAATGAAACCAAGACTTTCCCGTGTTTGACTTTCTCATGTTTTGGCTTTGTTGTGCAGTTCCCGTCTTGAGCCAGTCAGTACTCAGCCAACCCCTCAGGGGAGTGGAGCTGCCACCCCTGACAATCACTCCACCATCGATACACTCAGCGAACAGGATGAGGGCACACTCACTCCCTCTTCTAAGCAGACCACACCCACTACCAGCCCCCGCAATTTAATCAGGTAATATATATATATAATATAACAAATGCATGCTTCATTAAACTCTCCTAACTCTAACTAAACACTTGTTGTCTTCCAGAATGCCAAATGAGGGCAGCAAAAAGGTGGGTGAGCCACGGCTTGTGAATGTGCATAGGCCTGGGGTGGAGGTGGGAGTCACACTCTGCGGAGGGAACCTACGAGGTGTTTACATAGAGAGCCTGGATGAGGACAGCCCTGCCAGAGGCACCGATGGACTGCTTCCTGGGGACCTCATCTTAGAGGTTTGGATTCACATGTAGAGATACACACAAATTTATTATCTAGGACCTAAATAATGCACTGAACTTATTATGCTATGTATGTTGTTAACAGTAAAGAGATATAGATGCAATACCATTGATCTAAGAGCAGCAAACTCATAATAGACCATTCCTAGCACGAAACAACACATAGGGCCTGCTCTTTGCATGCCATGCAGCTGCAACAGTCTGTTTTTTAATCTCCTATCCTGTTTGTTTTCCATCATGCAAATCAGTACTACAACACGTTAATACAGCCGCAAGCTTGGAGCAAATATAGCTGTGCAGCTATTAGAAGTGGCACAGGCATAACAAACGATTTCACAGCATAATCGCTAAATTTATTCTTCAAGATACGAAGTTCACTTGACCCCAGTTTTTCCCCATTCTCTCTTCACCTCCTGTCTTGCAGTATAACTCGGTGAATATGAAGAATAAGACAGCAGAAGAGGTGTATGTTGAGATGCTGAAGCCTGCGGAGACGGTCACGCTAAAGGTGCTCTATCGGCCTGATGACTTCAACATGCTCAAAGACGTTCCAGGAGATGGCTTTTATATTAGGTACACGCATATAGACACTCATTATAAATGTATGACGATCATTACTGGGCATTTATGTGTTTTGCTCTACAAAAAGAACCATACTAATGTGCCCCAGCAGCCTCGTCTCTGTCCATGTGCTATATATAAACAGTACACCATTGGAGCAGCCTTTGGATGAGCTGGAATCTTTCTCAATTATGTTCCAGATCCACTGAGTGACTACAACGACGCTAATCACACCACACATTTAGGTTATCTAATCTCCCTCTTCACTACACACTACACACTACACCCAACACCGCATCCATTGCTGTGTCTAGTATTTTCCAGGTCATTAGGAATACATTGTATATGAATGGAAAATGAAGCACTAAAATAGTCATGTTTTATTGTTGGCAGTCTGTCGGGGCCTGATGCCGCAGCTGCCGCAGTCACTTGTCATATAGGCAAGTGGGCTTGTGATGTCATCTGCAGTAAATATACTCAGGCTGCCTGACTGTTACAGATAGGCTGCTCAAGAATGACTTATGAAGCTCCAACAGGAGGCAAACAAGATGATAGATAAATTCTCTCTACCCATCCTTTCTTACTCTCTTTCTGCCTCTGACTCTTCTGGTTGTTCTTTTTTTCAGCTGTCGTGTCTGATCCCTCACCTCCTCCCCCCACTTTATTAACTTTATGCTCTTTCGCTCTCTCGCTCTGCCCCGCTCTTCATAACTCCCCATTTATCTTTGTCTCTTCCTCCCACCAGAGCACTTTACGATCGAGTGGGTGAGGCTGAGGGGGACCTCAGTTTTAAGAAGGATGACATCCTGTATGTGGACGAGTCTTTACCAAAGGGCAGCTTTGGGACCTGGATGGCCTGGCAGCTAGATGAGAACGCACAACAGATCCAGAGGGGACAGATCCCCAGCAAGTACATGTGGGTGGAGAATGTGGTGCTCACGAATACACACGCACACACACACAATCTTTGAGCTAGTGGATGGTTTGGAACAGCTGCGACAACAATCTGTGCCATACTGCTGCGATGTGGGAATAGCTTAATGACGCTTCTCTTCCATATGTATTTTGACTAAAATGTACCTACATGCTTTTAAAAACATAAACACAAGTCCCACTTTCACACAACGATGCAATTTGAGCTTTGTGGATCTTCTTCAGTAACATCTTTTTTGTGTGTGTGTGTGTGTGTGTGTGTGTTGTAGGATGGACCAAGAGTTTTACCGCAGACACAGTGTGACAGAAATAAAGGAAGACTCCAGTAAGACGCTCTCTGCAGGAGCCCGGAGATCTTTCTTCAGGAGGAAACAGAAACACAAACGCAGCAGCTCCAAAGACAGCAAGGAGATGGTGGCTCTCGACACCATCAGCACAGACTCCATCCCTTTCCTTGACGGTGAGAAGAAGGGTTTGAATATCTTTGACTGGAAAAAAAAAAAAAACTAAACAAAACACCAGACTTTAAAAACATTTACTGAAGAGGATGTTTGATTGACCGCTGTGTTCCTTGTGTTAGACTGTGTGAGCCTGGCGTACCAGCGGGTCCAGAAGGTGGAGTGCACTTCTCCCCGACCGGTACTTATCCTTGGGCCACTCACTGACCCTGTCAAGGAGATGCTGGTCAAAGAGACTCCTGGGAAGTTCTGTAGATGTGTACTGGGTGAGTTCACCTTATCCAGATGTCTAACAAACCAGAGGAAATGCATTTTTAATAACTCCATCTGTAACCAGATGTTACATACATACAGTACTTTGTCCAATTTTATCTGCTCTTTTCTGTCACGTCTGCAGAGGTAATGAAGGCATCCCAGCAGGCCATCGAGCGGGGTGTCAAAGACTGCCTCTTCATCGACTACAAGCGCAGGAGTGGTCATTTTGATGTGACGACTGTTGCCTCTATTAAGGAAATAACAGATAAGGTATTAGTCGGCGCTTTTTCTTCTCATCAGATTTTTATCACGGAAGATAAAGTGGCTTCTGTTTGTTTTTAATTTCAGCGTTTGCTCAAGATAAGATATCACTATTTCAGTGCTTTAATCTGCAATACTGATGCATGAAAAGCTTGTAAAGCAAATGTTAATCCTTGTCAAGGACTTGACTAATTCAAACATTATTTAAATGAGTTAATCTATTGAAATGATGTTCTGTTTTCTTTTTTTGGATGCAGGGCTGTCACTGTTTGCTCGACATTGCCCCACACGCCATTGAAAGGCTCCACGGCGTTCACATTTATCCAATTGTTGTCTTTGTCCGCTACAAAAATGCCAAGCAGATCAAGTAAGGAGCATTGTATTTTATAACACTAATTGAGACACGCAGATACCTTCCTTGATTGTTAGTATCTTGGAACCACAGACACACACACAGAAACTGAGTGCTGTGCAAAATGCTCGGCTAGTGTAGTTTAAAGTGCTGTGCCAAGGCGAGAAGTAGATTGGGAACTTCTGATACAGAACATTCGCACAGATGCAGGGTTAGTGTGTGTGTGTGTGTGTGGATGAATAGATGGATAGTTGGTGCAGGATAAGCCTCCATACTCTATCCCACCATGAACCCTGCGTCTGTTAAAGCACTGCACTCACTACACACACTTGGATTATCTCAAACAGCTGTTGAAACATGGCTGTTTTTCTTCTTCTTCTTCTTTTTCTTCTTTTTTACAATAGTGTGTCACATATACGTTCCTTCTTTGCTTGTACCATTACTTAAAATAACAGGAATTTAAAATTTAAGTAGATATTTTTATCTGTTTTTTATTAATTATCAGTACTGGAAGCTTTAAATTATTTACATTTTAAATACAGGCTATTATAATAAAAGGGACTGGTGTTAGATTTTATATGGCTGTGGTCTAACTTTTTTTGTGTCTGTGTCAAAGGGAGCAGAAAGATCCAATTTATCTGCGGGACAAAGTATCTCAAAAACATTCCAAGGAGCAATTTGAAGGTGCACAGAAGACAGAGCAAGAATACAGCAAATTCTTCACAGGTTTGTAGACAGACAACAAAATAATATCAAATAAAAAAAACAATAAATACAGTATAATACATCGTCCCCTTTTTGTTTTGCAGGTATTGTCCAAGGCGGCACCCTCCCTTACATTTGCACTCAGATCATGACTATAGTTGATCAGGAACAAAGTAAAGTCCTGTGGACTCCACTCGGCTGCCCCTAGAGGACACCAGCTGCCACTACAGCAAGCTGCAGCTTTCCCCAAACGCTACATAACCCTTTCACACTACACCAATAGGTACACAGTAGTCAGCTAGTAATGTAAATTATTGATATATATATATATTTTTTGTCTTTTGTTATGATTTATAAGCAGAGCCTCCTTTATTTCTGATGTACTCCGGAGCAGGATAGTAGCACTGGATCTTGACGTTGAAGTTCATTCAGTCTTCCCTAAAGGTTTCTGGTGGTGTATTTGTAATGCTGCATTGTAAGCGTCCGTTTATTGTCAGAAGATGAGTCTGATTATTGGTGTTCAATATTTGCTTGAATGCGTGTGACCCCCCCAACCCCCACCCCGTGAACACAAACCTCAACACTAATGAAGTTCATTCCCCTGATTCACTTGTGAACCAAATGACATTTGTGGTTTTCCTTACAATTATGCACCCATTTGACAATGACTGACAACTAATTGTGTGTTTGTTTGTTTCTTTTTTCTTTTTCTGGGTGTGTGTGTGTGAAAGAGAGAAAACACTATTGAGACTGATGTTCACAATTATAAAGACGATTTCAGTTACAGTTAAATCACAGTTGTTTGTTAGCGTGAATACGATGCTAAGAAATGGAATGCCAGGATCACACGTCACACTCCTTGTGGTGTTTCCTCCGAAAAGCACGAAAGCATCAAAACCTCTTGAAGTATGTAGCTGTGAACCTGACTGGCAGCAGTGACGGCCATGAAAACTCAAAATACGCTGATGTTTGCTCTATGCATTGTGTTTCTATAGCAGCTGGGTGTGTGGACAGTTTATGGGCCTTTCGGAAGTGCCTTCGCAGAAGAAGCCTGATCTGAAACCAGCCCCTGGTCACTTAACCAGAACGAAGGTTTTGAAATCAAAACTCAACGCATCATTTCACCCATCACTGGCTACGTGATTCGGAGGCTGATTTGAGACCAGTACAGTGTAGAGCGCGTGACAATGGTGAGGTTTTGAAGGTAGGCCGAAGCGGCGGCCAACGGGTTAACTCCTCAGAATGCACTCCAGGGCTAGACAGACCACTGTGTAACTATCATTCTATCTCTTTAACATATATTTAACAATAATATAGAGTATAACATATTACAGTATGCAGATACATCTATAAAAAAACAAATATATAAATATATATTACATGTATTTTTTAGTAGTTCATATGTCTAGGAACATCTGGCGGTGAAGTCATGTCTTAGCAAGTATTTGCATGTTTTTTTTTTTTTGTTTTTTTTTTTTTAAAGAATAACTTTTTTTTTATGTAGATGGTTGTCAGTCACTTATCGATGTACTCCTTAAAAGAGACACTATGAAGCAAAATTTGCAGGGTAATATCTTAAAGGATTTTCCTCTGATCTGTTTAAATGTTAGAGATTTTGCATTGTTATTTAATTGTTTTGTTTTTGTTTGTTTTGTTATTAAGGAGGCAAAAAATATTGACAGAAATATTCTGCCCTTCCTTGAAACCGTATCTTGTATCTTATTGTGCCAAAATCCACTAAGGCAACTTTATCCTTTTATTTCTGTTTTGCACTTGTTTATCTGTGAACCTTAAACATGTAACTGTTCCTAGGTTTCCAGTAGACTATTAATAGGTACTATTATTTCTACTGTATCTAAATCACATTTTATGTATCACATCAGTTCCTTACATTTCAATGATGGCCTTTTGTTCTTAATTAGAAAAACAAAGGATCACTACTTATTTGAATTATTAAAAAGGGATCTATTCTTGCACAGTTTTTCAAAGGAAAATTTGTCCACAAGTTTGACTATTGGGCTAAAAGAGTAAGCAGAAATAAACTGTAATCTTACTATTTTTCTGAGTAGATAGCATATGTTAGAGTGCGCAGGATGCAACCTGAAATGGTTTCATTTTTAGAAAGAGTCTAGATGCCAGGTACTGATTGAACTTTTCTTTTATTAAAAAAAGAATGTGATTTGTATGTTGAGACATTAACATGAGAATAAAGCTCATTTTATGTATCACAACATGGACTCACAACATGATTTTGCATCGTTCTATAAAAGTTGGGCGCCTCTATCTTCTGGTTGTTTCCTCTGAGCTCTGCAGGGTGACTAACCTCCAGCTACCTCTCATGTTCACTCCGAAAAAGAAGGAAACATCCCTTATTTAAAATATCTCGGTATCATATTCAGCGTTTCTACGACATTGCCTAATGCTTTTCAGAGAACATTGATCGCTAATGTCTTTATACTACATCTGATATAGGCTACTGTAGGTAGTGGTCTGTGGTGGAATGCCCCAATCCCCAATTCCTTATGTCCTCCAAGTCCCCTCTTTCCTGTTTTAGAAAAGGGTAGGGTCTCAAGCCCTCCTCCTGGAGTGCATTTCAAGACAGCTGCTGACAACTCAACTGAACTTGAGAAGTCTAAAGTCTGACAGCAAAGGATCTTTGTAGTCCACACCGGCAAGCCGTGGCCTTTCCCAGCTCGTGTCAGATCTTGTGGTCAGAGCTAGAAGCATATTTCTGTCTTTCCCATCTCCCTGATTCATGTCTCCCATAATTCATGAACATTTCCAGTTCGGCCTGTTCCTGCTGCTTCTCCACCACGTTAACTTCACCACATCAAAATTTGCCCTGTGAGATTATCACCTGGCTGCTCTGTTAATCTCCTTATCTGTCAAGACTGAGACCCTTCAGCAAAAAAGTTCTGCTGGCCTACAGGAGCCACTCCCCCAACAGCTGGTCCTTCACTGGAGATCATCAATCCAAGTCCCCTCTGCTCTGACCAGCAATAAAAAAACAAAACAAAACGAAAAACAGGAATATTTATCAAAGTAATGGTTATCCTGTTGTTTTCATCTACAAGTAGATGTGACAAGTTTATATGTAGCACAAGTGTATATGTAGCACAAATTATATGTAGATATATTTGGAATACTGTGTGAATGCACAACATAAATGATGAATGAAAGGCCTCTGTTAACCTACATGTGATTTACACCTCACCTGTTTCCTGAGTCATTTCAGAATATTCAGTATTAACAGAAAATCATAGTGGGGCTTTAGATAGCTTAGCTTTATTTATTCTGGACCAACATGACTGTGTTGTAGTGTATATTATATATTGGAATGAAGGTGGACAGGAGCAGGAGGACAGTAACGTCACGTCCAGCTTTACAAAACCTTTGATTGACCTGTCTGATCTTGAGGTTTTGCTACGGTGTCATTGTGAAGAAAATGAAGTAAAGTAACATTTACAACTTGACGCTTGAGCTTCTTCTTGTCCTGTTGCTTATTGTCGGTGAGTCACAACGTTTGCCTCCGCCGCATCTGTTTTACAACATGTGAACTCAAAACGCTTGCACAGGGGTTCATAACTCTGAACTTCTATAATTTACTGATAGTCTTGTCTTCAGTGTTTTACAGCTCAGATTCTGTTACAGCAGCTATTTCTGTAGCCTTTTCCCTGACAATAAATTACCATCGTAGAACATATATCTCTTCCTTAGCCATGTTTACTTTTCATATGATACAGGCTTGAGATCAAGTGTCATAATTTCACATTTCATGGGACATTTATTAGGTAGCGTATCAACTATAACGCAGAACAACATGATACACTAGTCTTAATCACGTTGTCCTCAGTTATAGTTGATACAGTGATTAACTTGTGTTAATTGTGTCACCTATATTTGAAAGTATATAGAATGCAGAGAGGATAGGATCCTTTAACTTATTTAGCTTTCAGCAAAGCACATGCAAGGACTTGACATACAGATTGTTGATAGTATATTACAAAAAAAAAAAAAAACTCCAAGAAGTCTGGAGCCTTGGCTGTGCACCTGCCCTATCTGGTGCACCAGGGGTCAGTGGTTATTCAGGGCCCCAAGCCAACTGTTTCCCCACATCCTTAGGTATGAGTGGCTATGAGGGGCCATAAACTAGTGCTGGTCATGCCTCACAGTCATCACCAATCCACACACACTGTTTTCGATGTGAGTGAAGGTGTCAACTTATTACAGTGATTGTTTGTGCGTGTGAGGCCTTTTGTTATGGTTATTGCTCATTTGAACATTTGAGTACAATATCCCCACAGGGCCAGAAAGCATTGTAGTCAATGATAAATAACCCGACTTTAATGTTGCGTTCACTGGCTTCAGTATAACATTCCTCTGGGGAGTCATCGTTGGAGCTGATGTTTATCCATCGAGCTATTATCCTCGAAGTGATCACTGATCGATACTGTTGCTTTTCCAAGCCTCTTCGTTTTGCGACGTGCGTCACTGGCGTGCATCAAAGAAGCAAAAGGGCGCATTTTGCAGCCCGACCTCTTTTCTACACACCCCAGCAGCAGCAGCAGCAGCAGCAGCGGCAGCGGCAGCATCGGGGACCGATGGGCGCTTTGAATGAACATCGCGGTGCTGCTGCAGCTCTGTGTCCATCTTTATTATTAGCGCTTCGCTCCGCCCTCCTACCTGTAAATCTCCCCGCTCTCCTCTGGAGCGGATCTGACAGGCGCTCTCAGCTGGCCGCTCCGTGCCACGGCTGCGGGACACCGAATGGAGACAGCGACGTCCACCCGGGCGCCGGCGCTTTTACGCAGAATTAACGACGCGAGCGGCCGCACGACTATGTAGTGTTCAGACCTTTTCCAGTACCAGAGGCAGCTGATGTGTCCCCGTGTGTTTGTCGTTTTTTTTTTTTTTTTTGTTTGGTTGCAAACCGTTCACAGTCGATTGACGCGTAAAGAAAAGTGAAATCGATTCTCCGCCTGCTGATCGACGGGATCCCTGAATGGAAGACGGATAGCGAGGTCGCGTCGCCGACAACAGGCTGTCACATTTTTTATTTTATTATATTTCTTTACTGCCGCCGTGTTTTCCCCATTAAACGAAATCTCATCGGCAGCCTCGACGGCTGCGATCGACGTCGTCCTCACCATGGCTTTTGGCGTGAAGGAGCCACAACAAACCCCCTCGGAGTGAGAAGCGCCCTCGAATTCGTCATATATGCGGATTTAAATGCGCCTCTCCAAGGGGCCACCGAGCCGCTATTTCGAGTCCAACGCTGTCACTCATAAACAATTCATAGGCTGCTGAAATACAGACAGAGACTCTGGTGGGTGAAAACACAATCTACACAGAAGAAGGGATCTTTTTTTTTTTTTTTTTTCTGTCTTTCCAGAGCAACATGGCTGGTGAGTGGGGCTGGGGACGCTGGCACAGGCTCTCCAAGGCTCCTAAATGCTAGCTGAGGCAGATGGCACGGTTCCCCATGGAAGCGACAGCTCTATGAGGACAAGCAATATCAACAACAATATCAATCCGGACTCTTCAATCTTAATATCCAAGATGGAAGACGTTGTTATCCCGTTCTCGTCCGAGGTGCCCTGCGACAATAATGGGCAGCGCATGTGGTGGGCATTCCTCGCCTCCTCCATGGTGACGTTTTTTGGGGGTCTCTTCATCATCCTCATTTGGAGGACCCTCAAATATCTGTGGACTGTTTGCTGCCATTGCAACATCAAAAACAAGGTACGGTTGCTGTTCACCCGACAGCCAATATGTTTTTAAAAATCATTCCCTGATTATTATTCACTGGACATGTTAATGTGACACTGGCCTGAGATTCTAGTCTGCAGTGGTCTCCATTGTGCACAAGGACGCGCAGCTGATTGAAAATGATGCTTTCCGCATCATCTACATCAAGTGCACCCACTAAACAGATATTAACTGTCCATTGCAGTGCCTCTCTCTTCTTTTTGTTTTGTTTTTTTTAATGAATGCATCCCTTGACTATGATTGTTATCCGTTGGCTGTGTTTACCAACTCCCACTCTTGAATGAAGGGGGTGGTGATGCATGACAGATATGGGTGGGATGAGAGAGAGAGAGAGAGCACAATCATTTTTGTATTTAATTTGCCTCAGCACCCAACACGGTTTACCTCATGCCACTCAACTCTTAGCTTCTTTGGGTAAATTAATAATTTCAGGGGTAATGATATTTAATTTCCAGCAACCCAACATATAACCTACACATTCCAGCAGTCAGACATAACGAAGTCCACTGGGACATCTCATGCAGATGCAATGACATCAAGTCTGTCCTTTCATTGTGGGCAAAATACAATCCCTGGAAATGTTTTCCCATAATGTTGATGCCTTTGGATTTTATGTTCTTCTAATCTTTACACTCAGTGGTGGCAGTAATGTGTTTATGCTGCACATGAAATGTCATTGTGGAGTGATGAAAGTCACCTGTCTGCAGGATTAATATAGAAATAGTACAACAAGGGTGACTGCCCATTACTTTGCTTGGAGTGACCAGCATTACAGATGAATCATGGCTGATTCACATGTGTATTAAAGCCTGCTTCATACGTGACTCACGCACTTGTGTGTAGTGCGAGTGGTCCCCGGCTGAAAAGAGGGTCAGTTGAAAGGTAGTGTTGCTCTCTAGTGTTTCCAAAACATGGTCTAATGTGTTTTTATTTCGTAGTGATTGCTTGGAATGAGGTGTTAAATACAAAAAGTTAATGGAGTGTCGATGATGCCAGCGTGTCTTCGTGGTTAAGTGCAAATGGGTTGATGAGAGGATGATGGACAGGAGAAAGATAGAGCGAGTGTGAGCGTCCTTATTCTTGTTTGGGTTGTGTCCAGTACAGATGGACGCGCTGTGTCCCCCTTGCTGCTCCTCTGTCATGTCCTTTCAGTGCCCTTGGCCCTTTTCTGCTTGTTTTTGTTTGGTACTGAGAGAAAGGGCATAGAGGGCATCCTCAACTGACAATAACACACAGCAAATATCCTTCACTGCTTTGCACCTCTGAATGTTCAGTTCGGTCTCTCGGTGCGTCTTTGTTATCATGTGTCCATTGTTACCTTGTGAAACGATCATGTGGTCATGTACAATAGCTCTTGGCAGTATGTAAATATTATTATTATTATGTATTGATATTGAGTTTAATCATATTGCGATGATATCATCATCACACCATATTTAAATCTAAATTAATGAGCATTTAAAAGGGTAAATTAAATCTAAGAAAATGAGTCAGGCTGTGTTGGAAGTATAACTTGCAGCTACACTGATGATCTTAAGTCCAGGCATAGCTTGAAATTTTCCATCCAGACTATAGTGCAAGCTACAAAAGAAATAAAATGACTTTGTAAAGCATAAAGTTGCTTTGCCTTGCCTACTGTATGTTAAGCTATCCCATCAAACAGCTTTTATTTACACTGATGTATAATTCTGCCCAGTATGTTGTTTAGGCTGTTAACTTGGCTCCTGTCATTTTATGATGCCCACAGACCAGAAATGGCACCAAACCATATGTCGTCCTTCATATTTCACACTGTTTTGCTAGGAAAGTGGTGAAAATAAACCATGCACATACAATGAGGTATCCATCTTGTGACTGCTGGTGGGTATCTGCTTGGTTCTCATCTCTCATAGATGAGGCGAAATGGAAACAGTGAAATCGTGTGTGCCTTCTCTGTGCCGTTTGGTTGTTCCGTGTGTGCAGAGGCAGAACCATCCCGTTAGGTGACTTTGGTAGGCTTGACACTTGGCTGCAGAGCGAAAAAGCTTGTTAGGAGTATTAAGAAGAGGAAACTGGATCTGTGTTCAGCTGACTGGTGCAGCCAGCTAGGTTGGCATGTGTCAGAAACTGGATGCACAGTGTGCATGGAATGCGGTGGGCTTTCTCTGGCGGTACTGGGAACCTGGAGTCAGAGGAAAGGAGATCGAGGTGGAAACTGCGCGAGGCACACGGCAGGAAGTGGAAATGGGGGGTGTGAGGGTGATGAAGGGTTTGTGAAAGGTGTTGCATTGCATAGTGTCCTCCTGCGCTCTGCCAGTGAAACACAGCTGCGTCCCAATTCTTCCAAATGGCCCTCCTCTATGGCAGGATTACAAGGGAGAGGTCAAGGGTCGTAGGGATCATACTGCGAGAAGGAAAGCAATAAGGGGATGCTACAAAAAAATATATTCAGTGCAACATGGAGTGTTTTTTAGTGTCCCCTTGAACATCTTTCAGGTACAGTGGAAAGAGGATGACAGAAGTTTGTGCACGTCCTAAAATTTCGACTTCCCGACCCTTTGACATCTGTCTTCTTCTGTCACATCTCTACCTCTCCTCTCTTCCTCATCGTTATTTGTGTCTGCAGTTTTAGAGAAAAGTATTAATGTTTTTTTGGCATCCCTTGGTGTCCTCTTTTTGCTCATGTTAGCATTAAAAGCAGCCACGATCCTACGGCAGGGGTGTGCAGATGCAGTCCGTCAGGGCCGCTGCCCTGCTTGTTTTGCCACAGTCTTTGATACCTGACTTACTGATTGCTGGGTTCAGGTGTATAGATTCATTCAGAAGTTGGGATATATATCCGTTCACTTCGTCTTCGTCGACTCCACCATCATCTAAGATGGTATCTTCCTGCTTCTGATTGACTGAACACACCTGATTGTGGTGGGTAGTGCAGGAATTTATGGCATCATGTATCTGCTGGGTCCTTCAGAGTGCACACACACCATTTTTAAACCACATGTCAACCACGTTAGTTATTCAGTTTCCTCCTACAAACACCACATTCTCAGGATGTTAGGCTTACCTGCGTGATTTCTTTTTACGCTGCAGTTTGAGACACACTTTCTGAATAAGGGGTTTCTCACTAATGGAAATACTCACTCAAGACAGTTCTTATGCGTAACCAACACAAATGTAAGTGCATCCACTCAGTGATACTGAAGTGTAGAAAATCACTTCCATGCTGCATGAATTGTGTATAAGACTGCACCAGTTTCTTTTCCCTGTGAGTTTTTTTTTTCTGTCCTGTGCTGTTTCACTGCTGTTATCTAATAGTTAAACTGTGTGATGCCACCTCCGGAGTTTGTGCATAGGGAGGAGAACTATAGAGGCTTTGAATTTGTGGCACCAATCTCTATTGAAACATGAATGAAACCGCATTTCTCTTGAGGAAATAGCACTGGAGTGAAATTGTTAATATGGTTTACTCTTATTGACAAACAGTGCAGAAATGATCCATGTCTCAAGCCACTGAGTCCTGTCACAAAGCGGTTAGGGTAGAGATGGTTAAGTCCTACGAGTACCTGGAGTGGTTACACATCAGCTGCAAAGTCGTGAGAACTGACGAAACACGCCGAGGTACTGCACAAGCAAAGGCAGAGTGGACTGTCATGTAATTTAAGCCAAGCACTGAGCTATACATTGCATCCATTTTTTTTTGATGAGATGTAAACAAAATGTGGCAAAAAAAATACACCTCCCACCTCACCTCAGTACAACAGCTGATGTAACTACTGTACTGAGCACCTCCAGCCTCCCCCTCATCCCCCTAAGGTAGAGCATGGAGTGTTTTATGCTCACTTTAGAGCCAACAGCCGTCAGAATCTGTCCAAACAGTGTAACAAGAGGGGCAATGGAGCAGTGTACATGCTCGGCGCTCGTACAATCTTCTCTAGAAACATAGCTTCCCTGTGTCCAGTTCTCGTTTAGATGACATCTTATTGCTTTTTTATGATTTCTACTTTCATATGTATGTTCTCTGAAGTTAAATTGGTATATACAGTGCTGTGCAACAATTAGAAATTTTTTTTACATATATATATATATATATATATATATATATATATATATATATATATATATATATAGAGAGAGAGACACACTTAATATTACAATTGCTATTTTCACTTTTATACTATCTATCCTTGTATTTTTTCATATTTGCTGCTGTACCAGTCCTATGTCCCCAACGCCATCGTGAATCAGCTGTTGTTGTCCTTATACAGCATTTCTTTGTTAAATGTGTTTTTTAAACCACAAGGAAAAATCCAATCTTATGTTTGGCCATCTAGTGAGATAGAGCAGCCTTGATGAATTTTAAATCATTACAATATATTTCCATAATTGAAGTTTGGTATTGATTTCTACGCCCCAAGGCTTGGCTTTCGCTACGGAGCAATTATTCAAACGAAGGCCACCTTAGTGTTTATGCGTCTTTTTTTTTTACATTCGCTACATTTATTTCATGTGATAAGGAAAATCCAAATCTTTGGCAGAGTAAAAGAAGTATGATAGGACACCCTTCACTATGCTTACCTTTAAGTGGAATGGATTGCGTAGGTGCCTGCAGAGAGGAACTGTTGTGAGCTTATGTATTCCCTTGTGCTTGGCAACGGACCAGAAGCATTTCGCCAAAGCAGCAGAGAGCACACACCCTGCCATCAGCTGTTGCTCTCACTAACCTCGACCCTAACTTGTCCCAACTCGGCCCACTTTTATCCCACCGTAGTTTATTGAAATCCAAAGCTATTCGTAGAAATTCAATGTGCAACACAAAAGACCCGATGAAATCAACATGAGTGGGCCGCAGAGACAGTTTGGTGTGCTGTGCACATACCTACGTCTGTATGTACCGCACTTAGCTTTTTGATGTCATCTCAGGAATGTGTGTGTAAGTGAACTATGTTCTTGTGGCCAGAGGATGAGTTGCATGTGTCTTGCCATGTGTTATTGACACTTCTTCAGAGCTTGTCGCAGGGTGAAGCATAACCCATTTTGACCACATCATGCATGTCTGTTCCCAGACTGTACTGATTAGATATCATCTACTAAACAGAGGAAAGCCGCGCTGTTTCTTGTCTCATGCTCTAAAGTGGAACGTGTGAGTCACAAGTTATTCCCCACTAGAGATCCATTTGTAGGTCCTAATCCCTAATATTCTGGGCCTGGTGTGATTGCCATCTAGGGACAACTGTACTGTGCCATGTTGATGTATGTTAATCCACAGACAAGGAGAGGCCATATATCAGACTAGCCTATGTATATCGTGAGGCAGACACAGAGGTCCGCGCCTCCTGTACCCCAACTGTCATGCTGTTATGTCTTCTTTGGCCAGTCACTGTACTATTAAAAGGATGTCCACTCCCCAGGAAGGATTCAGAGGTTAAAGGTTAGAGGGGAAGGGCATACCTGGCTCCACAGGGGGAGGAGGTGCCAGACTGGCATTCCCATCATTGGCAATACGTGATAAGATCTAAGCCACCTGATCCTCGCCCAGTCAAACAGGCAGTGGAAAACCATTTGCATATAGATATGCTATTTGAGACCACCTAGGCTAAATTGGCATAGGAGGCCTGCAGATAGTGCCTGGCTAGCCAGTGAGACTATAGCTTCTAGTTTCTAGTCTACCAACGTTCGTCCTCAGCTGTTGTCGTCCTTATACAGCATTAACAGTGGATGTTCTTCCTACAGCTAAGTCATGGAAATAACACTGACTACTATTTCTATGAACACCACGCACTGCAGCCATTTTGCAGCCATTTCAAACGGCTGCGTGGAGCATATGGACCTTGCCTTTTTGCAGCTTCATTTTCATGGTCACTGATGTTTCTCAAATGTTGTGATTTTTTTATACGTGAGAGTCACAGACGAGAAAAACATTCTTGTCTGAATAAATTGTTTTAATAATGGGAGTTTACACACACACTCACGCATGCAATCTACAGGCCGCAGTCTCACACCGCTGAGATTCCCTCGTCATATTAAACTCTGAATTCTGCCTTCATATTGAACAGTGTAGTCAGATTTGTATTTTTAGGTTTGTCATCATAAAGTGCTAAGATCCTAGAAATGTTCCAACCTGCCAACGAATGGAATCAAACCAACCAGACAGGCCGACACGTGCAACGGAGGTGGGACTTTCTTTTCTGGTGCTGCCCATCTCCTACGTAGCCCAGCACCCACCCTGAGAAATTAAGGAAGCCAGTTGAACTCTTATGGCAGACATCAAAGTGCAGTTAACATTATAATTGGTGCTTTGAGGTGTGTGCACTGATGCACACAGTGAGGTGGAGACAGAGAGAGGGAGTGCATTGATGACATGACAGTGACCTTCAAAGATCTCAGCAGGTGGTGTTTCTGCTTCCTATTTAGAGATCAGCTCTCTCTCTCTCTTAGCAACATACAGACTGTGTGCGAGGCTGACACTGTGGGTAAACATAAGCGCAGCTTTTAGTGTCAGACAAGGTCCTGAAAGTGTTAGGATTACACGTCACTATTGTCACTTTCACTGCCCTTATCAGCCAGTTTCACTTAACCTCCAAGACGGCTTGGCTAATATACTAATTGTCTTTCTCCTACCAGGCCTGGAGCAGCCTCAGGTTTCTCTTTGAATGCACACTGCCTGCATTCATAAACACTGTGCCACAACGCTAAGACTGGACCCCATTTAGTAGCATCCCAATCAATGCCTGGTAGTTTAGAGAGTGCAAGAAATTAATAGAATTGAGTGTTTTACTGGGAAACACAAGTCTGACTGAAGATGAAAAGGCAACTTACAAGCTGAACCCTGTTTAGCTCGCTAGTGAGTGGGCCTGCTATACAATGATTGTACCTCTTGACTTCCTCTGACATTTTCCAGAATAGCTGCGTAGAATAAATAGGCCAGCTGTCAATTACAGCCCTGTTTGATGCTCGCAAAATTGAAATCCCAGAAGGTCCCGTCTCACTCAGGTTGTGTCTGTTTGCTCGAAAAAATGTGAAATGTATCTAGATACGAGCTGAGTGAAGCAAACCAATTTCAGAGTGACATGAGCTTTGTAAGGTGATGCGCCCATTGTTGAGCCCCAAATGACAGCATGGCTAAACATCATGTATAGATGATGCACAGAGTGCATGGGTTCTTTGCTGGATGCCTCATTAAAGATGAATGATAATGTGGAGCTATGATGCTGCTCTCTTTACAGTCTATGCCAGTCAGATAAAGTGATAATTTAAGTGGTTAGAAGTTGTAAGACTATTAAGTGTCCTAGCTGCCCTCCTGGGAGCCATTTGGAAAATGGAGATTTTAATCTTTATTGATAAATTCCTTCGATATGAACAGAAGGCATTTTAAACATCATGGATTGATGGACTGAACACACATTATAAAATAAAGGTATTTATAGGAACTACAGTAATTGGTCTAGTTTTCAGCCATTGCAATTTATTATGAGTCTATACATTATAAGAGGGATCAGAGAGACTGGATTCATGCATTATGTATCTAAAATAGATCTGTAGTCTGCTGTGAAGATGTTTATGGCTTCAGTGCCAGATGTGACGTCTCTTGCATTCAATTGCAGTGCTAGTTTTCCTTAATTAGAGGTCAACTTACAGAAATGTAGTTCAATGGTAATTTTTGAATTGGAATCAGAGAAAGATTGCAGAATTGTTGACAATTGTTGTCTAGGAATTTGTTACATTGGTTGATATATGTACTCCATGTGTGATAAGAAAACAATTTCCAATGTTACTTTGCAGTCTGCATGCTTCTGGAAAGCGTACGGCCTGTGTTTAAATGTTTGGTTCAATTAGGATGTTGACCAGCAGGACACAGCAGGGATTAGTTCTAATATTCACACAACAAAATGCTGTGTACGTTGCTCATCTGAGATGTGGAATCCTTTGGCCATGGTGCCGCATAGCAGTCGTGCTCCATCTCTATGTTTTGGCAGGATGTATTGAACATGATGGTCATGGGCCTCAGCTAATATGTACAAGATGAGATTTTCAGCACCATGGAGAGCTCAGGGAGGGAAACTGAGGAAGGCTTTGTTTATATAAGGTTATGTTGGTGCTGTGAAGTACTTCAAAAGTAGTTGTTAGATATTTCAAATCCTGCTTAATAAATACAGACAAGGAAAGTAAGTTTGGTTAAAAAATAAAAATGTAATTCTATTCAAAATAATATCACACTAAATGTGTATATATATAGATAGATATTAATCAATATGTATATTAAAAAAGCTTTTTGATTTGAAAAAAGTTTGATGAAAATCTTTCAATTACATGTGGGCTAACAAACATACAATAGTGCTATTCTTAGATGCTTGCCAACGGTGGGGCTAATAATGTAATATTTGTCATAAGAGTGTAGGCTAAAGGAAAGGGTTTATCCCCTTGGGAGCAATTGCTCAGCAAATTTCATGGCAATCTGCTTATTAGATTATGCATATTAGATTACATTATGTGGAAAGTTGACATTTTGGCCTCAGGCATGCCACTGGGTGGAAGCTCATGAGTGTTTAGAATTGACATGGTTCATTCCTTGGGAAACATAAATGCACTTGGTAAATGTCAGTGATTGTGTAACAAAAATGTTTGACGTGTAGAAGTCAAGCAGCTCAAACACAGCATCACGAATTCTTGTTTAATGTTCTGATCCCGAGAAACAACAGTCGGAGAAAATCTTTCCATCATGTGCGAGTTTGTGCTCCAACAACTGATGAAGCCAGGTAGGCCTTTTACTAGCCCCATTAGACAACATACTTACACAAATTTACACAAAGATGAGATTTTATATGGAAAGGGCCTCCAGGAGGTTAAACCATAACTTCCAGTTCATGTTCCACTGAAGGTCTTTTGAGTAACTGTAAAAAACATTGCATTAAAAATATCCATAAGGAGTCATTTGTCATGTTTCCCAAGTGAGGTTTGAGATAGAAACCATTTATGCAGACAGGAGTGGTCAACATCTCGGGGGCTGGCTGCAGGAACAGGCGGTAATGGTCTGAAATCTTCCAGGGAGTGGGTGGGTGTGGGTTTGAAAGAACCATCCACTGCAAACCTTTAATTGAGACTTTAACGGGGCATTAAGACTCGAGTGCAGTCATTTGTTAAATCTTGACAAAAGTGAGAAGAACGTTTTCTGTAAATGTTAATAAATCTTTCTTTAAAATCACTGTCATTTGTGTCATTGTGACTTTCTGCTTCTATTACCAACCCTCTTTTAATATTTAAAACAATGACATGCTTCAAACTTAATACCCAGGTTCTGTAAGCTTATCCCTAGAACCCTTATAAGCATTTGTTGGGAACAAGCTCCCTTGTCCTGTTCGAACTTCACTATGCCTCCTACTGTGGCTGATTTTCTGTATTTTGGGGTATTAATAATCATCAATCAACTTTATTTTTTGAATGATTAATATCCTTATTGTGATAGTATTGGATTTTGTGCTTATGGGTTTTGCTGCTCTGTGCATTGATCTGGGGGTATGGGTGGGGATATGAGACTGCTGAGCTCAGCTGCTGCTCTTTTGCACTTAGTCTCATGTGAAAATGACCCATAGAAGTATGTTGGAAAGTTTCTCTGTTGTTCTTTAATTTATCTGCCTCTCTTAAATTACTGTCTTAATCTTTCTCTCCCCATTTCTGCCTGTCCCAAAGCATCTTCATCTGTCATTGTCCTTCAGGTCTCCATTATGTCTCCCAAGAGGAGTCACAGTCTGTGAATTCGGTAGCTAGGCAAGACTTGTCTCTGCTGGCAAGCCCTCATTGTTCATTTGGCTCTCTGTCCTCAGGGATGTAAACAAAAGGGGACAGATCACAGATGACATGTGGAAACATAGCATTGGTAAAACACTGGAAAAGACTTGCCTTCACCAGTCACTCAGAATTAAAGAGGGTGACAAGAAAGGTTCGTAGGGGAGAAAGATGGACAGCAGCAACAGAGTAAACCTCGGCTGTCTGGCTTTTGACAACTTGTGGGAGCATTAATTGTTCTTCCTCTCTTTATTTCACGGTGATTGGCCCTTTACCTTAAGGGAACTGACCCCTGCTCAGGGGATCAGAAATGGAAAACTACGACTACGGCGTCACTGGAGAAGGAGCTTTTTCATCTGTGTCAATAGGGGTGAGGGTCAAAGTTGACAGGGGTCGCAGGAGAAATTAGCTGTCTATGTCTTCTCCCATGACAGACCAGTACACAGAACACAGACGGGTTGTCTTTTCAGGTGAAGCTACACCATACCGCTGTTTCCTCTTCCTGTGGGACTAGCCCTGGCATGCCAACATGGCTGCTCTGTAATTACCCTGACACGCTGCCTCTGACCATCACTGCCACGCTCCCTGTCGATCAAAGCGACCCAGTCTTGGCGAGGGGTGTATGTGGGTGTTAGAAATACAGGGTTTATGTGAGTTTTAAAAATGCATGCTAGGGCGATAAGAACAAAGACACACAAGTTGAGAAATACATCTCCTCGTTATAAATAGATAAAGAGGATCTTGCTTAGCCTTGTTAAGGATTCCAGAGTCTAGTCATTACGTCTATTTCCACACTCTGCTCCAATAACACAAAGAAAGAGCTTCTTTGTTACAGTGCAGCTACTTTAGGTAAGGACATGTTGCATACAAAAACATTCAATTAACCCTGACATTATGAATTCATCAGTGTTATCCTGTGATGTCTCTAGTTTTCTTTTAGAGTATTGAAATACTGTGTGGAGAGCTGGAACAGCAACGGAAAGCCAGTGGGCAGAAGAACAGTGGCCGTGATATATAGAGATTGCAATGCATAATATGATTTACTGCTATCTCCAGGCCAGTGTTGGCCCTGCTGCTTTTATTCACACATACAGTACAGACGCACACGCACACACACACACACACACACACACACACACACACACACACACACACATTAAACCATCATGTTTTAATTTAAGATTGTTTAGGATGAGCATGGTAAACAGGTGGTGGTTGGCTTTTTATGTGCAGCCTCTGTGTCTCAGCACACATACATGGATGCAAGGCAGGACAGCTGCAGTAAAATGGTGTGCCAGAAAGTAGTCAGGGAAAGGAGAGGTTAACAAAGTGTAACAGAAGGATGTAGAGTGAGAGAAGGTCTGAATTATTACCTTCTCCATGTTGGGTTATGTTAACATAATAGTTCAGAAAACACTAGGAATGAATGGTGAGTAGTGTTGATACTAAGAGACAGGTGAGCAGCTGTGTGTGGGGAATCAGGTGGCAGAGAAGGCACGAAGGACTGAGTTAACTGCAAGCTGTTATGGCAGGATCAGAAATGCCAAGACAGAGGAGATGGCAAAGGCAGACGCGGAATGAATAATTGAATAAATCATAGACGGCAGAACTTCATATCAACACAGCACCTCTGCAAACACTGTATTTAATGGCTCTCATAGAGTCCTGCTATGTGACACATACAGTACAGTATAGCTGAAGTGCTACAGGTGGAATCCCTTATTAATAATGGAGAAGCCAGCGTGTGTTGTTAATGTCTTGTGTGGGCACAGATACTGTAGCTGCATTATTGATGGATCGGAGTCTTAGCTGGGAAGTGGCATTCTTTACCCTGATATTCATAAATCAATAAGAAGAAAGAAATCCCTCAGGCTGTTTTCCACAGTAAACAGCTCTTGATCTTAGAGCCCTAATATTTACCCTGTCAGTCCAGGTCTTGTCATTTAGGTTTTACTACTACAGCAGAAGGAAGACTATGAGAAATAAAAAGTCCAAACTGTAATAATAATAACTAAGATTAATTGTACCTGTTCCATCTTATTGCATCTGTCTTTCTAGTCCTGTGGCTAGAGAGCAGAGGTGCGGGCTTTTGTCCCCGCTAGCCTTGCGCTCTGCAGGGAAGTGAGCTCAAAGACCCCGACGTTCTGGGAACAGCCAAGCGATCAGTAGTGCCTCCTGGAACCACACAGCAAAACTTGGCCCTAATCCCACTTTAATAGTAAACAACAGCTGTAGGGCACCAGTGTGCTTTTATTAAGAAGGAAAACAACTCTGCTGTTTTATTCTCACTGGTGAACACCCAGTCAGACTGGCCTTCAAATTTTTCTTATATTCTATAAGTTAGTGGGGAAAAACACAAATCTTGAAAGGCAACCCCCCAATATTTCAGTCATTGAGATCATTCTGTTGTTGGAGTGATTAAATTACAACATACTAAAGTGTTGTGATTCAGCTGTAGCTTTGCGGTTTTCCATCTTCAGCGGATACCATATGGTAGGTAATAAGCCACACCCACTGTAACTGCTCTATATAAACAAAGAACGGTGTTACATACTCAGCTATATGTAATAGAACAAGCACAAAAGTGTGTCTCAATGGCATGCATCCTGTACACACACGCATACACACTCTCACACATGCTAGACAAAGAGAGACTTGGGGGGGTGTTTGGTTTCTGTCCTTTTGCGTAATGTTAGACATACTCAAGTCTTCTCAGTTTGTCATTGTTGAAAAGGGTTTAAAATAGACGGGGGTATTTGGAGGCAGCTTAGTTGCAACTGCAACACGTGTGATTGAATTAGAGTACTGTCAGTTGGGTCCATTATAGAGGTCCCTTAGATATTTTCCACCAGCAAGTTGGTCAAGAAAGTCTTGTATTACACGATTTTTCTTCTTGGAGTATAAAACTGTGCTATGCTGATAAGTTTTAATCTAGTATTCTATTCGAAATAAGTCACCTGAAATATCTTTAAATGTGGTTTTGATTGAATGGACACCATAAACATTGCACAGTATATACACAGTGCATAGTGCTCATAATACTGTTTGCCTGAGCCCCACAATGGAATTTCCAAGCAGATCCCGCTGTGTGAAAAGCTCAGGACTGAATTTTGACTGACAGCCAGTTTAAGAGCTCAACAACTGAAAGACCCTAAGAATGAATGACACAGCATGAGAAGCATGCAGTGGATCACTATAAGCTCGAGAGGTGTAGCGCACACTGGTCAGCTACTGTGGTATGATCAAGTGAGTTTAACCTGTAGCGTTCTTAAGTTTCTCCAGGACAGCTCCGTCCTTGTCATTGACATTTCCTTGAGACTTGGCTGCTGTTGGTGACATTAGACTAAAGCAGAAGAATATACTATGTCCTACTTAATGCTCAGGCTGTGAGGATTGAGTGTGCACCAAGCTTGCACTTGAGGCTTTTTTTTTTGTGCTCCACCAAGCTAAAAATAACGTGATGGTATTTTGGTATTTTGCCACCTGCATTATTAGAATGTCCTTCCTTTGCCTACTGCTGCACCTTTATTTGTGGAAATAATTATCGTGCTAAAATAATGGTGTGAGTTGCAGTTTGTGGTCCATAAACTGCAGTTTAAACTTTTTAAACGTGGTTCAAGGACACACCGTGTCTTTAAGGCGTGTAATTGTCAACTCATGTTAAAATACTTTAGCGAGTCAGAATGGATCAGGTGTTAGCTATGCATTGGCACACACAGAGGAGTCTTTAAATGTCATACCATTTCACATTGTCAAGTGGCCTTTTACACAGTTAAAGTGCACATTCATTTTCCGTACTGGCTGTTATCTACGATTTCAGGGTCCTGGAGATGGAGATTGGATTACTGGGTGGGAGGTAGAGACAGATTGTGGACAGGTTGACCAACACAATTTGCATTTATATGAAAACTATCATTAGAACTAGGAGATTAAAGCTGTTCACTAACAACTGCGGCTGTAATGTCAAATCTTCAACTCAATAACTTTGAGGTTGAATTAAAGAGCACAGCACGTTACTTAACCATCTTTTGAATTACAGTACTGCTACTCATTTTTATCTTTATCTTTTATTTCATCTAATTCTAACCAGTGCTACTTTTCAAACTTTGCTCGCTACTCCACCCGATCATTTATTGACATCAGCTACATCACCCCCACATGCGTCTTGCATCACGCCTCTTCTGTCTTTCTCTCACTTTACCTGTGTGTCTCTTTTTCTCTCTGTTGCTCTGCTTGTGTCCCTCTCACCAACCCCCTCCTCCAGTCCTTCCCTCCCACACACTCCGTCTCACACACCTACTGTCTGCCCGCCAGGTCCCTGTTGCTAAGCGACAAGCAATGAGCGATGGACTGCTCTTAGGAGAGTGACGTTTGTCCATCATGGTATCGTCCTTGCCTGTACCGTATGCACACTCGCACTGGATTTCTGTTGATAGAGTTGTAGTTGTCGATGCTGTTAGTGCACCGCGTCTTGCACATGAGTGTAGTATTGTTGATGCTTGTAATGACCCCTTTAGTAAAATTAAAAATTTTAGTTGTTGGATATTCAGGGCTAATTCTTGAAATTATTGCAACAGAAATTATAATTCAGCTTTGTTTATAACTCTACAAATTAGATTAGGATATTTTCCCAACCCATGGCACATTCAGTCACAATACAGAATTGTGTTATTGGAAATGAAAAAGTTAATTAAATCATATTGTCTGAAACATTTTACAAGTTACATTTGGAGGGTGTCACTTTGCGCAAAAACTGCTCTGATATTAAAATGTCCACAGCATGCTGTAACCTGACGCTGCCACTCAGCATGTTTGAACCACTAGCGTGCCCCTCCCCATCCCTCCCTGACTCCTTCTCATGTTACCAAGCTGTGAATTTCCTTGTTGCTTCATCCCTTTTGATTAGTCCCTCAGGCTCTTAAGGCTTTTATTTTGACAAATGAGCCCGGTGCTGAGCTGTAAAAAGCACTTAAAACAGTATTGATTAAGAGCGGCTCTTAGCTAGTGAAGAGGAAATGAAGATGTTCTTACTGTAAACCTTCACTGGCCATCTAGAGTCTGTTAAATAAATGCGCAGAGGCTGGGGATAAGCTTTGTGGATTTCCTCACGACTGCATATGAAAAGAAGCTCATGGGCTCGAGGTTACTTCAATGCAACAGGCATAATGCATCTAGATCAGTGGATTACTGAAGGCAGCTCTTTGCTGTACAGTATCTTAAAACCCAGAGGAAGTGGGAACTGTCGTTATCATGATGTAATGCACATTGTGTCATGCACATAAAACCTTAACATTGAGAAAAAAAAAAAAAAAAAATATATATATATATATATATATATATATATATATATATATATATATATAATTTGCTGCCACCGTATGCTTTGTTGGCTTTGTTTAAGGATGTCAAACCTCATGACGGCCCTTTCCTGTCCACACGCATCAGAACCCAACCTGCTAGTACATCATTGTTGTTGTCATTTGCAAGGACAGCAAGTGATCATGTTTAAGTAAAGAGCTTTGAAGAGTTCTAGCTGCTTCATGATGAATCACTCTCTGTCACGCACACACACACATGCTCTCCTCCCTTGTTGCCTGCATTGTTCCTTCAGTATAATTTCATAAAGTACATCCTCCATCACGCAAATGCAGCCATAACACATTCTGTGTGTCACCCCCAGTGACTTGTCCTTGGGTTCGTACAGTGCTGCAATGATCAAGTGCACACTGTGTGGACAGTAGAGGAGAGCTGATTCAGTCTTCACATCATCCCATGTGAAAGCTGTTGCCAACTCTCTCTCTAATGCACCCTGACAACGCTTTTTATTTTTGTGCTGAATTTTTAGTGTTGTTTATTTGATCTCAACAGCGCAGCCTGTATCAAGCCTGCCAGGGTCAAACTGCTGACTTGGGGAAAGTAGATTTCTTCACCGTCCCAACATTGCAGTGCCATCACAGGGGATGCCTCCGTCGACCTCAGGCGAAAGGCAATCCCCCAATACTTTCTGTCAGCTCTTCAAATCCGAAACCTGTTCCAAACACAGCAACATTGCCACTAACACGAATGGGCAGATCAGAGCGGAAGCCCGAACTGAAGCTGAACACAAACAAACACAATTCGACTTGGATACAGAGTGCTTCTCCTGATCTCTGTAGTCCTTGTGTGTGAATATTGTACTCTGCATTAAAAATCATTTGATTTGGTGAAGTTGAGCACGATGCAACTTTAGATAGATAAAGGACGCCGCAGTCTGCCCTTGCAGCCTACTTTACACTTGACATCACATAGAGGCTTAATGCTGTGCAATATGGTCCAGTGTTCCTCTGAAGGCAGTGACCTTTTCTATAAACACACAGATTGGTTTGCTGTGCTGCCATCTTGCATAATTACACTGATTCTCTATAGGCTTAAGAACATGTATACACACTTGCTGCAATGTTTCATCCAGACCTCGGCTCCTCTTAATGGATCTTGTTAGCCGAGGTCAAAGCCTTCTCTGTCTGGGGTCACAGAAAAGAAACGCAACCTTCCCTGTGGAGCACATCTGGGGCTGTGGTGTGCGATGATAGGAGAACATAAACCATAACAATCCTCGGCGTGTCCTCTCCCTGTTTGCTCTCGCTAACTCCCGGGTTAAAACATGTAAATTCTGTATGAAGGAAGCTGATTTATTTTCCCCAGTGGGAGGCGTGAGATCTAAATTTAAAATGATTAAATGAGCCTAGAGTTAGGAAATCATTTGCACTTCCATTTGTTAGCCTCTGAGCTGTTCTCAAATCAAGGGCAAGTCTCTGAGTCATTAGGCTCAGATGACTGCCTTTTTTACTGCCTTTAACAAGAGCATTTCCCAAATAACAATGTTGGCCCCTGTATTGTGTAGTACAATGTGTGGTATCAACGCATCCTCAGAAAATATAAGAATTTAAATCCAGCAATTTGGCTAATGCTCCCCATTAGCCAAATTGGTCTTTTTTTTATTTTTAAACAATTATCAAACAATTAACCAGGAGAACTGCTGATTAAAATTAAAATCCACACTACTTCATTTGCGGATGTTCCACATCAAACATGTGGCTTCGACTTGTCTAAATAAATTCATACAGTTATGTGCACTGGCTGACATCAGTGAGAGTTTCGAGAGTATTCTTGCATCAGGAGAAGATAAAGGTAATGAGACCTGTCTCTCAAGTGGAGAGAGCCTAATCTCCTTGGTCTCTTTAGGCTCCTCGTAAGCCGCTGGAGTGGAGTGGAGTGGAGTGGAAAAGAGAAGGGAGGAAAAAGCAAAATGCAATGGAGAAAAACTGAAGGGAAAGTGAAGCCTGTAGGATAAATGAAGAGAAGTAACACCAGCAGCCAGAATGAGAATGGGAAGATAGAGAGATATGTGGTTTTACCATTTTACCCTAAACTGTACCACAGGGATGGATTCGTGGTCAGCCAACTGTGAATGTTTATAATAGTGGTTGGATTGGATGGTAGCTAGGGAGGAGGCAGGATATCAGAAGAGACCATAAATAGAGGCTAACCAATGTAATGCATAGATGTTCTTTATGTGTAGATACCTAATTGTAGAAAAGCATCACACATGAACATACATATAGCTCCATGCTAAATAGAAGATGTACCTGCTATGCTGTGACCTGCTGACTGGTCAGTGCTGAAGGAAGTAGAAAATAAAATCTTCCTGAGATAATCTGAACTTGTTTTAACATTTGACATTTTATAATTTTGTGAAACAGAACTTTTCAATGCTGTGTCCCGTCATGCAAAATCACCCACTCATATGTTGTTATGTTGTTATCATCCATCTTCTGGAAGTGAATGATTCATTAAATAACAGTAGGATCTACTTTAAAATAATACAAAACAAGATTTCTGTAGAGCCCCCAAAGCAATATTCAACTGCATACAACTTTTATTAAGCAGTGTTCTGGCTAGTGTATGTTCAACAGACTAGGGTAGTATTCCTTTGAAGTAATAAACTTAAAAACGTCCAACCTTTAATATTGTAAGTTTAAAATAATATAATGAATAAGTACATTGAAAATTGAGGCATATCAGAACACATACTGTACAGCAGCTTTGTAAGAAAATGATCCTATGCTCATTTGTTCAATTCCTTGTTAGCATTTAATGCCGCAGTTCATATATGTACTGTTGTGTATATATATATATAATATAATATAAAACATAGTAGTTTAAACACAGCATTTTGAGCTCTAGTACTGTTACTAAAAACTGCATGACAGTTTGCTGCTAAAAAATTAATCTGCCAGTCATGTCTGGGTGTTGCTCTTTATAGAGCAGGGTCATTGATCGGTGCAGGTTAGACTGCAGGGAGCCAATTAGGGCCGTAGCTACCATCTTGGTTGTTTTCAACTCACGAAAAATACCTAAATGGCCTTTTCTTTGGAGGGTAATAACCCACCAATTTTATTTGTCTGTTGTATGCTGAGTTATTTACTGACAGAGAACGTGCCGTCTGCCTGTGAGCTCATTAATATGCTTTTGGGCCCAACAGGGGATCAGAGCTAAGACAGGTGACTGCTGCTGTTGCTGCTGTTCTCAGTGCAGTAACTCTGTACATTCAAAGCTATGGAGAAGAAAGGCTGGGTTTATTAAGAGAGTTCAGAAAGCCTTATTTAAAAGTAAAATTACAAAGAAATGTTGTTATTTGTTATATGTGATATTGTTCTGGCATGATTTAAGGTAATATCAATAATTAAATAAATTGTGTAATGATATCAGGACCCCCACAGAGAACGATTGAATGAATTTACCTCGTAAATTAAATAATAAATCTATCAAATGTCAGCTGATTCAGATGGTTCAATGAATAATATTCCAAATACCATATCTGGTAGATAATAAGATAATTGATAGCATAAATGTGTGTTTTATCATGCTAACGTTCTTTTTTAGTGTGTATTATATATATTTTAATTAATTAATTAAAGTAATCTTAGTTCATGCTACAGTGCTTCTTTTCTAATATGCACTTTTATATTGCAATATCTTACTAAATATCTAATTATAAGCTGCCTACTGTGCTGAAATGTTGCTGAATACATTCTACAGTAAATGACCTTATTTTCAGTGTTGTGTTCAGCTGAGAGTGTCCTGCTGCTGATGGAGCGATGTAGTAAAGATATGAGTTTGGCCACGGACTGCACTGGTTAGCCCAGACAGGCTGTAAGCTTGGAGGCACACTATTACCCCCTGATTCATAGGTGTGGTAAGTGATGCTGACAGAAACCGAACACCAGATGAAATGGAAATCAGTCTTTGCCCTTAACACGCACACACACACACACACACACATACTATATATATATATATATATATATATATATATATATATATATATATATATATATATATATAGACACAAACACACAATTGTCCAGCGCCCTTGAATGAATGAAAGTCCTGTTTGTAAGAGCTATAATAGAAAATAGAGTCCACCTTCAGGCTATAGCCAACAGATAGAGGTTGGTGGTTCTAAGCAGCAGGAATATCACAAGGACAACGATGTAGTTTTCAAGAATGCCACAGAAGCATTTTTTATTCAAAGCGTAGAATAAGACAATGCTTTTTATGTGTGTAACATACATAAATGTGTGTGTGATATCTATATACTTTAGGATCTAGTTAGGCCATTTTAAATAGTGCACATCTTGAGTTCTTTGAATGTATATTCATCCAGTAACAAAATGGTGGAAATTTGCCTCAGGTAATTCTGCCACTAATGGTTATAGTAGTATAGAGGCTGATGTCATTCAAGCATGTTACTTTTCTTCCTTCCACCTACTTTCTGATTGGATAAAAAGGTATGTAACCCCCTCTGGAAAAATGTAGGTTTTAGTCTGGGTCACCACACATCTTGGTCGTTTAACATTTATTTCTGCAGATAATATATGTAAACTGAGTTTTCCATCCATAATGTGATAATCACTGCTTTAAAATTCTTTGCATGTCAGCAGTCACACTGAAGGGCATCTGTGTGGTTTATTGCATTGACAAAATTAGAGTCCGACTTAAGATATAGAGAACAGGAAGGTAAGCCTGTATGTATCATAATAAGTCATCTCCAGAATGGTAAAACAAATAATTTAAATTAAACCCGTCAAGAATTAAATGCACAAGAATTACATGTTCACATTAGTTAGTTGTTACTCCTCCATCTGGATAAAAAAAAATAAAAAATTAAATATGTTGTCTCTTATTTGTCCGTGAGTCTGAGACCGTAAGTGCTTCTTAAGTCTGATTACAGAGAGTCAAACACAGTAGAAGCAAAGATGATGAGGAGAGGAGGTGACAAGCTTTTTGCCAGAGGTGCAGAGCCTGATTAACAGCTGCTTACCTTGTTTACAGTGAATTATTAGGCTTCGCAGACAGGAGCAGACGTGATTGTTGGGGGCAAATTCCACTGATATGGCATCAGTCTTCTCTTAGGGCTCAAGAGCAATAGAGGGTGCAAAGGAAATTATGATATTGATTTTTGAGATCTGAAACTGCTGTGATGCTATTTATTGCTCAGCCACATAGTAAACTGAGTGAAACCAGTGGTTTGTGTTATTGGGTTTGTTCTCCTGGCTGCTAAAGCTGATATAGCGTGTAGCTGGCAAACAACCATACATTAACTCATTTATTCTCTAGTCTCTAGCCAGGTTTTTACTGAGAGCTTTCTTATGGGTCATTTCTTATAGTTTATATTCTTAGCATGTCCTCGTATTTGACAGTGGCCGTCTATTAGCTGATGAAATTAAACCTCAAAGACATTACGGATGACAACTTCTGACCTTTCAATCCCCCACAATTTCCATCTTCTATGCATCATCTATTTTTATCCCAGACCACCGGGGCTTGAAATGTTCTATCAATGGACGGGCTGCAGCACAGGAGTATGAATGAACAGGAGTGTGCATTTAAGATTTACTTTCTTTCCCTTCCCTTCAGTCATAGTAAAGTAACACTAATGCAGAAGTGTCTTTATTCTGTCATCTTTTGTTTGAGCGAAGGGGCATGACAGAACGTACATCTCTGACAGCGTTTGCTGCCAGGCTTACATTATGAACTTGGAGTGCAGCCATTTTGAGGAATGAGTTCCCGTCTTGTTGTCCAGTGGAGATGCAGACGGGTGTAAACTGTATGGCTTGTCTTCCTGTTTGCAGACATTGTGGACGGCATCTATTTAGTCCAGTGTCCACAAATCATCTAATTCTACTCAGGGCTGCACTGCTCAAAATAGGCTGGGCACAGAGAGGCAGCACAGGCCTAATGTGATTCTGGAGACGGAGAACGTTTTCAGTGGCACTGATGGTTTTCGTGATCACACTGTAGTGTTATATTTGTTGGTTTTTAGACCTCCGAGGACATAACTATTATTACCATTAACCATTTTCCCTCCAATCATTGAATTTATTTTTTATGTAGCAAATGAATTTTATATATCTGCTACTACAGACGGTGACACTTACGCAGTGATGTTAAAAATTAATAGAAAAACAGCCATTGGTGCGTTTAGTTTTTTAATAATCGTAATAACCCTCGTTAGTTCTGTATGGTCCCGTAGACACGACATATACACGCATACAGCTATTGTCCACATGTATATGTGTGTATTATTATGTGAAGCTGTGTACTCGTTTTTTCTCTTTCTTTTCTGTTTTGCTGTGACCCAGCGTAGGTCTGTAACCCAGGGACACTGGGTAACTGTACCGGCATTAAAATAGTAAACGGGGGAACAGAGAGCGTTATGAGATTCGCTAGTTTCACGTCTCCATGGGTAAAGCTATAAATAGCTTCTCACACTGGAATAGAGTTTTCCCCAGCGATGAGGACCAAAGCCAGAGGAACAGCTGTGCTAAAGCCAAGTCCCGTTAGATCAGCGGAGTCACATGAGCATGTCTTTGTCTCTCGCTCTTGTCTTCTCTTTCTGTCTCTCTGTCTGTCTCTTGTCCCCCGCTCTCACTCTCACTTCCCATTCCTCTTGTTCCTAATCTGTGCGGCTGTCTGTCTTTCACCCCCTTGTTTATCTCCTCGTCTTGCCGTCTTGTCTTTTTGTTTTTCTGTCACTATCTTCCCTCTCTGTCTCTCTCTCTCTCTCTCTCTGTCTGTCCTGTGTTTGCTCAGTGTCCTGTCTCTCTTGATGTCTTATAATTTGTATCTCGCTGTCATTATCTCTGTCCCCCTTCCATTATTGTTCTGTCATTCTATCATCTTACCTCCCTCTGACTGGTTGTCCTTCTTCATCTCCCACAGCCTCTGTCTCTTTGTCCTTGTCCTGTAAATTTTGTCACTGTCAGTCCCTCTCTTCTTTTCTGTGTCATGTTTCATCCGTCTCTCTCTTGCTCATTATTATCAGCCTCCCATGTGTACTCAGTTAATTGGTACAATCCTGTCTTTTTTTAAAAACTAACTATGAACCTGAACTACATCCGTTTTGAAATCACGGCACCACTTTTAATATTAATATGTGCTGGGGTATTAATCTGGTCAGTCCTGCACAGAATGTCCCAGAACGCAGTGGGTGATATTTCCAGGTGATTAGACACTAAAGACATATTGATGAATATTATATTCAGTTTCTGCTAATAGATCCCTCTAAATCTGACACACTGCATCTTTAACAAGAGTTTCTGCAATGTTCATGTGTAGTATAGAGCACTGTTTGTGGAGCATGACAACACGTTTATGTTAGCAGTGTGTTACTGCAGTGTCAAATGGGTAGCGTTTGTGAAAACGCAGCTCCTTTTTGCACAAAGGTCAGTTTGCAAAAAAATGATGTTCAGTTTGGGTAGCTTTAGTTGCTTGAAACAAACCTTAAAACGTATACTGATATTTTAGTTAAGAGCTGCTCCAGTCCTAATTCTGACTCGCATATGATAATAAGAAGCTGTTATGTACTTGAATCACCTCAGTTCTTTCAGTGGTCATAAGTAGGAAGGATTGTCTAATATATTTAATGGAATAACAACGCCTGCATCCATTTGACCTAACGCAAAATGAAGACTAATCTCAGTTTAAGCGGTTTTATTTAATTTTATTTTTGCAGATGGTGTAGCTTTCTCCTCCTTACCCTTCACTATGCAGTGCGTACTGCATGTTTGTCTTGATTATAATTTGAAGCATTTATGAACTATTTTCTACTGGAATAGAAAAGGTAAAAGTAATTGTAGCCTATAATATTACACTAATGCTAGAGAGGCTAAACCATATTATATGAATGAAAAGTTGTGCCTGCATTGTGTGTGTTTGCTTTTCTTCCTTCATCGTATAATTTTCTCCCCCCTTGAGTTTTATTATAGACACATTTCTCCTGCTGCTTCTTCTCTCCCCTTGTCTGCCTGTCTCCCTCTCAGTTTGACATCACAGGTGTGTATATATAGCTGGCAGATGGATTCTCCCATAGCCGCCTGCTCCAGTGCTCTCTCCCTCTGCTTAGGCCTACCGCAGGCTACTCAAATGAACTAGAAGCAATTCCGTGTTTACATTGTCTCTTCTGATCTGCCCATCCATCAGTTTGTGCCCGCATTCATTATTCATATGTTCCCCTCCGCCACACACATGCTCACAAGCGCACACAGTGAAACAGTAAACTGATACTGCATGTGCTCTTATAGCCTTTCGTGTTCAGGTGTGTACCAGTGAAAATGACTATTACAGAATTACTATAGCTGTGGACATTATCTGAAAAGAAACACTAAATAATAAAATCGAAATCTCTTTGTATCTTGAACTTCCTGTTACAGTTAGAATTAAAATGACTGTACATACAATAATGTGATTAAGCACTAGGAGTTTTCCCAATCAGTTAGCGATATTTGCAGCAAAATTGCTGTGACAGGGCTATTTTCTTCACGCTTGAAAACAAATCAAGTGGAAGCAATTGTAAGAAGAGTGAGAAACGGCTACTGTGGGCTACTGTGGGATGTGACATTCATATAATACAGTAGCTCCACAATGATGTGGTATATTGCTACTCTGGTATATGTGTGTGGAGTGTGAGGTTGGTGGGGCACTCTGGCTAAGAACTAACTGCTGGGCACATACTACGGCACCACAACACGCCTGAAATGCCATCGAGTAGGCACACAGCCAGTCGGAGTGAAACCTCAGACATCCCTTTGCATGGTGACCTGCATGCATGCACACTTTGCTTAGTATTTGCAGCATGTGACAAACGAGACACATGCTGGCTACGTAGTGAGTACTGAAGTATGGCCGAGGAATGGTGGGTGGTTGGGAGTTTAAGAGAAGACACAATCTTAGTCATGCAGCCTGCACATTCAGTTAGCAATGCATATTTAACTGTTTACAGCGTACCAAGTCCTCCAGCTTTCAGCCAGCAGGATCCCATAAAATGTTTGTTTGTGAGCTTGAACTTCAAGATGTAGATGTCTACATAGGGTTGAGTGCAGAATGGATTAGGTATTAACATGTGTCAATCAAGTTCAAATCTGAAATGAAGTTTGACTACAAGGATTACAGAAGACTGCAAGATAAAATTCTCCCTCTCTCACAGATATGTGATATGTAATTTAAAAGTTTGTGAGTCTCCTAACGCTGAGCTATTTAATGTGTATATAAAGCATAAGTAACTAAATTATCCACTGCAGTAACTAGACGCCTAAAGGTAAGAGCAAATAATGATCTTATGACTTAGTCAAGCTTTTTAAGGGCCAGTTTATTGGCATTGTTACAGGGTTGGAATCAAATTAGGAAAATGGCAGCTGTGTCCATGCCACATCATTACGAAATGTAATCCAATTTGGCCGGACAATCCTCTTGAAATGGACAGGGCACTCTCTTGGGCTGATCTGGAATAGAACTGCTCTTTAGCCCCGCAGAAATACTCAAGTTGCAGCCTGGTCACTTCAGCGGTTGCTTGGCCTTTGGTTGTGTTGGATATGAAAATGAAACAAGTGAAACGTAAACACATAGTTTTAATTTATGTCGTGCTATAGGGTAATCTAAACAAACTAGCAATGTGACATGGACGGCGTCGAGTAACAAATTTGACATTGTTGACATAGCACATAATCTGCTTTGATGGCTACTTGTTGGATGTCCCCCGGGTGGAGGGACGTTGTAAAATGTGCTGCTTGTGTAGGCTGTGGTAATATGACCCTGTCTCCTTGGAAAGGAACAATTGTTCGTCATTGAAAGGGTTGAAAGTCATTGCAATTCCTGGGATTGTTCACAGATGCCATTTGTTGCGTCCAACCTGATGGTTTTATGAGGATGAGGTTCACACACACATACCTTTCACTACATTTTTGTGTGTGTGGATGTTTATGCATCTTATTCTAGGATTTTGTTACCAATGTTGTGAAACTACAGGGAAACGCACTCTTTCCCCCCTTTTTTTTTGTGCCAGGTGGGCAGGAAGGCCAAGTGCTTGTGTAAAATCAGGAGTAAGTGAATGGTTGCAGAGGAACAGCTGCATGCAGTGACTGTGCCAAGCAAAGCATGTCAATGAACTACCACGCAACTCTGCTCACTCAGTCGGACACGAGTAGCAATTCTGAAAGGCCTGCATGAAAACGACAATGAGTCTTACACTTTCTACCCCGAGGGGCATTTAAATTAAAGAGCCATATGGGGAGAAATAGCAAGAGGTATTACATTTTGTTGTTATCTAACACTTGTGCACTCAAACTCACTCAGACATGCATATTCATATAGTGGACGGATGGTTGCAGTTGCTGTCCATCTGCCCCTCAGAGGTTTGAACTTGTCATGAACGTAGATGTGCATGAGATCAGGTATATAGAAATCTTAGCTTCCAATCTCCTGAGGGTGCTGTTTTACAGCAGCGTTCCTATGATGAAATTCTCTTGCTGTTAGAGGTCTTGATGCCTGAGTGGTTTCCTGTTAGCGAAATACATTTGCCTCCAGCCAACAATGTCTTTCTATCATCAGTGAAAAATGCCACTTCGAGTTTGTGCCTTTTAATTCGCTGTTAGATTCTCTTTATCTCTATATGCTCCTGTTTTTTTTTTACACGGATTATTCTTTTCTCTTTTAGGAAGCTCAGAAGGTGAATAATCCCGCCAACAATCAGGCAGCAGACAGGGCACCGAAGGCTCCTGGTGAGAAGGAGGAGGCACCCGCCAGTGAGGTGGGATGGATGACGTCAGTCAAAGACTGGGCCGGTGTCATGATCTCTGCTCAGACACTCACCGGCAGAGTTCTGGTAGGTTGTCTTTCATCTAATGCATATAAATATCCCAAACACCAAATACACAATCACCTCTTTTTGCACTGTTTGACACTAATCATTTGCTCAAACCACATTTAGATAAGTGCAGCAGTTTGGTCTTTCCTCACGCAAACAGATTGCACCTAGTTTCCCTTTCAGAGTAATCCACTGCATAATCCACTGCCATGTACACATTCACTAACCTGTTTTATGCAGGTCCCACTGGAGACATATGATTAGTTTGATCTCTGCATAAGTCAGGTGCTCGGATGCTCAGTACTGACTGAACCTCAGTCGGCTATTTGGCATTGTCCAGCATTCACTGTGCTTCAATGGCCTTTTTGTGGCAAGCTGCAACTTACACTGCTGTGCCTCTGCCAGTTGAACCGATAAGTGTGTGCATTTGTGTGTGTGTGTGTGTGTGTGTGTGTGTGTGTGTGTGTGTGTGTGTGTGTGTGTATGTCCAGGTGCATGCTTGTGTGTATGTGAAAGTGAGATTTATTTGTCAAGTACAAGAGGTGGTGTATGTGGTGTTTGTGCAGTAGGTAAGATGCTGTCACTGCGGCTTTTATCTTGGTATGAATTACAGTTCTCCTCCCCTGCTGAGCTCCATCCCTAACCCTACCCCAACTCTTTGCCAAATCCCGATGTATCTGCAGTAGTCTGACTCATATGTACTGTACAATACTGTGTTGCTACACTGTCTCTTCCCATATAGTAAAGTGTGCACTAGTAACACAAACGCTTCAGACCCCTTCACTTTTTTGCAAACTTCACTGTGTTGTACATTTAATTTTAAATTAGAAAAATGCCATTTTACTCATCAGTCTACAAGTTGACATCAAATGCTTCCCATCCAATCTGACAGAGCTTTAGAGGATCAAGAAGGATGGGCTAAACTGCTCAAATCCAGGTGTGCAAAGCTTGTAGAGAATTAATGAAGAAGACTCAAAGCTGTAGTTGCTGACAGTTTGGTCCGTACAAAGTACTGGATTAAAAATCTGAATACTTGTAAATGAGAAATACCTGTATTTAATTTTTTTTTTGTGTGTGTGTGTTGCAAAAGATTCTAAAATCATATTTTTAATTGTTTCATTATTGTTTAGTTGACAGTTTTATCAATTTAAAAGTGTAATCGACAGGATAGGAACAGGAGAAAGGGTCTGAATATCCAGCTCTTATTGATCCCAAAGTACAACGGCTGCTGGGCATGCTTGCTTGAAGTCCTTGAAGATCGTTCACCTCTCATTTGAAATGCTTCATCAATTCTGATTAAAATGGGTGTGAATAGTTTCATCCCAAAAGCACAAACTACACTTAGAGGTTATGCAAAAACTTAGTAAGCATATGATTCAATGCCAAATGTATCTTCTCCACCATGTGGAAAAAAACTGCACCACTCTAGCAAAATACTTAATGTCAAGGTGTCTGCCACTTAGCTCTACTGAGTGACAGACAGTTAGCCATGAGCAACATGCTGTCTGTAACAGGTACAGGAGCTTTGTTTTATGGATTATAAAAAAGACTTTATACTGTCTCATTGGATCTTGGGCCCATTCAAGTTAACTAGTCATTTTTGTAATGAGCAATATACACTAAAGTGAAATGACTCTGGTCAGTTTATTTTTTTTTGTGTTGGTCCTAATTGAGGGTCTTCAAATGAATCTGTTACTGCTGTGTATTTTTGGGTGTGGTCTGTGCAAGAAGACACGTGCGCTGTACGTATGTATGTGTAGATTGAAAAACATTCTTGTATATCTATTCTTAGTTGTGCCTTCTCTAGATTTCCCTGTAAGTTTTAAGTTGCACTGGAGGATAAATGCCAGTTTGTCTCTCTTGCACAGACATCCACTCTGCATCTGCGGTCTGAATGAAGCAGCAGTGGGAGTCAGAAAAGAGATGGATCCAAACTAAAATGCTAACACTTTCATTGTTAATGCTTGCTGGAATGTGACAGTTTCTTCACGCCTGGTGAGAATAGCTGGAAGTTGAGAAGGATTCGGGCCTTTCATGGTGAAGAAGATGAAGAATCCTGAAGGGAGCTGTCAATTTACTAAATGAGCCTCTCTTTCATCATTTCCCCTCTCACACGGCTCTGCTGGCACGGACACAGCTCCCTCTTGCTTTCATCTTCTGCTCTCATTGCACACTCTCAAGCTACCCTGTATGAACGTGTGTGTGTGTGTGTGAGAGAGAGAGACACAGCTACAGAGAGACAGATGGGCAGAGAGTAGAACAGAGAACGGTTGTGAGGGAGGCGATGGCTGCTTTAAGCAGGTTTCTGGTGATAGAGATATCCCAGCCTATCACCTACTGTGATTTGTGCTACTTCTAGTAGGGCTAATAATTCTGCCCAGAAGGCTGCTTACAGACTCTGTGTAGTGACAGTATGTACTCCTTGTAAGTGAATAAGCTTCTCTTGGTGTGGGTAGTGTGTGTGTGTGTGTGATGTGTGTGTGTATATATACTAACAATTCATCATCCTCGTATGTATGTATATACGATACTGTAGTGTGTGTATGTGTGTGTTTGGGGTGATTCTGTGGGACTTTATATCACATTTTCCCATCGCTGCTTCACTGCAGATCAAAATTGAGATGAGAATCCATGTACACAGAACCTGGCTGGTAACCATAGCAACTGCTGTGTAGTGGTGCTCAGTCATCTGACATTAGGGGGTGTCTGCCTGGGCAGTGCAGAGCAGAAATCACACACACACACACACACACAGATACACAGATACACAGGTGGGAGAAGCTTGATGCAGGCTTCAATCCATCCAGGTGGAAGAGCCAAATCCAAAGCAGATTGAGACAGATAGCCTCTAGTAGACAGAAAGGCACAAGCCTCCATCTCCATTCATTTGTTTGCCATGATGAGTTCACTGCTAGTGAAAGATCAAGTATACCCTCGGGCTTATTGAATTACCAGACAAATCTAAATCCACCCCTGGCAGCAGCTTGGCCCAGGAGTCCCCCATATTGTTTCTCCATGTTGGGCTGAATTACCGGTGTGAGAAGAACAACACTTCACTAATGTGACTTCTCCAAACTACTCTGCTCTGATGAGAAAGAAATTAAAAGAACATGTTTTCCCCCCACAGTGTATAATCATTAGGACCAGACATGTGCTGCATTAGAAACAGATCATTCTGATCATTAGAGCCTCGGCTTTGAAAAAGTCCCATAGCAGAAAACCATAATGACTCATGACAGGTGTGTGTGTGTTCATGTGTGTGTTTGTGAGTGAGAGAGAGAGGATTTATGTGTACATCTGTGTACCTTTATATGGTTTCACAAGCCCAAGGTGTTAAAGATATAGTTTAATTCATCATACTGGTTGTATGTCACATTCCTCTGTCTTTGTGTGATCATAGCCCCGGTGGCCTCCAAACATGAACCCCCTCCCAACCACCATTACACCCAGAGGGTCATATATCCAATTTCGATTAAGCTCTGTGTCCCCTCATGTGTCTAATAAAATACCAGGGGAAATGACAGATGCTGATACACTAGCCAGTGTTGCTCATGTGTGTGGGTCCTTGTGTGGGCTTTTTGTATCACCCATCACCTCTACAATATCAGCTCATAAAATATTTATCACCTCATTCACACATGACCTGCCTCCAGTATAGCTTTCAGTTTACGCTAAGGTCGGGGTCAAAGGGAAAATAAACGTAGGGTAATGACCTTAAACATAATCGAACATCATCCGTTGCAGGTATTGTCATCAATATTAAAGTATAAGAAAACACAGGTTTTTTTTTTTAACCAGTTCCAATTATTTGAAAATGGATAGACCAGACTTTTGCAGAGCAGGAAGCATCTAAGAGACCAAGTGCCGGCAGGAGCTTAAGGAGGAAGAGTCTCTGAGCCCTGCAAGACAGCTGTCTACACAAAAGCAACATAGGTGAAAGGCAGAGCACCTCTGGTCTGGCAGTGGATGGCTCATCAGTCTCTTGACAACCGCATCACCCCAGTTGGTTTGTAGCAAGACCTCATTAAGCGCTCAAGGGAACAATGTCCGAGGAAATGACTAGCTGGACAGCTAGAAATATGAGTCGGCTGAATTCTTGCGCTTCATTAGCACCGCATATCATCTCATTTATTGTTGCATTAATGCTGTAGTAACGATGTATATAATCCCATAATGTTCAAGAGAACCAGAAAGGATTATAACTTCTGAATGTAGATATTCGGCCTATCTCTCTGTGCAGTGGATTTGCACGGCATGGTGGGTCCAGAAATAGGTCAGCCCTGCCATCTTTCTTAATGGGATCTTGGGTGGCAACCAGGAACCATCTGTTCTCATGGCCCGCTCCCTAAACCCTATGGTCATCCCTCTGCCTGCCCATCCACCCACACACTGCATGGCCCTCAACATATTGACCCCTATCATCTGCAAATACAACACATCTGTCTCTTTCTGCAGCAGAGTGACAGCCCATGCATTCTAACTGCAACTGTAACAAATCCAGTGAGCTTCATTTGAAAAAAAAAAAAAACTCATTTTGCAGTACAGTTTCTGACAGAATAAACACCATTTTTTATTTTTCCCCCATAGGCTTTGTCCCTCTGTGTTCCTTTGCCAGTAAACACCCCCCATTTTATCTCATTTTCTCCATTCTCTACCCTACAGTACACAATGTTTGATAACAGTTGCTGACTTTTATGTGCATGTATGTGTGTGTGTATTTTGGCAGGAATCAAGGTGAGATTGTGCAAAGTGTGTAATCACACTGTGGGTATCTTTCATTGTGTTATGTGCCATCAAACATCCTGTTGTGGAGAAAATAAGTGTGAAAGTGTTCTCTGGCACTCCCCATGATTTGCGTCTTTCCTACATCGAGAACAACTGTCGTTGACAATGTTCTACTTTTTTTCATTGTTTATGTTAGGGCAGAGATTCTTCACGTCCATGTGTGGAGCAAACTAAAAAAGTCCACACCCTAAAAAGTTTTCTTTTAGGTATGCTAATCCCTGCCTGAATTAGCTTTTTAGAGGTCATTATTCCAAGGGTTCACATACTTTTTCCTGTAGCACTACGAGGGTTTTATGGTTGTTCTAAATAAAGACATAAAAGGTTAGAATTTTTTGTCTACAAAAACATTATATTTGTGAATACTCTTGACTTAGATGAAGATCAGATCATATTTTATGACTAATTAGAGCAGAATACCATGGAATTCACAAGTTCCCATATTTTTTCTTGCCACTGTAAATGTTTGTACAGACGGCCCTTTGGACTTTGGACATAAGCACATTTGTGTTTTTATTTATTTTTTACAGCAGCTGCTGAGTCTGTTTGCACCCCTCCGAGTTTACCCATCAATGTATGTGTGCATATTTGCCAGTGTAGTTACAGTATGTTTCTGCATGCTGCGTGTGTGTGTGTGTGTGTGTGTGTGTGCTTGTGTGTGTGTGTGCGCGCGCGCAGGAGTATGCGTAATTCCATGCCTGTGTTTGTCTGTTTGGGCTGGCTAATTATGCTTTCCTATCGAGTGTGTGGAACTAATTTGTTTCTGTCAGTAAACTCTACAGCATGGATACAACTGTTAGCACAGCACCATCTCCTGCATCACGATCATTCGTGACAAGAGCCGGGCTTTGCATCAAACATATTTATATATCAGTATAAACCATGATATGACAAGTAGGTAAAATTATTAAATACTGTTTGACATATTTAGATAAATAAACTGTATTCCCCCATTAGGCTGCCCGGAGGCAAATCTATTAATATCTTTGTTTGTTTGTTTTATCATTGATTTGGACATTAGAAATGTGCAGAGCAATATGATTTCGCTAAAAGACAATAAACTATCATCAGCTCTACCCTTGACCCATGAAAACAGAAATATTGACATTCATGCACGCCATCTCAGTTCCCATAGTAGTTGTCAAAAGAGTCACGCTGAGAAATACACAACACGGAGACCGTCTCTTTAGGAATCCTCAAACTTGCTTCACTACCTAATTCCGCTGTAAAGCAATAGCAGTGCTTATAGACAAATATATCATCATTTCCTTTTTCTGTGAAGGATTTGGACGACATGGCATTTTTCTCTTGCAGTGTGCTTTTCTATAATGAAATTCAATTTCCGATCTTGCCTGCTCCCTTTCTCTTAACTCAGATTAGGCACACTCTGAAAACCACACGCCCCCCTCCCATTTCTCCCAGTTGTTGAGTTTAGTTAGCTTCACAGCTTATTTGTTTGTCATTTGCCATAACTTATCAGTTCATTCGATGCCAATCCAATTGCCATTGACTTAAATCCTCTGTAGGTTCATTGATGAATGACTGTTTATGCGGGAGGAACCACAGGGGACAAGCACTGCAGCAAAGAGAGTAAGATGGAGGGAGCAGAAAAGAGCGTGATGGGTGTGGTGTCTGTGGTGTGGGTCTTATCTGGAATACAGTAATCGTGCAGGAATACAATTATCCACAACTAGGCATGAATAAAAGCAATGGCAAATATTGAATGTGAAATAGCTTCATTTGGAATAAAGATGACAAAATAGATTTATTACAGTGAGCAAAAATCGGTCTGACCCCTATATTCAGCATGTCTTAGCACCTTGTGATGCAAAAATATTAATTAAACTCATGTTGCTATTTGCTTATAGAGTGAGAGAAGAGGTGATGCAACACAGTGGTAAACATGCTTCAGTCGTGATAATATATAAATATATATATATATATATATTTTTTTTTCGGTTCTGTTTTTGATTTTTAGCTGCGTGTCCCTGGATTTAGTTGAGAATGTGTGGGAATACCATGGCCACAGCTGTGGAAACAGGCTTGAATTTACATGAGTAACAGAAGTTGTGCAGTGGAGGAGTGTGGTTGGAACAAGAGGGGGTGAGAGGGAAAGCACGGTGTCATGGCTGTCATAGGAGGAAAGTAAAGCAACAGGGGGCCTTGCCATAACACAAAGATTCTCACACTGCTTTCTCACTTAGTAAGCAGACACGGCGGCGTACTTTGGAGTACGAATATACAAATATAGGCACAGTACGCTGTTTTAACAACAAAACATTCCATTTCAAATTCTGTCACGTAACAGGATACTGTAAGAGGAGTGCAGAGTGTGTGAAACACCTCGAGCTGCATTCAGAGGTCCTTAACGGCAGGGTGAAGCAGAGAAGGAAGAACCAATATATAACCAATGTATTTGCCATTTTAGATTTTTCTTCCTCTTTTACAGCACATGTAGTTGATCAACACTGATTTGAACACACTAGGGAGAGTTTTATAGTGAAATGTTGAGTCTCAGTTTGTCCTCATGAGTGATTTTCCCTGCAGTCCTCTTTAGTCCCCGTCATAACTCTGAGCTATTTGTACGATGACTCATCATTGCTTCTTCTTTCTCTCCCCCATCTCTTCCCTTTATTCACCCATCCATTTGCCACCTGGGTCTCTATTAGAAAAAGCTAAAGTCCTACACCCATCTTCTCTTGCTGTAGCCCTTCTGTCCCACCCTCCCCCAAATTGTTCCGCAGAGGAAAAGGTCAAGAGAGCAGACACAGGAGTGATGTTTCACTTAGCTGGCTACCAGCCTTCTTCTTATTAGATCAAAGTCACCTGTGACTTCGAAGGCAATGTGTCTGAGACACTGTGGCTACAGTTCGCTTTCATTTGTTGCCTTTAGTCTAGGCTTAAAGAAAAGACTCGGCGCATTTATGCTAAAATTAAAAAGTCATAGTGCTATAACAAAAAATGTATAAAGAAAATAAGAACTGTATTTCATAATTAGTTTCATAGAGCTATTGTTTGCCATGGTGGCACTGCCCTTGGAGTGTGTTATAAGAAAATCCAAAATCACTTAGCTAATTACAACAAACCCACCCTAGCCTTTAAAAAAGTAGTCTATGCTATTAGATAATTAAAATATGTCTCTCCTTCAGTCTCAGCGAGTACAGTAATGATATTCTGTTTACTTTTTACAATGCGATTATTTATACTCTGCTGAAACCTCTGGCTGAAGAGTGACAGGGTACTCAGAAATGAGATTACATTTAGAGTCAAAAGCACATTAGACTGAAGGCTATAGACAAATAGAGGCACACAGTCGCAGAGCCAATGGGCAACAGGCAAATAAGCAAATGGACAGGCAGAAAATTGCATGTAGACAGATAGAGACCTGAGCAGGCAGTCAGAGAAGACGCAGACATTGTCGTGTTTGTCATGCGGAGTCCCCTGTCACCTCCAAGACAACGCTCTCCCTCTCTCATCTCTGTCATGACTGCCTAGCATGGGTGCTGAATGACTCAGTGCCTCCAGGATGACGTACACCTAATTTATCAGAACTTCTAACAGAACTTCTACCATCCAACAGCGCTGTCACTACCCGGCACATTTCTTAAAGCGTTCCAAAAACAGTATTAGGGACAGAGGACATTACCAAGATTAGCACAGAATGAAAATTGATTTGGCTGCAATATTGCTGATTAAGCAAGTGCTTTTCTTTATTTTCCTCCTGATGCAGAAGTGCATTACTATAGATTACTGTTTTATACCTTACTCTGTTAAAAAGTTAACAAAACCAATTTGCATATCTTATATTGTCTTTGCATAGAGACCCATTCTGTTGCATGCTCATCATTATGATTCTGCCACCTTGGCTTACTATATGAGCTACCTCCATGAGCCAACCAGCACCATCACCAAGTACCCGCTAATGTCCATCTGTAGCTCGTAAACTAGCTACCATCGTCAGTCAGCTTTGTACTAGAGCCAAACATGACATGAGTGACGTATCATATTCAGAACAGCCAGCTCTGACACTTAAACAGGAGTCATAGGGCAGTCAGAGAGGATTGAGATAAAGCATATAATATAAGAGCGCCCACACATGGAAAGCTGGCTCTTAATCGCTGCCATCAATATAAAACATTATGTGACACTTGTTGCCTCTTAGGTCAGCATGGGGAGGAGTAGAGCCATATCCTCTAACTTCCACCACCTATGTTGCTGCAATAATAACCTGTCCACCCTATAAAGCAGAGGTAGCAATGCAGTCAGCCCCATCTCCACTGATCCTTTCACTCCCACACTATCGCTGTGTGTGTGTGTGACTCAGACCTGCTGATGTATAGATGGTGAGACAGACAGTGAGGAGGAGGCAGTTCCTGCTTCACCGAGCAACTGACATGCAGCATATAAATCTTGTGCAAAGAAAATGTTGAATGTTAATAGTGTTATACTTCATCAGTCCCCACAGGAAAATTCTCTTAATGCTTTGCCGACTCCAGGGAGCACAAAGTGTGTTAGAGAGCAACACCTATGGTGCGGGGAGGGATTCAGTTTCTTCCTCCAGTAAAACTCCATGTTAATTTGCCGTCATGTTATTGTTTGTATTGGTCATATTTTGGTCTATATTGGAAACATTCCTTTAGCTTTCAAGCCTCTGAGTAAGTGACCAAAAGCAACAATCACATAATATTTAATATTGATGGGAATCACCTCCCTGTTTTGTGCAGTGCCTCACAAACAATAATTTCTGGGTTTCCTCATGTCTGCATTGATGTATTAAACAGTATGCTTCATATTTCAGTGTTTTTTGACCATCGAATGACTCCTGTGACAGTATCAGGCCCGGTCATAGATACAGGCTCAGGTTCATTGTGAATATGCTGTTGTCATTCGTGTCATGTTTACGCTTCTAATTGCTTATCAGAGGACTCGGCACAGTGGGGACCATCTGCTAAAGCCAGGTTTCAGATCCGTTTACCCCCACTGGGATTCTGTTTCCTGGGATGGGATGGCCACGCAGTGTCCCTAAAACACGTCTCCTCCACCGGCCCGCTGCTCACAGTTTCCATGAGATCATTAGGGGACAATCGCAGGTGATGTAAAAGGCGCAGGAAAGATGGGAGGGAGAAAGATTATTGAATGACAGGGCAGGTAAAAATGAGATATGGAGGCAAAGGTAATGAGAGGGAAACAGGAAAATTCTTGTTGGTATTAATATTTCAGCATAGAGGGGCTAAAAGGGATTCTTGCAACTGTTTTTTAATGTCAATATCCCTGATTGTTTTCTTTTCTCACTGCCAAATGTTTTTAGACATTTCTTTTAGGCTCTGCCAGGTAAATATTCTAACAAAGTCTAGGCTTGTGAGTGAATCAGAGACATTTTTTGGCTTTGTTACTGAGGCTCTCTCATATTAGTAGCCACTGCAAGGTGCTAATTAAATTGATTGTAGGCCTGTCTCTGCCTCTGGCCCCAAATTGCATCAGCATTGACTTCAAAGTCTCAATGCATCAAAGAAGGACCAGAAGCTGTGTGACTTTGCTCGCTCCATTCTCCCTCTCCTTTTCTCTGCTCTTCCCTCCTATACCACACCCTCTGTACTTTCTAAGAAAGGCATCTACATTTCCAAATACCAGTTTGTATTCAAAATGACATTATCTATTTATTTCATTTACTTTAGGGCTTTTTGATATAACCCCATTGACATATTGACTCTAAACCAGAGATCGAAGGCGTCTATCATGGGGCTACTTAGAGAAAGTAATGAAAGCATAAAACTCCCTTTGACAGAGGGGCCAAAAGGTCAGGTCATCCCAGCCTCTGAAGACTGAATGATGCCTTGTTTTGTGATTCACTTTTATTACTTTGTTGTAGCTGTCTGTGTCCCTTTTGCACGTTGCATTCACAGTTATTCCCATAGGTGGCATATCACTTGGCAACATCGCGTCTCTTATTCACAGGAATGAGCTTTGTGCCCTCTGTCTGTTTTTGTTTCATTCTTTTTCCACCCTTGTGTGTTTCATATCCACATTTTCCATGAAGGGCCAATTCAGTCAAGTTATAAATGGCATTAGTCTTGATTTGTTTTTCAGTGGAGGCTTATGTCTCACAGACAGATCATTTCAAGTTCCAAGTAAAACCGACCAAAAAATCATCATCAATGAGGGTTTCCTGTCCTTAAAAAGTATAGCAATTCAATATGTAGATTGTCAGGGATAGAATAGGGGTTTAACACAGGCTCAAATAAGGTAACAAAAAAAAAACGGTGAGAGCAAGAAAAAATGACCAGAAAGTCTGGGTTATGGTTCCTGTTTGGTTTGATGGACACAGCTCTACCCTAAACTCTGTTTGCATCTCATGTGTAAAGTGTATACAGCAGCTTTATGTGGCACTTTCAATCATGCTAAAGTCAGAGCTTTGTAAGGGCAGGCAGGAGTCTTGGGACTCCGAATAGAGAGGTGGATTGTTAAAGACCTGTGACTGCTATTAAATCTATAAAATCCTCAATCTCAGGGGAACAAACAGCCTTCCAGGCAGCAGGCAGCCAAACCTTCCACTGACAATTGTGTTGGACATTGAATATTGATATGGGTGTCAGTGCTGCTTAGCAATGAAGCCAGTATAACTCATGGACACATGGAGTTTGTGTCATTGTGATAAGGGTTGGGCTCTGTGAAAAGCCAGTAACAAGTTTTATTGATTTAGGAGTTATAATTAATACAATAAGTGAATGATAATACATTTGCCAGTTTATTTATTTGTTTACTTGTACCTATGGGAAATAGAGGCAGAGCTCTTTAGGAAACACAGTAGATGTTCAATATGTAAAACAGTTTGAAATGGTCTTTCTGTAACTGAGAGTAAAATCCTTTACTGTTGGTTTCTGCTGGGCTTGGATTAGCTGCCGTTTTGCTTTGGAGACTGTTCATTATAAGCTGAAAGAATGTAGTAAAATAGAATTAACGATACATACCCCAAAAGGCAAAGGAAAAGAAAACGTTAGCAAATTACCCTTCTGTTCTTCTCCCCTGTCATGTCTCAAACCTACAAAATGGGCCCAATAAGTAGTGCTAGAATTGAATACAAAATATGTTCGCTTTCTGGTACTTTCTGAGAGACATCAACTCTTCTCAGTCATCTTTGGGCTTTTGCGGTGAAAGCAAGTGTCTAAATGTGTTTACTGTGACACTTTCATCTCTCCTGCTAAAATGTCAAGGTAACAGAGATGTGTAAAGGTCATTCATGGCAGGTTCCAGGCATCCACCCACTTTATTGACTGAGCTGGACAGCTGTGTATAGGGCTTGATCTGATGTGACAGAGTGCAAACTGAGGAGGGATATACTAAGATGCTGCGGTTCTCCATTTTACACATATTACAACCCGCCGACAAACACAGAATACTAATACAGCTTTTTCTTCTCTGTTGTTTGGATCCTAGTCTCATCTTTCACCTTGCTGCAAGCGAGCATTTTTTGCCTTATCGGGACTCACCACATTGTTAGCAAGCAAGTGAAAGTGTGCTTTGACGCGGATGATAAACTTCTCATTAACCTTCAGGAAATTAAATGAAACCTTGATTTAATTAGATAAAGATCATGTCACTGCTGTGTCTCCTCCGAGATGAATCCTATGCGCCTGTAGGGCGGATTTCGTGGTAGTAGAAGAAAGGAAGTAGCAAACAAGATGTGGCACAGCTACAGTACATTACTTTATCATTCACTGTATATTTGATCCATTTGCACTATTTGGGAGGAAACCGTCTTTAATTCCATAATTGGCATGGTCTGGCTGTTGCTATTGCAGCCAAGTGGAGTATGATGTTTTTCTGGAGAAGGATGAAAGGTTATGCTGAATTGTGCAATATGCATCAGACTAAGTAATTGCTCTACATCCTGTAATAGAAATGGCACTGGTGTGGTACAGTTTTGATATTATTAACTATGGCAAGGATGAGTTATGCCATCATTAAAGCTACATAATAGGATTGTGCGGCAGTCACTGGTGCCTGGACAACAGCGTAGTGACCTGAATACATTATGACCTGCGGATTACATAGAGAATAACACACAACATTTTAGTATTCATGCAGTGGACCTTCCTTTCTCCTAATTTTCTTACTGTAGATAGAGTTCTCATTTCTCATTATACTGATGGGAAATTTTGCCAGTTATGTAAATGTCAAGCTGGCTCATGGCTGACACAGGGAACAATTGCGCCTCTAACAATGTTTATTAGATTAAAAATCGTTTGCAAATCAAACAAATCTGCCATTAAACTACATTTATGCATCCACTCTGAGTTTGAATAAAACAGCTGTGAAGGTCTGAATCAACAGTAGGACGGTAGTCACAGCACTCCTCAATTGCTTCCCACCAAACCAAGGAAATGTCCTCTAGATGTATGTTTCATTCATGGGTTAGTTTGTGAACACACGCGAAAAAGGAACAGCCCCACTCAGTGTCATGTTGTCACGCAGAAAGATTTCCTCAATGGGAGAAGTCTTGTGGAAGATGCATTTTCTTTTTATTAAATCTTAATAGGATACAGAGAATAGAATAGAGGATATTTTGACATGATTCAGTCTGAGCCCAGTAGGAGTGCATCATTTACCAGATTCATTGGTGTGTTTATATTCTACTGAAGTGTATTCATCATTTAAATACTTGGCAATTACCTTAAACATTTGACCTTAAACTCTATATTTTACCTTGTTGTTGACATAATTTGTGCTTCAAAACTGATGGTTTAACATCACGATTTAAAGTTTATATTGGTAGGTTCTTTCTCGCGCTTCAAAATATCCTAATTTGACAAGTAGCTTCTTTACTCTTAAAATAAAAAATAAAAAACACTGCTGACAAATTAGAGCAGAAGGAACTGTTGGGTACTTATGTGAAAAGGAAAAACATGTATAATATATATTTGAAACGGTGCACTCAGCTAGAAAATGATTAGGAAATTCTGTTGCGTTATTATTAATCATGACAATTTATGAGCAAGAAAGATGAAGTTGGCTCCTTTTGACAGGCCAGCGATAAGTTCATAAACCTGGTTACCTAACAGCTTCTCACCAGGCTGATGAATGTTCTGGAAAGGTGGATTAGTGGATAGACTCATCTGACTAATGAATTTCTCTGCAGGTTTTTGTTTAAATTACTTGCATAACGCAGCTAAAATACTGTGCAGGAATGAAACTGAGTGAAACTGGGTCAATGTACTCTTAAATAAAACAAATAGAAAATGTGCAGTCACTTACCTGCCTTGATAAACAATGATTGGTTTTGTGTTTTTACGACAGTCAAATTCTAAATTAGAGCTCCCAGTGATTGACTCCAATGTTAAAGGCAGCATTTCTTTTCTTATAGACTCATATCGGCTTTTCTTTCAGCACTAAAATCCAAAATCAGGCTTAGGCATTGGATGCTGCATGCTCCTCGTTCATGCATGAGGCTGTGGCATACATGCTGACACTTTGTGAGTGTAGATGCCCTGAGGCTCTGGGAGAAGTTTGAGGACCTGTGATATCTGGCAGCGAAAAGCCAGCCTATGATGTTACGTCACAGAGAGCCTCCACTGAACTCCCACGTTAAGCCTCTAATACATTGCTAACCACTGAGTTACACATTTCTCTAAAAATAATGTTGCCCTCTGGCTACAGTGCATATGCATAATGGACATTATGATAACTCTGCGCAGTGTCAGCAGCTTTTGATAAAATCCTTTTCCAGTATTCTGCAGATGTACATGTACTGCAATTCTCAAAGGGAACCATTTATAAGCTGATGCTGATGAATGTTCAAATTGAAGATTTCTCTTCCAATGTCAGCAGGTCGGTCTCATGCATGCTCTCATCATGTCTGCAACGGCATGCATTCCTGTAGAGGGGTCCTTCCCTTCTGTCCCTTGAACAAATGTGCACAAACAAAGAACAAACACATGGAGAGGTTTAAGACGTACACACATGATATACGTGCTCAGACGCACACATACACACACACACACACCACACATGCTGTGGCATTTAAACTCTTGCTGTGTCTTTACGGGACATGCTCTGATATTCTCCATCCCTCCACCCCTCTCCTCAGCTGCTCTCTTTTGCTCTCATTCTGTCTCTGCCACAAGCCATTTTCTGCCACCTTTTAAAGCTCCTCATGTCCCACGAGATAGGGGTGGGGAAGGTGGGGGCCCCTTTCTCTAATATTCTCTCATCCCTCCATCTCCTGTCATTGTCACCTCCATCCTTTTATCTCCTCTCTCTTTCTCTCCTTCTCTTGTCTCTATTTGGTATTCTATGCGAACATTCAAGGTCATGGTCACAGTGCTCTCTTGGGGAGACTGCCATTAGACACAGGATGTTGTAGAAGAAGCAAGGGTGACCTGCCGTTCTAATATGTATAGCATACCGAACATTTATCTTGCGTAAGTTCATCCCTCTTAGGATAGTTTAATTCAGCAGGGACACGTCTCACGTAGAGAACAAGTAGCAGGAAGAAAAAAAAATCTTTTCATGAATTAATGATGCCACCGAGAAACTTTTAGAGGAGATTTTTCAGACAGGTTGTCCTGTCCGTCTGTAACAGAACCCCACAGGCCTCCTCTTCATCTCCCGCTGACAGATGCTCATTTCAGGAGCCGTCATCCTGTCAGACCTGAGAAGGCTTCGTTCATACCGGCCCCTTCCCCTTCCTCTGCTCCGTCAATCACCGTTTCTGTTGCCTTGGTGCGACAATATGTTGGCATCTGTCTCATAATGGCTTCTAGGATTAAATGGAGCCAATTCCAAGGGTGCAGAATCAGTGATCACATTTTGATATATGAGACTGTACTTCACTTCAGAGAGAGATGTGGGGGCCTGTCAGTTTGGGGTCATGTCAGATGATATAATGCATTGTATTGTAACTGAAGAGTTGTTTGAGACCACACTTCATCTTTTACTCCTGTTGTTTTTGCTTTGTCACACGTATGTAAGCATAAGTTTCATGATCAATTAATCGGACCCTTATTTTCCAAACAGATCAGTTGGGTCAGCCCATCTGGACATGGCCAATATAAAACTATAGTGGTGACATACTTCAGGCAGTACTTAGCTCCTTCATTTTACTCATGTCACCGTCAGCTCTACTAAAAGCGACTGTGAATCTGCAGTGGATTTGAATAATGAAAACAACTTAGGCACACGCCAGTGCACCGCTTTCTCAGACTTCAGTTTGTTTCCTGCCTGTTTCTGTTCTTTGCTGCTCATAATTAAAAAAGCGTCTATTTGAAGTCTGGGGATAATTGGCCCTGTGCTGTCAACAGTCAGACATGCTATGTTATTGTACTCTGCTTGTCTGTTTAATTTGTGAAAACAGGGAACATTTAAAATCACATTTAAATGGGACTACGTAATTGTAATGAAGGCGGCAATTAGCATGTCATTGGAAAGTCTGTTCAGAGGCTAGCTATCAACACACTGAGCCTCTGGTAGTCTGGACTTTCCAATAATCTGATAGCTTTGATCTGGGTTGTCTTTAGTCAAGGTTGTCTCACAACCCAAGCTCTAAAATGTCTCTAAAACCGTTTGTTTTTTATGTCTTAAAATGTTTTATTTCCCTAAATTTTGATTTAGACATATTATTTAGAAAAATACATGTATTATATATAACATTGTTAGTTGCTAGTTAGTCCTTCTGTCATATACAAAACTATGTGACTTCTTTTATTATTAATGACTCTAAAAACAGCACATCTGGTGATTCTTGTCCGACAAATAGGAATGCTCTGGTATGGTGCATTTGTAGGACATTTGTTCAGCCACGCAGTGGGATTCAACAGACTGAGCTCAGTAATACTGTGTGTGTGTGTGACTGGAGTACCGAGTGTGTTTCTCTGACAGAATGTCAGATCATAAAGACACTTACATAGCTGTCTAGAGCCCCCTGCATTTTGAGGCAGAGAGAAAGGTGAGATCACGATGTGAGCTGATGTACGCCATCAAAGTTTATTGGAGGTTTCATTTGTTGACATTCCCCCGCCGAGCACCCACATGCTCACCTCGTGCAGTGACATGTGAGTGAGTTTTCTTTTGTGTCTAAATCTGGATTGATGCTCGACCCGTGTCTGATCAGGTAGGAGTATTTGTTATGAAAGCAAATGTTTGCTCTGCAATGCAAACAATGTCCCAATTTGATGAGTGAGGGAACATTATGGAGTTGTTTCTGTGTTGTGGTTCACTGACTTGAATTTTTCTGAGACAATCTGTTTTGAATGTGAATTAATATTCACTGACTGCAGATCTTCTCATCTGGCAGCTGTACTCTATAGGTTTAAGGATGAAAGCAGAAACAGTACACTGGTTTGGCTTGAGCTTTCCTTGGCTGGATATTCTGGATTTCCTCTTTGTGGCTAACTCAGGGGGCCAGGCTGGATTAATGAGCAAGCTTTTCCTGATGCCACACAGTCATGATGGACATTCTTGACTTCCAACTGAGGTTTCCCACACATGCAATCTTGGGGAACCCATTTGGATTCTTAGAAAGCATTTATTTAAAGGTTTGACAGAAAGTACATAAGAAATATTGCAGTTTAGATTTTCTCTCATTTCTCACTTAACTACTAGCCACAAGGATATTTGTTTCCCTGCCTTTGATGTCGACCTCTAGAATAGCATGTAAATCAGCTCACAACTGGGCTGCCTTGTTAGCCCCAGGTTTTAGATTTCATTAATATTTTAAACAAGTGATTTGTTTTTAAACTTTCTACTTTAATAGACATGGTTTGAATAAACTGACTGCTGTTGAAATGAAACAGGGAAACAAAAGGCACTTTTCCGTGATAGTAGTTTGTTGACCCATCGGTCGACACCATCCTCTATAATAATGTAATATGCCTCTCACAGTCGCTCCAGGCTGACGAGACTCATAGTCATTGCCGCCTTTATGGGGCTTGAACATATTCATAGTCCTGATTGATTTTCTTCAAGTATTTAATTCACTGGAATTGACTGAAAACAAAAATCATAGCTGTTTATTATACAGAACCAATGGTTTTCCCACTCCTATCCACTATTGAGCTATGTATACACTGAGGTGTGTCTTCAACCATCTCTCAACACATACAAAATAAAACTCCATCTCGATTACTTTGAACTGAAATGCAGATAAAACGGACAGAGGAGTTGAATCACTGCTCAGTTGACCCGGGTAGCTGGCCTTAATGCGAAGCGAATATTCAGTACCGCATGTTGTCAGCCCGCGTCACCTGTCTATGAGACTCTGCTCTCTCCCCGTTACAGGGTGCACTTAAGGGACAGTGGAAGTCATTAGACAGGATCCATGTTGGAGGAGGAAGTCGTGTGTGAAATTTTGGCTCGGTTTTAGGGCGCTTCCACAGGCAAGCCATGATGAGCTCTTGGAATAGTTTAGACTGCCAAATAAACTCACAGGCTCATATTTGCATGTGTATTTTTTGCAGTACATGTACTGTAAGCTACTGTTATTATGCAATTAGCATTCTAATGGTGTCACGTGAGAGCAGGCACCCTCAGCTTGCAACAACCCTGGAACCTGAGACCCACAAACAGTGAAGTAAACACATACTCACACTCACACACACACAATTTGTCCCTGCCCGCTTTTACACTTGCAGTGTTTCAGTATGCCTGCTAAAGTGCACCTCGGAAAACATTTGACAGATTTAGCTTAGCACTTTAAATATAGACACAGATACACGGATGAAAACCTACACGGCTATTAAAGAGTAAACACAGGCATCACATCCGAATGCTGCTCCTCTGACGTGATGGTGGCATATTCCAGGTTGTTGCAAACAAATGTGACTCACTTATGCCATCTCATCACGCGCGAATCATGAAATGTGCATACTGACAGCCTTATAAAGTAATTTAGGATGATTACACGTTGAGCTACAGTATACTTAACGATCTTTCTAGTACTGCTGAGTTTCTTTTTTCAGTTTCTCCCTTTTTTTTTCGTAGGCAGAGGGAATGCCCCTCTGCCGTTACCATTCTTGTAGGTTTCCCCCTGAGTGTTATTACATTGGTCCTGATTTGCAGTGGCGGATTCACAGTTGATTGTCTTTGTTAGATTTTGATTTGAGGTCAACAGCCAAACCTCGTAGACATTGTTTGGCGGGATGGGTGGAGGGGTGGACTGGCTTTTGCAGCTGAATAACTGGGTCAGTTTAAGATGATGATGCCTCTTATTTCCTCAGCTCATCGCTGCGGGTTCACTGTTCACTTCGTAGCATTACAGCAACCAACTATTGCTCAGTCATAGGCCTACTTCTCTCTGCCACTTTCTCTAGTTTTCTCTTTCGCTGCCTATGACACAAACTGTCTCAGAAGAAATGCCAGTGTTTATACCTTTATATCTATTGTATGTAGCCTACCTATGTATAATATGGCGCTTGGAAAGCAAAGGACTCTATATTTATTGAGGAAAAATGTGCCACTGAACAACTTTCATAGGGATGAATGGGCACCATGTTTTGATCCAGTATCCAATTGTTATACTGTAATACATGCACAAGGGTGTAAAGCTAGTAGCAGCTTGGACCTGCTGGACTTAAACAGAGAGGAGGAGTTTGAGATTTAAAAGACTTGTAGTGTTCAAATTAAAATACCTCAAGAGACTTTATACACTGTTTTTTTACAAATGCATTGATACTGTGATGTGTCAGTAAATCAGTAAAGTTAACCTTAATCATTCAAGCAGTCTTGTGTGTTTTCGGTCTTGACTGACTATTGGCCTGCCATCATATGGGGAAAAAACATTTTATTTCCAGTGGAGACAATGGGGCAGTGTGCTAATCAGATAATGCCCTCTATTCAACCACTTCCTTTCCTAATCAGACTGGTGCTGACCATCTGATGTTATCTGCATGTTTCTGCTTGAGCCTCCCCATCTCCTTTGTGGGGAGCGTCATTGATGTCTTTAGGTTGTGAGGTTACTCTAGCCATAGACATCTCTGGATTGACTTTGTCCTCTATTCAAGTGGGAAACCATTAAAAATGCAAGACTATGGAGGTGTTTACTTAATACCTCAGCCACAATGCATCAGACCAAATCCAAAGGACCATCACATGAAAGTAATCAAGCTACAATCATCAATAATGAATGGTACAATCAGCATAGACAGTGGGCTCCTGTTGTGAGGTGGCTGAATGGGAGAAAGGATTGCAGGAGGGGAACTATTGTGCATCGCTGCACTGGTTAGCTGCGGAGATGATGATTATGATGATGGGGATGTAAACTACATTGGCAAAATGTAGCTTGCTGAAGGGGATTATTGTGGCACATGCTGCCGTTTATCCTAGGGTGTGGAACAAGTGAAGGCTGACATTTACGCTCGATTAATATCCAAACAGGTCCCAATTTTTCTGCATCAACAGGACAGGATTTGTAAATGGAAATTTCATTGTTTTCCTGTTAGATAATTTTGCTAAAGGATGTATTTGTACTTTTTGATTTTAATGTGATGCTGCAAGATATTACATTGTACACTCTCTTCTCACCTAATTTGGTACATCTGTACAGTCTAATGCAACCTAAATAAATAAATAGTAATAATAATGAAATGAAGCAATTAATTCTACTTTTACAAGGATATCATTTCTCAGTTTTTGTTAAAATTGGGAAATTATTTCCTGTAATTGTTTAAATTAATTTTGTTTTCTGTTTTGTTTTGCGTTTAAATAACTTGTTTAGATGCTGGACTCAGGTATTCTTGTTCGCACTACAAGTACTTTCTAATCCCAGTCATATACACTGAAACATTATACCAACCACAGTCTAGTCTAATCTTGCACAATGCAAGCACTGATTAAGTGCTGTAGTTGAGAAGTACACGCTAACATTTGATAACTGTGGTCCTCTCTAAGTACTTCTTCCTAACACACCCCACACACATATGTTGCTCTTCTATGAAGAGCTCACAAATTTGTGGACTTTATGTGCTTCCTATGATTGTGCATGCTTGAATGTACACTGCCTGCATTCACATGAGGGTGAACATTCATTATTCAGTATATGCTTTTAGAAAATGTCCACCATTCTACACCTGCAGGAGACAAGTCTGTTTAATTACAGACGCTGTAACTAGTGTTGTCCATTGTGTACACCCTATTTGAATACTACACTTTGTTTACTATAGAGTATGTTAATGAGTAGAGCTAAAAGACATTTGATGCTGTATTCATAAAATTAATTTCTCTCTCATTCTCTCCTCAGGTGGTGCTAGTCTTTGCGCTCAGCATTGGAGCTCTTGGAATATACTTTATAGACTCCTCAGAGTAAGTATACATTTTAACTAAACAAGTATTTTGACTGAGTTAAAACATCACACACGTTCCAGAAATAAACTTTACTGAAAAATGGATCAAATGCATTTTGCTTTTTATTTGTTGTATGCATTTACATCGGCCTACATACTACATCTGAATGATAGCTGCACGTGTCCTTACTCATCTCCACACACTGCCATCTCTGAAATGCAAATGCACATTTTCACACCCCCACAAGCACTCACAAGCAGTGATGCACACAGTATGCACACACACACCCTCACATCTGAGGATTTGTCAATGGGAGGCATGTCAGTTTCCATGGAAACAGAGACAGGCAGGCAGATAACTGTATGTGTTGGGGAGCTTGTTCTATGTGTGAGTAAATGAGTGTGTGTGTGTGTTGTAAGTTTATGCGTATCCTTGTTTGGCAGTCACCCAGAGACAGATTGCAGGCCTGGCATCTCTCCGATAACCACTGCAGATACTTTTACACTGTCCAGATGCAAACGGCTCCTTTGAATGTGATGGTTTAGGATTTATCTGAATTATTTGAAGTTTCTCTCTCACAGAAAAATTGACTCATTAACATTGGCAGTGCGTGTCAGACTACAGTGTCAAGATGCTACATCACCAGGTTTAAAAACAGCTGCTATTAAGAGGGGCATATTCATCTTTATATATTTTTTTAGCAATCCCATTTTGACACGCACCATGGAATGCACAAAAGCCATCATATATTCTTTTCCTACGTCACTGTTGGAAATGTTCAGCACTGATCTGAGAAAATGCTCTAGTCGCTAGATGCTATGGGTTAAAATATTTTTGTTTACTGATCCCACTCACTTTGGCATGTTGATGTATCTGGGCAACACAAATGGCAAAACACAACAGACAGATGTTGTGTGTGTTTGTTGTGTTGTGTTTTTTTTCAAGGCTAATTTAATTTAAGGTGCGACTTGTTTGCTGTTGGCAGTTCTGCACCTTCTGACTTCAGTGAGCAAAAGCTTCTGTAGTGGATGTTATTCTCAGAGTATTGTGTTTGTATTATATGTCCTGATTTAAAATGAAAGTTAAAGCGGCTAGTTTATATTTTCTGAATATGTTGAAGTTTAATTTGTGATTTACAAATTAAACTTAAAGTATTTACTGCAAGGACTGCAGTCGTGGAATATTGATTGCAAAGGAACACTGACCTATTCACTAGATGGTATGTGGTACTTTGTCATAATATGTTTCTCTCTGTAGACTGTTATGCAGCAGTCTTAGCTTTAAGTAATGGCTAGCTTCCTGTAGTTTGTTTACTTTAATACAATATCTGTGAACTGTGAAATTATGCCCTTGAGGAAACAATGTCTAAAACACGGAGAGACATGTTAAATTCTCAAAAGAAGTAAATCTGAAATGCTATTCAACTTCTTAACAGTTCTACCAGCAGACGGAAATTATTCCTGGCATAAATCCACTCAACAATTTGTACCCCTGGATAAAGACCTTTATTTCCTCCTCCACATCTCTGTCTTTCTTTATATATTCCTCTGTTGCTCCCTCTTTGTTTTCCTCTCTGCCTCTGGCAGACCCCAAGAGACAAATTCACTTCTTCTGCGATAGTACTCTCGCTTAACATTCAGATCATAAGTAGTCATCAGTCACTGGCTATGATAATGTTTGTAGCTGATCATAGTTATGAATCACTTAAAGCTTGTAAACATACAGTAGCAACTATAGATAACTGGTAGGGTGGAGGCTACAGGTACCTGTTGTACTAAGGGAAAGACTCACCTGATTGGGAGGCACTGGAACGTTGTGCCACGTACCTACATACTTGTGTTGCACACATATGCACTTGTAATGCATCTATAAGAGATACTTTGACATGGGGCCTACAAGGGCTTTGACCTTAAACCTGAGCTTTCTTCGAGATAAGATAGAAGCAGAGAACCAAGGTTCAAAGCGTGAGGTTGACAGAGATGTACTGTATCACAACAAACCTGCAGTGAACAAAAAGGAGACTAGTTAAAGTTTGGGTTATTTTCTCTACTATTTCCAGATTGCATTCTGTATTTTACAGTGCACTTTGAGATGCATTTCTATGTGAGTCGACTTCCCTGAGGCATTGCCCTGATCTCTCTGTGCTCCCATCGAGCTCAGGCACTTTCAACCCTCATCATCATGATTAGCTAAAGCTTGTCACTTGAGTGTGCACATCCTCTCAGGGGGGCTACCGATCAACTCAGAACAGGTTCAGTTGCCTCTGGGGGTTTAGACTTTCTAAACAGTGCCGGGCTGCATCGTAGTTAAACTTTCACTACAGCACGTACAAGCCTTTCTCGGCATCCATTGTTACATGTCAGCGAGCCATCTTGAAACTAAGAACAGCTTCTGCAAATATCGAGAAAGACCTATTTTGTCTTCTTTTTCTCCTTCTTTTCTTTATGCAGCCACAGATGATTCTGCACAAACACACAGATATTGACAATATACTGTACCCATTGTCTGATGATGAGCTTGTTTAGGGGTTGCACATGCATGCATTCCTAATGTAGGAGTACATACACTATATATATAAATGATCAGGCTCATATCCACATACTGGATGCCAGAATGCTCTCAATATGAGAGAGTTATGTCTCTGTCTGCTTAGTTGTGACTAAATGTTAATCACTGGGGAAAGTGATGAGTCCAGATTTACTTTATAGGCCCCCCCCCGATAATGCTAATAATTGCACTACCAATTGTTGAGGGTCTTATGGTACAGACTCAAGAACTATTCTGGCTCACTGGTTTGCTATCCCCCTTCTCTCCCCCAAACTGCTATTTTGGCCATTGGAGGACGTGACGATCATTCTGAAATTGTCTGTGAAAAAGGCCACAGTAATGGGAAAGATTATGGTGTATAGAGCCCCTGTGGTAACAGCAAAAAGAGACGTGGTAGAATAAGTGCATGTGGGTTGGATTTTAGGATGCTGGAGCTACATGCTGGGCTTTTATGTGGACTTCACTAAAGCAGGCCAGACCCTTGGGGCAAGGACATGCACACATAGAGACACTGAGTAAAATGCTGTACCTTTCTGGTGGCCAGGCACCATTTTCCCACAAACTGTTATGGTTTCTGGATTTCTGTGAGTTGGGTTTTCCAAGCAAGAGCTCCATTGGCCAATATCTTGCGGCATATATCCACAGAAAAAATTGGAAATTGTTAATTGGCTGCCCTCCCAGTTGAGACAGAGATTACTAGTCATTGACTCGGCCCTTAAGTTGTTATTAAGTGCATTATTTATTTATTTATTTTTTGAATTAACTCAAATGAAGTGATTGTCCATCTGTCTGTTTTCACAAAGTGCTTTACCACCATTTCCGTGCACCACATAATAATACGTCTATTCCTCTGCAGCAAACTTCACTTGCCAAACATATTATTTTAAATGACGGCTTTTTTCGGGGATATTTTCAAACGGAGGATACTGCATCCTCTCCCTCCCACATCTGAATTAGCTTTAATACCTTGGCTCAATCCTCATCTTTCATCCCTTCTTTTTCTTCCTCTGTGCTCCCATGAAACAAATAAAGGGAAATGTAGGACAGAGTCTCTGCAGAGTCTCCTTTTTAAAGGGATGTCCTTGTTCCTGCTCCACTTCTGTTCCTATTTCTCCTCTTATTCTCCTCCCTCCCGATCCCTCCATACAGACTGTGTCGCATGGGCACACTTGCATAGTCACGCTCAACTTGCATTTGTGCACGCGTATACACCCAAACACGATTTTTGTCTCTGTCGAAGAGGACTCATAAGCAGAGCTCTGTGCCTGTAACTCTATCATTAGTGTGTGATCAATGTCAGCACTGAAAAAAGAAACAGTGCCTAATGACTAATTAATGTGGTAAGGTGAGAAATATGGCTGAGCTGTGAGACAAGCTTGGCAGACTGTGGCGATGAAGGGTAGCCTATATAAGGATCTCTCCGTCTTGGAACACTGACAGAACCTAGCTGGTAGTCTAGAAGAATAGATCAGAGAAAACAAACAGTTGAAAAACTTAACTTGTGGATGACACCATTCCCAGATGACTTCACATGTAAGTCCACAAACTGTGGCAGCACTCAGTGCCTCATTTCCTAATCAAACCTTCAGCAATTGAAAGCCACTTGAGCCATTTTTATTACCCATCCCCACACGTTTAGGGAGATTTTCTCATTCTAAAAGACAGACTTTATGAGTGGGTTATTATTAGCATAAATTCTAAGAAAAGAGAGAATAAAAAATGTCAGCATAACACTCATGAATAATGAGCTTTTGGGAATATTATGGAACATCACAGCACTGTTTTATGATCATGGTGCCTTTATTATGAGATGACAAATGTTACGACTTTTACGACTCGCTTTTGATATGTGTGTATATAAGTGCGATCTGAGTGGTTCCGACAGCAGGAGTCCTGCTTAGTTCACGTGTGATCAAGCTGTACAACTTGTCAACCATGTCTGGTAAATGCAGATTCATAGCATGATAAAAGAAATTACCGGCCATTTAGCCATTTTGCTCTGCTGGTCCAGCGTCTTTGTTTACCAAAGTCGCCATGGCAATACAAAAGCCATTTGCTGTTGCAGTTGTCCAACATCCCACAATGCCGAGCGGAAGAGCTATTTTTAGACCACAGCACGAGCACAGCATGAGCCACTCTTAAAACATTCAGTTACTTTAATGAACCCTAAATAAAAATTAAATGATCCGAGGGCCTCTGATGCTTTTTTGGAGCCACAGTGTCAGATCATGTTAACTCTTTTAGACTGTGGCCAACTCAGATTGTTCAATATTTTAGCAAAAGTGAGCAAAATCATTTTAAGAAAGCTCCCACTAAGGAATGTGATCCCACTTGTATTATGTTTGAGTCAAAAAATGGACTTGATGATTAAAAACAAACAAACAAAAAAAAAAAAAGATGAGTAAAATAGAGACTGCATTTAAAGATGACATGTTGTTGTAATAGGTTATAGATGACTAGTTACCTATTAAAAATGTGATGCATTCATTTAGACTTTATTGCATGCTGTATAAAGTTGTGCTTAGTGCTCTTTTCACTCACAAACTGCTCTGAAGTGAAGAGCAGAAGCCTGAAATGGGATGCAGGTGATTCAGGTGAAAATAATTCAATCCATTTTTACCATCCGCTGGGATGTTTAATTTATACATTGCCCTTGTATGTGCTAAAGTATCTCTAATTTTAGTAATAGTGCCTTAACCTAAATCAGTTATTTAAGCACTAACCTGGCCTTCTTTCAGCTCGACACGCCCCTCCCTGCACATACATGCTCTCTCCTCAGGAGGAAAAAAAAAAAAAAAAAAGCACCTACAGGGAGCCAGATGTTCAGTTATTGTTCTCAGGTCTAAATGCAATCATGTTTTTCAGTTTAGGTTTTATAATGTATGTTTTGATTTGAATACTAGCAGATGAATCTGGTAACTACACTGAACGATGCTTATGATGTCTCACTAGAGAAGTAAGACATTATAGCGAGTGACCTGAGAATGATCTGGTGTGTTGCGCCGTGGTTGTGGGCATTAGTCAAGCCAGCAGCAGTGTGCTGTTATTGTTTTTCTCTGGGTGCAACCTCGCTGTTGCTCCCACCGCCTGCCAAGGTCATGCGCAGGCTACCAAAGGCAGGGCTTGCGCCGACTGACTGAAGGTGTTCGGGACTATTTTTAGGACATCATCATCATCGACATACTTCTTTGCCCTTGCGAACGAATGGGTTTTACCTTTGTGGAAGCAGAGTTCCTGGTCAGAGGAGCTTAATGTGAGGAAACATTTAATGTCCTGAAATAGATTTACATGCTCTGTGGCTTCCCCTCAGGAAATCACAGCTCTCCTGTGCTTGTCTGCACTGCAAGTGTGCGCACACGTGTACATGTTCGCTTTGCTGATAAGCAGAATGATGTTAGCGTTCGTCAAGTCAAACGTAAGAAGACTCGCGTTTGTCACAGAAGACCAGGAATCTCCAGGCAATTTCAATGTGGCCTAAAACTAGCATTGTGTGCTATAAATAGAGGGAGACAAATTGTCTCCAGTACTTGTGGGAGCTTTGTCCCCTTCCCCTTTTTTCTCTGTCACTTTCACATTTTTCTGTCGTCCTCTCTCTTTTTACAGTCACTACCTCTCTTTTTCCTCGTCTCTTTTATCTCTCTGCATCCTTCTGCTGTTTTTCTTTCTCTTTTCTCTTCTCTTATATCGCTCTTCTTTCCATAAACCAAGCTGGTGTAACCCCAGGCTGTGCCTAAACTTAGGCACTAATGAGAACTGTGGGGCTCCATTTATATTCTGCAGGTCACTCACACAATGTGGCTAGGAATCCTATGGGACTCAGGATTTTGTCTTGCCTTACATGTTTTTTTGTCTAACATTGAGACACAGATGTTGGAACTCGATCCTCTGTACAATGTAGTAAAACCAAATACTGTAGCCCTGCAATAAATGACACATTAAATAAGCTTATAATGCTTGTTTTAGTGCTAACATTAAACCAAATGAGGCCATTGAAGGTAAGGAATTGAACACAAACGATAACATGAACGTGTGCAACAGTCCAGCATGCACACTGGATATATTGCTTCCTATGGAGACTGTGAAGGTTGGGACTAGAATCATTCACTTCTAAATCAGTTCTCTGGGATCTGGATAGATTTCTTTTTCCCTCCGCCATAGTAATTGCTGTGTTGTTTTTTTTTACAGCACATTTACACAGTTTAATATGACAGAAAAACCAGTCACATCACTATTGCTTGTTATTCATTCAGTACAGTAACTAAAGAATTCGTATTTTTCACTTTTAAATCCTTGTTGCCATTTTTATTTCCCATTCAGCAGCTCCACATTCGTAGACTTTGGAAACCTCGTTGATTCTGTGCTGATGAACTCTTAATTTCCTATTGTGCTTTTGATAGAGAAACCATAGGTCTGCCTGATGTGTCTTCCCACTCCTTTAGTTAATAATAAGCTTTACTATCAAACGATGATTATATAAACTGACTAAATTAAAGCTCTCAGAATGTAGCCATTGTGTTTTTGTAATAATGCAAAATCAAGACAAATTCAGCCCCTGCTGTGTGCTTTCATGCTCTTACTCTGATTTTGAGAACGCTTTGGGTCACATGACTGTAGATGAGCGGTTATTCAGAATTAGGCCAGAGCTGGGCCCAAAGGGAAATGTCATAGTGACCACTCCAAATGGTGTCTTGAGTGTGCACCATCTGTGTGTGTGTGTGTGCGCTCATATGTGTTGTAAATGTATTTGTGTGTGTGCATTATCTTGCACAAAGGTCTGTAAGGGTTAGTTAAAGTTGGCGTGGTTTCAAATCCGTTTTAGGAGTGCAGGCACACAAGCTTCCGTTTGCACATGGGTGTGAGGCCTATGTTAACCTGGAGGCTATATACAGAGGCAAAAAGGACATTTAATTACCCAAGGAAAGTTGTGTCTGCATAGGCTTCATGTATGATTCATGACAGTGTTTTTGTAGCACTCTTGTTTAGTTCGATGGCTACAGAATCACATGAAAATACTGGGAGTGAGTTAAGAAGTTAGCATTAAGGCCAGATCAATAAGAACTTCTCTGAAGGACCAGGAGCAAATTAACCTCTGTACAAACTCTGATGGCACATTATGGGAAAATGCCTTTTAGCCAAATAACATCACTTATTTTAAACAAGTGCTGCATATAAAAAAAAATGCATAAATTATACTCACTCTAATCATCTTGTATTTGGGCCAGAATTTTACATCGTCTTAAAGATCACATCAGTCCTTAGGACATGCTCGAGACATGCTCATGAATTAGAAGTTGGATCATCCTCTTGGAGCAATACATCTTCTCTGGCATGTCGGTACTCAGTCATCCATTATAATAAGTCATCATGTGATAAAATATTTGATGTTAACGGGAAGATTTGATTTGGTCTCACTCCTCTCTATGGAGGTTCTCAACGTGCAGTAAAGCTGATTCTGGATCTGACATTGGGCGTCTATCGGCTCCTTGGATGCAAATGTACAGTAATGTTAAATTTGAGTAGGGCTGTGTACTTAAATAATGGTCTAGTGTGCACTCCCTTCCCAGTCTATACATTCCCAAAGGATGCATATAGCCAGTTAAACATTAATGCATGTGCAAATCTTCCCACAGTGGGATTTCCTCATTAGTCTGATGCTAAATTCTATAGGGCTATGACCAAGTAAAGGATGGGGTGGGCACACAGTGCTTTTGTTCAGAGAACACACTTGCTAATGGGTAATGATCACAGGGTAAACATGCAGATGGATTATGTGACAGACCAGACACATCACAGCTCATTTCTCATTTGCTTTTTAAAGCAAAACTCAGCAAGCTATTTCACTTTTAATGGAGAGAGCCCTGCAGTCTCTTTCTCTGTGTGGAGTTTCTGTCATATAAGGGGATATTTGTTTTTGACAGACACTGAATAATTTATGAATGCTGAGTGTACTGACACATCAAAGCAACTGTTCTTAACTACCAGCCTCAGTTTCTTTTTCCAGCTTTTATATTTACTCATTTATTTTTTATTTTTGATTGACGCTGCACTTAGGTCTGTGTCCCCCTAGGGCTCTGAGGAGGAACTGAAGGGTGTCAGTGAAAACTCAATGCCAAATGGAGTTTTTAACTGGTGTTAAATGTGGTTTCAATTCACAGATAGGGGCTTTATCAGTAACAGAAACAATGAACATGAGGACAGGTTTGTAGACATGAGTCATACAGTACAGTAAGTCATTGTGTTGATGTGATCACATCTTTTTGAAAAATACAGGTATACAAACTTGATATCTCAGCAGTAAAAAAACAAAACAAACAAACCAAAAAATGCAAATTAAATTCCTACTAAAGAAGCAATTTTAAGGTTTCCTTCCTAAGATAAACATGTTTTTTTGTAGGATACAGATGAATCCTTCTCTGCTGAGGAATATCTTGAGTGCTTAACCTTATAATAATGTTTTCTCTCTCTTTCTGTCTCTGTCCTCCAGTCCTATAGAATCCTGCCAGAACTTCTACAAAGATTTCACGTTACAAATCGATATGGCCTTCAATGTCTTCTTTCTTCTTTACTTTGGCCTGCGGGTAAGCTGGCACGTGTATAAGCACGCTCACACACGCACACAGTCGTGCACTCGCCCATTTATGAATATACCACAATTACATACATGCAGTTATACGCGCATTTAGAAGGAAACGTGGACATATTATTTTAATATTTAAACCATCAACACCCTACAGCAAGTTTCACTCTCTGTAGGTGTATAGTATTTTACATATTTGCAGGTTTACATGCTTACACACAAGCAGACGCTCCGTTAAGTCATCTACAGATACTAACACTGCATGCATTTAGTTTAAACTGACATTACTGTAATAATGTCGCTAGAATGGCTGTCATGCCAGAGCAGCATTCCAGTGGTGCAAACGCAAGCCCAACATCTTGAATGAATGAATAAATAAACTCATAAGCTGCTTACACCGCCAACCATTCCTGTGACTCAGCAAGTGGGTTGAGGCTTTTGTCATATGCCTATACAGTATGTCAATGACGCCAAACAAAGATGGAGCATGCAGTTTTAAAAAAACAAAAATTCAGGTGTCATTTTAATGCCGTCTCTGTTGTTTTTTTTTTACAGTTTATAGCAGCCAATGATAAACTGTGGTTCTGGCTGGAGGTCAACTCAGTGGTCGACTTCTTCACTGTGCCTCCTGTGTTTGTCTCTGTCTACTTAAACAGAAGCTGGCTCGGTAAGTCTGCATGTCTCTCCATTTCATAAATCCATCCTTTTGTAGCCTAGTCCCTTACCAACATCCACCACTCCTCTTTTCCCGTTTCTTTTTGCCCTCTATATTCACGTCACTCTTCCTATTATCACTCCCTATCACTTCCTCTGCCTCCCAGTCCCCCCTCTGTCTCACCATTACTGGGAGTGTGTCTCCGAGACCTTTTTGCTCGGAGCTGCAGTCAACGTTTCCTCATCATTGAAAGTGACAGGGCTCGGTTCCTCTGATGTTTCAGGGAACACAGACACAGCAGAGTGGATGGGCTAATGGGAGTGAGAGTGACTCAGAATCAGGCTGTGATTCTCTCTGTCTGTGTTTGTGTTTGTGTGTGTGTGCGCGCTTGTGTTTCAGACTCATTGGTAATTGCCGTATTGAGGCATTGCACCTGGAATACCTCACAGCAGTCCATAACTGCCATCTAATGGGCTCATTCACACTTTTACAAAAAAGCACACACAAAGGCATGTGTTATTTCCATACACACACACACACGCACGCACTTTTGCATGAGCAGACTGGAAAACACCCTAACCTGTATTATATAACGACCTACTTTTCTGAGTGTGTTGAGAGCAGTACACTGCAGTAAAAAGACTTTTGTAGCTGAATACAATTTTGGTTGCACTGATTTTCTACTTTTACAGTCTGATACCACACTATATATTGCTAGACATACTTCATTCCAAATATTCCAAAATACATCCAAAATATCTAATATGTCTCCCATAAAAAATCCAGTTTTATTACAATATATTTTGCTTTTGTCTATTAACTCTTACTGGTAATAGGCCTGTTACATGGAAGACATTTTGACATGTCACAGTGGAAAAAGACATGTCAATAATAAAATGAATGATGGCAGAATTTCATTCAGCAGCTTCTATTTCAGGGTCCTGCTATTATACATGCTGGCTTTTCCTTCACACTGTCATGCTTTACTGGGACACTTGAAAAGAACAGAGTCACCTGTAATGTCCTTAATAGCATCTGCACTTTTTGTGCTATGACAAGGCAAAAGGCCTGATGTGAAAAAGACATCTCCCTGCTCTAAAATGAAGAAGGACAAGTCTTGTGATTTTCTGTATTTGCGTTATTTTGAGCATATACAATAAAAATATTAAAACCAACAGTGAAATGTGTCTATTAGGGGTAAGGTAGTAAATGCAGTTATTAGTCTGTGTAACTGATGTGGGACAGAGTTCACTGTAAGGTTTAGTGTGTTTATGTAATTTGCTATTAGTTATTAAAATATAGAAAATGAATGTCTTATTCTTTAACTACTTGAAATAACTGAAATCTGTGAACTGGGCAACACCTAACCCTACTTTGAAATGAACAACTGTCATTTGTAAAAACTAAAACAAAATTAAGCTGTGAAAGTGTGATATCTGAGGTAATGATGGTTTCCTCTGAAGCTGACAGTGGTCCACAAAGTTCACAGAGAACAAGCTAAATTAGATATATCCAAAGCAAGTAATCTGGTTTCTGGTATTCATGATGTAAGGTGTCCTCATCTCATCCTGAGAAAACCAGTGTGCGGGCCTTGATGAGGATGATGAAAGGCTGCGAAATGGTGGTCTGGCTGCTGCCTGACATTCTGCAGTGAATAATTACCTGTGATTATTAAATATCCTGCACCTCGGGTTGATGTAGAAGGCAAAGAGCTATTTCATAGCTAATACAGCCACAGGACGAGATGCTGCGTTGTTGTGTATAAACAGTAGCTGTGAAAGTGAATTTATTGTCTTTGAGTGCCCTAGATTCCTGAGAAATTCATTTGCATTTTTTTATTATTATAGTTATTTTAAAAGGGATGAATCTTGAAAACTGATTTAACACAATCATTAGACTGTGTTTAATTTTGCAGCATTGGATATAAATAACCACGGTGTAGCACAGAACTGAATGCCATAATTAAAGTGTGTGTTTACTAATGGTATGCTTGCCCATGTGTTGAGGGCTACATATAGTGCTGCAAAGCCTCAGTTATAAAATTAACAGTGTGTAGATCTGCAGTAAGATATGGTGTACTCTAACAGGCTGGTGATAACTTCCAGATTGCTAATGGAGCCTTTAAAATTCAGGGACCGAGGAGTTGGGACAGGAAACATGTCTAGCAGCTCATAAAGTGTAATAATATGGAAATTATGGCATACAGTACAATTTCTGACAAGAAAATAACCACAAAGAGCATAAACAGTGTAGGAATAACAGTAAGATGACACAGAATAATCTCATGCTCTTCACAGTTGTTGGTATTTCATTTAGTTATGTGTATATACTGTCCCTTAATAGGCTTTGTTAGAGGAGGCCAGGTTGGTTGTTGAGTGTGTATTGTGCTCTTTGTTTCCATTGGATTAGTTCATCTTTTCTTTCCATTCAGTGTAGGTAATACACACCACAACCAATCTAATTCATCATAATTACAGTGCCTCTCTTTTTACTCCTTCAGCTGTGGTGATGCATGAGAAGACCACTGGCGGTCCAATGGAGGTGTGCTCAGATAATAAAAATATCCCTAATAGGGGTTCTGCCCTGTGTGGTAACGTATTCGCCCACTCTGCACCTGAGCAGTCGGTGCTGTATGCAAGTTATGTTCTCAGCTTCTGCAAATTGGACGTTGATTAAGAGGAGGAGAACGACGTGTGGCTAATAGAGGAGGGCATGCAGAGTTGTTCCATGGAAAAAGGAATTAATCTCCTTTAACTACTTGAGCTAGAATTACTCCCATGAGAGTCATGGCAGCATAGGAACAGCATATGGGTGTTCGAAAAGATCCCAGTACAGCTACAGAGCCCCTGCTAGATAGCATCACACTTGAGTCTGTAATTATTAAAAAGCATTTCAATGTATATTAAGACACACAATAAGATGATTTTTCCATCTAGAGTGCTGCATTCGAGTGATGTGACTTGTCCTGTACAGTACCTTGTACTGTAGCACTGCCTTTGAGGATGTACAGTACAGTTGAAGCCTACAGGCATGACTCTGAATCTAACCTGCTACTGCCTCCTAATGGCGCTTTAAGATATTGTTTGTGGATCCCACAGACTGTGGTTGATCCCTCATGTTTTCTGAAAGAGGCTTACACTACCTGACACTGGCATGAGTGCATCTGCCTCATACGGTTCTTCGGTCGCTTGCACAAAGTCTGCATGTACATTCAGGGGAGGGAAACTAATTTGTGGGAATTTTAAGCCTCTTTGCTGTCACCTGGCTTCCCATGTCTAGCGTTGCATTTCATGTTTGCATAATTAAACAGGCAGCGAATAGAATTATAGTTTCCAAAAATATTTTGTTGTTGTTAAATATAGACGGAAATCTGTGTGTGTCATCTATCAGGCTGAATGTCCAGTAAGAATCAGCGCTCTGGACACTAGCTCTGTGTGTGTGTGTAGCACTGTATAATCTAATCCTGGCTGGGTTGACTGTCAGTATTATCCCAGATGAACCATCCCAGACTGCTGATTGATAAAAGGTCCCACAAGGCTTCTCTGCCAGAACACGTGACACAGAGGCCGTGCTCTGGCTCGCAAAGCCTCAATGAAGTAGAAGTGGGCACAGAGCAGAAAACCCTTTTTGAATGAGCATCTGACCAGCTGACACGTGTGTGTGTTTGTGTGTTTGTGATGATGATTAGTGTGTGCAAGAGGATTTTGCATGTGTGGGAAAGAGATTTTCTCATACAAGAACATGTGTTCAAAACAGCCGAATTTCATTGAGAGTTTTGCAACGTTCATGCACAATCACACGAGCCTGTTATGTTGTAGAATTACGACACTAAAGCGAAGTGAGATGAAAAGAAGAAAAGTCAAAATTACATAGAAAATTAATTAACTATACAATTTATTAGACTTACACACTACACTAGTGTGTAGTTTCTACACTAAAATTTGAAAATTAACATGGGGAGGCCTAATTCCCAACTATTTACATCTGTCTAGTGTATATGTGAAATGCTTTTTATTATTGAATTGTCTTTTTTTGGATTTGTCAGGTGTCTTTTCTGGAGCCAGAAAGGTGTGACTAGAAGCATTTAGGTAGTTGTTTGATGATCCGAGACACCTGAGGCATACTGACGTCTGTTTCTTTTAGTATTCTTAGTTGCTGCTCAATAGTTTTGTGATATTCATTTTAAATCAATGTATAGAAAAACATATATATTTATATATAAGACAGTGACATATAATTTAGATGTTTACATTGAGGGATGGATCCATAATCTCACACAGTTGGAGTTGTTTGAAATTTCCCTGTGGAATCAGGACATTTTAAAGTCAGGATTACTGTTTTTGTTTTGCATTATTTCCATCTCTGCTAATCCTTATCGAGGTTTATACTTTATTTTTTTAGACAATAGATTAAACACAGCTGTGTGTTGATGGGGGCAAAGCTTCACAACGGTTAATAGTAAAGCACTAAAGGGCCATGAGTAAGGTAAATCTGTTTGGGTTGTGGGGATTAAAGGCACTGTAACAGAAATGGGGGGAAAAAAAAAAACATGTATATTAGAGCTGACACTTTGCTCACAGAGACACAATCCCTTGGCAAGACTGACATGATTAGACAATGCAGTTCTGTCTGTTTTCCCTTGTCTGTCTGCAGCAGTGATGATTTAACAGTTTTTGGAGGTGTTTAACAAAGAACTTGTAATTTTGGTGGTGCAGTGCGATAGGAGATGAACTTTTTACAGAAGAGGGCAGTTTTGGTTCTATTTACAAGGAAATATTTCTTCTCTTTTTCTAGAAGTGCTTTTGGAGTACTAGACCTTATATTTTTCGGATACACGGATTTTTAATACCCATCTGGCCTCAAGAGAAAGGAAATCTCTTTTTTTTTTTAACTTTATTTTTCATTTATTTTGTCTAAAACAATGATCCCTACTAAGCTTCTCGTGTACCGACGTACACCTAGTGATATTATTCTGGAGCCCTCCCAAGAGACGCGGAGGCGAAAGAAGTCCTGTGGCGAGCTTTTTCAGAATGGGTACAGGGTGAGGCAGATCCATCGTGGACCGCGGGAACCGGAAAGCCAAACAGGACTTTTCCATTCAGTCCGGTCCTGTTTAAACACCCTCTCCAACTGGAGTAAGGACATTTGTATTAGCATAAAGTTAAATTTGTTTATTAGGAGGGATGACCTGATTAGCTGTTTCAACGTTACAGTTTGCTGGGATTTGGCTGGTGTTTGTAATGTAGTAGGGATATACAGTAGACACTGCAAGCAGTAAACTGATTGTTGAGATTGTCTCAATAGAAAAGAATCACTTTTTAATCACAAAAACTCACATACATACATACATACATAGGCAGAGACACGAGCAAACACACGTTCCATGGGATCAGCCGTGTTATGTAAAAAGACAATGAGGCAGGTGTTGCATTGTTCTGTAATCCCTGAGCGAGCTGCTCTTTGATTCAGACTGGGGCTCACGTAAAGTAGGCCACATCATTTTCCTACTGACATGTTTGACTGCATAAATAATTCCAACACATCCCCTAGAACGGCGCGTCTAATTTTTCTATCATCTTCTGTTGTCTCACAAACTACGTTTTTGCATTTTGAAGGTGCTCAGCCATATTCTCTGACTGGATTGCTTCTACTGAGCTGCCACTAATATTTCTAGGCTGCCAGATATTTTAGAAAACACTTAACGGATAAATGCATGAATATGTAATGAGAGATTACCGTCCGTTGTTTGGTTTTTACTTAAATACTAATCCCTCTCACTGTATCTCTCTCTTTTTTTTTGTCATTTCTTGCAGGTTTAAGATTCTTGAGAGCACTGAGGTTGATACAGTTCTCAGAAATCTTACAGTTTTTGAACATCTTGAAAACAAGGTTGGTATAAACCTTTGTGTTCATTGAAAACACATTGACCTTCAATAGCACTGACTATTCTCTACCATCCCCATAGCTACAGCATGTCCAACAATGAGGCTGGACTGTCACATTGTATGCACACATAAATCATATATTTGCACAGGGGCATATACAGTATAGTCTTTCCCCCTAAGAACGTGCTAGCAAAGGTTTCGAGAGCACCCCTTGTTCTTAGAAGTCGAGTTTATCCTATGTAATCTATGTATCATCCGGTAAAGGTAATTGTGAGTCATTGTGAGGTCTCTGTTACTTTTATGCACTAACAAACCTTAGTTGTTCTGTCATTGTGATGTTAAATGTGTAAGTGTTTTATGCTTATTCTTTTTCTACACAGCAATTCCATTAAGCTGGTGAACCTGTGCTCCATCTTCATAAGCACATGGCTCACAGCTGCTGGATTCATACATTTGGTGAGTGGACAGATGTGAAAGCCAGTGGGGTCTTGCGATTAATGAGCCAGCAAAGCTGACTGGTACAAAACAACTGTGACACCCAGTGCTTTTAATTCACAATAATTCATTTCAAGAAGGCATATTGTAATTGCAGTCACAGTACTACTCTCCTAAATAATGGTGGGCCAACCCTGATCTCACACCTGTACTTTTTCCTAAATTTAAAGTCAGTACATCATCTTTGGAATGATTTTTCTATTTAGCAAAATGAAACATGACAACTATTATATATATGTTGCAGTATACATTTGCATCAGCAGCTCTACTGAACTATTCATTAAGCATTAAAGAGTTTGACCACTAGATGGTAGCCTAACCTCAAAAAAGAAAGTTCCTTAAACAAAGATGAAGGCGTGAGGATGCATTCATCTTAGGTTGCATGTACAAAAATGAATGTCGTGTTTTCTAATCGGTTGTCACAGTCTTTGCTCCATCTGCCTTTTAGGTGGAAAACTCAGGGGACCCTTGGGAAAACTTTGAAAACTCCCAGTCACTTTCCTATTGGGAATGTGTCTACTTGTTGATGGTGACTATGTCCACGGTGGGCTACGGGGATGTCTATGCAAAAACCACCTTGGGGCGCCTGTTTATGGTCTTCTTCATCCTTGGTGGTTTGGTAAAATCAGACTTTTCTTTCTCCCTTACTTCCCTTTTCCTCATCCAAATCCTGCCTGTCCCCCTCAGTAGACTGTATGAAACTGTTGAAAACGATAATTAATGAACAAAGTAATTATTTTTATTATGTATATTGTATGATATTTCATCAAATGCTAATATATTAGCTCTATCTTGCCTGATAAATGTTATTTCTTTGTTAAAGTGTAGTAGCCTACTGTATCTTGTCTGCTGTAGTTACAGTACTATGTGCTCCTCTGTTCCCTTCCCTTATGTTTTATTCCTGTTTTTGTTTGATAGATAGATTCTAAGCTTATGCGTGATAATATTGTTAATGTTCTCTTAAAAGCAGTTGCGGTTTCAGGACACCCTTCCTCCCGTGTCTCTTCCCACTATTCCAACAAACACAGGGGCAGGGAGATGAGGCTTAGGCCAGCCTGACTGTTACCATAGCAACAGCAGCCTCGCTCGCTCTCTCTCTCTCTCTCTCTCTCTCCGTCTCCTTCCTCTGATCTAGTGTCCTGTTGGGCTGCCACTAGCGCACAGAAGCCTGCAAACAAAGCATGCATAGGTGCACAAACGTGAGCCCTCATACACACATACTGACGATGTAGCCGGATCACAGTGTTCTGTATTTGCACAGCCACCGCTATTCACTGATGACCTACAGCTGTGTGGATGTGTACCGAACTGTGGTCATGGTGATAGGTTGTGTTTTTTTTTTTTTTTCTTTCTCAGTGTTGAGAGCTGTGGAAGACTTGAGGCCAGTGCCTCAAGCTGTTTCCTATCAGCAGCAGTGGCTAAATAATGACTCCAGGCTGAAAGTATTTTAAAGCAATGAATCACATCAAACTCACGCCACTTCACATTATTTCATGTAATGTGTAGTTTAACTTTTTAAACATGGTGTGCGTAGGTATGGTAACAGCTAGGGCACCTGTTTGTTTCTTATTGTAGGAGTAAACTTAGATGAGTTTTATCAGTGAGTTAGTTGGCAAACTTTATTATAACAGGCTGTGAAACTTTGCAAAATGCATCCAGCTCATTTTCAAGCCCAACAAATGAGTCTTAATGTGTTTTGCAGCTGTGGACTGTTGGGTAGGCCTATTCAAATCAACCTGCCAGGTGATCTGTGTTTGTTGGACAAAACATGGCACATAGGTTTTTACTCCCCCTCAGCTTTTAAAAATTATGCTATCCACAAAGGTTTTGGGTGCTACCATCGGCTGTGACAAAATTCTTACCCACTCACCTAAACCTTTACCTTTTAAAAACTGGGGCTATTTTTTTGTCAACAGCAAAACGATTTTTTTCGTCCTTAAATATCTCTCTCATTTTTATGAAGTTTAGCAAGTTTCTCCACACAATGAGAGAGTTTATACATGATTTCCATAGCAAAGTCAGAAATCTGGATTGATGCACAAGTTTCCCCACCACCCACTCTGCGGCGTATTAGTCTCTTTTTTAGTCTCTTCTTCTGTCTCCTATCTTCTCCTTAGGCCATGTTTGCCAGCTACGTCCCTGAAATCATAGAGTTAATAGGAAACCGCAAGAAATATGGTGGTTCCTATAGTGCGGTTAATGGGAGAAAGTAAGTATTCCAGATGGTTCTGCTGTTTTTCTGTGTGCGGTAGAACCCTCTCTGCATGCTTTTTTCTTTTTTCTGTTCCATGCATGTAGGCCATGTTTGCTCGCTACGTGCCAGAAATTGCTGCTCTCATCCTTAATCGGAAGAAATACGGAGGGAGTTATAACTCGACACGAGGCAGAAAGTAAGTTGGAATCCAGACAAGGTGTGGTTGTGTGACTCAAGTGCGCCCCCCAGAGGTTTTATAGTAACTGGGGGTTAGTTGACTTGACTTTGTACAACAGTAAAGTTATATTATAACACCAAGTCACACTGCGTGACTGGAGACCTTGGCCATTAGGACACACATGTCCATGCCCCTCTTTTTCTCTGTGTCTCTCTGTCTGTCCTCTGTCTGCCTTTTTATTTGCCTCTAGCTGTCTTTCACTCAGAGCTCTCCTGAAGTCATTTGTGTGCCATTCATTTTCTTTCTTTGTGAAACATCCTGTGTTGCGCTTGAATTTGATTTGGAAAATAGAGCTTTCATGACTACTACGCTTTAGAATTGCAGTACACTAACCTGTGGTGCTTCTGTGCAGTCAGTCTCTGCTCCAATGCGCTGTCTCATGCCTTTATTCAGATCCAGGCTCATTAATACAGTCCTGCCTAAAGGGATAAATTAAGATAAAACCAAAATGGAAAAAAAAAATAGTCATGAAACCCCTACCATCCGCTTATAGGATTTTTTCCACAAGAAAATAGAAAGGTTTAAACATCTGCAAGTGAATTATTATTAGTGGTCTTTTGAAGCATCATCAATCTCAATGACCATTGCAAGATTCAGTTTCTCTTCTTGTTCCATTTCGCTTGAGTTTGTTTTGCACGTTTGTGGATTATTATTATTTTTTTTTTTTTTACTGCATTATTTCTGGCATGTTCTCTATAAGCGGCAGCTTTGTGACTTTTTCATTGTCTACAGAATCTATGAAAAAGCCTTCCTCTCGTCTGTCACCGCTAGCCCATTGCATCATTAATGCTTGACATGACTCTGGCCCTGATCTTCAGTCAGCTCCCACAACCTGAATGCTGGATGCCTCGCTCCCATTAGAGGCTCACAATTGCTTTTTGCTTGCTTGTCCTGCTTGGGTCTTGGTGCTCGCCTGGTTCTCGTGTTTGTGTGGTGGTGGAGTCTGTGTCCAGGGGGTCTTGTTATTTGTATGTATATGTGTATATATATATATATAAATATATGTGTAATTGGCCCCTCACAACAGAGTTTTTACTGCACTGTTGTGTATGTCTGCCACTGTGGTCATTTTAATATTTGAACAAAATTACCACAGTGCTTATTGTGCAGTTCTCCTCCCCTCATGGCTCAAACCTTACTGATATTCAGCAGACAGATTTATTCTATTCCAGATATTGTGTCCAGGGCAGGGAGAGAAGACTTTTCCTTTTTCTCTTCTCTTCGATGGCCCTTAGCGTCTACTACTATGCTGTGTTCTCTTTCTCACCCTGTTTCTCTTTTTTTGGTTCGGTTTAAGTCACAGCCATGGCTTTCCATCACTATGTTCAGGTTCTAAGAGGTCAGCAATAGAAAGAGGCACTTTAAACAAGCTTTTTGTTCGATAATGTTTGCCTGTCGTTGAGATAAGATTGATGAAATGCTATGTTTGGCCAGCGACCTCAGCCCAGACTCACAGATGGGTGTTGAGAGATGCCCTTGTCAAAAGTGAGGATAGTTTCTCAGACACAGTTTATTTTCTCCGTCCATACTGCTTTCTGTGTCTCCTCCTGGTCAGACATACAGTGCAAACATATGGTAATGATCACAAGATACCCACCAAATACACAGCCTTAGAGTGGCACCAGGCTCTTTCTATAATCATTTAGAGATGTATGTGTTTGGTGTTTACATGTATGGGATCTGACACTTAGACAAAACTGGCTTGTCATGTGGGTTCAAGTTTGCCATGGGGGGTTCAGTGCATTATCATTAGGCAGCTGTCAGCACAAAAAAATCTGTCATGGAAATAAGATTAGAAGATTACAAGTATTGGACTGATTAGAAGCTCACAAACAATGAGGTCATGATACATTGTGAACTATTTTAAATGCCACCCTCATTTCATCTTGCTGCCTGGCTGGTGTCATTTGAAACAGGCTTTGAAGGTTATTTGGAAGTGAGAGAGACTCACATTGGATCCATTCTGCGTTTCTGTTTCATACTAGTGTTGCTTGTAGTACTCTGCGCAGTGTAGCATACACCCCTGAACACAGTGACAGCTTTCAGCCTGTGCATGCTGATATAATAATGACAAGTGTTGCGTTCAGTTGGCGCCCGTACAGCACTTGGCGCTCTGTGGTTTCCATTATGGCTCTATGGTTTCCATTATCCCGAACTTCAACAGAAGGGTTGACACAGAAACGGGCTTCAACCCTGGCTGAACTCTGACAAACACCTTTGAAAGTCCTCTGTAAAGCCTAGCAACTTGAGGTGTGCAGACCGAGAGGCACCCACAGTATCATTCATGAACACGCTCCCTCGCATAATGGTAAAACATAAAATAAGCAAAGTTTTTAAGTAGCCCATAGACTGGTGTGCACTGTAAAGTGTGCTAGACTGTGTAAATTATATAACAAACACAGTTTACGTTTGTGTTGTTTGCCAAATATTCCACAAAAGGGACAAGAAAAACAAGCAACTACATATAAATTTCAATGTTTTGATGATGATATGAAAAGGATTAGAGCAGTAGTACCAAGGAAATGACCTCTGTTGCTGATGATGTTTGAGCTCTCTGTTTTGTATTCAGTGCATCCCCAGTGACATCCTGGGATGTTCCCTGCATGTTTTGTGTGCACATTATGTTATTTCCCCATTTGCATTCAATGTCATTGTATGCAACACTTTTCAGTTTATGGTTAGTTGTGTATGATGTGCTTTTTTTTTTTTTTATACTTTTAGTTATGTGTGTGTGGTGTAATAATCAAGATTCAGAACTTTATTAATCCCACGAAGAAATTACTTGAAATGATGTACGGTGCGATCAGGTTGACCACAGGGGTAGTATTTTGTTTATGAGGCAATTCTAAATGGTTGAATTATCCATGATCCTTTTCCTGTATCCTATTTAACCAGGCAATGATCTCAGTATTTAAACTGATGCCACTACTGACTTACAAAAGGGGATAAAGTCAGATGAGGCAGGCCAACTTTAATGACGTCTGTCAAGTGGAGCATAATATCATAACATTATTTCCATCTTAAATACAAAGACTCAGTTTAGTAGCTTAATCAGAAGCAAAAACCCTTTTTTACATGTCTTTTGAGTGTGTGTGTGTGTGTGTGTGTGTGTGTGTGTGTGTGCACATATTCATCTGTGTACATGAATTTACACCTTTGTGTTGAACCCCACACACACACACACACACACACATATAGATGTATATAGATCTATATGTGTGTCCTACCCTTGCAGAAGGGCATCTGTATACTGAGAATAGGAAAAACTGTTTAAATAAGAAACATCTTTTGCCAAAACGCTGCTCACTGCCCACAGACATCTCAGCTCATCAGCTTGTAAGACCACACAGCCCTTTGCTCGACGCTGGCCAACCATGCAATCACGGCTGCTCGTTAGATTCCGTTCCTTTCCAGATGCCATTTTCTCAATATGTCTGTCGCATTACTTTGCCAAATCCACTTTAGTTCAGCTCTACCCGCTCCATCTGGTACAGGAGAGGAGAGCACTCTGTGATCAGGGCTCTGGTTCTTAACTAACATGTATAAATATCTGTTACCTTTAAATCTGCCAAACTGAGTCAGATTTCAGTAATGTTCTGTACAGTTTTAGACATTAACTGTTAAAGGTTAATGTGTAAGCCAGATTTTCCTTCATGTATATAACAGCACGACAGTGGATTGAAGATAAACTATCCTAACAAATCTAGTTTGACCGTAAGGATGTGAACAGTCAACAGATATGACCACAGTTTTTCTTTAAATTATTGGAAAGAGTAACCTTATACCCATATTGTTAAATGCAATGTTCTTCAGTGCCCAGGCACTCAAAACTGAAGTGGTTCAATTGTCTCCTGGCACATCTTGCTAAGCAGTGGATAAGGCTATTGTCATTACACAGATTGCTTTACAGGTCTCCGTAGGGTAATTAGGGTGTCTGCAGAGTGTCCACACTAATCCATGTCAATATAAAGGGTGGAGTCCACTGTGCATGTTTGGATTTCTCATTTAGGGGTTTGGCAATAAAACTTAGTGACATTTAAGTTTAACTCCGGAAGGGTAGCTCAGCTTACCGCAGTGCAAATGAAGCATGTAGTCTTAAAACCTAGATTAGTGTGATTAAATTGCCTATCATAACCATAACCATGGTTGAATACTGATACTTACAACTGCTATTAGTATTATTTTCCAAGCAACTTTAGGAACAACTGCTACTGCAATTTTATTAAGTGTGACAGTGCTATAATTACATAAAAAAAAAAAAAAAAGACAAACTAAAACATTTACATATGTTGTACAGAAAATAAGTCAAGTAAAAATAAAATTTTTATTATATGTTACATAATAGAAATTATTTCTCTCAGTTCTGGGACAATAAAACCCACTATTTACAGAAGCACCACATGTGTTATTGTTGAAGCAGTTAAGATTTTAGTGACCATTCAAATCCAAATGACACCTATTGCACCGTTAATATAACAGTGAAGCTGATGTTTGAGCTCGATCACTGGCCCTCAGTGCAGTCAGAGGACATGGGGCTACAACCTCTAGTCAGAAATCGCTCCGATCTGACATTGTGCTTCTTTGCTGCTATAATCAGCCCTGTGCACCATCTGACAGATCCCCTTTTCTGTAATGCACTACTGAATCTCGCCAGAGAACCGTCAAATACTCTGAAGTCCTGTTTAGAATTTGTGTCAACCACAGGACTCCAAATCACTTTGAAAGTTTTTAGTAATGTTCTGTATAAAAGCACAAGCATATTGATGTACATGTCTTTGTCAACATCCATTCAGCTCACAAAGAGGCGGTTTTGGCTGAAGGGACCGTTTTTATATTGAGAACGGATGACAATCCAACCACTGTGGGCTGTGTGATTATATCTTAGATTTTCTAAAGTGGTTCAGAGTTGAGTGTTTGATTGCACTTGTCGTGCAGAATTTAACCACTTTCATTACGTGGAGGAAAATATTCACTTTTATGGCAAAAAAGATATAATTCAGTTACTTGTTTGCTTTGAAAAGACATTTCTTGACGTGTGTAGATTTTTTTTTCAGTCTATATTTGAGTTAGATGTTGGAGTGCTTTGGTTTGACTGATTATCTTTGGGAGACATGCCAATGTCTGCAGTGATTTATGTTGCCCACTCAAGATGATTTCTACCCCCCTTCCAGGCATATTGTGGTCTGTGGTCATATCACTCTCGAAAGTGTCTCCAACTTCCTCAAAGACTTCCTACACAAGGACAGGGATGATGTCAATGTAGAAATTGTTTTTCTCCATAAGTAAGTCAACTTCTTCTTCCTTATCACGTGTAGGTTAACACTCGAAACAGTCGGCGTGCATGCATACATGAAGCATCCATACATGCACTTATTTGCTCTTTTCTTCATGTGCCAGTATTTCCCCTAATCTTGAGCTGGAAGCCTTGTTCAAACGCCATTTTACCCAAGTAGAGTTCTACCAGGGATCTGTTCTCAACCCTCATGATCTGGCTCGAGTGAAGGTACACAACTTGTTTAGTTTATAGTGAAGAACGACACAAATTGCCTAAGGCATGCAGTCCCTATTAATAAATACTCACACGTACCATAATGTTAACATTTGTGTGTCCCTCTTTAAGATTGAGTCAGCAGATGCCTGTCTAATCCTAGCCAATAAATACTGTGCAGATCCTGATGCTGAAGATGCCTCCAACATCATGAGGTAAAGCATCCTCTGAACTTTAAAATCAGCTGAAAACAGATATCTGATCAAGTGTTACATTTTTGTTTTCAATGCGTCTGCCTGTTTTTTGTCTTCTAGGGTGATTTCAATCAAGAACTACCACCCCAAGATCAGAATAATCACACAGATGCTACAATATCACAATAAGGTAAGATGCTCTGGGGCACAGCGATAAGTAAGATTGTTTAATCCCAGCTCAGCAGCTTCCTATCCACCCTCACACGCTAGAAGGTTTATGACAAGTGTTAAACCGCAACCCTGTCTGCGTAACATCTGTGTGATGCATTTCAGTTTCATCAGGGTGTAAATCATAGCAACATGCCATGCAAACGACCATTTGAAAGGTCCATTCAATATTTAGCTTCCACTACTCTATAGCCCATAATTGATGAATAGCCTAATCTTAGTTTAGCTTAGTTTTTCTATGTAAACACTTACGGTAACATGTCTGAACTGTAACTGTCTTAACATGACAAATGAAGTATTAGTAATAGTTTAATAGAAAATGTTTACATTTTGATAAATTCAAGCAACTTTAAGCAATAGTAGATGTTGTGCACAAGATACTAAATAGAGTTAGAGAGAGTGATTTCAACAACATGTATACAGTATGTACAAGTCAAGAAGAAGTCAGGCGAGTTGTTACCTTTGTAGCTACACACAACACAGCTCTCATCTTTTTGTATGAATTACACGATATATTATATATAATATTGTAGAGAAGCTGATAGGTTGCTTTTGTTACTGTTTATTAGAGGCACTTTAGCTGTTTCCCCTTGTTTCTAGTCTAGTATATATGCTGCTGTAGGCTAAGCACTGCTGGCTCTAACTTCATATTTACTATACGGATGCAGAACTTGTTGTACCAATCTTCTCATCTGTGATGACATTCTTTTTCTTTCTTTTTTTTTTTTTTTAAGCTTTCCACCATAAAGCTAATAAGCATATTTCCCCAAATGTCAAACTACTCCTCTAGGAAATATGTATCATTTGTGCCGTTTTTTTTTTTTGTGCCTTGTGACCTTCTGTCTGTATCGTGTTATGAAGGCCCATCTGCTGAACATTCCAAGCTGGAACTGGAAGGAGGGTGACGATGCTATCTGTCTGGCGGAGCTGAAGGCAGGCTTCATTGCCCAGAGCTGTCTGGCTCAGGGCCTGTCCACAATGTTAGCCAACCTCTTCTCCATGAGGTCCTTCATCGAGGTAACACAGAGGACATGATTAACTTGCCTTGTTTCAATCACTCCTTCTGGACTGACTGGAGTAATATGGATGAATGAATTCTCATGTTGCATTTTTGTAAATGAGATGATTTATTATGAGATTGGAGGTGAGACTAACATAAGTGGATACAGTAGGTTCTCTGCTGACAGATGTACCAGATCTATTAAGCAGTGCGTTCTCTGGGAAATTTTGACATCTCTGTCCAGGGAAAGATTTCCATTAGAGTGTTTTTAGTCATCCTGGCACATCATATTTTACTGTGACATTTCATATGGAATCTGTTCAGTGTTTCTGTGGCTCACAATTGAAGAGGTGCTTGTCTCTGTCATAGAACTGTTCTCATGTCATAAAGATGATGGATCAGTTTATAATGACCAGGCTGATGTTGTGCGAAAAACATCTGCAGACCACATTCGGGATGTTATTGGAAGGGAAACTGTGTTTTTTGTTATTTGTTTATGTTTTTTACATTTTCACGTGTGACATTTCTGTGCTTTTTTTTTTTCTTTTCTTTTTTGTCAGATTGAGGAAGACACATGGCAGAAGTATTACCTTGAAGGAGTGGCTAATGAGATGTACACAGAGTATTTGTCCAGTGCCTTTGTGGGCCTCTCCTTCCCCACTGTCTGTGAGTAAGTATCACTCTTTTCCTTGCTCAGCAAGCCCACTGTCAACGGTAGGTAACTAACAACTGTGACGGGCGCGTGGGGATGCAAGAATGTGGATTTCAAAGACGTTTGAACGCATCAGTTCACTGCTTATGTACTGCTCTTCCCTAATAAGTGCGCATGTTTTGCAGGCTGTGTTACGTGAAGCTGAAGCTGTTGCTTATTGCCATCGAATACAAGTCTGAGCAGAGAGAGAGCAGGTTTGTATATTGGATCTTTCTTTCAGTAATATCAGGTACAACTGTGGTAACAGTGAACTACTGTACTGCGTGACATGTTGCAAGTGGATCTCCTAATAAAATACCTTCATATATTTCCCCAAATCCTCCTTTTATCAGCTTTTATCACTGTCAATAATCCCGTTACATTTGATAACATGTGAATTATAGCATCTGATTTTGATGTCATGTGTTTCCTTAACCTGATTCTATTGTGTCCCTGTTCAGTTTGTACAATGACTACTAACTCTACATCAGTGTCAGTCTTATCACTAATGACATGAAGTACTATTTTTCCAGTAATCTCAATTGCCAAATCCCACCCACCCTTCCCCATTCGCCTGTGTCAGTGGTTTTTGTGTACTGGAAAGATTGCATGGCTAATGATGGTCATTTTGATATTGCAAGCTTAAACTGATCTACACTAGAATTTATGCCTGTGCGATGATTTTTGTGGTCTGAATTCTTTCAAGCTACTTAAGCTTTTGAAAATCCTTTTTTTGTTGATACAAAAGCTTAGTTTTAGTTTCATTTGGTTGAATCATGCTCTCAAAAACTAATTAGCATTGAAATTCAATTTAATTTAATAACAGAAGTCATCTCAAGGCAAGTATAGTCATTTTAGGTTCAAGGACCTCAACATCGGACAAGCATGACATGCAGTGACTAAATTGTGTCTGTACAGTTACGCCACATGGTGCCGTACAAGGCGTACCTACTGAACATCCAGAGAAACATTAGTAACATCATATTCTCCTCTTCTTTTATGTTCACGATAACTGTTTGATTTGAGATTTTTTCTTGTTGTTTGCAGAAGCCGAAAGCGGTATGCCCTCTACCTTATCTTACTTGCCAAGTTCCACCCAATCTCCACCACTTTAAAGCTTCTGACTTTGGGAGTTTCCCCAAGGATATTTTTCCAAACCCTATCTCACAGGCCTCCTTTTCTAACTCTTTTTTTATGGTGTCCCTTGTGCTTAATGCACTAACTTCTTTGCAGGCAGAGAGAGGATAGATAAATTGGACATGTTTGTAGAAGTGCTGTTTCTTTGTCTTCGCTGTTGTCGGTGTACCAAGGCCAAACGCTCACCCTCTCCATATCTACCTCTTATTTGATATTTTCAGTTTTGTCCTTTACCAGTCCTTTGCTTAGTTTATTTCTCTCACTTTCAGTTATTTTTCCAGTGTTGCTCAGTTGTTACTCTACTGTATTTTAGACTTGTCAAGCCACTTCTTCCACTCATGGTGTTTTTACAACATTGCCAGAACAGTACTTCATGATTTATTGACTCCGAATCAGGAGGAGTTTGCACAAACATATCTTAGAGTTCAGATGTGATGTCAATAAACACTGCTAATCTGTTGTTTTACTATTTAATCTTGAATTGACTGATTATTTACCATTGCTCTAGGCAGTGACTGATATAAAAGCATGTATTTTCCTCATGGTTTTTATTACACCAGCAGCACCTCACCAGTTGTTTTCTTTTCACCATTTGACACACTAGGCATGGACCTGTTGATTTTGGATAGCATTAAGATTATCCAAACAGAAATTGAATAACCATAGGCTACTATGCTCACAAGTGCCCCACATTTCACTTTTGCATTCCATCACCCTCTCATGTTCTCACCGCTAAATGTGTATCCATCTGTGCATGTATGTGTGCGTCTGCATATACGTGTGGTTACATTTAGGAGGAGAGCTTGGGAGTGCGAATGAGTGTGTGCATTTTTGTGCATCTCAGCCACCATGTACAGCCATGCTTGTGCGTCTCTCGAGTAGATGTTCTTAAGTGAGGTCACTTCCTGTCAGTTTGGTGTTTGAGAAACAATCCAACTGCACAGAAGTTACTGCAACCGTCTGCATCTACGTATCTGTCCTTATACCTGTACTGCAGTGGCTATGCCTTTCTGTTGGATAATTGTCCTCTTCATGCTGTTTGGTAACTGCATGCTATGACACTATCACATAAGATGTTTGATGCTTGCCTTGTTGCTCACAATATGAGGTTTTGATGCTTTTTAAGCTTCTATTCACCAGTTCGCACCCGACTGAAGAAAAATGTCTTGGATAGATTCACATGTAAAATCTCAGATTTGGGCAGCAATGTTTGTGGAACTGTTTTGATTTGATTTGATCTGTTTCTTTCATTTGTTTTGACTAAAGAGCATGCCAGGCATAATGCCTGTTTACTTCTCTGGGGGCCATTCAATCTCAGTAAATGTTAGATGCTGTCTTACTTTTTGCAGTGTGGGAAGAAAAATCTGATTTGCATGGATCTGCTGGAATTTGATCACACCCCAATATGTATATGGATTCAATTGCTCCCTTAAATTTTTTGTTTATTTTCTCCAATGTAACCTTTTCCAGAGCCCAGAGGAAAGATACAGTGTGTTACCTCACTTCTGGCCTAATCCTACATAGATGACATACTCTTTCGAAATAACTAAACTATTTATTTAACATGCAAAGATCTTAATCAAATTGGTAAGAAAGACATTGTTCTTACAATAATTTACTTAGAATAATTGAGTGAAGTGAGTCCAATTGATAAGTATTATTATCAAAAACTAGGCTTAAGCTTAATATAAGACTGGGACAATATAAAATTCATCATCTTTCATCTGGGCTTTTATTTTGAAGGAGTGTGACCCGTGAAGGTTTGTGGATTCAGTGTCTTGATTTTTCAGTTCACACTCACATCATTGATGATTGTTGCCCACAGGTAACCATTAATGACCCGTGTGTGTGTGTGTGTGCGTGCGTGTGTGTGTGTGTGTGTGAGCGTACAGTATGGGTGTTTAATCTCTACTCCTTGTCTCAGTCTAATTAATGGGGAATGATACAGCCAGTTGCTTAACGTGCTTAGGGTAATAAATTGAGTCCTACTCGCTATAACTAATAAATGCCATATTTATTTTTAACAGAACTGTTGGTCGGCATGTTGTAATAAATCTTAAATATAGTAGCGTAAGTGAGTATAAATATAATAAATATACCATAATGTAAAAGTTTAGGTCACTATAGACCCCAGTGGTCCATGGACACACATGGTATGTATATGTTGACACTGTAATTCAGTTGAACAGAGCCACTATGAGTAATACTACTACTACTTCTACTGCAACTGTGGCTGCTTAAGGTGGAGTTTAGTCCACTAATTTACTTTTTTATCAAGAACAATCCCACTGCCTGGAATAAAGTAAAATCAGCCTAGTATTGACAGGAAAAAGTGCTGTTCATTCCCATGCATCCCACTGTCAGATACTAACCAAGATAACACTTCCTGTACATTCTCTGTACTTCAGCCATGTCTCAGTGGCCATCATAACATTTGTCTTTATTAGATGACTGTTGTTGAGTGCTGAGGCTAAAGCCACTCCATGGCCATAATTTGAATTCTTTTTGCCTTTTACCTGTACCTCTCTGTCCCCCTTCTTTAGTAAAAGACTTACATTTAACGTGTGATCAAAGTGTTGTAAATTCTGTCTATCCATGTGAGTACCACACCAGACAACTGCCCAAAATCAGGGGAACAGGTGTGTTGTAGGACACAACAGAACAGAGCGAACTAAGCTCAGTCTAAACAGTGATCATGTGTTTAGAGTCCAGAAAAGCCTAATCCACATCTGATTAAAGACTCCAACAAGTGTGTGTACCATTCCTCTTGATTAGCCTGCTGTGTGCATGAGTTGAGTGTTGGCCAGACGTTAATGAGCATGATGTGTCTATTTCTCTGATTACCCAGCATCCTCATTAACCCGGGAAACCACGTCAAGATGCAGGAGGGAACACTGGGATTCTTTATTGCCAGTGATGCCAAAGAAGTGAAGAGGTAATCTGGATACCCTTATCAAAACGAGTCACTGGTTCTATGGAATGTCTGTTTGGTTATTTATAGTGCTAAACATTTTCACTTGGTCACGTTTTTTAGAGCGTTTTTCTACTGCAAAGCTTGTCATGACGACATCACAGACCCTAAGCGGATAAAGAAGTGTGGCTGCAAACGACGTGAGTAGCTGTGCCTTCATTTTGCCCCACTGACACCCCTACTTCCCTTTCACTTATTCCCCAACCCTGCTTTTGGTCTGCCTGCCTTACTCTATTCAGGTTTTTACTAAGTACTATTACTAGTACTTTACTATTGTACCTTTCATTGTGTCATTGTTTTTCTGTACTCTGGCATTGTGTTTTGAAAGGTAATATACTGTAAGTTGTTGCACAGTTACATCCTTGTTTATTATGGGTCCCTTTTGGCCTTCCTTAACGTTCATCATGGTATGATCATCAGTCAGTATTTGATTTTGCTTTCCTAGTTCAAATGTAGGTGTTTTTTCATCTTTGAGTGCGTTTTCTTTTTAGTTTAACCATCGTCATACTACTTATATTTTGAATTGAGAGTCTCTGCAAAGTAACTAGTAACCAAAACCCAAATAAATGTAGTGGAGTAAAAGTAAAACAGAGAATTGCACTATCTTAAAACTGTATTTAAATACTCAGCCACTGTTATAGTGTTTTTAAAGTCACATTCGGTTATTAACAATAGTCTAGACCTCACACATAATATGATAATGGTTAAATTCTGTTCACGGTGGACCAGTAAAATGTCCCTGTGAAATCTTGTTTCTTTCTGCTGTTTAATGCAGACGCAACATTACCATTAAAGCAGGAACAGCACTTGAATATAACCTGACCTATGTACAGTAGTCACTTGTCAGGACATGTTAGCCATGGGATAAATAATTCAGGTGAGTATCCCATATTTCCACAAAAGGTCACAGACAATTACAGTCAACAGTCTGGTAGAGATAAAGGCTGCTTTTTAAAATAGATACCCACCATTTCTTTCTTTTGTCTGTGTCATCTCAATTATTCAGACAATTTTTTGCTCTGCCAGCTCAATAGAATCAACAGGCTTTTCACACTCTAGTTTAATTTAGATAAACTGTTTACTTCTGTTTGCTTTCTTAATATCTTCATGTCCCAGACGCCGGTGATAGACGTGGCATTATGTGTTATCTTATTACAGTTGTTTCCAACAAGAGAGTTGCATTTAGAAAGATGACAGTTCCATTACTGCAATGGAAGTCTGTCCTCCAGTATGTCTTTTCTATCACGTTTTGTTCTCTTCTGTTGTTTTTCCCATGTTTCTTTATGACCAGTGACACACTTTTGATGTATTTCCTTCCCTGCTGCCATTGGAAAACGCCACTTTATTTTAACTACTCACTGGTAGTGATTTATTGTGAGTAAAATGAAAATGGGTGTCCTAATACCCAGAGTGTAGTGCAAGTGTTTTTTTTTTCCTCTTCAACAAATAGTATACTGTATCTATGTTGCATGTACCAGTGTAGCTTCTGCATCCTTCTCCTCGCCTCTCATTTCTACACTGTGCTCAGACCAGACGAAAACCCAAATAGCAGAAATCAAACTCACACCTGTATCAGGCCTCCTGCTCATTGGCCCGGTCATCTGATGCTCTGACTAGCTGGAAATGACACTTAAGTAGAGTTTTACTTAATCTGATGTGGCTTTGCAGTTTCCCCCTCACTGTTTGATCATCAAACCAAACTCGTATTTGGCATTTGAAAGCTGATCTGCTGCAAATCTTATGCCATTACCCATGATTATCCCCTTTATAATGTCATGTTCCAAGTACAGACGGAACATAATAAAAATGTGAGATGCCATACAGCAGTCATATATTTTGAAGAGCTCACACAAGGGGGAGAAAGTTAACAAGAACCACCGAGATTTAAATTGTTCTGCTTTCTGTCAGAGGAAGTTTTGTGTGCGGCTGTACTTTCAGAGAGCAGAAAGTGTCCTTGTGGGAGGTTCTGTAAATCCTTACCACTTACGTTGCCAAAAACACAATCAAAACAATCTGGTTTTCCCTTTGCTTCCTTCCATGATCACAGTCCCTTTCTTGGTCCTTGCTCGGCCCAGGCCGAGGTTTCAAAGAGCATCAGTTCATGTCACTACACTAGTCCTGTGCCTTTCAAAACTGGACAGTTGTTGGGCCCTTTAACAAAATAAAAACAAACAAACAAACAAACAAAAAAACAAAAAAACAAAAAAACACTGCACTGGGTGAAAAGTCCACTAGCAAATGACAGTATCAGCTGTCATAGCAATAAGTTGCCACTAGAAGGTGGTACTGTGCCAGAGTCATGCCCAATAATACAATCTTTAAATGGTGATGTCTGTAGAGGAAACTCAAATCTCCTGAAACTTGTTCAGCACAAATGCAAGGACTAAGTGTGTGTTTATGTGCACTGGGATAATAAATTTAATCAAAGCCAGTTTGACAAATTCATCATCCTGAGTTTATTTTCATTGGTTAGTGCTTAATGTTTTATGTTTACATGATATGGTGTAATTGGAGTTTGGCGACAGCCGTGTGTTTGTGCAAAATGTCTGCCCTTCCAAGCGTAAAACAATTTGTCTTCTGCGCTCTTTTATTCATCCACTGCAGTAAGCTACTGTGCAATGTGTTTGTTATTGCTCAAAAGGCCAACTCTTGAGCCAACACTATCATTTTCCTTGCACTCTTGCTGAACAAGGATGCTTTAGGAGGATATATATGAGAAAGGTGCTTTGGGACATCCTTAGCATTCAACATAGCACCCTGATAGCTTCTGTTTGAGTATGTTGTGCCTTGGTGGACTATACAGTAGCAGATGACGACTAATCAAACCCATTCAGACAGTTTATCAGGGCAGCCGTCATGTTGAATCTTCAATTAAGAATGCCCTGAAATGGACACCTTTTATTTTTAAGCCCAGAATCTGAGTATTCGTGAAGTCAGAAGTCAAACACATTTTCAGTCTGTGTGTGTGTGTGTGTCTTTGTGTATGTTGTCCATCAATCCCCTTCCATGTGTCAGTAATCTACCCTGTAACATACATATAGGCTACTTTGTGTCCAAATGCCTAAGGAAACACTATGAAGTTTAGAAATCTAGCATGAATTGATAGCCTTGCTGCACTTGTCTGTCATTTCCCCCAGAACTGGTTCATTACTGTGAACAGTTATCGCTGTACCTCCCCTTGTTGCTGAGACCAAAACGACATTTTCTGCATGCTTATTACGTGCTCATAAGGCAAATGTGCATGCCACAGGATATACCAGTCCCTGATGCCTTCATCCCATGAGTTAGGATCTGCGTTTCCCATTCTTTCCTTGGCCACAAGCTGAAACATATTACCTCATACAGGATGTTATTTTCTGATGCGACTCAGAGTCAAAGATGCTCAAAGTGTCTCTATAAAGGTGCCAGACAGTATTAGCCTGCTGTCTGTTTGCACCTTGGCAATGAGAGAATGGGGACCAGGGACTGTTTCTGCCCAGAGTCACAGCAATCTAGAAATTCTACTCTGGGGACTTTCACTCCCACTTCCCTCGGGGTTCAGGGCTTCACACACAAACAGAAAGTAGATGTTTTTAGAGTATAAGAAGTTATACAGTATGCTTTGTATGACTGCTTTCACACTCTGTCTCACTTGAACAGGGGCACCTAGTCCCAACGTTATAAATGTTCATTTTTAAATGATGATCTCCACTCATTATCAAGTTTTCCCCTAATGTTATTGTTTAGGTGGAATACAATGTATAAGAATATGTAGTGGCCTGTTGTTTACCTGTTTGAGGTATATGACAAGTAAGAGATTGTGCTTCTCAGCCAAGCAGATTAAAAACTTGGATAACAACTTTGATTGAATTCTCAACAACGTGAACTATGTTCAATACCTGATAATATCAGCATTAAATAGCAGAAAACGGACAAATTAATAAAGCTACGGCTAATCTGAAGTTTGGTAATGTTACATGGCATAAACTGCTGGTCACATTAGACCAGTCTGCATTGACATTGCATTTTATTACTTTTAAATGCAAACTTTATTTGAAAGAAGAAAAATATGCTACTTCTCCTTTCAAATATTTTTTTTTGGCTAACTTTACTTGAAATGACCAATATTAGAACTTTTCCTACATTATGCAGTACTGTGTATATATACAGTACACTGTATACATCTCATGTAGTCCTAGAAACAATGCATGCATGCTCATTAGAGTGAAGCTTCCCTTGGGGGGGGGGGGCGGGGTGGAGCAGTGAAACTGCAGGTTCGAATACAGCATGAACTGGCAAATCTAGCAAGTAAAATAGTGTGATGCCTTGGACAGACCTTCCACAGCTGCATGATGGGATACAGGTACGTGATCCACTCCCTTAGCCAGATGGATAGAGGATGTACAAATGTATGAAACATTGTATGAGGTTTGCTGCTGAAAACATTGCTCATTCCTCTTTTTCCCCCGAATGCCTCCCTTCTACTTCCCTTTCTCCTCACCCTTCTTTCCCACTGGTATAGTTTTGCCTTTTGACCTCTTACAGCCTTAGCACACAGCTTGACCTCTTAATAATTAAATAATAATTAATAAGAAATAATCCAATGACATATAATATGTCATATCAAAATATTAGTGACACAAAATTATAAGAAAGGAAATAATTTTACAATATGGTGACTTTAATTTCAGATGTAAAACAAATCTCTGTGCTTGTTCATTTAACCTGGAGCTCAAGTCTGTGACAGCAGGTGGCTAAGGCTTGCATTTTCTGATGAAATTACCTTCCAACTTCCCCTGAATGAATATTTCTCCTTTTGCCATTAACCTGCTGCTTTTCCTCTCCTCTCATCCCAAAACATGACTGTAGCCAAGATGTCCGTCTACAAACGAATGAAACTGGCATGTTGTTTTGATTGCGGCCGTTCAGAGCAAGACTGCTCTTGCATGTCAGGCAGTGTACATAGTAACATGGACACGCTTCAGAGGGCCTACCCACTTTCCTCTGTCTCTGTTCATGATTGCGCAACCACTTTACGTGCCTGTAAGTTACACCGCCCAACACATGCTGTTACATGTCTGTGGTATGTGCTCCCTGTGTATTGTACCATGCAGAGGTACTGTACATGTATGTGTGTGTCTGTCCACGTGGCGTGATCCGTTTATTGTTTCCACAGTTTGTTGTACTGTATAGCCGTGGCTTCTTTCTACCTCTACCTCTACCTCTATCTCTCTCTCTCTCTGTTGATTTTTTTATTTTTATCATGTGACACTATTGGTTTTATTAGTGTAATATGTGCGGTTATTGGTGGTGTGGCTCTGTGGTGCTGCTGTACTGTACAGTACTGTAGGTGTTAGACACGTGGCTACCGCATGCTGCACCAGTCATGCAGTTGTGTTAATGATATCACTATTGGAGCATTGGTGTTAATGTCTATATAAATGTTGAAGGTAAGATGTCTGTGTATCCAAAAATGGCATTATGTTATTCTTAAGACTTTCTACTGTTTGTTAAATGATGTCATATTACTTTGAATGCCTTCAGATTTAACACACATTGTTTTCGGTTTGTACTGTTTTCAGTTAAAACAACTTTGCCTTTGTTTCACTTTTTTGTTAACCTTTGACTTAACCTTGCTTAGCAGCTATGCAAAGTTTTTTAGTTTCATTTTATTGCTGAAAATAAGAGAAAACCACATCTGAAATTTAGTTTTGAAAGTTTCTCGCTGTCTTGCCAAACCTTATAACAGAGGGGCAGTGCAACAAACATTTTTATAGGTGATACTGCTTCGGAAAAGTATTATTATAGAAAACATGAAATACCACTCTTTTAGGCAATTTATAATGAAGAACATCATTTATATATATATATATATATATATATATATATATATATATATATATATATATATATATATATAAAAACCTGACCAACACCTGATTTCAGTTGTTTGAAGTCACAGACTGTGAAACACATATTCACCAGGAGAAGAGGGAGAATTACTGTAGAAAGAAGGTGAACAAAAAAAAACAAAAAGTGGGAAGAGAGAGGTTTTGTGCATCACACTAGAGGACATGAAAATAGATAATGGAAAAGGAAATGAGAGAAAAGGAGAAAAAACCCAAAACGAGATCAAGTGCTGTTGGCTTGATAAGGAAAAGGTAAGATGACTGAGACCTGTGGAAGATCTCCCTCCTTTCCATTTGCTTTTGGGTCGGGTAGGAAATACTGTCAATTAGACATGGCAGCAGTAGGCCTAGCTATCAAAGCCTTGGGTTCAGACATACAGATCTGATTTCCTTTTCGACATTCTCCCACCGTCTGCTGACTCAGCCTAGATTAGCGTCACATACGCCGTGATGAGTTTGGCTCGGCCTCTTGTAGTTCGGCCTGCGCTGATATCCCTCGGTACCAATTACTGGCCATTACATGGTTACTGATCTCACTTTTCCCACAACCCCCAGTAGGATTTCAGGAAAGCCTCCTCTGTCTTAGATTTCTTTCCCTTTTTAACTCAGGCTTTGTCTGAACAAAGTGCGTTTAGTGAAGGGGTGCATTGGGCTTTGTCAGTCAGGGATTGTTGGATTTCCACAACCCATTTCCTGTAATTTTTTCACCAGACTGAGAATAAGACATCTTTATCCATGATGACTTCATGCTCTTGTACATCTGAACCAGATTTTTCTAGTCTACGGACTCGGATAATAGATTTTTCTTTATGGTACTCTTTGTCACATTAAGACCATACACATACACAGGTGTGACAGCATCTTTAAAGGTGATATCTTTGTTGCTCTATGGACTTTGATAGTGCAATGTTTTAATTCATGTTCAAGCAGCAAACTGCTAAAATTTGCTACTGTATCTGGTTAATGCAGTTTTAGATTATTTTGGATTATACATACGAGCAGGTTGCAGTCTAGTTAATTACTGGAATGAAAATATGAGATGGACTAAGATTAGACTGCATGTTGCTGGCTTCAAAGTCAAATTTGACTTACCGTATTTACTTATTTAACAGAATACAGTTAGTCAGGAAAAAGACGGAAACTCTTTTCTTTGTACTTATGTCAGGTAAAGATTTAACAAAATTGATAAAATCACAGATTAAAATTTTCATTGCATGTTAGACAAAATTGGTTACTGTGGTCTTTCTTTGTGACCTGACCATCATTAGAGTCGGCTAGCTTTCTTCAGTGAGGAACTACTAGAGACATGACAGGGTGTATAACTGAGCTATGGACAAGGGTTGGACACCTGGGGCTAAAGAGATGCTTTTGGCTAGTCCACGACCTTCTGGGCTGTGTGTGTGTGTGTGTGTGCGTGCATGTGCAATCTTATATGTGTGTGTGAGTGTGCGTGTGTGTGACAACACGCACTTGTATCTCTGTTTCTGTGCATGTGTGTGCATCTGCATCTCATTGCTGGGGACCTTATCTATCCTGACACGGAAATTATGTTTGCATTTTCATTTTCCCAGCCCTGCTGGTCCGTCACCAAACTTGCCCTGACAGCTCCTGTCCACCAGGCAGGCTTGGAACCCCCCCACCCACCCTCTGTCCTATGCTGCCTCGCTACGCCCCAGATGCTAGCCAGTTAGTCTGCCGCCTCTGCAGTGCGGGCAGATTGCTAGAGACAGATGCCAGGGCCACTGTAGGTCCCTGTTTGAGTATCTGTGTCAGAGGCCAGCCCTGGGCCCTCACTGTGACCTTTACTGCTGCAAGAGACTCTGGGAAAGAGTGTGGAGTGTCAGAAGCTCAGAGCTCAGTTCAAGTGCCCACTGCACCAGTTCTTATATTGGTAGCAGTCTCCAGTACCTCCTCAGTTCCTCAGTCAAGGTCATAAACTATAATTCCCAGATAATTAATAGTGCTGACATATGTGGAGACCTTGTTCAACCCTTTTTTCGAGAACAACCCAAGAGATTTAAAAGAACCCGTGTTTGAAATATTCCCCCTTTACTTCCTTTCTTTCTTTCTTTTTTTTTTATGGAGTTCAATTTGTGCGAGAGAGCTCGACTGCATGTAAAGATCAAGTCTCTGTATTTGTGCTCTGTTGGCTGTTTCAAGTGTCTGCTGTCTGTGCTGTGGACATCAACATGCAGTCAAGTGTGTGGTTGTTGTCTTGTTGCCTGTGGCGCCTTTATTTGTTCTGTCTACAGACCTCACAATGTTCATCACATTGAAATGAAAATGTGAAAAAGCATTTAATGAGTTACTAAATGAAAAACACTACATTGTTGAGTCTACTGAAACTGTGTACGTCAAAATTAGCTCTTTTGAAAAATTTGATGAATTTGATAAAATTGCCCATTAGACTGTGACTACATCTCATCAGGTTTTGTACACTCTTCATAAAAGCATGGCTCACACCGAGAATGGACAGTTCATTTCATTCACCCGTGTGTGTTTTTTGTGCCATCATGACTTAATCATCACTGCCATTAGGGTTTTCCATTATTCTAATTATTTATACCTTTGGTTTTTGGTTTATGCTCTCGTGCATCTCACCGATAGTACCTCATCGTAGTTACGTTTGATTTAATTTTCCTCTACAGCTCTTGTTTTGATGTCTATATTTCCTAATGTGTCTGCTTCATTACATCCTTTCTCCCCCTGTGTGACCTGCCACTTGTCTTTGCATTCTCCTCAGCCAAATATAAGTATAATGGATATGTCAGATCACGTAAGTGTGTTTCTCTGTCCTTCTCCATTCTGCTCCAGCTCTGTGTGTAGACTGTAGACTCCTCACTGTGTCATGTAACATAATTATTACTGATGCTTTGCTTTAGTATTTGTTTTGTTGTCCCTTATTCCTTTAGACTTTGCCATCTGTGTTGTGTCATTTACACAGACCAAGTAAACGCACAGTTTAACCAGTGTTAAATCCATGTTTAACTGTTCAGACTGTTTATTCTAACTTGCCCATAATTGAATAATTTCTACATACGTTGACAGGAAATTAACGTAATATATTCCTGTTATTGATAGCAACTGAGTAGACATTATTTTGTGTTTGATAATACCTTCTGGTTCCATAAAATATTCTTTTTGTATTGTGCTGCATGTAGCAGCAGATGGCGCTACAACACCAGGGAACAGTGGAAGTCAAAAAGAGACTGGGGTGCGATTCAAAGCTGATTGCAATTTAGGTAATCCTTTGGTAAATAATTGTTAAATGCATTACTTCTTAGTATGCTGTTAAGAGTACGTTTTATTTTTGGATATTGTTATTTGTCATCTGAAAATGTGTGTATATTTTTATTTGATGTATTTATTCTTATTTAGATTTTGGTGAAGACATTTTTTGTTTCCTCTTTGAAAGAGTGGCTGCGTTTTTAGCAAGACTAAAACTGCAGTAATCACCAAATAAGTTTTATTTTTAACTGTAACAACATGGCAATGCATGGCCTAAAAAGCCATTTCATGCAGTTGCTACGCAGATGAAGAACAAAGCTTGCTCATGCAGCAAACACTGTAAAGGCGAAGCCAGCTTAGCTCACATACAAAAGTAAACATTTTTACTTGTTATTCCTCTGCCTCATCCTCCAATTTACATTGGGTCACAGTGATCTGATAAGGCTTGCATGCAGGACAGTACCATCATGTGATTAGCATTTCAGGAAGGGACAGTTGCCGTCTGGGTTGTTCAGGATGCACAGTGGACCTGCCAGGGCGGGTGAGTGCTCTCTAACGCTGCACGTGTTTGACAAGGGCCAGATGAATCCAGGAGCTATCGGTGGCGCGCCGTAAATCAAGGAGGCAGCTGACGGCTGGGATAAACGTCTGTTTATCGCCCGGGGCCACCCAAGCATGCTCTCTCCTCCAAACAACCAACCAACCACCCTTCTACCGAAGGAAAGAAACGGGCTCTGCCTCTCCCAGTCAACTTTACAGCTAGATTTTTTACTCTTCTCCCTGTGTTGTCTTCCTGTGTGTGTGAGTGTGTGTGCGTGTGTGTGCGCGCGTTCGGTGGGTTGCTTGGTACACCATCAGGTACATGCATTCCTAAATACACAAAATCATCTTATATACACACAGCAGCACAACAGTCACTGAACACTCTATGATTGCTATAAGAGCTGCAGAAAAAAGTCAGCATACATTTTTTATAATAAAAAAAGAATAGCAGACTGGAATTAAACAACATTTCAAAAAAAAAAAAAGCCGAAATGAATCTTAAAAACTCCTACATGGTTTAAGTTTCTGAAATAGAAATATTATAAATGATTAGTTATCTTTACATTTGTTGAAATGTGCTTCACAACATGCTTGAATTGACATAGATTAGATTTGACTGGCTTTAGCCAAACCAGATCTCTGCTTTGTTCTTCCAGAAAGTGTAGAACAACTGAGAAAGGAGGGAAAAAAAGAGAGAGAGACTTTTAAGTAATTCATATTTATCCTAACCTCAAAATAAATGTCACTGTGAACATTGCAGTTAGTGTATTTACTGTAGGGACAGTAAATAAAATTAAGTTTTTGATCTAATAATAAATTATTTCTGATGTTATGGCATGTATTGTTTTTGTCTGTAATGACTTACTGAAGCTGAAGAGATATAATAGAAATAACAGAAGTGTCTGATTTCTTAAAGATTTATTTAGTAATTATCACTTATCACTTAATATTTTTAATACCTCATAATTTTTTCAAGTCTAGAGTCTTAATCTTATTTTATATTTACTTAAACTGGTTTACACTCCTACTGTGAAATTAATTTTTTTGTGGATGTAATTAACCTGAAATTTCTTGTTGACAAAAATAAAGGATGAATATTTTATAATAAAAACATTATATTTACCATAGGTTAATCACTGACTCATTTACAAATATTAATGCAGGCTTTCTCACAAGTTTTATTCTCCATTGTTTGACAGTAATGGATGAAGTTAAACCATCTTTTCAAAATCGATCAATTAAAACCACCGGCTGCATCTCCACTTCCATTACCTCAAATGCATACCTTCCCAGCACCCTGCACCCAAGCCACGACCCCCTGGTCAACCCTGGCACAGTCAACATCCCTCTTGTTAATAACCGTAAAGGAAGCCTGCTCCCCGTGGGGCCGAGGCGTGGGGCTGACCCCTCGCAACTGCGCTTCAGTATCTCAGGCCCTGGAGACGTCGTGGCCAGACCACTGGCTGAGAGTCGGCTGAACCGGGCCTGCAGTCTGCCGGTGAAATACCGCTACCACCCCAGTAATGCCATGCTGCTCAGTCACAGTAGGCACTGTAGGTTGCCCCCTTAGCGGGATGCATCAGTCAGTAAACCCGCCTGTACTGTCCCTTCATTTTGTCTTGTTTGCTGCATGAAGGTTCACTCTGCTAGACCTGCTGCTGTTGTTACCTCTGCTGCTTTGCACAGATCTGCCTGCTAGTGCAGTGGCTGATTCCGAGTGAGTTCCAAACTATGGCGAGCTAAAACCTGCACATTTATAATTGAGGCACCACTTACTAGTATGTTTTTTTCAGAACTGTTGTAGGAAAATGAGCTCCTGCACTTGATACTGACATTAGGGAGATGAAATGGAAATTTTATTTGAATAGATAGATTTTAATTTGAAACCATAAACATGTTTATCACCAGCAGTTTATTTTATTGTTGTGAGTGTAAGTGAGAAGTGCTAGTTTTTACTGTTAACAAATAAAACTTCAACCCGAGGTTTCTCAGAAAGTATGGCAAGGAATGCATATTATCTGATATGGTATTTTCAAAGTACATTAGAGAGGGAATTATTTGTAAAGTAGAAAGTGCTTGTTATATTAGCTATTCCAAATGCCCAATTGTATAAAGGAAATGTCAGAGAATGACATTTTATTACAAGGCTAAGTCATATTTCTCATCTTTTATTAGCAGAATTAGGTGACAGTCTACAATGAGTGCTCAGACAATAATGAAATTCCACATGCTTGGAATAGTCACGGCTTGCAGCGTGCACATTGATTTGCACTAATATCATGCTGTGTTATTGATTTCTAACCAAAGGACTAATATGGGTTTGAAGTGACGGTGCACTTGGCATTTGCGCTGGGAGAGTGCAGAGTGGATAAGAGTATCTGGTTGCCTGTCTGAAAGCTCTTGAAACTCACAGACAGTAGTGAAGATCAAACTACTGTTAGCTTGATGAAATCTTCAAACAGCTGGGCCTGGCCTCACTCTGGCTGCTCCTTCTTGTCCTCTCTGTCTGACTGGGACTCAAGCAAAGCTAGAAAATAGAGTTTTTTTTTCTCCTTATTTCTCAACTCAGTAAACCATAGTTGACAGGAAACCGAACTAAAACAGATCAAAATCATCTTAAACACGTTGTCTCAGTGCCCTGCAAATGCTCAACACCGAAGTGTCAAACACACGGAAAAACGAGTAATACTACCAACATTATTTTTCATTTAAACTTTTAAAACTAGTCAAGACCTTCTTCTGCTGAAAGGTGATGTGCATTTACTAGTTTCTTTTGATATTCACAATCCACTAATTTAAATCCTGTTAGTGTCCCCTGAGTGTGTTGAGTACTAAATGATCTCTTGGCATGGAGCTAGACCTGTAGAAGAGCCATTGTGCACTGTAGTAAGAACTGGAATGAAGGGGTGGGATTTACAGTGGCAAGAATAAGTTAGTGAACTATTTGCAGTTTCCTGGTTTTCTGCATAAATCGCTCATGAAATGTGATCTGATTTTCACCACTGTCACAGACACAATCGAACACAACACAGTCTGATCATGATGTTTCCTGTTTTTATTGTACACGCCTGTTATACACACAAAATGTAAATAACTAGGTTTTTGATGTCACTGAAAACCAGCTTGAGGATAAAGGTGTGGTTTGGACCTACCCTGACTCATAAAAGCACAGATGACAGTGTGCATTCACTTACTTTTTTCATTATCACTTTGTAGGTTCCATGGCTCTGTTCAATAAAGACAGGAAAGAACATGACTGTGTTTTATCGGTTTAGAAATATTGTTTAATTATATTTGTGGCTGGTGAAGATCCAGTCACATTTACTGACCAGTTTATAGAAAACTAGGACATTGTGAATAGTTAATCTACTTGTCACTGTAGGTAAATTATTACAATATAAACAAACACACTCCATCTTCATAACCTTTATTTATCTCATTGTCATTGCTTTTCCCCGTGCCTCATTGACAATGACGGTCATATCATTACTTGGCAATTCATGGTGTAGGTAAGCATGGCCACTCTGATGCAAACTGCTGGAGGTCCAACCACCTGCACAATTCAGTGTGTGTACTGAACACATGCAGTAGTGTATAACTACAGTAAAGGCCCTGTTGAAATGCACCCTAGAAGAGCCAAAATACGGGGGTTTTGGGATGGGAGCCATTCATGACATTTTCAGGTCGAATTTGGTTTTTCTCTGTGGTTTTCTCCTGCCTTTTTCAGAATTAGCACTGTCCGTTACTAATGCCTTTTTTCTACATTTTCTCAATTTGACACTGAATTTTTCTAATTTTCCTTTTCTTTTGTTTAGTTTTTGTTTGCCATGGTTGATTGTTTGGCTAATATTTTTTTATTTCATATCAGGCCCAGCACGCTCCCCAATCATCTGTCTCTATTCTGACACTCTGTGCATATGTTTGCAGTCGAAGACGAGCATCCATCAACTCTTTCGCCCAAAAAAAAGCAGCGCAATGGAGGGATGCGAAACTCACCCAACTGCTCACCCAAAATGATGAGGTAAGAGACACTGATTTTATTCTCCTTCCAGCCTTCAAACGGGGAGCGGGATGAAGTCAGATGCGGAGAAGTATAGGGAGGAAGGGATGGAGGGATGTGTGTGTGAGAGATACTTCAGAGGCAGATGCTGCTGATGGTGAGGTGGTGGGAGTTTGGATGGATGGGAGGGGGCAAATTAGGGGTGGCAGGAGAAGGAGGTAAGAAACACTGTGAGAGAAAGAGAGAAGAGAAGTGCCCCGTTAGGCTCTGGCTGTTTAGGATGGCATGCTGTCAGCTGTTAATGACAGAGCTGAAATAATATTTCTGTCATAAAAAGCAGCTGTGAGAAGCCGTGTGAAAACTCCTCTGGCTTTAAAGTCCCAGCTGTCACCTTCTCCGGTCTGGTCCACATGTACTCCTTAAACAATGCTGGCACTAATGACACCAGCAACCAATCAGAGGGAACTGCATGGTTACTTTGCCCTAAGGCTACTCCTCTATTGTGGGAACCCCTGTGAGTACAGTTTCTGGTACTTAAGGCCATATATGAGATGTATCATCACAATCAAATATGAATTCAGATATTACCTTCCTTTTATCCTGTCCTGTGGAATTAAAGTGTTGTTAATTGATTTTGAAAGATAAAAGGGGTAAGTTTTCGTGGTCCTCTGGCTGCGAGGCAGAGTAAGCAACACGACAGCCTGGAAAATACTGGGAGGCCGAGTCGTGTGCATTGGGATGGCGGGATAAAGGCATGGTGGTGAAAATTTAACAGAACAGGAACACTCATAGCTACACTGCCTTTCTCTTAATGAGGGTGAGTGTTATAGTTGTCATCTATATGACTGTACAATAGGAAAATATAAAGAGAAAGCTGTGGATTTCTGACCGCACATACTTGTCTGTGTTAGTTTTTATGCAGTGAAGCCGCACTGCAGTATAAATACCTCCGGATCTTATTGTCTAAATGCAATTTAAATTCTTAAGAACAACAACAAATTCCTTCATAATGTGTCAGAATGTCTGCAGAAATAGGCAGAATACACAAATGTACTTTAAATTGTAGCATTTAACTTCTAGTTGTACTGTTTTTGGAGGGTATATGTTGTTGTTTTTAGTTCTCATTGTGCACTTTCCTTACATTCTAGTAGAGTTCTTTGTATGTTGTATGTCTCCCCTAAGGCAGCGTTCCTCCTACTGCACTGGTATGCCGATGTGATTTTGTCCAGCATACTTGTCGGCCTCCCCCTCAGTTCTCCACAAAACAAGCACTTAATAAGCCTTCACACTTGCCAAACCATTAGCCCAACACAGAGTCATACCCTTCAGTCGAGTTTGCAGCAGAGCATCATTTCAGATGCCCTTGCTCAGAGGGAAAAAAATGATACAAAAACAACTAGATATTGGCATATTTCCAGCTAACTGCTTGTTTAAAGGGATGTTTAGTTTGCCTAACTTAAAGCACAAAACCTTTTCTTCTCTTCCTTTTTTTCGCTTAGAAGATGGTCCCCGTTTGCCATGTAATATATGCATCCTCGCTTTGATCTTGCAGTGATAATAATTCGTGTGAGTTATTTACTCAGTTTTGAAAACGCTTCAAAGCAGTGTCAAAGTTTTTTCTGCTTTAGGGGTGCTTCTGTATTCTGTTGGCTCTTGGGTACTGGGATGACAGGTCCTCTGTTATAGGTGTAGATTTTTTTTTTTCCAAGTGTTAGCCCTTAGCAAAACATCAAATTACCCATCACAGTCCGTAGCACCCTTCACAGCTGCCCCTGTCAACATATAACACCATATATATTAAACAATTGTGCTTTACAAGGTGTATTTTATGCACAATGAAAAGTGATTGTTTGAGGTAGCCTTAGGGATGCTTTATTGTACAAGCAAGGTGGGGGGAAACACAGTAGAGAGCTAGCAAGAGAGCAAGCATACGTATCAAGTATGGTTTTTACAGGACTTGCAGCCTGAAGGCCTTTGTAAATAAATAATGATCAACAGATTGGCTGTGGGCTTTTGAAAAGCATGCCTTTGTCAGTTTGCATGATGGGGAAAATTTTCAAAGAGAGGCTGCCTTCATAGTCTGGCAGAGAGGGATTGGGGGAGCACACCCATCCCCAGCCTGTGACTGCAGAGTGATACACTGGAATAACTCAACTCTGTTTGAAATATGTACTGAGGGAGGGAGGAAGAAGGATAGTGAGTGAGACACTGGAGTGAGACATGCTGTAAGGGAAATATTTGTCCTATATATAAGTGCATCTGATAAAATACAGTATCTCAAAATCTTTACTTTGCAGTTCTATGCCTATTTTTTTGGTTTTGAAATGTTGTCGGTGTAATAAACTTAACATAATCATTTAAAAATAATAACGCCTACAAATGAAATGTGCAAAATATTTTTGCAACTTAAAGAGAAAATTGATATCTGTGTGGCTGACATTTAATCAGAATTTACATCCGAGCTGGCCTATCTTTAGTTTTGCCATACAATTAATTTCCCAGTCACCAATCTGACGTGTCACTGTACTAACGAGCCGCATCGCCACCATGACATTAACACCATTTCCACAAACCTTTTTGACGGGTCATGACTGACGACACATTCGATTGCAGAGGATGTCAGTATCATCCACAGCTGATATCCCTTGGGCGTGGCACAGTGGCACAGACGTCATGTCTGCCTTGTGGTAGGTTCAACCCGAGGCAGGGGAGAAAGCACAGGGAGGAGGAGGAGGTGTGTAGAGCCGGTGACAGGCTGCCAGTCACACCACTGACAACTCTGTGAAAGATAGCTGTCTTGGCAGAGAGAGGTGGAGCGGCAGCTTGCTTGCATGCGCCAGTCAGCCCCTGTGTGGAGGCGAGCAGAGCTGAGCAGATTGAAGTGATGGGGGCTCCACGGAGTTGATTGGCGCAACACGCGGCTCTGAATGAAAGATTCAGGCTGAGTGTAAAAACACTAAATGCTGTCAGTGTTATTATCACCTGCACTAACTGATAGAGGGAAGAGGGGGTAGAGAGAGAGAAGGTGGCTAATTGACAGCTTTTTTAAAAAACTTTTTCTTTTCCTGCGATGGCATGCAACCCAAATGCAGGCTGAAGGAAGAGAAAACATCAGAGCCTTGCCAGTGAATGACAGTGTTGATAGAGGATAGAGAGAGTGATACTGAGAGAGATGTATGTCAAATTCTTGAGATGTTTTCTCCCATATTACTCAAATGTCTGTCTCTGCAGTTCCCTGTTTTTGGAGTTGGTATAGTGATGCTTTAACCTAACCTAGCATTTTATTATTTGGGTTGAACTGTAAAATGATTTACATTTGCATCACCGTTTTTTTTTTTTTTTTTTTTTTTGAGGAACAGCACAGAATTATTAGTGTTTAGTAGGAAAAGTCTGGATTGTATTTAGTGAGACTGTGAGAGCACGTCTTGTAGGATAAGTGCAACAACAAGAGAGGTGGTATAATAGGACTGACAGGAGCCCTTTCATGGTCAGTGTTACATGGGATGAAACTCAGCAGCCCACTGCTGTGGATTAGCCTGGTTGGTTGTGACATGTTGTTGAAACATTAATGACCATCAGTTGGGAAAGCAAAATGTGATTGGGCAAATTCTTGAAATATTTAAAGTGTGAGCCTGTTGGAGCTTTTACTGTTTGCGCTGCATGGCATCAGGAACTGGAAGAGAGGGTAAAAGCTGGTAATTGGCCTTGTGTTGTCATGCCATTCAGTCAGTAGCACTCACGTCGTGCTGTTCTCCCCTGCACGACTGCAAGCACCACAGTCTTTGAGTTTTCAGATGACTTGACATCAAGGACAAGAAGGACTTTTGTAATGATATCGCAGTTAATGGCCCAACTCCATCGCAGTACAAAATTAAACAATATAAGAACAGGGTTGACTTTTAGTATGTTGTATGAATATGTGTGTGTACTGTAGATCTCAGTAGGTCACGTGGACCTTCACCTCTTTTGTGTCTCATCCACAAGGCTGCAGTCATTTCACAAAGTGTTCCAACATAATATATTATTCTGTTTTTTCAGCCGACACGACCCCCTGCTAATTCCTGGAAATGAACAAATTGAGAACATGGACATGAACGTCAAGAGGTATGACTCAACAGGGATGTTTCACTGGTGCCCGTCGAAGGACATCGAAAAAGTTATCCTGGTGAGTGGGGCGAGAACGTTGTTCTGTCACTGCAATCCTCTCAAATGATGCAGAATGTGCAACAAACAACAAACTTAAAAGTGAGCGCAGTAGCTACGGTTTCCCCTCAATGTTGTAGTGACACGATCACATACTAATTTGTACTGAAATTTCTCTCATTGCCTCTCTGTTGTCCCAAGGTGAGTTTATAGTTTTCTTTGTATATCCACAAAGGATCTGTGAACCGCATTTCAACACTACGCATGGGTTTGCTCAGATGTCCTAACAACGCAGTTTGTAAGCATTTTAGGTTAGGTTTTTTTTTATTTTTATTTTTTTGGGTCGGGCTAAATCTGTCACAACAGTGACCCTGTTGAGTTCACGAGGAAAATTAAGGATGTTTATATTAATATTCCAGATAATCTACAGTACAGTCCCGTCCCCTGAGGCTCTTAGTTTTACTCATGTGTCCAACATATAAAGACTCAATTAGGTTTCAAACAAGTTGGTATCATAGTAGCATGTGGTTTACTTAAAATGCACTTATATTTACACTTATACAAAGGGATGCACATCAAACTGGTGGGTGACGGATCTTGAAAGCTGAGCATTGCGTTGCTCTTTCTTTCTTTCTTTCTTTCTTTTTTTTGTTTATTTACACGTCTCCATGTCGTCATACATATTTTATGTGCCTAAAATCTTACAAACTGCATTTTTCAGGCTGATTGAATCAGCTGCCCTTTGAAAAAGGTGTTTTTGTTTTTGTTCTGTAAAATTTCTATTTCTGATCCTAAGCTGCTTATAAACAGAATAGTAGTTAACCAAACTGCTGCTTATGTAAATGTTACAGAATATAAGTAGCAAGCTTTACTGATGGACTATATATTTTATTCAACTGAACACTTGGTTAACAGACTATTTGTTGTGGGTTTATAACAGTTTTAAACACAATGACTTTTGAACACATTTGTTTTTGTTAAAAACACTCATTTCTATTCTGTAAATCTGTGTTTGTCTCTCTCTACTTCTTCTTCTTCTGTGTTTTTCCTATTACCTTTCTGTAATGCCCGTCTCTCTGCTTTTCTCCCCATTCCCTGTTTCTCTCTTGTTACCTGCAGACCCGGAGTGAAGCCTCCATGACAGTGCTCAGTGGTCATGTAGTGGTCTGTATATTTGGGGATGGCACGTCCGCTTTAGTGGGGCTGCGAAACTTGGTGATGCCTTTAAGAGCCAGCAACTTCCATTACCATGAGCTAAAGCCTATTGTTTTTGTGGGCTCGCTGGATTACCTGCGGAGAGAGTGGGAAACTTTGCACAACTTCCCCAAGGTCTCCATCTTACCTGTGAGTGTACCGGAGAAGACTCATTTAAATCAGAGTCACTGTTCAACTAACAAGGCACTGAGATGTTGAGTTACATGTACATCGAAATCTTGAGAGGGATTACAGCTTTGATTTGATTGGATGCTACTCAATTGAATGATCACTCCATGAGAACTCAGACCCCCCCCCTCCTCCTCCACAGCAGTGACACATCCTGTATATCTAAAGTGGGGTTTGTGTGTTGCAGCTGCATTGCCCATCACAGATGGCATGGTTTGCTGCCTTAGAGCTTGTTAGGCCCGGGTTGACTGATGATCCAAGGAGAATCCCAAACATGGCCCTCGGAGCAGGCTAGTCTTTAGATTAGTCCATGTCTCTGATTCTCCAGTGCCCAGTTAGATCAGTGGAATGTCATTGCCTCAAAACAAGAATACTTGTTAACTAATTTCCCAGAGCTCCACTCTGCTCACTTCTTAAATTTCTTTTTCTCTCCCCCATGTCTGTCTCTTCTCCATGTTTTACTTTCTCCCTCTCTCTCTCTCTCTCTGTCTTGCTCTTTCTCTCTGTTCTCATCACCCTGAAGGGTACACCATTAAGTCGGGCAGATTTAAGAGCTGTCAACATCAACCTCTGCGACATGTGCGTTATACTGTCAGCCAATCAGAACAATATCGAAGATGCCTCTCTGCAGGATAAGGAATGCATCTTGGCATCACTCAACATCAAATCTATGCAGTTTGATGACAGCATCGGGGTCTTACAGGCTAATTCCCAAGGTAAGGAGCGTCCTATTAGACTCCATGTGCAATGCTGCCCAAAGGGGACAGGTTGTGGCAGGGAGGGAAGAGAGTAGTCAAAAGAAGAGAGGAAAAAGATTGGGAAAGAAATAACAGATGCATGTAGGTTCTCAAGCACAGTCATATATGTTAATATGTTCACTTAATTGAAATACTCAGCAAATTTGGTGCAAGTGGATCCTATAATCTGACATTACTGCATCTCCTAAAGACGTGCACACAGAAAAAAATTGTGTTGATTGTTTCATCAAGCCTTTGAAGAGTGTTTACTCCATATAATTTTCTGGTGATTTCAGTCTTGTTCCTGGTAATTACATGCTGCTAAACCTCCTTGATAATACTTTTTAATGATGTAATCAACATGACTGTGTCATTTGATTGTTGTTCCCCCTGATCTGGTGTCTGGCAGATTGTCTGGAACAGATTGTTGATGTTTGCAGACAAACACATGAACCTGGCATCCCATCAGGCCTCATCATCATTAAGCAGCTAGTACAAATCACCAGGCAGGCCAATTCAGCTGCTCCTCATTAGTCACAACAAAACAGCGACACATGCAACTTCGTGCTCGAATCCGCGTGCATGTGCACGTCTGTGTGTGTGTACACACACACACACACAGACATTTATGCCAATGCAGTCTATCCAAACACATCCACAAACAGGTAATCCTCAGTTTATGATTAGCCTGAAAGACATGACATGCCTTGAGCTCAGTACTATTTATTGTAGTGTCATCACAGTGACTGTTGTAAATACAAATCAAAGCTGAAGGTCCAAGAGGCCATTATTTTTTAGTGCAGAGCACTTCCACATGTTTTAGGAGAATGCCAATGCTGTTATTTCTCCAGCCTTGAGTGAGTGATGTGCTGTCGATAGCAGTGCCACTGAGGAACAATAAGAAGGGGTAAATCTGAGAGCACACTGCTCTGGGGAGCTGTATTCACACAGAGCCACCTTCATATGGAAGCCCACCAGCTTATATCCTCTTCCTGGGTCGATGGATAGAGCCTATTGTCATCAATAATTGGGTCTTACATCAACCACCCATTTCAGTGATAAATACTTCACTTTAGAAAACACAGATACACACCACACTGACATGCAATCATGCATGCACAAGGAAACACACTCATACCCAGACACTGCTATTGTATCATAGGTATTGCTTTGGGGATTCCTTCCTCCTAGCGATGCTCCCATTCAGATGCCGTCTGTGGAATTTAAAACAAGAAGGTGCAAATGAATAAATAAACACGCGCTTTCCTGGGGGAGAGCTTCTCACAGTTGCTGTAGCGTGTAGTCAACCACAGAGCATAGCTGTGCCCGGGGGGCTGCAGGGATAAGAGGGTATGTAACCCAGATCTCACTTATTGTACACTGTAGCTCAACAGACAAGGTTACACAGCCTCACAGTAGCAACACCTGCAAGAAGAGACATTGCGTGTTAGATCAGGTGTTTTTTTGTTTTGTTTTGTTTTTTGTTTTTTTTTTGTTTTCCTTTATTTTAGGCAATAAATTATGAATTCACAAAATGTTAAGAGTGTATACTTAAAATGTCCTCAGCTAAAAGTCAGATGATGCATGACGGAGGAAATTAACATCTATATTTGATTCACTATTTTGGAATTTCATCTAGGCAGAAGTGTGTAAATATAATGGTACAGTATATCGACACATATGCCTGCCAGCTCTATTGGCATCATATTAACATTTGTATGAATTTATCTTTAGAAGATTAGGATGATCAGCCCTTCTAATTTAGCAGCATTTAGCAGCCTTGTTCTGTCTTAGAAAGACATACGGCTCTCTGTTCGGAGCATTACCAGCCCACCTTCTAGGTATCTAACCTAACAGGTTTTGAAAGCAGCTCAGTAGCAGGCCTGTTCTCGCCAACAGTCACTTTCTGCTGTACACACTACGCCGAATGGAAGATGTTCTTCTACTGTGCCATGCAGTCTTCATGTTCACTATGATACAATAAGAGCAGTGTTTTAGAGGCAGTATCCGAAAAACCTCGCTGTCACTCTCCAGCGGAGTAAACCTCATCCTTTATGGACATCGACAAAATGATGATTGCACTGTCTTAGCTTGTGCACCCTGGTTGACTCAACGTGTCAAACCTCTGCCATTTCCAAGCTCGATAATTGGTATAACAAGAGTTCTGATTATTCATGCTTCAGTTCAGTTTGTGCTTCCTTCTGTGTACTAAACTATTTGGTGTCTTTTCTGTTACAAAAGGCTGCAAGATCTCTTTTGTAATGTAAGCAGCTCATTGAGTTTCCTGACAGGAAAGGCGTATACTCACATGCACATTCACTCACTCACTCACACACACACACACACACACACACACACACAGAATTTGCAATCCTTTTAAAACTTTGTGACCTGAATATATTCCCTGCATTATGTTTCCTTGGTGGTGGCACTATAAGCTGGAGTTTTGCTGTCGTCAGCATTAAATGATGGATGTCAAAACACAGTTGATGCATTATGCATATAGCATTACAGATTTAAGGTGTTTACTTGTCACTTTGAGGAAATGCAAAAATGTGAAGTCATGTGAATTCATACTCCTGTCACTAGCACTTGTATTTCATGGTTTTCAGCCACGCCATTTCCGATAAAAGGTTTTCAGGATCCACTTCACCAATTTTATTGTAACAAAATGAACAACATATAAAATTTATGTCTGCCTGTTGATGGAGGGATGTGAATGCTAAATATGTCTTAGCTGACCCCTAAAAGCAACTGTATCTACATCGCAACTTTTAGGCAGGTGCCTTGTTCACTTAGCGTATTGCTCTTTTTGTTTTTCCTCTGTCAATACACACTTTTGAGTGACACAAAGTGAACAACAACTTGATGCTGAGTGAGCTGACATGCACTATGTATAATGGTCCTGAAAGCAGTTTCCAGGACATGTGCTTATTCTTATATACTATAATATTAATGCAGTGCTGTAGGTATCATACATCTACTACAATGATTTTTGGATAAAGAGAATACAGGCATCTTCTGCCACCCTTTGCATTATTTTCTAACGTGCTACTTATTTGTATTTTCCTGTGGTGTCCAGGTTTCACGCCTCCTGGAATGGACAGGTCATCTCCAGACAGCAGTCCAGTACATGGCTTTGTGCGTCAGGCTTCTGTCACCACTGGATCCAACATCCCCATAATCACAGAACTAGGTAAAGCCTTTTCCTGCCTACATCAAATGCACATGTTGCATGCCATACCCAGTAATCTCGGATCAACTCATTATTCATTTGCAGCCATAGACACATAAAGCTGATAATCCAAGACTTAAACATCATGCTGCTACCAAAAGCTCCACCACATTCAAAGTCAAATTGACTTAGGCATGTGTGGTATGGACTTTTTGTGCACTTTCATGGTGTCAGTAGCTTTGCACAACTCAAGTTCCTATTCATATGTGAATTACTGGCTCTGGCTAGTTTTTTTTTTTTTTTTTTTGTCAAGTGGCGTTAATGTTAGGTACAGGGAGTAGAAAGTATCTTGACTCGGAGGACCACTGTAAGTTGAAGATGTCAGACGGGCATTTTTAGGGGCACTGCTACATATCTTGCAATTTGTCCACTAATGCACAAGAGAAACACAGCCTGATATAGAGGTTGAGAGAGGGAGAAAAGAAAAGAGAGTGAAAAGATAGAGGGGAAAAAACTGCCTTGGTTGCAAAATGGGTCCATTTATTAATAACAATGGCAGTGGCTGTATTCCCACCGGTGGTGGGGACTCATGAAACTTTCAGATCTCTGAGGGGCCTTCTAAAGCACCAGAGACTGGCTACTCTGTCTCCCCTGACCCAATTAGGGAGCAATGGAGCATGAGGCCAGCTAAGAAAAGGCCAGGAAGAGAAAGGAGCTACCTAATGTTACTTGTAACCAGGCCAGCCATTACCTGCAGAGAGGCTCTCCCATTAGACTGCTGACCGCATATGTAATCATCAGAAGTAGATGCTGGATATTTTGGTTTAGGCTCTGGATTCACACACTAGAAGCTCCGGCGTTGTGCCTCTGCATGCTCTTAGTTAACGAATTTCACAGCTACAGCAGTAGTAGATGTGATAACATTGTCCTCCAGGAAAGGAAGGAGTAAGACTATACAGAGGTGAGCACTGCAGCATGGCTCGGTGGAACCATATTGTGTAATTGCATTGTCACATGCTCAGTTTACAGTGCCAGAAGCAGATTAAAGTCAAGTTGAAACATAGAAACGAGGCTCATCCGAGTTGCATGATCAATTTTGTTTGCACCGTTTGTAAAGTAGGTGTGTTTTTGGATAAGACCTTGTTTATCTCTTTCAGTGCCTTACCATGAAATTAATTAGTATTGTTGTTGCGGTGGTGATATGGCGCCATGACGGCTCTGGCTTTGTTGCTGCTGTGTGCTCTAATCCAGGGTGAATTTACTTTTAGTTACTGGACAGCCATGTATGTCTCAGATTAATTCCGGGGTTGACAGAGGTAGTCTGAGACAGCGAAATGCCTTTATTGCAGTTTTTGAAACTGTTTCAATAACAACACCATTTCTCCCCCCCTCTCTGCACTGTCTCATCACCATTAGCTAAACCTGGCAAACTACTGCCATTGGTTTCACTCAGTCAGGAAAAAAAAAGTGGAACCAACATACAAATGATAACAGAGCTGGGTAAGACGAGCCTTTGTCCTCTGCTGCCGTTCGTTCCCTCCGCCGCCCTGCTCTTCATCAGCTTGTCTTGATTTATCTGGCTGCAGTCAAGGCCCTCGCTGCTCCCATGGCTTCACTTTGAACACATTTTTATTCTTCGTGCTGGTTAAAATTGACTGTCTTGTTTTGGCCCCCTTTTAATGATTTTTTTTTTTTTCGTTTTGGGTTTTTTTATTTTTTTTCTCCTCCAGTTGCATTTGAGAGCATCGCTAGGCCTTTGATCATGCTCAGTCTGTCCTTGTGGCTGTTTTCATAGCAACACTCCCCCTGCCCCACACCACAACTCCTCTCCTTCTCCAAACACTCACACATCCACCACCCACCCCCTAATTCAGTCTTTTGGCCCGGGCCCGTTTGCATCAGCCCCTTGTCTCTTTGACTGACATTTCTGTTCCACAGCACACAGGAAGCCTGGGAAGAAATCAGATTTCAAAAACAAAAAACTCAAGATCAAACCATCTTTTAAGCTGTTTATTTATTTTAAAAATGTATTTTCCAGCCTTTTCTCTTCTCCTCCAGACCATATCACAGAACCTCAGATATTGGAAAAGTCAAACAAAAACTTATGTGATGCTACTTGTTTATAGAGCCTTCATTGTCCAATGCTGCTATAAATACAATGTAAAGAACAAAATATGACAAAAAACAATCTGTTTTGTGGGTTATTTTAAGTCAGATTAAGTTCATTTAGCAGACCTGAGTGGTTCTCAACCATAAAGATGATGTGTGTTACCTCGCTTTAATTTACCTTTCAGGGTACAGGTAAATATTTAAAATGTATTTCTCTAACGCTGATAATGTTAAACGCATTTATCAAAGAAACCTCTGAAAAAACATGGCATGACTTTATAAATGCATGGTTTTCTCATGTGACGTAGTAGCCATTGTTGAAGTCACCTTTTTACCGTATTTAGTAGTTTCATCAAGAAAGACCTAGATAAATGATTTACGTTACAGTCCACAGAATGGTCACTGTCTCTTGACAAGGAGTTCCTCTGTTTGTGTGTGTGTTATATAAAAAAGGAGACAGTGGCTACTGAGCGCTGATGCAGAATGACTGACAAAATTGGAGACTTCTGCAATGGTTATAACTGTGTATGAATATTTTCTCCTAAAGTTGTGATTTGTCTGAGTGTATGAAATGCACCCTGCATGTGATATACAGTGAATTTACTGAAATACTGCAAAAAAAAAAAAAAAGTTAAACACTATGTTTTTCACTTTCTAAGCAAATAAATAGTGCATTAACAAATATACATTATAATATATATTTTAAGGGTAATTCAGTATTGTAGAGCCCAGTGTGGTTTCTGGAAGAGAATAAAATGCCTGTTGAATTGTGTGGTTAAATATATATGCTAAATATAATGTGCATCTAATGTTACATTATATGGCAACTTCAAGCCCTGGAGCAATACCTATATATGTGAGACTTTTCTGTTGTATTGCCATAATATATCCAAATCTTTTCATATGCAAAATGCATTTAAAGAATGTATATCTTAAGTCTCAGGTGTGTTGGTGTGTGTGTGTGTGTGTTTGAAAGACTTCTTCACAGTGCCAAACTCTAACACAGCTACGTTCCCTTCTCTCAGTGAACGACTCAAACGTTCAGTTCCTGGACCAAGATGATGATGACGACCCCGACACAGAGCTGTACCTCACTCAGCCCTTCGCCTGCGGCACCGCCTTCGCTGTCAGTGTACTCGACTCCCTGATGAGCGCAGTGAGTTCTCAGAAACACACTGTACACTTGGAGCGTTTTTCAAAATCTCATCGCTTGTCGAGATTCTACAGTTTACTACACTGTTTATTTTATTTGTATTTTTTCTTTTTGGTGATTATTACTCAGGTCACATACACATCAGTTCAGATGCTTTAACAGAATTAAATAAAAAAGAGAGAGAGAATTTAAGTTTAACACAAAGTATATGAAGAAGTTGGGGAACAATTACATGTTGATGCACTGGTAGAAGCTACAGAATGAGGGAAATAAAGAGAGAGAGAGACAGACACTGAAAACTTTAGATGGTAGTAGTTTCAGAAAATGGACTTTTTCAGTTTTCTTTTGCTTCGTAGGTGATTCTGACCTATAAATATTTCTGTTACAGTGTTTCACATTCAGGTGAAAACCTCTTCAGATGCTCCATTTTACGATAACAAAGGAAAACAAATGTTCAGTCTTATTAGAAGCATTCAATATGAGATTATCTCATACTTCCTCAGTAGATGAAAAGGGTTACGTTTAGTAGTATGTTTCAGTAGATGCACTATTTTGGAATTTCAAGTAGGCAGAAGTTGGTAAATGAAATGGTACAGTACATTGACACATATGCCTGCCAGCTCCATTGACATCAAAAGGAAAATTGCTGGCATCACTCCTCATCTTAAGTTTTATGAATTCAACTTTTCAAGAGCCTTATTAGAACTTTTAACGAAGTAAGTGTTGAAGTGTTGAGGCATAATGGCAATGACACCAGCTTGGCTGCAACAGGCCAAAGACACATTCTTTCATCTTTTGACAATGTCATCAGTGCACTGGGGATGACATTAAATAGGAGGTAAGAAAAAAAATCTCCTGTTATACTTTTCCGTGTTCTCGTGACCAACTGCATTTCCTTCCTTATTAAGCCATCACAGCACGATGGCTTAATTCCAGCAGCTCTCATGGTGAGTGAGAGGTTAGAGGGGCGTGCAGAGCTGAGCTGAGCAGGGAGTAGCGCAGGCATCAGCTGTAGTCTGGCGCTGGTCAGAGGTGAAGGCAGCTAATGGACAGTGCTCATCCATCATGAGACTCTGCAGGCCTGTCAGGGGCCCAGGGAGAGGAGCTGCCACTCTGGCCTGGCTGCCAAGTGACACTGGCTGTCTTCACACAGAGCAAAAGCAGGTTCTGATCGGCTTGAAGGACAAGAGAACCTGACACCCGCAGAGCGCAGTCAAATGCTTTCAGAGGGACATCATATAGTGTGTACTGTTCACAGAATAAAGAGCAGATCTGTGTTGAAATACTTCTTTTTCTTCTAAGGGGACGATCCTACACGCATTTCTCACCAGTGATGTCTAGTTATGCAAACAATTGGGGTTTTTTTTTGTGTCTTTTTTAAAGCTATTTCTGATGTTTATGCCTCCAGCCAAAAACAATAGATGCCATTTTGACTTTCGGAATTTGTAAAGCTTTGGAAAATTACACAAATTTAGTTAGTAAATATTATATATAATATTTAATATATATTAGCTATTTCTTACTTACAGTGAAAACTAAATTGGAAGTTTTATTGGATTATCCACATGTAAGGGGATTACAAAGATGTCCAGCTGAATTGTTAAATGTAAAATGTAATTTATCAATATGCACAATACAAACCATTTCTATTTACCTCTTTTGTATTGTGGTGGGAGGCACAAGTCTCAAAGTGTGAACAAAATGTTTTTGAATCTATTGAAAATGTGTCATCATCAGATTCCCCCTCTCTTATTTCTCCAGACATACTTCAATGATAATATCCTCACGCTGATTCGGACACTAGTCACTGGGGGAGCCACACCAGAGCTGGAGGCTCTGTTGGCTGAGGAGAATGCTCTCAGAGGAGGCTACAGCACACCGCAGACACTAGCCAACAGAGACAGGTGTCGCGTTGCCCAGCTAGCCCTCTACGACGGGCCATTTGCAGACTTGGGGGTAAGTGGAAGTTTAGGTGGAGATGACACGTTTTGGCACTACCCAGCAGCACACATCTGGCCACCTCCACTCTTTGCAGTGCTTAATCTGATGTGAAGAACTGTGATCACGCAAAACAAGGCCTCAGTGGGTGGAGAGGGTACCGTGCTTTGAGGAGAACAATGAACACCATCAAAGAAATTCCTGCTTTAATTGGTTCCAACCTTGTTTTTAGAGGTTTTTTGTTTTTGTGATACAAAACTTCCAATACTGAAGTAAATTTGTTTTCTCCTGGATGACTTATGGCGTAATTTGAAAACACTGCTGATTGTCACAGTCTGAATTGCCAACAGTTGGTATTCACTCGCAAGCAAAGTACCTGAACATCGAATGTACAATTACATGCACTGCCACTGAACCAGATCACGACAATGAGCTAACGCACAGTAATGGTGTCTTTGTTCCATTGTTCATCAGGATGGCGGCTGCTACGGAGATTTATTCTGTAAAGCGCTGAAGACGTACAACATGCTGTGTTTTGGAATCTACAGATTAAGAGATGCCCATCTTAGTACACCAAGCCAGTGTACAAAACGGTACAATATCTGCATTTACAGAGTCAAAATGAATATTTTGATGTAATAAAATGAGCAAATAGGGTTAAAAAAAGTTCACTTTGTCAATCCCAAATGGAAAACTGTAGTGTGACAGTAACTACTTTACGTAAATCCTAAAAAAAAAAAAAGGTCGGAAACAACAGAATAAAAGGCCAAATTATAAAGAATAACTAAATAAATAATAGATTACAAATAAATACTGAGAGTAAAGCCTAAAACTAGGGCTACAAATGTACACACATTTTATATGCAAACATCATAACTTCATTAATTTTTTTACCCTGGGCAGATATGTGATCACAAACCCACCATATGAGTTTGAGCTGGTGCCCACAGACCTGATCTTCTGCCTCATGCAGTTCGACCACAACGCAGGCCAGTCCCGGACAAGCTTGTCCCACTCTTCCCATTCCTCCCATTCCTCTAGCAAAAAGAGCTCATCCGTCCACTCCATCCCGCCCTCCAGCCGGCAGAACCGCAGCAGTAAGAGCCGGGAGGCCCGCGATAAACAAAAGTACGTACACTCACACTTCCTGTCGAGTTGTAGCCTGCACGTTTAGTATCTTACACTAGACCAGTCTTTTTTTATATATATATAATTGTGTGCAGACTGTGGTGACACAAGCACTGATCAATAGTGCGTATTGTGTATGTTTGTGGTTTGTTTGTTTGTTTGTTTGTGTGATTTGTGCTCTGCGTCCATGCCCAGTGCTTGTGCGTTTTCTTCATAATCATCTGCACGTGGTCTTCACTGTCACGTCACAGCAAACATTACATGACATTAACAAATTGGTCAAATCACATTGTGGAAAGCTAGGCTCATTTATTATACTGAAAAAACTGTTTGGATTCTTTTCTCACTAATTAAATATGTGGCACTGTAAACAGTGAAACCACTTGTTTGGATGGCACAGCCATTGTGGTCGGAAACAAGCTCACCAAAGCACAACCAAATGAAATGACATAATACAGCACACATTCAGTATGTTGTTTGGTCTACCTGTTCTGTATCTGTCCTGATTTGTAGTTGTTTCGTGTCTAACTCTTACTGTAATACAGTATTTGTGTAGTAAATAACTTGCTTGTTGGATATTTGTGCACATTTTAGTACACATGATCAGTGCGCCTCGATCATGGATATAATATATTGTGATTTATTTACTGTAGCTCATACTGCTTACATGTAGCGTATATTTGGATAACATTATTTATAGGCTGTTACTCATAAGATCATCCCTCATTAGCAGTGTTGAGATTTTGCTCTGATTTTCATGGTGCATCTGTACTGCTTTATTGCATGTCCATGTTGATAGCCCTTTGTTTCTTATACAATAATAAGCTTATTTCAAATTTGGTAAAATATTTTACTTGCTAATACTACTTATTCTCCTCACAGAAATGCATAGCGTGAATTTAATGGTCATCTGGGAGAACAAAGTAGCCGAATTTTGAAATGATGACATATTCTAAAAGCATGCAGATTTGTTACGAGAATTCTTAAATGGTAGCTAAGCCCTAAATACATCTTAGTTTCTAAGATGTATGATATAGATTAATTACTGCAGTAACAATATGTAAGCCTTAGTTGGACAGTTGTGTATTGACTGTAAATACTACTAACTTACAGTAGATTACTTACTTTTCTTTCTGAAGTGCAACAAGGATGAATAGAATGGGCCAAGGTATGCAAGTTAACGATTCTGCATGACTTAGCAACCTTTACCTGGGGTTCTGATCATAACTATGTCCTCTGTGGATATTGTTATGGCGAGGGGAGTTTGTTTTACTTCAGATGTTAAGTAAACCATGCCTCAGTTTAAGTTTTGCTTTCAGCTGGAAAGCAAAATGTCTGCTGCTGCTGCTCTTGCCTCCACCCTGCCACGATCAGGACCATCTCCATATTGCATGAGGTTGAGACGAGCCCTCCCTTTTCTTTGTGCTTTTACTTCAGTTATTCACTTGATGAGTTCTTTTTTTTCTTTTCTCCAGACAAATCCTTTCTCATATAGTTTTTATCTGTCATGCATCATGCGTTTTAATTATTTATTTGAATTGGAGATGGTTTGCATTGTGTGAGAGGTCTGTGTGTTTGCACATCTTCCCTCCTATTGAATGCTATCAGATGACTGTAGATGTAATACTTATGCTGCCACTGAGTACAGCAGGTTATCATTTTACTAAAATAATAGAAAACAGAGTAACAAGGTGATGCCTAACTGTACAGACCTACATCATTGCTCACATGTAGGTCAGGCTGATTCAAATCCCCCTGATGCAGCCAAATTGCTTACTTCTTCACAGAACTTTAAGAAAGTGTGTCCATCCCTGTGCCATTGGTCACACCAAGAAAGTGGGAGGTGTGACCAATTTAAAGTCTAAATTGAAGGGGATATGAGTCTGTAAGTTTCCTTCTTGTAACCCTATGCACCTGATATGTTGGTTTGAGGCGACATCACAAAGTTCACCGTATCAGCAGCAGACTCTGGAGAGAGATGGCAGACATCTTGCTTCACCTCAGGCACAATTCCACACATCAAATGCCTGTGCTGTAACACATGGCCCCGCAGCCTTAAGCTTGCTGACACACACACACACACACACACACACACACACACACACACACACACACACACACACACACACACACACACACACACACACACACACACACACACACACACACACACATAAATGAATCTCCTCACACGCAAGCCTGTATGTACATGCGAACACACATTCACACGCATGCACGCTCCGCATAGCAAAGTTAAAACTCACTCAAAATGAAGTGACATTTTGAATGGCATTACAGATGCCTGTGAAGTGCTAGAGGAGAGTTTACAAACTTCTGACAGGTGGTATACACCTTTCCCTTTTCTCACAGCCTACTTAAACATGACAATATCCTTTGCAAATCTTTAAAATCTGATATTTCAGAGAGTAAAACTGTGTAGTATTGAAAGATTTCCAAGATTCAAACCCCATACTCAGGAAGTGAATAGAATTTCATTTAGGGTGGGAGATGCTTTTATAGGAACTTTTTTTTTTTTGGTTGAAGGCTTCACTAAAAACTGGTGACATTGGATGTGAATTTCAAAATGCTGTACTCACCACAAACCAAACATTTCTGCATTGTTTTGAGATACATACAGCGTGAAACATATGTCTTACAATTAGAGCAAGTGGCCAGATAGCAAGAAAAATCGTGTAATTTGGGTTAATAAATCCTAAAACACTTTAGTGCCAATTTATCTACAGCACTGTAAATACATATGTTGTGTTATACAATAAACTTCTTAATTCTCAAAAAATGAATTGGAAGGCTGACAGATTATATGTATTCACTGTACAGGAAATAGACAACACACACATGACAACTTAGAATGATTCAAAGTGGTTTGATGCTAATTACAAAGAATGCCGTGCAAATCTGTCACTTAAACTGAGGCAGTATGGTTTTAAATGCTTCCATGTTACGTACTTTTCAAACTAACTCATTTCCCCCCTCCCTTCCTCTTTCACCTTGTCCTCTTCAGAAAAGAAATGGTTTACAGATGAACCAGAAAATGCCTACCCACGGAACATTCAGATCAAGCCCATGAGCACTCACATGGCCAACCAAGTCAACCAATACAAATCTACTAGTAGTCTGATTCCGCCTATCAGAGAAGTTGAAGATGAATGCTGAACACCAGGTTTTCTTGCTGACTCATCAGACATCTGTACTCTCTTCCAAAAGAGTTGGAAAAGAGATCAACAGTGGAGGAGTGATGATGACGATGACAGGGGTGTTGAAGACGGACACATTTCTCTACGCTCATTCTTCTAATCAAGGGTTGGACAGGAACCCAAACTGGAAGGGACCTCCTATGTGTATACCTTTAATGTTACTTCCATGCTCTTGGACACTGTTCTATTTATTAATGTATCCATAGAGATGTACATAATGACAATCAAATAAGGATTGTACAGCCCCTCCCCCTAGCACTTTTTGGAATTATTTTAAGAGTTGAAAAAAAAAGTACTTCCTGTAATTCTTTGCAATAGTTCACCTCTTCACGTGACCAGACTCCATGGCTAAGGCGACTGGTTACTGGAGGATGAGGGTTGCAGCGATAAACTGATCATATCATCTCCCAAAGATCTGCCCAGATGCGTCACGTCAAACCAGCTGGGTTCATCAACTTCATTTCTCCTGTCTGCTTCTGTTCTATTTGCACTAAAACTGAACAACTTTCTTTTGACAGAACTAGAACCATCAGATCCCCCCCATCCCCCCCAGTACAACGTCTCTGAGGAGATGATGGAAGGAACGAAGGGAGGGTTGCTTGGCTTCAGAGGCATTTTAATTTTGTTCTTAGGTTGTTATACATCACGTCATTGCTTAATGTTTGCTACTTCACCATCGATATGTCATGCTGAGTGAGAGCATTCCAGTCCTGCAGATCAATATCAACTTGCAAAGTAATAGTTGAAACACTCCAATAGGTGCAGTGTTGGTGTTTCTGGTTGAAAGAGAATCCTGTACCTACATGTCTTCTGCTGATACGTCGTATCATAAAGCCTGTGACTCTGTTTCAAGCTCCTACCACATGATATGTGCCTGAGCCCCTCTTATACAGATACAATGCGGTTGATCAACCTGAATACATGATGGCAAACAACAGCTGCCCCTTCCGTCATGTGTTTAGAAGTGTTCACGTGCACGTTGTGTGCGCGCATTGCAGCCACTCATCATTCTTGATGTTGCGCTGAACAGTGCTGTCATCGCCCTATTGGCTCGTATGTGATGGTGTGCTTTTGAAGGAACAGCATGTGAGATCTTAACTCTAAAAATGAAGCTTATGGTACAATAACAGTACATAAATCTAGAAGGTTTGGATCCACTCACAAAAATATCAAGTTGCATTACAAAAACCACACCAAAATCCCCAACTACGATTGAGCTGAGCCAACACGAACAGCAGCCCCATGCCCATTTGCGGCAGAATTGGGATCAGAAAGAAGAGTGGTGTATTTTCTGAATGTTTTGTTTGTTAAAAATGAGTTCACGTCTGAGGAAAGAAATGCCACATATTGCATATAAGTGGGCATCAATGGGCCCTTCTTTGATCGGAGCTACTGCCTGGCACAGGGTTGGCATAGAGGCAATAAAGAGCTTGGATGTTCTCTTTTGCCAATCCAGATGTCACATGCCTCAAAACTCTCAGGAGTTAAGCTGCTGTGTTCGGTCCTCTAACACAAGGAGATGCTCAAACATAGTTGGGTGGAAATGCAACAATGCCACAGACTGCTAATAAGGACACTGGAGAGAAACGTGTGTTCTTTATGCTAGCCTGTGTGCAGCATGAGAGTGTATTTTGCACATGTTTAGGCATTGATGGATCCAAATCTAGCTGTGATAATAATGGAGAATTAAGGTTGTAGCCTTGCGCTCCTAATACATAAGCTTCATACAAATATGTAGACAGATTTATACATTAAACATAATTATTTTTTATCCATAAACATAATCAATTTGTACTTATTTTTCTAGACAAGTAAAAAGTACTATACTGTAGTGGATGACAAAAAACTCCATAAATATCTTTAATTACAAAACATATCAAAGATTTTTTGCGTTGGACTATATCACTATTTATTTCACATTCTAAGAAAGAAAAAGATCTTTTTTTATCCTTCTGCCCCTTCTTTAACAACTGCATTGCTCTGGAGCTATACCTTGCATTGTGAAATCACCATCTTCAGCCTGGCAGCTCGGCTCTGTTGAGTGCTTGTAGAAATCAATTAAAGCTCATCTGAAGCCTCTTTTGGTTGCACAGATGATCTGTGTCTACTAAATAATGTTTCTACTACTAAGCATCCCTTACTACAAACATGCAGGCTAAGGGATGGGTGCAAAGATAGGTATAAAGAATTATTTATTGGGGGATAAATGTTGAATTAAGATGGAGAGCAGATTAGAGTGGTAATAATGAGAGGATCATAGAGTTGCTCCTTCTGTGTGTAGGCCAGTACTGAATGACCTTCATTAGATGTGTTTGACCTAAATTAGGTCCATAGTGTGGAAGGAGAGTGTGTACGCTACAGCACAGTGTGCTGGAGTTTTCCACAAAATATTATTTCAAATATGACAGAGAGATGCTGTCTGTTTATTGCAGTTATTCTCCTCTATAGTCTGTAAAGGAAAATTATTTAAAAAAATTCAAATATGGAAAAGAACATAATGTTGTGCTAAATATGTTTGTGTAAATTCAACCCATCATATAGACCACATTTCTTTCTCAAACAAAATGATCTGAGCTTCAATGTCCGTCTATTGGGTGTGGTACAACTATACTGAAGCCTCATACACATTGTCCTGAAGTGAACTTTTGAAATGTGATTACATCGTTGTCACACTTTGTAGCAAATAGATTTCTTTTCAGAAAATATGCGAGTAAAATGTATGTAATAATTGGGTTATTAATGCCATATTTGCTAGCCTGATCAATAAGGAACTATTAATATTTGATAATGGCATTATACATAAAATCGACAAACTGATCGTTATTGTTGGATTAAAAAAAAAAAAAAAAAAAGACATATCTTGGAAATAAAAGAGCCTGAATTATTGTAGGAGACTGTTCAAGTACTGTATGTAAGTCAGGGCGGAATTTGATCTGGTTTATCAGCCATCCCAAAGATGGAAGGTAGCACCAATTCAGCAAAGGTTATGAAAAGAGACAACATCCTTAATTGTCCTGTTTTTATTATTTTATGGTATTACGGGGTTTACATTCCTTTTTGTCAGCTTGTCATTATCTGTCACAATCTGTCACAACTGCTTATTTGTTTACTGAGTATTTTACAGTTACTTACATAGCATTGCTCAGAAATAAAGACTGTACATGCTGCAAAATGGCATTAACTCACAAAGCAATGCACCATGTGTTTTCATTACACTTGATTACTGTGCTTTTTTCTACCTGAATCCTCAATTCGCAGCACATTCAAGCTGGCATTCTTCACAATACTGGACTGAGGTGTGTCTCCTTCGTACACCTTGTCATATGTCTCTCTTTGATGTTTTAGGTCTTTGCATTGTATACCTCTAAAGTTTTAGAGTGTTTTTGAAGTGCCATGAAGAGTTTAGTTGAGCAAGCATCCTTCAGTCATTCAGGGACAGAGGCTCACTTTGAGGGAGCTGAGTCCAACTGTTAGCCACTGTGAGAGCAGTGTCTTGTACTGACATGGAGAACATCCAAGCCATCAATGCCTCCATGCCAGTATAGTGCCAGGCAGTGCAGGAGGTCAAGAGAAGGGCCCATACTAAGTCCCACTATAGCGACAAGTGGCATTCAGGAGGCCTGAGAGGCAGCTGGGGCTGATATATTTATGAGCTTTGGGTCATCATACCACCCATTTCTGCTGCGTTCTTAGTTAAAGTTAGCAGTTAGTGTCATGTAGTAGAGCTAGATATGGATGACTGAAAGATGCACATGGAGGATCATGCCTGTAACATCAGATGTTTTGTTTTTCCACTGAACAAATCAAAGACTATGATGCATCATACATTACTGTAATAGTATGTTGCATTATTTTTGTTAATCTATTTTTTGCTGTAAAGGATGGATATTATTTATTTGCTGGGAATTGTAATAGATATATAATATATAATACTTGGGGAGGGGAGGTTGGTCTCAAGTCTTAATAATACTTTAGAATTGCATTGAGCAATTTTTACGTTTTTTTTTTTTTTTTTTTTTTTAAGAGACATTGCAATTTGTTCTTTTTTGGCTGCCTATCAGTTCAGGAAGAATTCAGGACATTGCTCTGGCGTATTATAGATTTGTTGGCACATCGTCATTGCATCAAAGAGAAGTTTGACATAGCCGACTGATTCGTTTGGATGTGTTCTAGGTGTGATGGATAAATGGATTATTTGATGGTGCTGAGTTGATCTACCTGACTCTGTCAAATATAATCTGCTGATAAATATACTGTCTTGTACAAAAAGTCTGTACATAGATTGTACATGGTTTCTTTTTGTATTTTCTCAAATTAAAATGGATGTATTTGTGTTCTAAACCTGGAAATTTGCTTCTTTTTCATTCAAATGTCTTAATTGCTTTCCTAATAATTAGATTACAGTTACAATGAAAGGCTTTCCATGGTATTATACTCTCTCAAATTACCAGCAGGGGTAGAAGTACTTAAAGGAGTTATAATTACAGTACAAAGTAAAGTACAAATCTACCTGCACGTGTACTTTCTTTATGTGTTTCCTTGTTACACTACAATATCAGAAAGAAATACTACTAAATCTATTTATTTTATAGCTATAGCTTCTAGTTACTTTACACATTAAGATGGTTCATGAAATAATAATAATTGTTATAAATGTTGCATATGTATGAATTAAATTAAATACCTCAATAAGCTGCTACAATTGAACTGAAATACAAATTATGCCATGGTGTTATTAAAAAGATAAAAATGATATTCTCACAACCACACACACATTTTGAATGAGACAGTTTGATATATTTTACTGGTAGATTTTACTTTACTTTCATTACATTTACTTATAGCTACAGTATGTAACTTTATTTGTGTATTTTTTAGTATAAGTGTGCACCAAAACTTTATGTGGAGAGGTGCTGTCAATGCCTCCCGAGAAGTCAGACTTACAGAACAGCATTGGCAGCAGTGCACAAATATTCCCTCCTAAAAACTTTTTGCGGGACACTCGCCTTTCTAACAAGTCAGACAATTTTTGGTTGATTAAAGTTTTGCAACTTTTGTATTGTAATGTGATAATGACTAACACCCGAGTTCTGTGCAGTGCATGGATGTTCATAGCAGATGGTAGAAGAGTATATTGAAGCAGGGAAAGATAGGCTGATTAAGTGTCATGTTAGCCGAACTAAAATTGCATGTTGTATTTTTCAAGTAGGTTTTGCATTCAAGGTTTTGAATATATCCACAGAGTAACGAGCCCAGAGTCCTGACAAATGGCACTTTTCCACTACATGGTTCGGAGCTTGAGTTGACTCGACTCTACTTGCCTTCTTTGGTTTCTGATGTCACTGACTGGCAACTGGAGTCAGCTGTTAGCACTGAACAGACATAGCATCCATGGCAGGACACCATGAAGGAAGCCAAAAATTTTTTGCCAAAGATCACCTTAACACTCCACAACACTACTAGTAAAATGTCATGTGGACAGATTAAATCACTGTAGAATTGTCTCCAAAGAACACACAACACTACGTATGGCGTAAAAAGAGAACTGTGTACAACATAAAAACATCATCCCAACGGTGAACTGTCGCGCATGGAGCATCATGATTTGGGCCTACTTCGCTATCTCAGGACCTAGACAGTTTGCCATCAAGTAGGGGGAAATAAATTCCCCAAGTTATCAAGGTACCCAACAGGATAATGTCAAGATGGCTGACTGGAAGCTGAAGCACAGAAGAAGACGGGGGATGCAATAGGACAATGACCCTGTCAAACTCACAACAGCACTAGTAGAGCTTGCTGCTGGGCCAGCACTTCTTAAAACCAGTGGAAAGAGCACGGACAGAACTCAAATACTAACTAAAATAACTAAAATAATATAAAAATGTTTGTGAAGATTCACAAGTGAGAAGCTAATTAAAATATGCTTCCAATTATCTGTGAGGTAGAAGAATGAGAATAGAACTAACACTAGTTATTTACAAAGTGGTTTCTGATAAACAGTCCTGATAGAAATCGGGGCATTTGCAGGCCATGTCACCACCTTACAGTATACAGCATATACACAATAGACAGGTAGGCTACTGTACAATTGTAAGAGACCAAGTGCCTGACCTTGTCCATGACTAGGGGAAGCCTCAGATGAATGTATATTGGATTTTACCAATCCCCTTCCTGCAGAGGGGTTGGTGACCCTGAGGTCCAAGCAGCAAGCAAGCCGCTTATCCATTGAGCCTGGTATTAGTCTTGATTTACGTTTACTGACATGCTATTAGCTGCTCCATCACTTTTACCTGTCATGCTGTCAATCAACAAGGATTCAGAGTGATGGGTGGGAATAGAATTCGAATCACATTCTGTCCATACTGGCTTGTATATCTCCACAGAGACGGTGACAGTGGATGTGCAAAGGACATCAGACCAGGTATCTTGCTATCCTGTCATGTCAGCTCTGTGAATGTTTGTGCAGCACATCAGGATGTGTAGCATCTTAATGTGGATTGGGTTTATAGATACAGTTATTCCAGGAGTAAATGATATATTGAGAAAGTAATCCTCTTTCCTCTGCTGGAGCTTTAAAGTGTCTAAGCCTGGACAGTGATAAGCATTTCATTAAACAGTGCCAAAGTTAAAGGATTTTAACCTTTATGTAACGCAGTAATTTTCCAACTGAAAATAATCTACGTCTAGATACGCTGCACTAAACAGTGTGTCGCCCGTGTCAAGGGTACCGAGATATCTCCTGAGAATCCTTCAGACATCATGAGCAGCACCAATTCTGAGGTGTTATGATGAGGCAGGACGACTTCTCAGACAACCACCCACTTCTTTCTCATAGCTAGAAATCAGCGGACAACTCATAAGTCTCTGGGTCTTGCCTGCTCCTCCTCCCTGCTGCTCAGCTGAAGTGTGCAATTTCACACTCCAACGTCAAACAGTCGGTCAGAAGGAGAATGTATGACCCACCCTGGCATTTGTCCTCATTTCTCTCTCAAATGTGCAAACACTATTACCCTTGGGTTATCTTAAGTGGTGTGGTGAAGACTCTCAGCCTGTCCTCGCCAGACATGTCATCAAAACACGACAAGCAGCGGGGACAGAGCGGAGGTAAGAGACACACCGAGGCGGAGTGGGAAAGAGATGGAAATGGAGCAGATGTTTGTGTGGCTGTTGATTTGTGGCCTGATAAGGGTGCTACACAGGCAGCTGGAATTGATGGCTTGTTAGTGAGGACGAGCCCCTCTGTGAGATGTTTTCAAAATGATTGATTTACAATAAAGTGGCTCGGGGTGTGTGCATGCAGGCAGAACTGATGCAGATCGATCCCACTGAAATTGATTGATCAGCCATTTAGCTTGGCAGTGTGTTTACCGAACAAAACTGAGCAGGACTCTCCTCTAGGCATCTCCGCCAACCCCCCTCCCATAAAGCAAAGGAGAATGCCACCTCTGGGCCTGTCTCATTGCTCTGGTAGTGGCAGCAAAAACAAGCCATATCAGAATATGAACCATAAAAATGTAATCATGGAGTGAGAAATAGTGGCATAAATGTTTATGATTGTGTACTTTATTCTGCTATCAACGTGTCCTTCTGTGACTTGGAGATACTGTGCCTTTAAAAGTAATGGCTTACCTGCTCTATGCAAGGGGAGGAATACTGTTTGCCTTATCAAAGTGTCACACTGAGACTTTAAGAGGGAGGCATAGAAATAACTAATAACAGTGGATTTCAGTAAACAAGCAGCTTGTTCGCTGCCATACTTAAAGCTGACACTCCAGCAACCTTTACTTTGTTTAGTGCTGTCGAGATGGCTATCATACATAATGTAGAATAGCCCTCAAGTGTTAAAGTGCCTCATATATGAACAGTGTCTTTAGCAATTTTTCCAAACAGCGCATACAAGGGTCTCCATGCACACTTTATAATGCGCTCTACAGATGGATAAAGCATAAGGACAATGTTTACCATGCGACCTCTGTGACTTTTCCTCACTGCCACAACAAACCTCTCCACCACACTGCTGATGACTTAAATCACCTGTCCTCAGACGCCTCATCCTGTTATTTGGATAATTGCCAATAGGAGCAAGCTTTTCCATCCTCACAACGGCATGCAGTGGCCCCATCATGTTCCTTGTTAACAATTTTACACACTTGGTCGCAGCAAGAGGGTGTCAGAATGCCAATAATATTTACCATCTGCTGTGCGGGCTATTCAGGGGAGGCTGAGTGTTGCTGATTGCCCTGACAGAAGCTGACAGCACCCTGAACCTGAGATCCTTGCAAATCGACTCAGCAGACTGTCTTCTTACGGCAGCAGGCTGTACGTGTAGCAGTGAACCAGGTGATGGAGCACTACACTGCTTATGTGTAGTGCCTGAAAACAAACATGGGAGGTGTTTTCTCTGTGACTTTAAATGCGCACGGATGTATCTCTGCTGATTGAAGAGCATAATTCATACAAGAAATTCATGCCTCTTAACCTCTATGATTAGGCCTCACATAAGATCAAGGAGGGGAGTCTCATAAAAATGGAAGATTTAAAAACAGCTTGAGTATGAGCTTTATCGTTTTAAAAATGACAAAATAATGCTATATAGGTATGTTTAGCTTCATTTTACTATTGCTATTAACTGTCATTCTGGATCATTTAGCAAATCAATGAGCTACACCATTTAAAATAATTTCCCCAAAGAGCTGGGAGGCAGATAAATGAAATGGCTGCCTTGGGACTACTGGGCCTTCTAAGTCAATTCATCCAGCCTGTAGTGATTTCCATAACACTGATGTGAAAGATGTTGACACCAATTAGAGCATCTTCTTTTGATTACTGTGCACGCACACACACACACACACACACACACACACACAACATATACAGTACACTCACACCTGGTTCTACTGCATCACCTCAAACATATCAATGCGAATATGTGTTGCTGCATGTGTGCGTGAGAGCGAGTCTGTGTGTGACAGAGACGGAGGGAGGAAAAGAGAGACTCAAAGACCGAGTCCCATCCTAATTCGGCTGTGATAATAGTTTCCATGACGATGAGGCATGCTCGGCGCATCAGTTGTGGCCCAAATAAACAGTGATCCTTTACGAAAACAAGAAGGTCATTACAGCAGCTTGTCAAATCAATGCCCATTGTGTCCAAGTTGATTAAGACATCTCCCCTCAGCTCTGACACTCCGTCAATAGCAGCAGGCGCACAATGCAGTGGCGGGTGGGGGGATGGTGATGTCTGTGGCAGAGGGTGTGTGTGTGTGTGTGTGTGTGTGTGTGTGTGTGTGTGTGCACGTGTGTTTATTTGAGGGTGATGTACTCCTGCTCTTTTTCTCATTCCACACGCACACATACACACACACCTACGCAAACACACACACACAGTACTCCGATGATTGGAGTGAAATACCCATCAGTCAGGGAGCCGAGGTGGACTAATGATTCCCTGTGCTGCCTATTAGAACTACATGACAACTCAATCCTGCTCAGGGAAAGAGAAATGAAGAAGAGAGGGAGGTGGGGTTGGAGGGGGGCATGCAAGGAGGGGTGAATAAAAAGACGGAGGAGGAGAGGAAGAAAAGAAAAAGTGACCTTGTAGCAGCATCATTTGAGGTTGAATTAAATTGGCAAGAGCAGCTAATCTTTACCTGGGGGCGATTAACAGAATTAAAAGAGAACAACAAAGGCACAGAGGTTGGCTTTTCTCTTTTTTCTGCATGCCACTGCCATTTGTAATTTGTGTTGAATGTCCTCTTCTGGAAAAGTTGGTGAATCTCCCTCTCAAAGCACACAAACAATAGACAACAGGCTTCTCAATATTTGGAAGGCTGTCATATACAATGGTTTGTCATGAAATCAACTATGATTATGTTCGCAAATCAGGCACCAGGGTTGTCATGTTACAAATCATCCATTCTGGTATTAATACTGGGATATTAATTTACAAATTTCATTACATATTGAAAGATTTACTCTGCCATCTTACAATTCACACAGCACGTCTTCAAAAGTACAGTATAAAACTTTTTTCCCCTCATTGGGAAATAATGGGATGCTATTAGTAGGAAGTGAATTACAAGTTTAGCCTCTGTGTTCGGTCTCATAGCCTCTCTCTTCTCACAGGCTAATCAATATGTTTGGAAAGACAGACAAGGTTAGGCCTATCAGCCTGTCTGAGAGAGGGAAAAAAAAAAAGCACGGCTAATACCCAAATGTGAAGGTTCACGGCTGAACTTTACCCACACATAGAAGACAAGAAGAATAACAACCAATAAACCTTTAGCTCAGGGACATTCAAACTAACTCTGGTGAGTAGATCAATATTTTGTGCTATTGGCATTAAATCACCATATGCATATTTGAAATGGTGAATGATTTATGTAGTTTGTTGTGAGAACAACTGTGGTTCGACTGAAGTAATACTTAACTTCCAAAACAGAAACTGTAGACATAAAAAGACGAATAAACTCTGTAAGCTCCAACAAATTTGATGCTCTTTGGATGCTGCGAAAAAGCACTCGCCCCCTCCTAATTTCTTCAATTTTGTATGTATCTCATACTAAATTGCTTGAGATCTTTAAAGAAAATAAAATCTAAAACAAAACCTGACTAAATGCAAAATACAGTGAATTACACAAGTGTGTAACAAGCTATTTCTAAGGCTGGGAGACTTAAAAAAAAGGCCTCTCTGTATCTTTGTCTACTGGGATCAGAGTTCATGCTATTAGAAAGACACTGATGAAAATGGCATTAGAAGAAATGAAATGACCAAGGCAAAGTCCTAACTTGAACCACAGTGAAACACTGAAAAAGGTGGCTCATGCTCAAATACTCTCAAGTGTGGAAGAGAATCTGCCAAATATCCACCATGATGACAAGGACTAACCTCTAATACCTCTTGGTATTTGGTTGCAACTGTGTTTGAACATCTGAAACCATTCTGTAAGAGGAAGATGATTTTTCTTTGATAACTTTTCTTTGCTACATTTTTTACATGAACCATTTTTTTTTAAAGACCCAGTGATAATTACATGCTTTTCATCAATTTAACACTTCACAAATAGCCAGCCTCCTATGCTACAGAAGACAAATGAAAGTCAGTAAGGTTCTTTTCAAAGTCTATCTGAAGAGAGAAGAAAAACATAATTAAAACATGAGCTTCCTTCCCCTGACCACGAATATTACTTCCATAAAAGAAAGACTGGCTGCAGTAAATAGCTGCTCACCTTGAAGAGTATTCATGATTCAAGGATTTGCTTTGCGATAAGTCATAACCCGGGGAGATGGGCTTGGATCTCCACGTTTTTTTTAAGAACGGCCTCAGAATAGATCCCCCTCACCTTTTCCTCACCATTAGTCACAGCTGTGTGTCAAAAATTGACAGCTTCTGTGTGTCACTGTCATCAGCCAGGGCCAAGTCAAACTATTTGAAAGGCTGCCCTCCAGAGGACCCCAGAGATGGGATCAGAGCGCTGCAGGAAATACCACAGAGTCTGACACACAACACACCCCTCCCTCAGGTTACACCACCGTGGGGCCATCATGTGTGTATTCGTATGATAGACGTTAACATTGTTTACAGTTCTAATACGGTTATGGGAATTTCTCTCATCCATTTTAAATGCCAAGGAGACCTACTAGACACTGTATACCAGTGTGATATCATTGGTACGTTGGACGTACATCACTTGGCTCAACGTACAAATATTCTCTTTTGCCTCAATGAAGTCTTCCAGAATTGACCATGTGAAGAAAAAAAAAATCACCCGTCTCTCCTGAGGGCTTCTGCTAGTTCTTGTTCACGGCCAGTTGTCAGATAAACACAAACGCACATGCACAATGAACATCTCCACCCTCAGGACATGGTGGAGAAAAGAAGTAAATGCCAATATTTCCAGGAATTTTCTTTGAAATGTTTGATTGTTCAAGTCAAGCGTGTAAAATCAATGGCTGATGCTTTGTGTCAGGTTAAGTAGCTGTAACGCCTCAGGGTGCAAACATTAAAACGCAAACATTACATGCCCTCTGCCATACCATTCGGTGTAATTACTGTATGTTCTCTGCCAAGTGAACGTGTTTGGTGATTTAATGATGAAGCTGAAGCTGAAGTGTTGTTTTTAAAATTCATCTGATAAAATGCAGTGAGCGTTTCTTCTATGTAAACGTACTATTGTTAAAAGAAAAATTAGACAAAGTGAATGTAAATCAGGAACCAAGAATCAAACGTTCACTCAAAACCTGCATGAAACATGGCTTCGCTACAAAACAAACAAACAAAAAAATAAAAACATGTTGCATTGTTGTCATACAATATTTAGCAGTGACACTGACAATAATTAATATTCATGAATCCGCGACTTTGCAGCCCCTCAGGATGGTAAATTAATTATGCTAACAGGGTCATTTAACTGCTTTATTCAAAGCAAGCAATTCTCGTGCAATAAATGACACAATAATTACGCACACAATCTAACAAGAGGACAGTGACAAGTGTAGGAGTGACACACTCATCTCCATAAAGTACAAAGGATACATTTACACACACACACACACACACAACAAACAAAACTGAAATAAAATTCATACAGGACGAGATGAAAGAACAACAGACACCAGCTAACGGTTTTACATCCGCTGCAGCTTTTTTCTCTACGAGTAGTAAATATGATTTGCTACCACGTGTTATTATTTTGTGCTATTCATCTTCTCTGTCAGTGCACGCGGAGGGGTAACAGAAATGCCAGCAAGGTGGCTGATTTACTTAGTAAAATTTTCATCTCAAGGTTTGCAAGGCATGATTGGAGTCTGTAAGAGTAACGGGAAATCATGCATTATGTAGGCGAATCTGACACGACCTTGAGACTTCTCAGCACAGACCATATATTACCATCGCAGCGACCTTCCCATCCCGAAGATACATCTGATGTGTTTAAGACTGTTTTACAATGCATTAGGAGGGCTTTACATGTGCTGAGCTCACTTTATTTGCTCATACATTTCACAAGAAGAGTTTAGTGTCAGGCTGATGGGGACCATTCACACTGACTGAGTCACTTGTCGAGACAAATGAGCCCCTGAAAACAGGCCGATGCGGCGGATAATACGCATTTCAAAGCAAATTCCCACATTCCCCTTTTTATTTGCCTCCAATATGCAGCGCATTTACTATTCAGTGAACTCTTGTTGATTCCAGCTCATCACATATTCTCACCTGGTGCGATTGATTGACCCGCATCTTGAAAACAGACCGTGGATGTAATTTTTCCCACCAAGTGATGGGGCATCAGGATCAATATTCTCACTGTTGGTTAAGCTTTTGCAACCTTTAGAATATCAACTTTAATCGATCTCTCTCATATAATTGTCTGCATTTTCAAATGTTTTTTTTTTTTTTTGCTTTTGCCTTTTGTACATGCCAATGACATTTGAAATGCCTCACAGTCTTGCTTTATGACCTACTGAAAGATCTACGGTAAAGGGCACAAAACAGATTCATTAGCTTGTTACATGTATTGTCCGTGTCTCCCTATTTCTACTTGAGGCCATGTTGTATTTCCATATAAAAAGACCCATAATTATAGGGGGAATGAAGATGGTTGTTCCCTTATCAGAGGAAATGATAAGGGAGTGCCAGGCCTGTGAAAGAACTGAGTCCATTTTGATATAATTGGCAGTGAAATTATTTATGACATTAATTGCCACATTATCGACTGGCTGTCAGCTCCTGTGTCAGTCTGTCCATCGTTTTCAGCCGAAAGAGCCAGCTCAGCCTGGTGCCTGCTGACAAGCTAATTACTACAGCACAACCCTGAATGACAAATGTTACTCATCTAAGACCAGGCCCGGAAATAAGGGCCACTTTCCCCCCTTCGGCTTCTCTGAATCAAGCGAGACAGTGGTGTGCTGCCAAATGTCTTCAGGTGCAGGAGAGAAAGAGTTTGTATGTCAGACAGGCAGAGAGGAATGGGGGGTGGGGGGGGGGTGTTTTTAGAGTCAAGGGGCAGTTAAATCTAAATTTCAACTCATCCTGCTTGCTGCTCTGCTCTCAGTGCCCAGTTGTCACTCATAAGGACAAGTCCTTTTCTTATCTTACTGTCTTCTTGTGAATTTGCATTAGCTCATGCCAATCACTTATCAGGCAGTGGGCTGATATGTAGTGTCGGGTTCATTGGTTCTTTTCACAGTGAGTCACACACTAGTGTGCCCTATGGGGAGGTGACATGTACTGTACTGTGCTACCAATGTAATACTGTATAATGGTGTACAGATGTATGACTGATGTTACTGTTGTCAGCAGAGACACATAGCCTGAATATAATTAGTATGTACTGTAGCAATAGAATAGTAGACATAATATTAGAATGTCTACTACATGTAGTTTTCAATTAGTATTTGTTTTAACTGTGTTTAAAAGCAAACAATCACTACCGATAATCTGTGTTGACTTCCAGCATCCTACGTATTGTTATGCGTACGTATAGAGTTAAACCTTCTATTTGAGTGCACATACACATGGATGGCGACCAGTAGAGGAGCCTGAAGGGCTACTGTAGCAGAATGTCACTGAGCTGCTCTGATGAAGCGGCTTGCCATTTGTCCAGCCAGGAACTTCCAAAGGAGCAACAGCAGTGACGGAGCTGAGGGTTGAGGTGGGCATCGTCTACAGGTAGATTGCGGATCATACCTTAATTAACCTACTGTGATGCCAGGCATACTCTTCATCCACTCATATGCACAAAGCCATATGTCAACCCACTCTGCCACTCCCCACCCGTCCCATAATGCAGTTTGTGTTGGTGTGGCAGCTCAGGATGCATCCCTGACGAGGATAGGAAGTGACACACACCAAACTCGGTGTGTCCCCCAGCCAGCTCCGGTGGCTCGGGGCCTGTCAATTCCAGCTCCGTCAGTGGCACTGGCTCAATGGCAGTGCCTGTGACACATGTCACAAAGTTTTAAATGTCTGCTCTTTTCAGCAGGATGGCTGGGCGTGCGCTGCAGCCAGGGGAAGGATGACATTTTGTGTTGTGTGTCGTGTGGGGTAGAGGCGGGGGGACTTGTTGTGGCTCTCCTCTTCCTGCCTCCTCCAGCTGTCAGCCCCAGTTTCCTCTGAGCATATCAAAACACAGACAAATAAACCTTGTCATTTTGAAACGCCAGCACTAGTGACCAGGCTCCTGAACGGCATGTCAGCTGGAATATGGTCACACAGTCCTGTAGGAAGCAGTGTATGAGCATATGCAAGCAAGCATGTATATACTCTCACATGCACACAGACTAACACAAATGTTTAAGCCAAAAGAAATAAACAGATACAGACTTAGTGAACGAACATTGCGTGAGGCAATCTCTGACCTTTCCTTCATTTGTCTGTGGATGATTGACACACAGGACTGAAACTCAACATACTAATACAACCTCTTTATCTCATATCTCAGCTACTCTATTTTTAACGAAGTAAATAATGCAATCAAGATTTGCCAGGGATAACTTTCTTAACAGCTTATGCAGCCGACAAGTAACACGGAGGTGTTAAAATATTGATCAGTTCTAGTCATTTCACAGATGCTTTTATACAAAGCGACTTGCATGTAAAGAATGAAAACACACACGGAGCAACCTGGGGCTCTGTGTCTTGCTCAAGGATACTTCAACATGTGGACTGAAGAATGAGGAACTGGGGATTGACCCTGTAACCCTACGTATAATGGACAACCAAATTAACCCTCCTGTATAGAGCAACACAGATTGACTTCACATTAGTTTATTATGATGGGAGAAACAATGTGAAAGTGCTTCAGCGCTTTAAACTTGATATCAATTTGACAAGAAACATGTGTAAATTATTTTTTTTTAATCATTAGAAGACTTCCTCTAATATAATTTGACATTGAATCTGCTCTATGATATTCTTTCACCTCAAAATGTCATATTGGAAAGTTGCCTGGAGAACTATAAAATAAAACATTGAAAAATGGCAGCACTTTACCTTAGGTTGTTGAGATAAGGCATTAAACATCTTCACAGACACATTACAAGTACACTATAAAACCATGATGAGTATAAAAGTATTTTAAAATCTAAACATTTGAAAAGTATGCATTATAACATTCTAACATGTATTACAATGGGGCAACTGTAAAATCAATATACCTTTGGATGCTATTTTTGATTTTGAAAAAAGAGATCTTGTCATTTCTTACAATATATCGCAATGACATGTAAATACTGAAGGGAATATATCAGTATGAAGTATTTAACTGGCTGAAGAGGTAAAATAGCATAAGAAAATGGCACCATAAATCACACTTGGGATGCCTAGCTGTTCACAGCACTTCATTAAAACTGATATTGGAATGTTTTTTACTTTTAAAGCTGCATATGATAAGCTCCTCCATACAATAACACATGCTAATGGTCACTGCTCATGCCCATCTTTTATATACACAGTTGATTTAAAAAAAAAAAAAAATTTACAAAATGCATTCAAACAAAAGAAAGAAAAGTATTTTTTTACTGTGCTGCAAACTAAACAAGACAGTGATCATGACCCTACAGACTGTATATATTGTTCTTTTAAATTCTTTGCAGTGTCTCAACATTTCAAACAGCAGTTACGTAGGTGAGAGAGTGTGTGTGTAAGAGAGAGAGAGAGATGAGTCTGCGTCAGGTCTCAGGTGCACGACCGTCACCCCTTTCACCCTTGATTAGTGGCGGTAGTGGACTGGTGATCCATCGTGGCTGTTAAAGAAAAGGATGCAATAGGCTGGCTGTGTGTGTGTGTGTGTGTTTAGAATGGGAGAGATACTGTTCTTGCATGTGTGTGTCTGGAGTTGTGTGCTTGCTGATGCTTACAGGCAATCGTGTCATCTCTGACTGACTCTGAGCTGGAAGCAGGGAGGCAGAAGTAGACTGAGCTCAGCAGAGGAAGCTGGAAGTGTAAAGCTGGAATACAATCTTTAAAGGAAAAATCTCCTTGCATGAGCACAGCAACATCTTTTAAAACTATTTTTTTTCCAGTTGACGACAAATAACAGGAACAGTTTTGCTAAATGAAAGACTGATTTGGTCATCTTTCCCTCTGCTGTTGACATCCACTGTTGTTCAATTCATCAAAGTTGGTCGTTTCGGATGAATCTGTTGCCTTCTGAGTGCTTTCCATAGTAGACGTAGCGACACTTGGCGAACACCCCTGTAGACAGAACAGAAGAGTGTAGATGTGTTGTGAAAAAGCAATTTGAATGCATTCACCCTCTTATTACATCGGAGACATTAACCATGTTAACACCTGGCTATACTGTAAGTTTGCACATGTTGAAACATTTTGCATGGACAAAACTATAAAAATGATCTATTGCATCGTAGTTATGTACAACAAGCATTTTCTAATATAAACTGAGTCTTTAGTAATCAGCAAATCTCAAGTAAGGCTGATGTAAACACAGAATGATTCAAAACAAGTGAGTAAGTGTATCCAGGTGTTCGTTAGACTTTAGGGAAAGAGACAAAAAGTTTTAGCAAGAAATGCTGAATGTAAACAAAACTGTGTTTGTTTACTACTGAGAAAAACTCCACAGGGTAGCTTTAAATGGCAGGATTGTGCAGGGCCAGGGTCTGATCCCTGTAAGGGGATGAGAGGTGTTGCTGGGAAGTATGAGTGTCTTGTTCCAGAGAAAGACCAGTGTGGCCTCGGGGCAGAGTCCTGCCAGTAACAAGCTCACAGCCACCCACGTACACTCATCCACATATACTGTACATGCAGACACAAACTGAACCATCACAGTTCAATTATTTAACCATTGAGGGGCAGGCAGGGGTGTGGCATCTTCTTTATTTGTTCATATGCACGTGATGAAACACAGTAGAGTAACACAGGCCAGTGTTGGAGATTAAAACTTACTGCTGTAAAACACTTTTATTTTTTGCTGGGGTATTGCTGCTACTTAAGAAGTTACAACAGACATGTTTAATTTGATAGAAAACCCTTTCTGATGAAAGTAATTCTTCTATCAGGGACCTTTATGCTGTATGTGTTTTATAGTATGAACTGTGTAATAAAGCCAGAATGCTGGAAAAAGAAGCCACATGGCTTCTATGCACCTCAGAGTCCAAGACGGCCAGCAGGGCTTTCTTTTAATGAGTGTTGCCGATCCAGGGAGAGCACTGCCCAGAGTTGTGTGGCTGGTCTACTCTCTGCTCTGATGTCACAGTGCTCCACTGCCACTTGATGAATGTGGCGGGCTGCGGCTCGGTGTCACCTCTCACCAAATGAGGCAAGGACAAGTGGCATTAGTGCTGTCAATGATCCTCTGACAGGAGAACAGATACAGCTTTCGCCAGGCTTTTTAAATAGACATCAAGTGAATTATACTAGGAGGGGGGGGGGGGGGGGGGCAGGGGAGCCAAGGCAGGAGAGGAGAGACGTATGGAGAGACAGTGTCGCAGGGGGATGAGGGGTGCTCCAAGCGCTAAGTCCAATCACATAATCCAAAGAGACATTGTCAAGGGCGGGGAGAGAATGGCAACTAAGTGACAGAAAGCAGAGACGGGGACAGAGATACTGGTGCCATATTAGTGCCAAGCATATTCTGATGCCACCCTCAATTCTAACCAAACCTGACACATCGCTCTCTTTCCCTCACTCGCTCTGACTCTTCAAAGTAGGCTCTACCAAGACACACACACACACACACACACGTTTGCATATACAGTATGCAGACGTACACACAAACACACACACACACACACCAGTCCCTCACAGCAGTAGTGGGTGTTCTGTCAGGCAGAGGAGCAGTACAGCAGCAGCAGCAGCAGCAGCAGCAGCAGCAGAAGCAGAAGCAGAAGCAGCCCACAGGCCCGAGGACAAGCTCAGTCAATCTAAATCTGGACTTTGTAGTGGAGCAGTGCTCATTTCCCCTCATAGCCCAGCTACTTGAGGTGATCCAAACACTGAAGTGTGAGAAGCTGTCACCTCCGATAAAATCCGGGACCAGCTCCATGCCTGCCTGCTCCCCCGGTGTGTGAGGGGTATATATACTGTGTTTGTGTGTGTGTGTGTGTGTGTGTGTGTGTGTGTGCGCGCTTCTCTGACAGTAAGGAGGCTGGGGTGGCGGTGGGGCGATGAATTCCAGCTGCCATGATTTGCCTGGGGATATAGGTGCCACGGCTGGAGACTTGGCTTGACACCACAGCACTTGGGGAGTCTCACAGCGCTGTGATCACATGGGTGCTGGGGCCTTTCACATATTCACAGCTTACCCAGTGAGAAACTCACTCTCTCCAGGAGTAGGGCCTTTAAAGAGATTACTCACTAAGGTACCAGAACCAAGGCTCCTATAAGACATTACCTAGAGGGGATATATTTGTAGGTTGCAACCAAAGCCTTTCAGAGATAACCTTCACAGATGAAGGAACTAAAGCTAAAGGCCCCTCAAGCCTTCACACTCTGCTGCGCTCATCACTAGCCCATGGGGACTGAGAAGGATAGGAAGGAACACATTCTGTGACTCTCCAGCACCAATCAGTAAGCTCTGGACGATGTGTGACCTGTAACTCTCCAGCTGTGCTATATTTGTGATCAAAGGAGAAGAGCACATTAAAGCGAAGAGTAGAACAAAGACCAGGGACGAGTTCTGTTTCCCCAGTGGGTGAAAGAGTGCATGCATGTGTCTCAATTTTCTGTGCAACCTGGCACAAGTTCCAGCTACACTTCGGCATTACATTAAGGAGCGTGTTTTGTGCATACACTCATTCCAGTTCGCCGCATTCCCATCACAGTGAGAGCTTGCTCTTATTATGAGAGAAACGAGGAGAAAGATGTGGTGGTTGGAGACAGAGAAGGGAATAGCTAAACCAAACTCATTCTTACATAACGCCTTTTCAGGGCACGATTGCGGCGGTGGGGTTCGGCCTGATGAACTGATACCCAATAACAAGTGCCAAACACAGCGGTCTACGATGTCCTCTGTGTATTCACACCCATACATGCAACGCCAATGCCATCAACCATATTCACATTATCCCAAACCCATACACACTTTCACCTCAAGCACACAAATACAGCATGCAGTGAGAACAGTGGGAGCAGCTATTAAAGTGACAGATTAACAAAATGATGGGGAGGCTAATGTTTCCATCATGCCCTAGTGGAGGAACAATCATGCCTTTGTTCTGTAGATGTCACGCAGCACCTTGTTGTTTTTAAGGGGAGTTGCTAACCCTCTTGTCTTTATTAGAAGGGTGTACAGCTGGCATCTTATATCTTCCTCTTGGTGAATGCTGCAGTGTAGGTTCACTGTCAGACAGTCTTTTCAGAGCTGATTACCCAAAGCATGTGTCCTCTCAATGGGGGCTTGATGGGCCATTCTGCCACAGTGTGAGGAAACTATTGTAGCTTTGCAAAGCCTTTTAAGTACAGTGCTCAAATATCAACTCTATAAAGTGTCTTTTTGAGAACATCAAAATAGAATATAAAGATAGAATATATGATCAGGATGATACTTTACTACCTTATAATATATAAGCAGAGGGCTCTACAGCAACAAGGTGTAGGTTTCTGTTTCCATTTGCAACATACACAAAACATATTACATAAGATGGTGTAACTAAAGCATACATAAGCTGTTCTAGTAAATAACTTCTTTATCAGTTTCACACTTTGACCAAACTGTGATACTTTTAGCTTATGGGTTATTTTTTAAACTAATCTAAAACACTGTTGTTAGAGATTTTGTTTTTGTTTCGACATTACTAGCTATATTTCCAGCCTGCTCCAAAACTAATTAAATCAACACACACGCGCGCGCGCGCACACACACACACAATGGAGAGAAAGAGAGAGCGAGCTAGAGAGAAGCGAGAGATGGAGTGGGTTTAATGATTGTTCTCTGCATACAATCAGCTTGACTCTTTTCAAGGGCCATCAATGTGTCACAGAAAGACACATCCGACGGATGTAGCTTTTAACATCAAGGTTATCTATTCTCAACATGAATCCACTCCCTCCACTCCCACTTTTTTATCCCGTCTTCTTTTTCACATCTTTCCTCTCGACTCGTCTCAACTATTCTTCTCTTTCACTCTGGGATTCCTCTTGTTTGCTTTATTTTTTTGCATCATCTCCCTTTCTGTCCCATCCTCTAGAATGGCCACTTCATCAGCGCTGCCATCCATCAGGGTTAAAAAAAATGCAACGAGAAGCAGCCAATTAACAAGGCAATTACATTTTCTGTATTATCTGCAACAGCTGAAATAACACTGCCCGGCAGGTGGAGGATGGGGTCAGTTGGAACATGGGGTCAGGCATACATAAGAGTTGGTTCAAGAGTGACTTATGAGCTTGGGGTGTAGACTGCTGTGAGCCAGGGCTATTATTGTGGACACGATCCATCTCTGGTTGTCCTTTTATCATTTCAGCCCAACGTCATGAGATGGAGTCGCCACCTCCTCTCTATAGGGAGGACTGCGGATAGATAACCCCCCTGTGTCCCATAAACTCACAACCAGCGATCTGTGAATCAGGCTACTGAGAAATGCCTGGCACATACACCACAATACCATGGAGAGAAACTGAATTGTTTCACTTAGCATTGGTATGGTGGATGTGTGTGTGTGTGTGTGTGTGTGTGTGTGTGTGTGTGTGTCAAAGTATGAGTGCTTTTACGTATAGCTTCCTTAAAAAAGTACCCAAATATTATATATTTTCAAATGGGAAGATAAAAAGATGGTACCAACAACTCAGACGCCAATATATTCATGCACAACGTGTTTGGTCCAGAAGTCATACAGTACAATGCACTAAACAAACAGAAATATAAACTGGTAATACTTACTTTATTCTCCAGAGGGCAAAGCATCTACAGCCAATGCTTCCCAAATATTTTCTTTGTAAAAACAGTGTAGACTGCAATATTTTCCTCTTCCAGGATCAGCTATATCATCCAAAATCTCCATTGTGTTTACAATATATACGACAGCATCCAGAACACTGGTCTATTATTAAATATGCCCTTCTGATGAGTCAAAAATAGCCACCAGCTGTGTACTTTTACACATATTGTATGTACATATTTTGGTTGTGTGTTTTAAGATAATTTGCAAGCAGCAAACTGAGAAAAATCACACTCTGCAGAACTACAGTGGTTGCTCCAGGCCAGCAATAACTAAATATCTGGCTGGCTGACTGACTTACACACTCTGTCCCTAAACATACCACATTTTAATTAATTTTCTGCTATGCTTTTTAAGTTAGTTTTTTTGCTTTTTGTTTTTTGGATTCTGAAAAGTAGTACTGGCTTTGCTTACATTGACTTAAATTACTTCATTTGGTAATAATTCTGGTAAAAAAGTAATTTGGGAAAAAAAATAAAACTATAATACCACATGTGATGTTTTATGTCAGTGCAGAAAATTAGTTATTACTATTTGTTAAACATTAAACTCTAACTATACTACTAAAGAATGGATACACTGCATGTTCGTGTGGAAGTCAAGTGCAAGAACAATAGAAGAAGGCAAAGTGACATGTATAACAAATAACGGAACGAACATGAGGACCATCTTATTATCATTTTTATGATGTGCATTTGTCACAAAAGAAGTGAAGGCTCACCATAACATGTTGTAGCTAAATCCATCCTTACTCCAGCTGTATTCTACTAATGGACTATTGTGCATATTTATTCACCATTTTAAATGCCGAGATGTCACCCATCTCTCTCGGGGTCTCAAATAACCTGTGTGTAACTTTGAGACATTTGTCCCCTACCAATAAAAAAATATTTAGTCCATTAAACATAAATAGCTGTCATTATGATGCATGCCCTGGGCTCAGGCCTTCCCTGCTCCCCTCCTAGCCGTTTACTGCGGCCAAACAACTGCAGCGCCTGCATGTTCTCAACTTCACCGTATTGATTAAACTTTTAAATAGCTGCCATATAACCCTGGGACATCAGGAAGATTAATTTGCGTCAATGTTCATCTGTAATTCATTAGCCATTTATAGTCTCCACATCCACACAGGCTATCAGGGAAATGCGCCCCATTTTTCAACCGGGCAGGGGCTGGGAAGAAGGCAGGGAAAAGGAGGGATGGAAGGAGGGCAGGGGAGACAGGAAGGAGGGAATTATACTGCCTACAACAGAGGTACCAGTCTAACAAGCAAAGAGCACATAGCAAGGCACGCAGGATGGCAAGCACTCTCTCTTTTAAGGTTTATACAATAAGAGCTGCTGTTATTGGGTAATAACAGCTGCTGTTATTGGGTGCAATTGCTGAGCTGATAATAATTTACAGTAAACCGTTTTACCTTAATAAGCCCCTGTAATGATGTGCCTGTTCATCACAGTGGAGAAAGACAGCCTAACAGTTGCTTTTTCTGTTGACACTGGATGAGGCACTGACGCCAGACTTTCCAAACACTTCTCACCAGGCAGCCTGACATGTTGTATACTTCCTGTCAGTCAGTGGTTGGTCTGTCACCTATCCAAACATCATGTTTCTCCACCATAGTCTATACACACAATGCATACAGACACATTCTCAACGCTTTAATTCATTGTAATGTATTTTTTGCTGCAATTGTTGCAACGCAAACTAGGTGTTACAGGGTTGCGTGGGGTGTTCAATTATATAGCGAAGTCCAAAACTAAGACGAAAAGAGAGAGAAAAGATTTAGGTGCATGTGCATGACTCAGATAAAAAAAAAAAAACAACACACAGAAAAAGGGCCAAGGACAAATAGAAAATAGGCAGTGTATGTGTGTGTGGGAGATGGAGAGTTGAAAGATTTGCTATAGCCATAGGCTGACAGGCTGTCAGAGGGAGGTTGCTGGGTCATGGCTCAACCAGCCCTGATCAATACCAGGTTGATTTTGCCACATGATTCTTCTTAAAATACAACAATAACACATTTCATATGTTTTGATATTCTTCTGAGGAGTTATTGGAGAGGCTTGCTGTGTCATTAGGGTCATTGTTGGCTAAATAAATTAATTTCGGTGCACAGTGCATGTATTACTTATATGTGGAGCTCATTGGCAGCTTATATGTTCATGTATGACAAGTGACGCTCACCACCATTGAATAACTAAATGGCTCTAATCAAACACTTTAAATTGGGGATGGCATTATTCATTGATGGGCGAATTACAGTTATGACCAGATAAATGTCAATCAGTCTTCGACAACCGAGGAGGACAAGGAAATTGAATTCAGGGGCACATGAATTTTGACTGAAGTAAGAGATTACCATTGTGGGGGGTCTAATGAGAAAAAAAAAATGGTGAAATTAATTTCAGTGACATTTATTCCACATAGAGCTCGGAGAGAACACTGGTTACAGTAGCTCTGCAGCCTCGAGATAAGAGAAGGGTGGTTTGATGCTTGGGACTGAGTTTATAAAGTCCTAAGTCCCCTTGGAGTGTCTTTCTCCACTGTCATCAAATTCACTGACAGCTCACACCTTGTATATTACAAAAATCTCTCCTGTAGGCCCAATAATGACAAGTGCATTATTTACTGCTGGAGTTATTGAAAGGGTTCCTATACCCTTAAGGGCACATAAAACCACTAATGATGCTAGTAATCATAAGCGCTCATTTTCTCCGTCAACATGTGGATCACAAATCACCATGCATGCACACCACATGTCCTGACGTTGATTGATTGTGTTCTTCATTACACCCAGGATTTCTAATTAAAAGAAAAGCACAGATAAGTGGTTCAAACCTCTGACTGAAATAGAAAGAAAAAGTGAAAATCGCAATTAGAGGTTTGGCTGTGTTCGGTAATGGTGCCATTAATAAGAGCGGATGGTGACTCACTCAGTGAAGGTTTAATCACTGGGACAGGATTCAATAACAAAAGAGCATAATATTAATCACCAGAGAGTGATAACTTCACTGTTCATCTCTTTGACATTGGAAGGGATGAATTAATGATGCTCTCTATCTGAACACATTAAATAATAATTATCAGGCAAAACAGCATGAAAGGGACTGCATAATGAACCCCATTGTCAGGTCAATTACGACCACATAAAACTGTTCAAAGGGAAGTAGCTTACTTACTAGATAGCCATGCTGTAAAGGACAGTGGTGGCTTTATCAGTTGAAGGTGCTGGCTATCCCATTCCTGCTGATATCAGGGCTTAAAATGTGTTGAAATACAGTTTGCACTTAAAGGGCACTGAAACTCACTTTAGCTGCACATGCCTAGTGGAAAAAGCTGGAAGCACTCGGAGAGGCATTAAGTGAGAAACAAAACGAAAATTGGTTGGCAAAAGATAAATGACATGACAATGACCGTTTTTCTGGCGCTAAAGCAATGTCAGTTGCTAAGTGCCATGTTAACTAAACTCAACTACACAGACAATGATTGACTTCACGCATCAGTGGACTGATTGGCACCTCGCTACCTGTCAGTGGCAATTTCCGTCAAATCAAAGATGGCCAACAAATTTAGCCATGAGAGGAATTGCTCCTGGAGTTTTACACATGCATGTAAACATGCACACCTAACAAAGGCGTTTTTTTTTTTATCCCTCACCACACCATAAAATTGACAATGGCTTGGTTTTATAAAGCTTTTGCATTTCACTGAACACAGCACATCAGATTGTTTTCTAGCTTCTTTTTGAGCTAGGCATCAATTACTGCATGGCTGCTACCAATCCGAGACACAGCATTAAACAAACAGCCTGGCAACCTCCAGCATGACACATATCAATACTAATCCGACGTCTTGTTCCACAGTAATCCCTCTCAGACCCTGGCTGGCTGCACCTGTCTGACCAGAAAGCTCAGGGTTGGCTGTACTCCTTCACACTTCCTTCCCCTGCAGACATCAAACACTTATTACTCCCCATCCTGGCCCTGCTAACTGACTGGCCTGTCTGGGCCACATGGGGACCCCATTATTAGAGTCATTTCAGTGCCCATCCTGACGCCTGTTAGGCAGTTCTCTACCTGGGGCTCCTGCTCCTTGCCTGCCCGACTGAGTGCCTGGCCAGCCAAACAGTGATTGGACATGACATGGTGACAGAAAACAGGGGAGAAGGGCAATAGAAATAAAAGAACAGAGATGGCAGAGTGAGGCGGACAGAAACTGAGAGAGAGGAAGGTGGGTATGTTAGTCAGGGCCCTTGTGGCGTAGGGTGTGCCCATCAACACGGATGAGTGTTAGCCAAGAGCTGCATGTCACAATGATGGAGAGGCTGGATCACTCACATCATAGCTTCATCTGACTGGAAGATATCAATCTCCGGGTCTAATCCAAAAGGACATGGTAAAATATCCTTTAACATTGCTCTTCCACCCTGCCTTTGTGTCCCCTGCTACTGTCTCTCTCTCAGCTGAAGATGTGTGTAACCTTCATTGTTGGACCTCAATCGACCACACTCATTTTCACATCCCATTTCCTCTGTCTCTAGCACTGACAGTCAAATTATGATGGACAAAATGGTTCCTTGACATATGGCATTTAGCGCAATTTGTCACTGTAAGTGGCAAAGAAAAAAAGAAAAGTACAGCTCACTACATACATGCATCATCCAGATCAGAGATTCAACCTTGATGTTTTGATACAGGGTACTGAGCAAAAATTTGCTTTTATTTTGTAGATAACTTGGTGAAATCAAACTATGCTTTCTATCAAATACAAGTGTGTTCTAGAGCGTGTCAGTGGTGTGGTCAGCTCTCGACATGTTTGCATGTAAAGCTTTAAACAAAGTTAAGAATGAAACCTGTGATTAATGGGTAACATTTAAGGCTCAGCACAAGTTTATTTTTTTCTTAGAACAGTACTGTACAGTACCAAATTTTTATTTACAAAAAAAGTCATTCCAGTGTAAATGCTATGGCAATTAAAAAGCGAGCATGCATTCAAACCAAGAAATATTATAAATATAAGGCCGAAGTGATGACAAATCTGTTCTTGGTGACATTTAACCATTTGTCAAAATTATGGTTGTGTTAGATTACATGCTGCCTTTTTCTGCCAGAATTTAAACTCGTGAGCCCACGGTAGCCAATCGGGTGTGAGGCACAGGTGATGATGGGCTTGGCTTGTTTGGAATATTTCATGTCCTCCCTGCGCTCCATTCAGATGGATGGCTCCACTGTAACTCTACTTCTCTTAATTAATATGACATATCCCCTGTTCATATGCAGAGAGTGAGGGAGGGCACAGAGAGATGAAGGTATGAGGGAATGATTAACTGCGGATCTGTCCCTCCTTGTGAGAAATGATCTTGCCTCTTCTCCTCTGCCCACTCCTCCCTCCTCCTCTCTTCATTTCCTTCTCCCTCACTCTCCCTTGTCTGTGTCTCACTTTGGTTCACTTCATTTCTTTCTGTGCCTCCCCTCTCCTTCTCTTTCCCCTTATCTCTGCCCCCCCCTTCTCTCCTCTCCTTTCCCTCCGACACTCTCGGACTGTCCTCAGCCCCCTGCACATCTCCTGACAGGTAGAATAATAACGCTCGTATATCACTGCCCCGAAAAGTCCAATAACCTAAATCTTCACTTGCCACACACCCCGAGACTCAATTACTTTATTGACATGTAATCTTCATAAGGGGAGAAATATTGAGCATGTAAGGTCAGCCGGTTATGAAGACATATTATCATATTATCTGCATGAGGGTTGTAGGGGCTAGGACCTGACAAAGCTAATTATAATGGTACATGTTTCAGAGCTCAGAGCGTATTATCTGCTTGGCTGCTTGGTTGAGCCACAGCTGAGGTATAGAGGAGCAGGGGATGAGATTTCAAACCTGATAGGGACTGGATGTCATCTCAGGGCATGGGAATTAATGAAGCCAAATATTATCGACTGCACATCACAGCTCTAATATCCATGATTTGTTCATTGTATTTGTCGGGAGTATTTCGCCACAGCCTAATGGCTAACAGCATATCACAATACAAGTTGACCAAGGAGGCAATTTCTAAAACTGTACAATAACAAAAAAGCTGTTACTTGCCTTCCAGTATTGAATAAAAAGTGCAAATGAGCTGTTAGGCCTGTAGCTTGAGCTGTTCCTCAGCCAAAATGTCACAGCAGGTTAGTGATGGAAGGAAGGACAGATGCCCAGGGCTGTGTTATTGCATCACTCCCAAGGTTATCTTAATATCACCCTTTCAGTGCTGCTATTACAATCTACAGTCTGCTACATAAAACAAAACAATAGCATAGGCAGTAGTACAACATATTCTAGGGTGTGTGAGGATTTATACAATACTGTAGTCTTTCAAAATGTATTATTCTTTACCATACATGTATAACACAAAGTATAATCAAGCTTGTTATTTTGATCAGAGCTACAATGAATCAAAGGGCACAAAACAAACATCTGGGTAGCCCTGAGACTCTGCATCTCAGGGTCACATGGGCAAACAAAGAACCCTACAGCCAGACATTTTAACATGCTCATTTAATTTTATCCAGTATCATGCCCTCATCCTCATCTCTCAAATCCTTTTTGCGCAGAACTACAGCCGTAGAAGATGCCTGAAATGATGCAGGGTGGCTGTACAGTGCTGCCAAAGGTCATGTGTTAACACTTGCTAATGGTTTCAAATGGAGAGACATATTTTTGCTTTCTTTTGTGGGTTTTCAGGCACTCAACACTTGGAAAACACAGACAGAAATTTTCTTTTCATTTGCACTAAAACAATGTGTTTTCAGTCTCACTGATCCTTAATGAAATTAAAAAGAACTGTGTGACTGCATTTTGTATACCAGCAGTAATATATTGGTCCTATGCTCAAACAAACACCATATGCTATATGCATATTCTTAATAAAAGAATTACTTCTTCGTGAGCAGATATCATGCGGTTTGAAGGCTACCAATCCTGAAGGTTCGGTTTTGAATGCATGTTTATCCAGAGGGAAAAGAGGGAAGCAAACAAACAGTCTTTTAAATCACAACAAGCTGATATACATGTATTTTCATGTGTTTGACCAGAATGACTCAGTCAATCCAATCATCTTGCGCTGCAGCGACATAACACGCCAGAAACTATCTATGAATCAAATTATGATGGTGAAATAACTTGTCCGCTCGTATTATCATGACAGGGAAACCTGTTCCATCTGTTTACAGAGACTTAATCTGCAAATCAAAGTGACAGATTAAAAGGTTGTTTTGGACTCCCTAGCATTTCAGTGACCTCGCTCTTTTCATTCTGGGTGATCTGGAATTTTGATGCCAGTACCAACCATAGAAGACCCACAACTTCCTGTAACTGAGGCTCTCCTTTATATTTTAAGGGAGATAAAATGCGTGTCAGTTCAACAAAATACCCCTGGCACTCATATTCATTTGACCTTGCGAACTTTATTGCAGGGCAGAACAAGCTGACCCACAAAATGTTAACATTGTGTCTGTGTTTGGTTCAACTGGAATGGTGTTCATTGAGTTGGACAGAGAATCTGCAGCAAACAGGGAGCTCTGATCCATAACTGGAATCCCAGTATACAAGATAATGGCCTTGTCTTCTTTTTACAAACAGCAAATCCAAACAAGGCTTCCACACAGCCTGATGCAATGAATAATCTAAATGGCACTTAATGTGAGTTATGCTGATACTCTGACGATGGTTTGTGTTCAGACATCACAGCTTAGTGTCTTCCAATTGTGTATTGATGCAGAGGTAGTTGAGAATAAATCACTGGATTCACCAGTGAGTGGGAAAACTGTTTAGACTATGGCCCAGTAGAGCTTGCTGTAATTGACAGAAGAGTTCAGCTTTCCACCACAATAGCTTTGGAGCATTGAGGGGTACCTGGGAATGAGTGTGTGAGTATTGTGTGCGAGTGTACGATGTTTCAGGACCCAGGATACCACGCCTACAGCAATGCCTACTTTAAATGTTTGCACTATGCACTTGATATGTTTATGTGCTGGTGAATTTTACCCGCTATTAATTTAGTTACATCTACACTGTAACCTTGAAAAAAATAACGTTGGGCTCAGTACTATAGATGCATCAGATAATGCAGAGATATTTGCTGCTAAAAGGGAGACTCGCTCTTCAAACCAACCAGAGAATTTTAGTCATTTGTTCTGCATTAGCAGGTTTTTTAGCTTGGTTATGTACTGTAATTTCAAAACAATGACTACCTGAAGCATTTGGCAGAACACGGCGAAGTCTAACAGGACACAGCACTTACTTGACTTTCTTGAGAATGTTCATAGATCTTATTGTAACCTAATTAAAACAGAAGTAAAGAAGTAAAACGTGATCAGTAATTAAGTAAATAGGGAACTGAAGTGTTCAACCTCCTACACTGACATTCTAAACTTAGCTGTACTTTGCTGTGCAGTGTTTGATTATATCCAACATTTTAGGATTAATTTAGCTGCAAATTGTGGTTTTGATTATCTGGTCTTGGTATTACCTAACCACCCAAGATCCTTCAGTGTTCCCCAAGAACAGAACGTAACTGGAAGACAAGTACTTCATATCTGAGGATACATACAATACCATACAAAAGTGTTCTTACTCCTGTTTTTACTCCTATCTGTGCTGCATGGTTAACCAGGGAAGGCAGCCGTTTCAGTGTGCCACTGGAGCCTGAACACCACAGTCCACTTGATGTTGCTGTGTATATTACAGTATCACTTGTGGCCTCCTTTCTCCTTGCTTATTAGTGATTCCATGGCATTTGTAGCTCAGTTACGATCATGCCTAACAGAAAGGTTCAGTGATGTAGCACAGCTGTTAAACCATGCAGAATGTGTTGTCACCCAACCTGATAAAGTGGCCACGGAGTGAATTGGAATCTAATTTGTTAGAACCATTAGCCAGACTAACATTACAGCATATTTTCATCTTGAATGATTACTGTGTGAGATCAGTTACCCTAGAATTATGATCTACACTCTATTCAAAATGTAATTTACTAAAAACACCCTGATTAAGACGTATGCGCCTACATAAACCAACAAGACAAATGTATTTAACACATTAGATTCAGTACTTGTATCTAATTATGTTAACTTGCAACACACAATCTCAAATATAGCACATTTTATATCTTTGTGTAAACAACCAAAGTAAGAAAATAACAATAATTACAAAGCTACAACGACTTATCGTGGTCTGAACATGTCCCCTACAGCATGAAAGGTTGTCCTGCATCTGCCAGTATGTTAGTAGCTATTTATCAGAATGAAGGGTAGCAAGTCCCATCACACAGACACACTCCGCATGCTCACCAAGCAATTTGTTTCAAGGAGTACTGACACAGAAGAAAACTGGTGGACCCAACATCCATCCTGCTGTAAAAATATCCAAAACCATCTGGCAGCTAACCCCCATTTTAAATTACCGAGATGGACTCCCGCCTCTGGAAGCCACGAAGGCTACAAAAACCTGGTCCAACTTCTGACTGAAAGTACAACTGGAAAGCGCAGAATGCATCTTATTTGTCCTGAAAGCTGCAATTCTTTGTGGAAAGTGACAAATTGTTTAGCATTTCCAGAATTTTAAGGCTCATTTTAGCAATAGGACCTATTTACACTGGGTGATTTATGTTCTGCTACTTTGCCGAGAATGACCAGTGCAACTGGGAAGTGGACCAAGGTCCAAAGCAGCAGCAGTATGTTTCTCCAAGTAAAGCTGGGTCTGTTTGGCAGAAACTCATGTCCTTGTCTGACACGTTTGGAGAAGCATCCAACATATTGCTTCAAACTTTTTAAAAGGATGTCCATTTGGGTTTGTATCATCATAAATAACAACGGTTTGTCTGCAGTGGTCACGGACAGTAAGATTTAGGAGGTTACATATTTTCCTGCTGCTGAGAAAATGGTTCACAATTTGTAATCATCATATTTCAGTGGTGACGGATGTGAAAGTTCACGTACGTTCATGTTCAAGTACGATCATAAGGTTTCAAAAAGCTCAATGTTCATTTTAAAGTCATATCTGTCCTCTGCAGCATCAGATTAGTTTGCACAGCGAATTTACAGTAGATTAATAGCACTGAGATCTATGAACTCCTTGTGGCATCCTAATGAAAGTGCTTTAGTCAAAACAATTACGGCATCAATTTAACTTTAATATGAAACACCCATATAAAGACAAAGAAATATTTACTTTCAAACCAATAGTCAGAGGAACTAAAACAAAAACATAGCTCAGAAGCTGACTGGTATCTTTCCATTTCAAGTTTTTGCTGTATACGTCCAACATCAGTTTAAGAACTCAAGACACTCAGGAGACTCTAAGGTACATCAAACGGCAAGGTAAAACAATAGTGTCACTGACATATCCCCATACCCAGCACAAACAGAATTATTCACATACTGTGAGAGGAATGCCATCCGATAACGGAAAGATAATGACACTTGGTGGAAGTCAGCTTTCTCGAAGCAGTTTAAAGCTGGCACGTCAGAGTTCGGCAGTTAAGCCTGTCAAGGAAGTTGAGGAGGTTATCTTGGCATTTTAATCTAACCTGCTTCTGAAGGAGAAAATGCAGAGGTGGTTTCCAAGGCTAGTAATAACAAGGACAGGCCTGCCTCCGAAAATGAGCTCGCATCACTTGGGATGCACACAGTGCAGCATTATGTGAAGCTGCAGTAAAGGACTGCAGGCCCAATTTTCCTTTTCCACTCTCCCATCATCCATCTCCATAGGCCAGCTTTAATGGATATTCATGTTGCTGAGCCAATCCACTCCTGGGAGGAATATTATCACATCATCTGACTCAGATAAAGGAAATAGAGCCTGTCCTCATACATAGGGAGTATATACCACTGTGATGTGCAGCAGGAGCTAGTGTGCCAAAGAATAGATGGATGTAACAGAGTGAGTGAATTTTAAGGTTCTTGTTCTCGTCAACGCACGCCTGGGTTAGATAAAGGTAAACAGGACGAAATGGAGCCGGTTTAACAATTAGTGTCTGTTTCAGTAGATCTCTCTCACTCAACACAGTCTGCACATACACACACAGCGACATAATGCTTAATGCCTAATCATATACTACATACAGTAAATACAAACACAGATAAAAAAAAAGGAAAGAGCTTAGAAAACTATAGTTAAGAAAAGTAGTAGTGAAGTATAAAGTGAAAGAAAAAAGAAGTACTCTATGTTCTTACAAACTATTTTGGAGATTGCTACAAGACACCCCATTAGAAACTAATCTTACACACCTCATCAGCTCACAGGCTGGCAAACCATGCAAAGAAATAAAACCTTCGTGCAGTGATGAGTGTTTGGGAAACATTTTTATGAACTCAGTACCTGGGAAGAAGGCCATGTCTTTACTTTGTCAATTCACCTTGTAGAGTGTGGTGCAGAGGGCCCACTCAACACAAGCTCCCGGCATATAGTTGGCACGGAGATCTGTATAAATCATTTTCTATGACAATATTTCATCATCTGTCGTTTCTGGATGTCTGTAGTTCAGTTTATTGCAAAAGTTTACTGAAAGCAGCTCAGCAAATGGTTCTCTGGACCAGCAGGAGGAAAAGCTTACACTTTGTTCTTTCCATATGCCTCATTTTAGTTGTGTGGGGGCCAGTGCAAGTCTTTGTGTTCAAGAGTAATGTTTATCAGGGGACAGATCCCGCTGGTATAATCATTACGAGGCTGAGTGAAATGTCTCGCAGAACACGTACGTGTCTAATGGGAAACGTCAAAGGTGCTCTGTCTTTTCTCACAACCTTCCAGAGTGGACATTTCCATACTCGCGGAACATGCCAAGGCAGCCCAAACCCGAATGGGAAATTTTTCAGCAGAAAGATGAGAGCTGTGCTTCTAACTACAGAGTGATATCAAACAGAACTGAGGTACGGCTCAAGATAAGCATGGAAAACATCTCGGGGGTAGAGAAACAGATGTCTGAAGTAATGTATTAATTCACATACCGAACTATTTCATAAACAGTAGCACATGTTTTCATTTTAAATAATGGGACTTCATGAAAAAGTTAATAATTGTATTCACAACAACATCTGAACCATGCAATTATAAATAATACAATCAGCTCTCATTGTTATACAAGCAGCGATAAACAGGCATTGGGGAACGGTGTCTGTATTGACGCATTAACATTCTTTAAAGCTGTCAAACTCACTTTTTGTTTTACTAAGTGCGTTGTGCACCAGAACATTAAGTCATCAGTCAAACCAACAACCTTTCCCTTCATAATGACAACAGCTAAGTTTCAACACTAGCAGTTTAGTCATCCATTAGTCATATATCCCATCCAGATGTCTGGTGGAAGAGAGGAGGAGGGAGGAGATAGCAGCAGGTGTAGATCTCTCTGAGGCCAGCTGAGCTCTAAAAGGCAGTGCTTAGCACCCACAGCTCTGTCATCTGGCCTCTCCCCTGTCTCCACCAGCCTCTCGACAGCCCATTCCTCATCATTTACCCCTTTTTGGCAAAGCCTAGAGCCCTTCTAATGGGCTGCTCTGAATGCTTCCAGATGTTTGTTTATTTGTTGTGCATCAACTGTAAAACAGTTTACTCTAAGTTTGGATCTGTTCCCGTTGCTCCATATTTTTTTTTAAAATTTCTTTTGCGAGGCTAAGGGAGCTAAGGGGGAGTGGAGCAGGACTTGTGGTGCAGATCACCCCGACATGCAATGAAAGCCAACCGCCAAACAAATGTGAGGCGCCCCATGGGCGTTGTCAGGAAAGAGGCGTGTTTTTTCTTTTTTTTTTCTTTGCTTTGAAGGCTGCTTTCCTCTTGGGATTTTAATAACAGTTGTGCACCATTTAAGATACATACATACAAAGTAGCTGGAAGCAGGCCCAGAACAACAAGATTAAAAGGGCCCAGGGCTCATACTGTAAGGCAGATTTCAGGCATTTTTCTTTGTCTGTTTACTCTGCTTGTACAAAGATATCTCTTTCATTTGCTGCTGTCACTGCTGAGGGATGGTCTACTCAAATTTAATCTGATACCTGTAAAAAAAAAAAAGCAGTTACAAGTGCTTGGCATATTTCTTGAAATATACAGAGGAAATGAAAGGTGTTTCGTTAAAATCTCCTCCGCGCACATGGATATATCAATCAAGTCTGAAGCATCTTTTTTAACATACTTCTGAACTATTATATGTGAAGTTATAATTAGATTTATGAAAGAAACTTGTGAATCCCACTTCAAAATGTGTCATCCTAGGAAAATGACAACCTGGTAACAAATAACGCAGGATATTGTTGTGCATGCAGAAATGATAAGGCACAATAATGCAGAATGTCATTGGCTGTGACTTAATAATATGGTACAGGCCAGTCGTCATGAAGCCACAGTACTTTGGGCTGAGACTCCATTTTGGACTGTTAGATTTAGAGTTGAGTTGACAGTTGGACCAGCACTGAGAGTTAGAGCCAAGGTGACAGTAGTGGAAGATCCTCAGGCCTCTCTGCCAAACTATATACTCTACTCCACTCTGTGTCACGCCTTCACCGAGACACTCTGGAACAATCCACCATCCTCCTTCACTTTGTCTTTTGTCTAGCTCTCTCTCATTTTAGTTTCATCTTATTTCACTCTATAATGCAGGTCGTCTTAGTGCAGTTTCCTCTCTCCTTTATCTGTTTTTTTCTAATGTATGATCTATGGAAACTGGATTTGCATTTTACTACCATAACAGTACATCTTTCGGCTTTCCTCTTTCTGCTACTTCCCCATGCTGTCTTGTCTCTTCCAGGCCGACTCCTCCACCAACCAAGACAGGAGTTTATCCTGGAGTTCTGTCCTTGGTTCCCACCCATCTCTCCCTGGGCAGTGACCTGCCAGTGTTACCCTCCTCTGAGAGCTTCTACTTGCTGTAATTACCTCTGGCATCCAGGCTCTGGGGCTTCTAGACAGGTGACATGGTGGAGGGGGGTGGGTGCATAGGGTTGAAAGGAGGAAGGGGAGGATCTTTCTGTGCAGCTGAGAGGACAATGTCAGAACTGCTGCTGATCTGCCCACAACAGATGACCAAGCTAGTATCAGTCTCCTTTGTATGGCTTTTAAAAAGGCCATCGTTAACCCCTACACAGCTATAGACACATCACATACTGTATACATGTACCTAAGACTCTCTAACTTATTGTGAAATGTCATAGTTGAATGTATATTCAATATAGTTTATACATACATAAAAGTGCTTTTTGTCTGTGAAAATCCGTTTTTCAGCAGCACCACAGCAAAAACAAACACTAGTGACAAAATGTGTAGGGAATTGTTTAATTTACTATTCATAACGAAATGAAGGGTAAATTGAACGACAGAATTGTGCAGCACATTGTTTCACCCTATTGTTTATATCCTAAATTCAACTCTGTAAAAGCTCAGCTGTTTGGAATTACTGTCTGAAAAATTACGTTTGTTGTGCCACTGCTTTGCCACAGCTTTGTTCTCTTTGAAGAAGGAATTACTGTGACGGTTTCCCCACATGTAAAGAAAACTATGTAAAGTATGTTTAAGATGTGTAAATTTAAAGACAAACTAACAAAAACAACAAAGAGCAGGTGTAGGGGAAGGAGGCAGGGACATGAAGAGGAGGCGAAGGGCAAAGATGAGGGCTGTGTTATCTAAGACTGCAGCCCTGCATCATAAAAATAACAAATGGAGACTGTCACTGCTGCTCAGATCTTCGACAGTGGGGAAAATGTTTCATGTGTCAGATCCCCTCACCTTTAAATGGACTCTTCTTAGCCAAGTCTGATTTTGACAAAGCACGGGGCTCTTCTTGTCCTAACATCCGGTGGGAGCTACCACCATCCACGCTTTCATGACACAGATCTGTCCTTGCCACAAGCAAATGGGAGTCGCGCGTGTCCTCTGATGTATATCAGGTGGATATATGCTCACTGTTGACCTGTTGTGCTCCTAGAGTGGCGGTCAGACTATCACAACTGTTTTACATTGTGAATATCATGAATGTCATAAGCAAGAGTATTGCAATATGCTATTTATTTCAGGAATGACCATGAGTAAGGACTAGCTTAGTGTGAAAAACGCCTGACTATGGATGTTGGCAATTGAATAATTCCATAACTAGTAACCTTAGTGAAAACTGATGGAATTTACATGGTTATGATGAAACATTTGGAATAAAAGTACCTTAATAGTTTAGTTTAAAAGAGTAGTTTGAATACCTACCTTTCAGTAATATGTAAATTGTGATGGCAGGTGCGATTTAGTATTTTTTTTAATGTAATTCTAATTTTTAATAAGCAGTACAATGCATTTTGATAAGAACACTAACTGACTAAAAAGCTTCTTCTTGCTGCCTTTCAACTAGAAACATGTTTCAACCTTATCAACTGTGGTAAATGGCAAATTGTGCCAAATTGATGCAGACTTTTGTGCAACCTGATTTGCGGGTATAGTATAGTAGAATTGATCTCCATGCCTTTTTTTTTTTTGGTTTCTAAAATCTCAGCTGAGAAGCTGCTACAAATGCCGCAGACTGCCTTCAAAATTAATTTAGGACACAGCGTCTTTTTAATGAATTTGACGCATTCTTCCTAGAGTGCAGTGTTTGATGTGAAGAACTTGATACACAACTACATCGACTGACTACACTGGGTCAATATGAGGCCTAATCAATGTCTAGTATCAACAGATCAAGGATGCTTCATCTTGTATATGTACTCTGCGCTCCCACGCACACATTCAGATCAGAGTTAACCTAGACTACTCAGGCTTATTCCCACTATAAACACATCACACAGATGAGATGAGATCAATAAGAATAGATAACATAACTTCAACTCAGTCTCAAGTTAATAGATTCCAACTCTCTGCAGATGTTAGGGTTATGACTTAGATTTACATAATCCATGGGCCTACGCTTTGATTGAGTGTATGATAATATATTGTTCTGCTTATTTGCTTGTTTATATTGAGGAATATCTGTTCAAATGACTGTACCAGGCACACGACTGTGAGTCTAAAGCGCTTCTATTTCACTTACCTTTGTGGTTCTTGGCATCTCTGGATCCACGGGGTAGAGGAGTGTAAGGTAGTGGGTCACTCTCAGGTCCACCCTCCTTTATTGGCTAGGATAAGGGAGACACACACAAATAGACAGAATATAATTCAGAGGTGGTCACAACTTAACCTTCATCATGCCACAACCTATTGCGGGGGTCAACTAAAGGATAAACTTCACTCACTCACACCCTGCCAAATATAGCACCATAATTTGAAGGTATATTACTTTAATATATTATTAGATGTGACGTAAGTAAATTGTTCAGGCTAAACGGGTGTGACAAATGTTGCTTTGAGACAAAGAGAAAACGGAGGCCTGAATCTTGGAGCATGCTCCCAAACAGGTGAGGAGTTTCTCGTGTTGTTGTTCTTTTTGTGCACTTTCAAGGTCCAACACATCCTCTTCCTCTCCTTAGCCTTTTAGCTAGCAGAGCAGGCAGTTTATCATGACACAGCAATATCTGATGCCTTTGCAGAAATACCTTCCTTTCCTGCAGGAAGGAATTCGCTGGACCTTTAATCATAGCGGGAGACTCAACTGACAATTACATATTAGAGATGGTTTGAAGCTGCATTTTTCCCTACTTTTATTGTTGTTCCTCTACATGCCCATGTATAACCTTGAGAAATGGAACGGTTTGCAATGTTAAATGGAACCATATTCTTCACGGGCAAAAAGAGCACTGTGAATTGAAAACGATCACATAATGTGCTTTCAGATAGAATCTCTGAAAGGCATTAAGGTCTGGCCAGCATGTTTCTTATATTACACCAAAGAGAAAAATGGCAAAATAAGGCGATTAACTACATATATGCTGGAGGACAATGGTTTGGAAAGAAACGGATTGGATAAGAGCTATTGTTTTGACAGCAGACTGGCTGCTCTCATCCTTTGGAGTGGTTGAAACCTGCTCAAAAATATCACAGATGACTCCCTGCTTGTATGTTGTACTTGCATGGAACATGTCAGACGGTGGTAAAACAACCCAAAAGATAAAAATATTGTACCTAATATGAGCTGTCACCAACAATTTGAGCAGAGACAATCGCATACTGATAGTTATTTGTTTTAACTGCAGCACCTGCAGGAATAAGCCAATGAGAGATAAACCAAAATTATCATCAATTAGAAAAAAAGAAACTTTATTCCACTAATTTGCATTCTGCCATTTGGTTTTGAGGATGTAATTGATATTGGTTGTCATAATGAACACACAAAGCGGGCTGTCTATGACAATTATTAGAAGCTGACAAAGCAACTCAGGCATTAACACAGGAATTGTGAGCCCTCACTATTTGATCTACCTCCATGCTCTTCTAAGCCTGAGTTGCACCCCTGCTTGCCTCATTTCCTGGCCTGCTTGAAAGATCACAAGCCTGGCCCTTTTCAGGCTTGCCTGAGTCCAAAAAGACCCTCCTAATCCTGCTGCTTGCTCACAATTAATCTTCCTAGTTGCCACATTATTAACAGCACCACCCACAGACTGTGTTAGGAGGGTGTTGGAGGAAAAGAAGGAGAGGGAGGGAGGGAGGGAGGATGTGCTGCATAGAGCTTTGGGCTGCCTCCACACACCAGTTTCGGTCCTATGGGACGTCAGTCACCTTGCTTTCAGTATCACCACCCACCCACACCCTCCCTCGTCACCACCACTTCACCTCGTCAGTATCATGCCTGCTGATCAAACACCCGACCAATTGGTCTTTGGTTGTCACATCCCATCCTATCCAGCACAACTGTTTTACCCCACCCACAGAACATCAATCAGCTGGCTTCACCAAGTCCTAATCCTCCCTTTTTTTCCTCCCAGCCCTTCCTCCGTACGCTTCCACATCTGCACTCTTTCACTTTAGTCAATGACCTGTCCAGAAGAAGAGAAAGCAGCATTGCCTGTGATGAGAAAGCATGTGGAACAAATGAAGGAGAACATTTGGGGGTTTCTCTTTTGTACTTTTGAAGTGGATCGCCGCACACATGACAATATGCTTTCTAGAAACATAATCAAAATCCAGAAGAGTTAAGCAAAACTGGGATCTGTACTTACGGACTGGCTACTTCATCAGACTGGCTATTCATCTTAAAAACACTTGCAGAGACTAATGACATCAAGAATGTCTTAATTATTATTATTATTGAATGTCTATTAGAAATCGGACATTATATGATTACTTGTAGTCGCGTAAAAGGGGGCTTCAACAATAAAATGACAACTTCTCCTTTCCTGCATTTATGGCACAAAACAGAAGCTTTGTGTGTGCTCAACACAGCACTGGTTCATCCAAATTCCAGCTCTGAAAGATCAAGCGTGACAAAAATACAAACAGCTACATGTGATAATCTCATGATGTCCTCACACATCATATCTCTTATGTTTTGAACACAAATCATTATCATCTATAGTCCTGCCTTATTTTTCCCGTCTTTCTCTCCCCGTCTTGTTGTTTGTTTGTTTTTTGGTTGTACCCACACTGAACAGAGGGAGGTGCTGCTGTGTCATCTATTTAAAATGCTCATGGGCCCCTTTTTTCCCCCTCTCTCCCCTTGTCTCGCTCTCTCTGCTGTCCAGATTAGTCTGCTCATCAAGCTGAGCATTGTTTTAATTTGCTGGGCCTGGGGCATATGCTGAGTGTTCACATCATTATTGTCTCTGTGCAATGTGAGTTATCACCACAGCTTATGATAATGCGGCACAAATTTACAAGCTGGGGGAGTACCACGGATTCTGTGAAAATAAAGGTTGGACAGAGGAGAGCGCAAAGAGGGAAAGAGAAATGGAGAAAGTGTGTGTGTGTGTGTGAGAAAGGAATGGGTGGTGGCAGAGAGAGGAAGCTCTGTTGGATGTCATTATGAAAGATGATTCCTGTACTGGATAATACATCACACCAGTGCTGTCTGTCTTCTGCGTTTCGGTGTTGTTATGTGAATAAATGTTGATAAACCCAGAGGCAATAGTGATTATTATTTCCAACATATAACCATGAGGGGGGGGGGGGGGGGGGGGTAAAAGAAGAGGGAAAGGGGAGGGGATGGAAAGACAAGAAAAGCACAAAGAGAGCCACATAGCATAGAGCACATAACCACCACACACAGTGGGGGTTCCTGAAAATATTAGATACTGAAAAGTTAGCTGGGAAAAGTAGACGCATACGTAGGTATCTGTCAGACGCAACTGCAACAAAGTTTACTAAGTTTCTGCAGCTTGGCTTGGCAATTTCAAATCTTGACAGGTGTTACACTGCAGTACATTACACTGACATCAACGGATCTAGAAAATTTCTAGATCATAGATAAAAAAAAAAAAACATAAGACGATGTTAGCTGCCAAAGAACATAAACTGTGTTTCGCACCGCGTTTCACCTACTGCCGTCCTCTCTTGCAGTCTCAGCCTGACCAGCTCATCTTGACACAGCTGGTTCCTGCCTTGCCTCACCTCATCTCCCTGCTTAAGACTGACCAGCAATACAATCTAATTACAGCCGCGCTACAGAGAGAGACCAGTGTAAACACCAGCCCTTTTTATCTCCTTATACATCTGGACAAGTAGACAAAGTGCTAAAAGGAAATAAATGTGGCCTGACAGCCACATCAAAGAGTTCAGCCAGAGGCTTACTGCTACTTAGGGCACAGGAATGTTGTTGCTAAGCATCAGCCCGCAACCTATCAGGGTGCAAAGAGGGCCCTGTCCTGCCTTAGAGAGGGAAAAGGGAAAAAGAGAGAAACGAAGAGGAGAAAGAGGGAAGGAGGGCGAGGGGAGGGGAGGGGAGCTGACATTGAGGGGAGGCTAGGGACTCAAGGAGATTTTTGTAGCTTAAAGCAATTGTTGGAAGAAACAAGCCTTCTGTTTTGTTTTCTCTTGACACCATTTCTGCTTTTTGTGCTTGCAAAAGACATGTATAAAAATGTCTTTTGATATGTTTTCTCTTTGGGTCTATATCAAAATATTTCTTTTGTGTCTGCGCATGGAACTTTTTTCGCGTCTTGTCTCTGTAAACTGGTGCTGCCTTCTGATCATGTAGGAGATCAGAGGAGACACAACTTGTGAACTTATTTGAGTCAACATTTAATGCTGGCATGACACGTTTATTTCTTCACAAGATGGAATTTTTTATGATTCATGTCTCAGACTTCTGAAGTTAGGGGTTACAAACAATACAACACTTTTAGAAAAAAAAAAGAAAAAGAAAAAGAAAAACAAGTAGCACCATCTTACAGCATCTTACACCATGTGATGGCGATGATGACATGAGAAATGCTCTAATTTACTACCAGTGATTAAAATGTGCAGACATGAGACCTTTGCGGTATAATTGAGATTGTTTTCAAGGATAAACCTATTATGTTGTGCTAATAGTCCGAATATTAAATTCAGATTTTATTATATTATCATGAAAACATATGTTGGTTGGGTTACAAGTCATTTAAAGGCCTATTTTGCCACAATCACGACCGGCACAGTAAAAGACACAACAGTGGTATATTAATTAAATAGTTTTTCCCTTTTTTTCCTTTCTTTCTTCACCTTAATGATCGTGGCTTAAGGGAGCACGGAAAAGAGTGTAATGTGTTTTAAATTGCATGTTGTGTGCATGAAAAGTATTCATTCTGTTTTCTTAAGTAATGGCTCGGGGAAGAACATTTGATGTACAGTAATGATGCCTGCACTTGTGGGTAGTTCAGCAGTCTTTTGCTCAGCAGGAAGACTGCTGAGCGTGTGTTTAATGATTTACCAGTTCTACTCCAATGAACCTACTCGGAGTAAATGTATCATATGATCACTGATCACAAGAGCATGTGTTCTGATGTTTCGCTCGGGGCACGAGGCGCACGGAGCGAACCGGCAACAGTGAACACGGCCGTTTTGTGTACGGCTAAAGCGTCAGACAGGCAAAGGTTGAGCGCTGCTGGACGTTAATCATCCATTGCAATGACTCATAGATGTAATAAGGCTGTGTTTGTTTTCAAGGTTCAAATTTTAAAAAGTCATTTGACCTTTTCTTTGAGTGTCTTGCAGAATCAGCGTAGGTGATTTAAAGCGGAAATATAAGCCTGCATTACAGGTACGCAGCACAATTAGCTTGAGGCTATTTCTTATTTTGGTCTACCATGACCTTTCCATGGGTACTGGCTCTAAAGCTTCCAAGTTACAAAGACAAGAAGGAAAAAAGAAATCACCAAATGTTGCACATAGTGGTTAAAACAATGGTTAAATGTTTTCTTCTAACTTTTACACAGAGCATAACTGATTGTTTCATATATTTTAATAAGTACACACAATTTCTTTTTATCCGTAAAACAGCAGGAAAGGGGAAAATGTGAATGTTATGATCTCCCTGTGACAAAAATCATTTTTGTCAGAGTTTTGCCTTATTTAACTGGTGTGAAAAGAAATATTTTTATCTTTCCTTGTTTAACCCAAGGTACACACACACACACACACACAAACACAAACACACACACACACACAAAACCACAGCAACTCAGGAGTGTGACATATCATGAGGCTTTCTGTTCCGATTAGGGGCTGTAGCTAACGTCAGGGCTGTTTTCTAGAGTGTAGGATGTTTAATAATTGAAGACTCTGGGAGCGGGCCTGTCACACCGGCTTGTCTAGAATGTTTCCTATGCAATTAGACGCTGAGAGACATTTGAAGAGGACCCACAAAAAGAGCCACAAAAAGTGACATGTGAACTTAAAGGAAATTAGCTCTTCACACAAGTGAAATGTGAAGGTTACTTAGCAATGCTTAACTCAGACTGCGGCTGTGTGAAGTGTGTGTTTGACTCAGCCCCGCCACGAAGACTGCGATTTTCTTTACTTTGAGCCGGCTTCAGTCAGTGAGATCACAGAGGGAATGAAAACTAATTTTGACTCAAGGCATACGGGAAGAAAAAAAAAAAAAAAACAGGAGGAAAAAAAAAAAAAACTCAGATGTGTCGAAATAATGAGATCTCTTGATGTTTCCTGGGAAGATATAGGATGATGCAGGAAGATGCACAACTCACATCTTCACCCAAGGACACATACACACCCGCGAAACATTTAACCACAAAAAATAAAATCAAATCAAATAATAATACCCCTCCACACACACACACAAACACACAAACTGTGTGCATACACACATTAAAAACTGCACACAGCATCCATCCTCTCATATTATTTGAGTGCATGGAACACTAATGCACATGTATATACAAGCCCACTTATATTCAAAGACACACAAACGGATATGTTAAGCACAGATGAAGATTTGTATGATGCAAATACAGCACAGCCGCAGTAATCTAAACTGAAGAACTGAAGAACTGATCTCAACTCGGTGCAACATGATCAGAGGTTTCAGATTTTGTATTAATTTTATTTGTTTATGTTAAAAAAAATGTGATTTTATATTATGAACTTCTGAACTGGCAACAGAGGACACGTTTGATTCGTATGAAGATTATTAAGCTATTGAATAATTGATTTCCATTCCAAAATATGACAAGACAACCTGTAAACACAGGTGATTAATATTCTCCCTATACCTCTCCGCTCGCCTCCAATCCCTGACAACCTTTCACAGAAAAAAATTTCCCGCATCCAGTTCCACGTTGCAATGATAACACTGTCATCTTCCACACCTATCATAAGTCAAAGGCAAACGACCCAGATCCTCCGTCTCAAGACAGAACCCTCTGCGGGCCTGTAAGCTGTATCATTAAACCATGTCATCTTTATGGCACGGCGCGAAGCCCGGCTCTCTAATTACACTCTGCCTACTCCATTTACCTAGACAGGGATAGAGCAGCAGGCAAACAATGCATTAAAAATGGAGTGCCTCTCTCTGCTCTATAGACGTCCATGTTGTTCTGCTGGTGGCCATCGTCGCCCCCTTCATTGTTGTTTCTGTAAAAGCTGCGGAGGAAAGATAGCGGAGGGCTCGCGCCACCGTGCCTTCCTCCCCCTCCCCTCCCCTCCTTGACTTCCCCACCTCTTCTCTTCTTCAACCCTTCTTTCAGAAGGACTTATGAAGGTGAGTGGCTATGTGACATGCCAGAAATAAAAGAGACAAACCAGGGATAAAAATTAAATAAAAAGTAGCTGTCTTAAACAGTAATTGCACTCCTTTGCTGAGCATGCTTTGAGATATATAAACCTGATTTACTGTCGGTGTTGCTGCCACAAATCAGAGGGCCCTCTGAGAAACACTCGTGCTATGAAATTGTTTAATCTCATCAAGTTCTGCTTTCACAGCAGGCCATAAATCACATAGTCTTTGTTATCATAGACCTCCATGAGCGCCTCTGAGGCAGGCAATGGATCGTGGGTATATATAATCTTGACTGCGCAAACAGCAGGGTCTGAGCAGCCTGAAATACTTTCATATTAGCCGCGGTGCAGCTGGTGGAACACAAGCACCCTGATGGATATCTCATTTCCTGCACTCTGCATCTATTTCGAACAAATTATTACTGCATAAATTTCTTGTCAACAGAAACGGCCAATTAATTAAGTTAAAAATGCACTCGTGATCACATCTATACACCAAACAGGAGAGTCGGGGCAATTTTCCACTAAGTGAATTTACCGCAGGGGTCACTGCAATGAATGATTTTAAACTTTGTCATAAAGTCGCAGACAGGCCAATATCTACACAGGAGCTGCGGTGCAGCCTAACCCGCCGCGTATTTGCATAAAGTATATTTATGTGAAAATGCTAGAGGACGACAGCCAGGGCGAGGAAATAAAGTTTACAACTACAAAACAAAATGTCTGCCAACCTCTGCCTCTCCAGTATTTCATCAAAGACATGCGCAAAGGATTGGATGGAGATCATAGGAGCACCTTTGCCATTTAAGACACAAAATATACACATTTTAAAAAAGAGCTTGCAATCTGAGTGAATTATTCATAATGTATGACGAGCTGGATGTTTGTGGGGGTGTGGGGGGCCGGTAGTTGTTTATTCAGCTTGGGTCGTTTATCAGACAGTGAGGATCCCACTGCAAAGGATGAGCTCGGAGATTTATCTGTGTTTGGGCTCCAAAAGCAGATAAATCAAGGGGTGTAATCACGCTCCGCGCGGCCCAGCCGTGACCCCGCGGTGAACTAATGACACAGGGATATCTAAGCTCCTTTTCCTGTTCCCGGGTTAGGCCCTCGGGTTAGTTCCCCGTCAGACGCGAAGCTAAAGAAAGACGTGGCTGCACAGAAAAAGCGAAGGGGGAAACTCGAGGCCTTTCATGTCTCTTTGTCCTGTTTACACAACACCACCAGGCAGGATTGTTCAGGCACTACTAAAAATAACAGTGTTGGAACACGGCAAACAAGCAGTAGGCTACTGTATAACAATGTTTGGTCAAACAATAGCAATGAGTATCGATTGCAAGTACACACACACACACACACACACAGCGAGTTCACAAGCCGCTATTCACACCAGTCCATGTAAAAGATACTGCTGTTTGGCTGAGGATGTCTCCCATTCCCTCCCAGAGCAAAGGGTTTCTCCTGGACTGAGCCTGCTCTGATTTATCATGTCTTCTGCTAGCAGGCTGTCCGCTGATTAAGCCAGTGGAACTTTGTTTCACTCTCCTCTCTCTTTAATCTGTCTCTCAGCGAGATAAATTAGCCAGTGCCGTGCCAGCTCCTGCTCTCTTTACCTCCCTCCCTCCGTTTCTTCCTCTCGCTCTCTCCCTGCTTTTCTCCCTGTTTATCTTTTCTGTCTGTCACACATTGAGAGGAGAGCAGACACATCTGCTCCTACGCTGCTGCAGGAGATAGGGCTGGGCTACGTCTCTGGTCAGATTTAGCTGAGAGCATCTGCGAGTGAGGACGAGGGAAGGAGTGTGTTTTTCCTCTCTCCTTCTCCCCCTGACAACATTCTGTCAAACAATCTCCCCCTCCGTGGCCGGGCTTATGATCTTTAGCTAAGATGTTAACTAATAAATCTGAATGTATTTATGATGTGCGATCCCTATTCTTAGTCTTCTAATGGCGACGCGTTTGTGGGTGAATTAAAGCAGGGTTTTATTCACTAGGCCGTGGGCCAACGCGAGTCTTGGGTGCCTCTGCCTGTGAATGTTTTCCCTTCTCCACTCTTGCCCAAGTGGTAAATCACACTCATTGTCAGGCAGAGCTAAGTTAGAGTGCGTCATCGGGGAGAGCAGGAAGCACTCGGCATAATTCTGTCCTTCAGTTAAAGTTATTGTATTGGTAGCTTTGTAATCTCCGCCCCATAAATTATAGGGGTTGACAGGAAAGAATTTGGTTTTAAAGGCAGTGTTCATCAGCATTTTAGCTGGGGAGGGACTTTACTTCTCTCTCAGCTTTTTGGCGTCATATCCAGAGAGAAATTAACATATTATTTTGGTTCTTATTTACATGAAAGCTTGTTAGAAATGTGAAAAATGACAAAATTAATGTCAAAAAAAAAGAGCCAGAAAGATGGTGGGGAAAGGAAAAAAAAGAGTGAGTTTGCGAACGTGACCTTGTTCAGAGGTCCCATTTCAAGTGAAATATAAGGCCTAATACAAGGGCAACGCCGCAGCATCTGCTTTGCAGATAGTGCACTTGGCTCCCCTTCCATGCCAGTGAATATAAATCAGATGAGGCATCTCAATGCTAGGTCTGACTTCTAGAGGCCAACAAATCTTTAACATGAGATTAAGGCCTCAGAGGAGTCATCTATCTTTGTGTGATGGGGGAAAATACCAGGGTAGTCTATGGGCAATATAGTAACACTGAGTTAGGAGTGATGTGTACAAGAATATACAGAATGTCATGTGTTATAGTCTAACTATTCATTATTCACATGCTCTTTAAATTGCTTTATAGAATCAGACCAGGGATTTCTAACCAAAATAATTATAATAATGTTCAAATATAATAGAATTATTATAATACCCCTAGGAATTACTTTTTATTTTCTACATTAACTAAGACAGACCCAAACTCTGAACTCATAAGATGTGCTATGACTATTTTCACATTATTGTAGTGGATGTAAATGGTGTCAGCTGCTATGTGTCGACAACAAAGAAAGCAGACCAAAGCAAAGCTGCCAATTACCCTATAAAACATGCATATCTTCCAAAGCATGGGTCTCCTTTGTTGGTTTAACCTACCAAAAGCAATGGGAGGTTTACAAGATGCTCGCTCAGTGGATACAATTGTGCTTAGCATAAAAGGGAACACAGAGTGTGAAGACCTAACAATGAAACATATCTCCCTGTAGCCCTTTCAACACACTGCATTTACACTTCAAGTCACTAGCCTGATATGTAAACACATTCCATCAGATGCTGCCATCGCAGCCATTGAGAGCCATTTCATTCCTCCTGTAGCTCGCACACCGCGTAGCATCAGACAAAGGAAGAGAGGCCTGAAAGAGACATATATCTCATATCATCACCAAGAGAGATAATGGAATCGTTATACATCCTTGATCACAGACACTCTCACGACATCTTGCTCTCTTTTTCACTCATTCTTTGTCTCGGCGCTCTTAAAGTCTCTCTATCGCTATCCCTCTCTCACAGATTTGTGCACACACACACACACACACACACACACACACAGACGAGTAAAAATTCCAGCACACTTCAGTGCGATAGCTCCTCTTCTCTTTCAGGGTTTCATCTCAATAGCTTTTTTATCTGAGCACTTCAATTTGCAAGCCTAGCTGGAAGGCAGCTCCTCCTGATATGTTAATTGCAGGGTACTTAAGCGCTAAAAGATTAACATAAAACCCTTTGGAAACAAGCTAATAGTTTATGATAATTTGTGCATGGCCTTTGTCTGTCTATCATTACATTGCCTCTAGCGGTAATTTTATCAAGGGGCTGTAAAATATTATTTAAACAAGTTCACTTTCAGATAATTAATAGTAGAGGCTGTATTATTCAATTGAGCCACACTGGCACCATTAACAATATGGCAACTAAGCTATAATTAAAGTATTTTATTTTATTAACCTATTCATAACGTTGTGCAAATGATGACACAGAGACACAGGCTTTTTTTTTTTTTTTTTTGCAGAAGCACTGTCACCAAGGCAATTACAGGAACCCAGGGCTGTCTCCTCAGTTAGTTGAGCTGATTGAAGCTTTTCAATTAGTAGATGGGTGCATGGCTAGCATACCTCCTGCACAGAGAGATGGCACACATTCAGGAGACTTGCACACTAGCACGAAGAATCTGCTGAGCTGACAGATTGGAATTTGTGCTGTTTGCCAGGACGGGGAGATTTAGATTGAGACAAAGGTCTTAACCTGGGATTGAACCTGCGCTGGGTGAGATGAAAAGATCCCAGGTGAAAAGAGGGAAAAGCAGAATCACAGAGGGATGATCGATGTTTAGACCGTCTTCCTCCGTCGTTAGCGACAATTTTACCTGTGACAGGTGTGTGCTAGTTAGCACTCTGACGGAGAAGATATCAGCGTTAGAGGAGCGCATCCAGACTTTAGAGAGGGTTAGAGAGAGTGAGAGTAGTCGTATTTCTTTAGAAGACAGTCTGGGTGCCGCGGGCGGAGATAGCCAGTCCCCGACTCCGGCATTAGAGCCCTCACAGCGGGGCGAGTGGGTGACGACTCGGCGGCATACTCGCGCAGCCAAAGCTAAGGCTAAGGCTAAAGCTAGCCCACCGGAGCACACCACCCCCGCGCTTCACGTGTCTAACAGGTTTGCCCCCCTCAGTGATCCACCCGCTGAGAAACCTGGAAGAACTCTGGTTATAGGAGACTCGATCATGAGACACGTGAAATTAGCCAGACCTTTAGGGGCTCCAGCGGCTGTGGTCAGGTGTATCCCGGGGGCCAGGGTACCGGACATTGAAGGCAATCTTAGGGCCTTAGGACAGCATAGCTTTTCTAAGATAGTGATACATGCCGGAGCTAACGATATACGCCTTCGTCAGTCTGAGGTTACCAAGAATAACTTTAAAGAGGTGTTTAAATTAGCGAAGGCGATGTCCGAAGTGGTAATCTTCTCTGGCCCCCTCCCAATGAGACGAGGCGACATAACCTACAGCAGGTTATGGTCGCTGAACCGCTGGATGTCCAGGTGGTGCTCCGAAAACAACGTGGGCTTCATAGATAATTGGAGTACCTTTGAGGGCAAACCTGGCCTGTTAGGGCGGGACGGTGTCCATCCCACTCGGGAAGGTGCTGCTCTCATTTCTTGCAGTATAGCTCATAGTCTAAGATCAGGCCTAGCTAGTCGCTGACTACCCAGAGTCCAGGCCAGGGAGCAGACAAACAGGCTAAACCAAGTGTCTGCTAGCTGCACAGAGTCGTCACTCAGGGTTCAACATATTGAGACTGTGTCTGTTCCTCGAGCTAAACAAAAAGCTAGAAAAACCCAGAAAGTATGTTTTAATAATTTAATTAACATACAGACCTCAAATTCAGAGCACACTGATTGTGCAGCCAGCACCTCTGATCTGAAGTTAGGACTGTTAAATATTAGATCTCTTACATCTAAAGCTCTTACTGTTAATGAAACTATCACAGATCAGGAGTTTGATATACTCTGTTTAACAGAAACCTGGATTAAACAGGACGAGTATGTAGCTTTAAATGAAGCAACTCCTCCTGGATACAGCTACATTCACCAGCCTCGTCTGACTGGTAGAGGAGGAGGTGTCGCAGTTATTTACAATGATAATCTGACTATCGTACAAAAGCATGTACACAAATTTAAAGCTTTTGAATGTCTTTATAGTAACATAACAAGTATAGATACAAATATAAAGTCTGCTCAGCCGATCCCGCTAATTATCATTTACAGACCCCCAGGGCCCTACTCTGAATTTCTTTGTGAATTTGCAGATTTCCTTTCTAACCTAGTTGTTTCTGTAGACAAAGCGTTAATTGCTGGAGATTTTAATATTCACTTTGAGAATCCAGAAGACCCTCTGAGAACAGCATTTATGTCCATATTGGACTCGCTAGGAGTAGATCAGTGTGTAGTAGGACCCACTCATAAAGCGGGTCACACCTTAGATTTAATAATATCATTCGGTTTAAGTATAAGAAATTTACTTACGCTCCCACTGTCTGAAGTTATCTCAGACCACTATCTTGTTTCAACTACAGTGTGTCATATTAACAATGTATACTCAGCGCCGCGCTATCGCATTAAACGTACATTTACATCAACTACCGCACAGAGCTTTATTAGTAATCTTCCAGAGTTATCAACTTTGATTGGATCACCGTCTGACACCACAGAACTAGACCAGGCGACTGAATATCTCGAGTCGTCATTACGTTATACCTTAGATAAAGTAGCTCCAGTTAAAAGAAAAGTCATTAGAGATAAGAAACTTGCTCCTTGGTATAACGATGACACGCGCGTCTTAAAACAGACTACTCGAAAGTTAGAACGTAAATGGCGCCAAACTAAACTGTTAGTATTCCAGATAGCGTGGAAGGAGAGCATCCTGAACTATAAAAAAGCTCTTAGTGCAGCTAGATCAACGTATCTCTCCACTCTCATAGAAAACAACAAAAACAACCCTAGATTTTTATTTAATACAGTAGCCAAATTAACTAGAAAGAAAACTACTGCAGATATCTCCACAACAACGTTGTGCAGTAGTGAGGACTTCATGAACTTTTTCAATAACAAAATTGTAAATATAAGGCAGAAAATTCAAGCTTTAAAACCAGACAATTTAGTTGACGCAGGTGACGAGCTAACCTCAGCAGATCAGTACCTAGATTACTTTACTCCTCTTGAAGAGAATGAACTAATTTCACTCATCTCTTCTGCAAAATCTTCAACCTGTACATTAGACCCTATACCGACACACTTTCTAAAACAGATAGTGCCAGAAATAATAGAACCCCTGCTGACAATCATAAATTCCTCACTCAGCTGTGGGTATGTCCCAAAGTGTTTTAAATTAGCAGTTATTAAACCGCTAATCAAGAAACCTGATCTCGACCCTTGTCAGCTGTCAAATTACAGGCCGATATCAAACCTCCCCTTTATCTCAAAGATTCTCGAAAAGATAGTAGCTGGGCAGCTATCCTCGTATCTTCATAGAAATAACATACATGAACTCTATCAGTCAGGATTTAGGCCTCATCACAGCACAGAGACGGCCCTTGTTAAAGTAGTAAATGACCTCCTATTGGCCTCTGATCAGGGTAGTGTCTCTTTGCTTGTGCTACTCGATCTCAGTGCAGCTTTCGACACCATTGACCATAGTATTCTCCTTCACAGACTAGAAAATGTTGTTGGAATTAGGGGAACGGCCCTCTCCTGGCTTAGGTCCTATTTGACTGATCGTTATCAGTATGTAGATCTAAATGGCGATTACTCCACATGCTCTCCAGTGGAGTTTGGTGTTCCACAGGGTTCAGTTTTAGGCCCCCTGCTTTTTTCCCTCTACATGCTTCCTCTGGGCAACATTATCCGTAAACATGGTATTAACTTTCATTGTTATGCTGACGACACACAGTTATATGTTTCATCAAAACCAGATGAGATCAAACTGCTTAATAAAGTTGAGCAATGTGTAAAGGATATACGAGACTGGATGCTAATTAACTTCCTTCTGCTAAATCCTGATAAGACAGAAGTACTAGTTATAGGATCATCTGCAGCTAGAAGCAAGATGTTAGACCACACCGTAACTCTAGATGGCCTTTCCGTTACATCTAGTGCTACAGTCAAAGACCTTGGTGTGATTCTAGATTCCAGTCTTTCATTTGAAGCTCATGTAGATAATGTCACCAGGACAGCTTTCTTTCACCTCAGAAATATTGCCAAGATAAGGAATATTTTGTCACTAAATGATGCAGAAAAATTAGTCCATGCTTTCATCACCTCTAGGTTGGACTACTGTAATGCCTTACTGTCTGGCTGTTCAACCAGGTGCATAAACAAGCTTCAGTTAGTTCAGAATGCAGCAGCGAGAGTCCTCACTCGAACCAGAAGATACGATCACATCACGCCTATCTTATCTACACTTCATTGGCTCCCCGTGAAATTTCGCATTGATTTTAAAATACTACTTTTGACATTTAAAGCATTAAATGGTCTTGCGCCGCATTATCTAAGTGAACTGCTAGTGTCTTATGATCCACCACGCCTACTTCGCTCAAAGGATGCTGGCTGCCTGTCAGTACCTCGTATCCTAAAAACTACAGCTGGGGGCAGAGCTTTTTCTTACAAAGCCCCAAAGTTATGGAATAGCCTTCCAAATAGCGTTCGGGACTCAGACACAGTCTCAGTGTTTAAGTCTAGGCTGAAAACCTACCTATTTAGTCAAGCATTTGAGTAAATAGATCTGGGAAGGACTCATGGACGTAGAGCATTATGGTGAACTGGTATGTTTAGATGCTGTCTTCCCAACTCTCACTGATCACTCGGGTTTGTTGATGGTGAAGTGTTTGGTTGCTCTACATCCCAGTGCGCCCTCATGTCTGTGTTTCCTTCTGGCCCACCCGTTTAGTTAGGCTGTCATAATTAGTCCTGCCGGAGTCCCTGCTGCACTACACTAAATATACATTCACCTCAAACTTTATCTGACTGTGAATACAACTAACTGCAATCTCTCCTCTTCTCTCTCTGTCCCTCTCCCTCTCTCTTTTCCCTCTTCCTGTCTCTCTGTCGAGCTACACGTCATTCCACCCTTTGCCCTCTGGACCTGTCTGACTCGTCCTGATGCCCAACTTCTGGCTGGAGATCTCGTCGCCTGGATCCACCGTTTGCCCTTTGGGATGCGTTTGGAGACTGGATTGGTCACAAGCTACTATGATGTCGGTCCCGGCCTCGGCGGACGTCGGAAGCTGTTTCTTGGAGCTCTCGACTCAACGCTCGATAGTCCAAGAATGGAACTAGTCTGCCTGCAATAACTAACTGGACTCCATATTAACTTAAAAGACTTTAACTGTTATACTGGACTGCTGCCTACACAGCATGTAATCACCCATATGAGGATGGGTTCCCTGTTGAGTCTGGTTCCTCTCAAGGTTTCTTCCTGTTGCCTTCTCAGGGAGTTTTTCCTTGCCACTGTCGCCCTCGGCTTGCTCATCAGGGACAATCACATTATTATGACTCATACACATACACTGTTCATGTACTGTTCTTTGGTTGTGTAAAGCTGCTTTGTGACAATGTCAATTGTAAAAAGCGCTCTACAAATAAAATTGAATTGAATTGAATTGAATTGATCTGACTTAGAAACACCTAGCAGATCAGAGACTTAAGTAATGTCATGCTTTAGGACTAGTCAAGATTAATCGATCTTGACTAAATGATGAATGAACAAAAATATAGGATCAGAACTGTAATAAATTTGCCAGACTTGACATAACATTTCCCAACATCAAGTACAAATCTAAAGTGGTGATCTTCACATCCATTGCTGTCTTTTGTACGCATGACTTTGTAAGGTCTGTGTAAAGGCTGAGGTGGGCACGCATGTACATTGTGTTTGATAGAGAGACATCGGCCCCTTCTCTCGCGCACACACCAACACACAGACACACAGACACACACACACACACACACACGGTTCTTTCAGATACACCATCACTCTCATGAATAATACAAAAACTCCTTTCACCAAACAGCTCAAATAGCTATTCATTCATCTGCATACCTGCAGCTTTGCAAAATGATTGGCCCGCCATTACCAATGGCAAAAAAAAAAAAAAAAGAGAGAGAGAGAAATGTTCCCCAAACAATTTGCCTCAAAATGAGACCGGAATGATTCTGTTCTTTTCAATGACAGAGACAGGCCCCTGTGCATAATGATGTTAGCGTAATGGGGTGACAGATAGACTGGGAGACCATGACATTAGCATGAGAAACGCACCAGTGAGCAGCCACTCAACTGTGGTCTCAGAGGGCCCTCAGACATACACTATGAACATCGTTTGTCTCACGGCCCTACGAGCCTGACAAATGAAGACACGCCACGTTTTATGCCAAGCAATATACCATTCCACTTTAGCAAACACATGACTTAATGACAGCGGGAAACCTGTCTGTGCATTATACAAACCCACTATCTCTTGTCTTATTAGCGAGGAATAACCTCATTCAAGGGTGGATGGAAAGCAAGGATAGAGTCTCTGCCTTAAGGAGATATGATAACAGTGCTTACAATAAAAAAAGATACATAGGTTAGCCATATTAAATAATAAGATGCAGTAACCATTTAACTGTTATGTCTTCGGACGGAGCCTTTTCAACAGGTTATATACTGACAGTAAAGTGAAACCACAGCACTACTGAGTAAAGAGCTGACCTACAGCAAAATCTATTTCTAGGCCCCTAATAAACTTAAGGAAGGTGTGACTGTCAGGTAGAGAACACCACTGCAGGATTTTATATATTTATCACCATGGCAAATTCACAATCTCACCTTTAGGAACTAAAATTACAGCCACACATTTGTTTCACCGAGTGTGAAAAGACATAAAAAGACACAGAAAAACAGACCATGTTACTCTAAAATCTAATCTCAGAAGACAGAACTTTATTTTTTACATGTCCTTTAATTGTGTAGTTATCTGTTGAAGTTTGTTGAATATCTTTTATGAGACTACAGAAGTATCTCAAAAAACTATGCGTTTATAAGAAGATATGAAACGCATAACATGCTGTGAAAATCTAGATGCTAAAGACGTGAACCACAGCCTAAAAATGGTCGAGCTCTGACAGCTCAGTTGTCCACAGCGCAGCACTGTCGAAAGGGGAATGCCTTCTGTAAACATTTATCTTCCTTGTGAGTGTGTGTCTGTGTGTGGTACAGCTCTGGTGACAGGAGCCTCTCTGAGGTTTTATCTGCAGCATGACGAGACAACCTGTAATATATGAGCATCTGGAGCTCCTCTTCAAACACAACCTTATCTCACACCAAACATTCCCTGAGGCCAGAGCAGAGCAAGAGTGGCCCAGACCAGGCCAGACAAGACCTCACACCGTTTCACCATATCCCCCCCCCCCCCACTCGGTCCAACAGCGGAGTGCTGGACGCACAAGCTGGGAACAGTCCATCAAAGAGCATATGTGTTTACAAGAAGTGTTCTATGAGCGCGGACTCGACAGCTGAGAACAACACTGTGACATTACAGTGACGGAAATCATCTGCTCCGAGTTTTTCTTCCGCCCTGCTAATCGGGCTAGGGGTTAATGGTGTTGCACTCAACACAAATGGACACGATCCCTCTTCATCCACTGACTTAAGCATAACTGTTGAGACTAGGCCTAAACACCCATCACTCAAGTTGCTGTTTGGGGGAATTTATTTTACATCAATCTTAAGATAAATAGTAAAGGCCATTACGGATCTTTCAGAGGGCAACTTGAATGAGCCGCGTGGCTATCGCTTTCAAAGTGACTGATAAGAGCATTCATAGGTTGCTGGAAAATCTTAAAAACAGCTCTATCAAGACCACCGAGCTGTTACACAAGTGGTAAAATCACGCAGAACCACAGTCGTAGCCTACTGCTGGAGACGTTAAATCGAAGATGGGGACTTGCTTTTCTCTAAGCATTCTTTCTCCCCCTCTCAAAAAAAAAAAAAAAAAGAAAAGAAAATCCCTCTTATGTGAGTAAAGAAAGTGCGTGAAGAGAGAGCAGCTTAGTTAGGAAGCTCTATTCTGCTCTCTGTGTTGTGTGCCCGGCTCGGACGGCTGCCTTCAGCCAGCCTATGGGGGAGATGTAGACATGCCCCTCTCTGGGGCCTGTACATACAGCCTGTGCCTCACTTCAAAGAGAGGGCACAAGGGCAGTCTACTCCCCCCCGACTCAGATCCATTCAGCTCACAGCTGATTCCTCTCTGTGTGTGTGAATGTTTAGCGTGTCTCACTTTGACCATCTCGAGGCCCCTCTAGCTTTTAATTCAGACAGATTTCTACTCTCCTTTTATTTCTTCTTTTCTGGAAAGATAAAGGAAGACACGGATGTACAACTCATAGCCTGTGTGTGTGTGTGGGTGAGTGTGTCTGTGTGTGTGTTTCTTTGATGTCTAATAATGTAGGGCAACCCGGTGCAATCTCTAAACATGCAGTCACACAAGCCCTAATCATGATTCACGGCTACATGCAAGGCATACAGATATTACTGTTAAACAGGAGCATTAAGCAAGAAAACCCCAACAAAGGGCTCAATGCTGACCTCTACGTAGCTTGTGACCAATGCAAACACTGGCGAAAAGGAAACAGGGAGAAGGGAAGGTGTGCAAGAGAGAGAGAGAGAGAGAGAGAGGAAGTGCGCTTGAAAATGAGAGTGAACGCTGGAGAGAGGAGCTGAGCTCAGTGGCTGCGCAGGGAGGTCTGGCCTTTACAAATCCCTTCTTTTTTGATCTCTTCATCCAGATGAAAGAACAGCAGCAGGCAGGATTATGTGGGACAATTGCGCTTTCTCCCCCAAACCCTGACTTGATCGGCTTTTACAAGAGCCCTAATCATTTTCAATTAAGCACATTTTCTGACATCCTGTAATAGCTACAGTGCTGGTCTTAAACTCTCCAGCCACCCCAAGCGCTTCCCCGCAGCTCCCTTTTTCCTGCTAAGCCTCTCATTCCCAGACAGCACGCCTGTAGTGTCTGCTGACAATCTGAATAGCCCCGAACTGCAACTTGTTGTTAAGGTGCCAAATAACCCATTTACCAGAGGCCGGACAAGGATGTTATTTGATGCTTTGATTGAATGTGCGTTTGTGTCAGTGAAGCATTAAATTAGTGTTTGTTTGTGGAAGCGCCCAGGACCCTCCTCAGCGCCATTGTTATTTTTGCATGTGCTGGAACAGGTCATTTGCCGTCTGATAATCAATATCTAATCCAACTAGCATTAGGTAGACAAGAGATTATTGTGTACTAACACACACACAAATCCACAAGTTTGCAAAATGCAAACGTAAACTGTATTTGTAATGTCACGACGACTTGCCATGACAGCCCAGTCGCCCTCTGTTCATTCACCAGGTGCTTAATTCAAGTCAAACTTTGGAGCTTGGTGTCTCTTGAGAGACTTGACGTCTCAAGGACTTGACTGAGACAGACAGCACCATTAGCAGGCCCTGGACCAGCCCCAACCCTGACAACCACTCACAGCCGGCAATGGCAGGCAGAGGAATGGGTCCCCTCTTCTTCAGTTTAGCCAGAGAGAAGTGGAACAAATGTCTATCACTCACTCACTCACTCAGTGCCCAGCAGGATGGCTGACTGTTTTTGAGGATGGACAAGTAGAGATGGAGACAGACAGAGAGAGAGAGAGAGAAAAAAAAGCAGTTTCAGTCAGAATTGAAAGGCGATAGTTTTGAAACTGGTAGTTTCTACACACGTCAAAGGAGGATATGAATATTTAACAGACTTAAGAAAATGATGCATGAATTCAGAAAGACAAATTAATAGCACTTTATTCCTTTTAGAAATGGTGAGAACACAGTTATAACTATCTAAAATAAAAACTTTAGTTATCTCTATTTAAAACAGGGATAACTAAAGTAGTATGCTACTGTTGTAGTTAGTTGGTATATAGAAATATTCCACAAAGTTTTCATAGAGCTGACTAAATAATTCAAGTGCTGATGGATGTCAATCAAACCACAACTTTGGAAAACTTGAGAACAACAAATTTAAACCATTGTATAATTTTACTAGCACTACTTACTGTGCTCACAGACATCAACAAGCATCATGGTATTTTCTACATTGTGAACTCAGAATCTGCTTAGAAAAGGCAACATGTTTCCCAAATAATTTATATTATATTGCTTTCGACCACAGTTCAATTTGTTTCTCTGGGCAGCTTCTTTAAGCTGTTGCATATAGATACTTTTGAGTACTAAACATATTATTATTAGTTTGTAGCTCAACAGCTAAGCAGCCTAACAATACTGAGAACTGCCCCTTAAATCAATGCTCCAGCCATCAAAAATAATGGGTTCTACATTGATGATGATGATTAAAGTTAATACAAACACACACAGTCAGTCTCTCTCTCAGATACACACACGTGGTAACACAAACACACATCTAATGATCTAGTATACCTGTGAGTCATGTCTGTCATTCTCAGCTTTGATAATGTCTAATAGTGTCTTCAATAGAGAACTCTACTGCGATGAGTTTGTTTCCCCAGCTCTCTGCAGCTCATTGGCTGGGGCCTCTACTTCGAATCACCTTTCATTACGGCCTTCTGATCCCCAACTTTCCTTTGTGTGCTGCACTTCATCGTCTTTATTTTCTGCTCTAATTGCATGTGAAAGATGCCCCCTTTGATTCTGCCTGCATGCCACAGTGCTATCAGGGAGAGAGTGTTGAAAAGTGTCATGTGCCTACTTGGAGGATGAGGGAGCCACATATTCACCTGCTGAGGACAAACCGGTTTCTCCCTAAGATATGACGTATCTATCGCTGGCTCATAGGATATCAGTGCTGTCTGTCAACATAATAGAAAATGGTAGGGGGTAACAGGACTGAAGAGGGGATGGGTGAAAGGAAAAATACAGATATAGGTGCTTTGAACTGTGCACTTACAGGCGCTCAGCTGTTTGTGTATTTTACTTTTTGAGCAATGTGACCACGATGCACCAGCCTTGTCAAGTGCGGCTTGTTTTCACCCATTCTCTTGTGATTTGTGTCTAAAATTAAAATAGAAATATAAAAAAAAAAAAACATTGACTTTTCTCCTGTGCCTTTTCTTACTTTTTTTTTTTCAAATGCCATCATTTGTTGCTGCTCAGCTGAGGTTGTGTACCCACCATGTTAGACTTGTTCACTGTCAGTGTTTAACCTTTTCAATGTGATGTCTCTAAGACCTTTGGTGGCCACTGTATGGTTATAGAAAGGCTTATTGTCTGCAGGTTATCCATGCTGGTTCCTCTGAAAGAACTCATTAAAAGAATGACCTCCCTGAAGCGAGTACATATACTGCACACGAGGCACAATTAGATGATTTCGTGGCTCACCTTTTGAAGACGTATCACTCTAACAAGCTCTTATTTTGCTAACAAATTCATGGAAGGCCTCGAGTGGCCTGGCGTCGGTTCATTGTTAAACTAGTGTTCCAGGATGGGGCGATCGGAGCAGGAGAGACACGGGAGACCTCACTCTGACAGAATCTAATCGAGAGTTGTCCTAACATATTACAACAGACTTAAGCTCTATCTTTCCTCGCAGTTAAGTCTCACTCACTCAGAATCAAAATAACCAGGGAGACAGACACAAGGAGACAAAGCGAGACAGAGAGGGAAGATTAGGAGATGGTGAGGGGGGTAAACACACACACACACACACACACACACACACACACACACACAAATCCCTTTCTGACTAAAATAGAAGACTACTTCCGGCTCCAATTCCAGCATATGCCAGGGCAAGCTGCAGAAAGATAAATGAGCTCTCCAGCACCAAGAGGAAACTGATTCTTTATCTGGCATGGCACTATTTACTGACATTAAGAATGATAATATCAATCAGCAAGCTGTCAGCAACTCAAGTGAGCTGTGAGAAGAACAAAGGTGCCACTGTCTCTCTCTTGATATGTTTACAAGGAGACGTTGATGTTCCTGCCATTCAGGTGCAAATAATGTCATCAGCACACAGCCCGATCAGGGCTTGCTGCTCCACCTTAGTGGTGAGTAAAACTGCCCAGAGCCTTTTCTCAAAGCTAACATTCAAAGCTAAGAAAAATAAAGATGATGGGTTAATGATCTAGCAATCAACACAACAAGAAGAGCTGCAGAGCACCTACATGTCTGCACTCCTCATCTTCCTGTGAAATGTAGCTGCAGGTAACAGATTTTTTTTTTTTCTACCTTTAGTGGTGATGAGCAGGAGACAACACATGGCAACAGCATCAGGGAAGCGCCTGTGTAATTACTTTTGGCCATCTTTCAAACTTTTCTCTCTCAGGAGAGAGATGTGTGACGACATATGACAAGAAAGCCAACAGGCTTTCCATACAGAATAATGGAATCCATCATCACTGAGGCAGACACACCTGTCTGGCTTTGAGAACAATGCCACACTGCCTATTTATTAGGTGCCAGAAAAGTTTATGTTTGTTCGGTGACAGTGACAGCAACTTGATCCTTTTCATTTTTTGGAAGGGGGATCTCAAGCTTTGGGGAAAGGAAGGAGGAGGGGAAAGTCTGACTCACATATTTTCTTCTCTCTGTGGTGCACAGTGAGTTCTCTTTCTTCCTGATAGCTGTCTGCTAAGGAGTCAGAAGACAAATAACAAAGACTGTCATTCTCCAGGAGGCTTTCACTAATTCTTTTTTTCCCCCCACCACAAGCTACATATTATATCTTTTTGACACTTCAAGTCCAGCACAGTCTCAATCTTCCCTGGATCTGCAAGATATGGAATTGTGTCGCAAAGCAGGGAGTGATTTAATTATTCACACTAGGTTGATATCTGTATCCAGCATGAACATGTGTGATTAATAATAAGAAAACAGATTTCATGACTGGCAACTTATGTCGAAATTATTTCATGCAAAATGAGAAACCGCTATCAAAGACAGATTGAGGTATGTCAGGAAATTCTACCAGATAATGATGCTAGCAACACTGCTAAAAATCTTATCAGAACAAAAATTGCCAGATTAATTGTTGCTTTGAGACAAATAATTAATAAATGGAAAGATTCACTTTCAGGTATATTACTTTGAAATGTTATTTTTTTCCCCCCCAACTGGCAATGTGTTAGATTTAGTTTAATTTTTTAAAAGGACAAAGCGATGATGTGTCACCAATTTTAATTGAAAGTGCCAAAATATACTTTTAAGATCAAGAAAATGTGATCGAGCTGTACCGTGTGGTGTTGCTCTATGATTGCTCAGTGGGCTATCACTTCATTCTGACTGTCAGCCGGCCGTGTTGACGGAACAGTGCTGGCTGTCATCTTAACAGTTAATAATTAGGCTTCCTCCTGCCACAAAACAGAGTGCCACGGTGACAAAAGCCAATGGCAACCGAGGTGGCGGCTTGGCTGCCGCATTATAAATAGTCTGACCAGATGATTAATGAGAGGGGCCACCGAGCTAAAGCAGCAATCTCGCACACAGACAAAGGTTGCCTGCACACAAAAAAAAATCAAACAAAACACAACAAGACAAGCCCTGTCCCCGGATAGAAACAAGAATTGAAGCAGAGTGGCAGGGAAAGTGGAAACATGCCAAGTAAATAAATTATTGAATTTCAACCGACAGCTTATGAAGACTTTATTTAACCTTTCAGTGCTTTTGGGGAGATCCTCATTAACATTTTGACACGCTCAGTTGAATGGCAGGGTCAGGCGGGTTCCAAAATGCAGGGGAGGTTTAGGGGAGACATTCAAATTCTTTTGTGATCACTCTGGAGTAGACGCGGGGACAAGGGGAAAAACGAGCACAATCATTTTAGGAGCTGTGATTTGTGCCTATGTGAGCCGTGCGAAAATCTAATTTGTTTAGAAGAAATATTAAGTTGCAGAACAAAGGTTGGCTGGGGCGGGTTTGAGTGGCACAAAAAAGGAGCCTCGCTGGCTGCCATATTATTTTAGGTAACATAGACTGCACAGATTAAGTGGAGATTAAATGTCATTTCACACCATTTATCTGTTCAAATTATGAAAACCTGCTTCGTCTTCTGTCTACGTTTCAGTTCTGAGTTTTGACACCGAGTCATAATTTCCTCACCGTTTCCATCCTGTACCTTTGTGACACTTCACAGTAATATGGGCTAGTGTTAATGTTACCCTTTGCCGTTTTCAAATTGTCAAATGTCAAATCAATCAAAGAATGACACAGGATGGATGACAACAGTAACAATAGTGACAAATATCTGGGTTTTTTTTTTCTCCCTTCAGGCAAAGTTCCACAAACAAACATGTATACTCCATTCTGCTACTGGTCAACAATTATCTTGAATATTGGGATGTATGGCTGCTCCAAGCAGGATTTTCCATTTGATGGGCCTTATTCTTACCCTCCACTTTGCTGTGCTCAGCTGGCAGGGCTCTCAGTCGTCACAACATCTCCTTTTAATGCCCCTGACAGGGGGTTATTTGCTCCCATATATGTTTTTTCTCCAATTACACCATGGCAGGCTGGAGGCTGCCAAGCCACGCTGCTGAGATGGTGATGGTCACCTCTTTGACTAGTCCTTCCTGCCTCCTGCACTATATTTTTCATCTTTTTAGATTCTATTAGAGAGAAGGACTCTCTCATTTGTCTGTCCTTGGTCCAAAGTGTTGTTTAACACATGACAAGCATCAGCACCACAATGTCAACTACTATTTGGTGAAAAACGTAATACAAAACTACTCCCAATTTTTCCTTCAAGGTGTATGTCTGCTAAGAATATGGTATGAACATTTTAAAAATAACAGTATAGAAATATTCTCAAGAAAACATGCATTCAATATGTGTGCAACATAAAGTAATTTCATGTACAAATAATCGCCCAAAGATACAAAGCAGCAGTCTGCTAGGGATTTGAATTAACACACACACACTTTCGTGATTATGTCAAAACATTTCAACTTGAATATTTAATGCAAAGCACAAAGCTAATCTCCACCAAAAACACATTAATTATAATAATTTGCTTGATTCTTTGTGGCTGTTTACAGCAATCAGGCTGATCAAAGACAAAGTAAAATGATACCAAGGGACTGATATCTCAAATATACAAGACGCAAACCCTCTGAATCAATAGAGCAAAACAGACAGCATTTGTGAGTATAGCTTTAAGCTAAGTGGGATGCCAAATGCAAAGGCTGCCATTGATACCACAATGAAAAATGCATGATTTCAGAGAGAGCACTCTTTTATCTACGAGATAAGATCAATAGTGGGAAGGGGTTATGGAATCAAAGTTGTTTTGCTGGTGCACTAGTTAACTGACACTCTTAAAAACATGTGAACACAATTTGAGAGAACAAAGCGCACTAAAAGACAATTGGAGAAGAGTAAGGTGAAGTTCTGTGGGTTGATAACTTTTCTTTTCACATTCAGGAAGGCGGTATCAAACGCTGAGCGCACAGGGCAGCGGGAGTCAGATTCGTTTACCACTGACAAGCTCCGTGCAGGATACGTTTCTTTGTTTCCTGGCTTGAACTATAGTAAAAGAAAAATCAAAATAGTTCCAGCAACAAATTCTAAATTAACAAGATGCATCGTTTGTTTTTCGTCAGAAAGACTCTGCTCTTTATCTGAAACTTTTGACCCATCATCCATCAAGTTACAGGCTATTTTAGTACAAACAAACAAACATGTGTGCCATAATCCAACATAACATCACAACTGCAAGACTTTGCTTGTCCTCTAATAACAGCAACCTACACTTCTACCCTACAATAAATCCTCCGGCCCGCCCTCACGTGCATTGATTTCAACATGATGCTGATAGCATTAATTGTTCTGTAACTTAAGCCTTCCCTCTGACATGACCTTTGCCCTTCGTGAGTGGACAGAGGGAGAGCCGCCTCGCTTTCAGCACAGGCCTGTCTGGCCTGAGAACGTGACAGGAGACGGGCAGGAAAGAGGAAGAGGGACAGAGAGAGAGCCAAAAAGAGGCCACAGAAGAGAAACAGACACTCAGGAGAGAGAGAGAGAGGGAGAGAGGGAGACAGAGGAGAGGAAAAGGAGACACAAAGAGCGGGGGAAACATGAGAGAGGGGCAATGAAAGTGAGAATGACTGACAGACAGACAGAGGATTCGTCGCAGACAAAGAGTGAAGGCCCTGGCCACAGAGGGACCTGGCGCGAAAGCCAACAGATAGCAATCTGAGTTTCTCACTCTGCGCCGCGGCTAGCAGCTAGCAGCTACCCTGTCACCGCCGCCTAAACAAGCCCAGTGTTTTCATCTCCATATACACAACGCGGCACTCTGTCTTTTCTTCTGATGGAGATAAGATGTATAAATTATGAGCAGCTGACAAAGTCTACTCCAGCGCCCCCGGCGTCTCATCAATCACTAGCCCGTGTGTCAGCAGGTAACTGACGTGGCCCCCGGAGGCACAGCCCCCTCTTTAGGTGTGTGAGTGTTTTTTTTTTTTTGGGTGTGTGTGTGTGTGTGTGTGTGTGTGTGTGTGTGTGTGTGTGTGCCTGCTACTGTGCAATTGAGCTTTTGTACATGTCTGAGTATGTGTCTGTGTGTGTGTGTGTGTGTGCGGGAGGGGAAAAAAAAAAGCTTGTGCGAACAGCTGATTCAGTCTAAACTGACACGCTGCAAGAAATGAAAACGAAAAACACACAACCTGCACACACCAGCAAGACACAAACTATAGGCGTGTGTGTGTGTGTGTGTGTGTGTGTGTGAACTCAAGGTTTTATTGTTATTCCTTGGGGTTATCTGATGTGTCTATGATGATACTCAAAAGAGAAAACTGAATGCTAGGAAGAAGGAGAAGCATGAGGGACTGAAATAGGCTACAGAGAAACAGTAAAAGTGAGAGCTGGCTTGCTAGGTGGGATCCTATGCCAGGGGTAGACCACCCAGTGGGATTATTATTATTATTATTAACTATTTCCCATGAACCTTACTTCCCCTGTCAGCCTTTGGTTGTGATGTCGGCCACAACAGATATACACGCTCTTAAAGTGCATCTTCAGCATACTGAATTTCTATTTAATTCCCAGACATGACAAATGAGAACATGATGTGTTTAACACATCACTGCTAAAGTAAGCAACATAATTACACTGTGTGTCAGCAAAACAGCATAATTACAAGTTACAAGTTGTCAGTGTCTGATTTTTGCGTCGTTCCCGTTTACTGGCCAATCTTTTCACCACTCGTATTTACCAGAATTAAGGCCTAATTTCATTGCAATAATTACATGTTCTAGTGTCCAAACATAGCAGATTGGGAGTATTACACACAATAATGTTAATAGTAATATGCTGGCAAATAAAATCAGCGTATGACAGCTTTGGATTGTATGACTGATTCTTCGTTAGTGGGATCTGTAATTTTTTCACTCATGAGTTTCGAGTGTTGATAATGAAATTCCATTCAAGATTAAGTGTGGAGAAATAATTGTGTAAATATGTGCACTGAGTAAAACATTCAGTGCTCTTGGACTGAGCTGGTATGCAACCGCAATCCACATCATTGCAAAATTACACAATGTTTGTGTACATGGCCCAAAGCAGGTAGCGTTTGCTCACGCACACAGTATCGATCCGCTGTCTCGAAGCGAAGTTCAAGAAGGAGAGAATGAAGCAGAAAATTCTGACTCCCCATGGGGACGGGAGAAACAGCTCATCTCAGCACCAAAGAGAAGGAGGGCTGTCATGTTCTGTGTGATGAGCTGAAAGACTAGAGGCAGCCTGGAGCAGCGGGGTATTCCTTCCCCCCATAAACAAACCTCCAAAAACAAACAGTTCCACCCCACAGAGAAGGAGATAGGACAGCGAGACAAGAGGAAAGTGCAGACAGGTGTCAGGCAAGAATGACATCTGTGACAGAGGGCACTGAGAGAGGAGCTGGAGAAGATGAAGAGGAAGAGCTGAAGATGGGGGAGTTTTCATGAAAGGAGCATCCGACTTGTTCTCTCCCTCTTTCAGGCCTGCTGGTTTGATTTGGATTCTCACCTAAGACATCATATTTCCATCACCCTGATATCTCATGAATTATGTACCATACCCCATTAGCATTAGTTAAAGCCATCAAAATATCAACGATTCTATTGTTTTGAGGGAGGTCAAGTCCTGAGACACATTATCTTTGAAAACCCTTGTAGAAAGAAAGAAAGAAGATGTCTGGAATTAAGCTGACAAAAGCACTCAGTCGTCGTGAAATCTGATGAGTCTGACAGGATATGAGCCCAGCTGACCCACTGCCGTCTCAATATTCCCTTACAGGAGGGAAAGATAGCACAGGCAGACTGTTCCTCACCCTGCTTTTAGCACAGGTGTGATGAAAGTCGGAGCCGCTGCAGCTCAGCCCACCTCTCGGATTACCCCGAACACGTCTGGTGACGGATGTTGCCAGTTGGCAAGCTACATGCTAGTAAGTGATGCCCATTGTGCCCTACCCATCTGCCTGTTACATGGAAACAGTGTATCAGGTGATCCCAGGGGATACTTATCATATCGTATGAAATGTCTGGGCAATAGGTCGCAGTTGTAGGTCTTAACAAGATAAAAGATAGATCTTACAGAATGGGACAAAGTAGGTTAGTGCAACGAGGTCAAAGCTGTCACTTTGACTGTGGCCATCTCTCTTTATCACCGTGAGGTAAAAGAGGAACAGGGAAGACAGACAAGTAGTAATAAAGAAAAATACAGATCCACTGTCTGTCAGAATGGCTTCGCCACCCACTCCCAAAGAACAGGACATCCTGTATTCACTTAATCAGACTTGATGAAATGACAAGCCTTTGTTCTACACTGCCTGGAGAAGTTATCCTGGAAATAAAATATGTGTTACTAATCAGGACTTACAGTGCGTCTCACAGGATATCTTATTACAGACCTTTACAGATCGTTGGCTCTGATTCAATTTCTTAAGTATGGTACAGTGCATCGAAATCAAACCTATTCTGGGAAGAGGGATTACGAGTCTGTTGACTTGCGAATGCAAACAGAAAGCACACGAAACTGTCTGAAGTTATAACGGCTTTAATAACCATTCAAAGATACAAGTAATTTGACACCGAAATTGTTATGAATTGCTCCAAGTTTAACACGCTAAAGGATTAATTTATTATACCGTAATCACATTTCAGAAGATGGCAGCTCTCATCAAAACAACACTACTATGAATGACAGAAAAATGCTGTTTGAGTGTCACTTGACCTCTCTGCCCCCACAATGACCTCTAGCGCACCCTGGGAAGCTCTCACTCTTTCACATATTTCCACGGCTAAACAACAATGTCTCCCTCTCCTCCGCTGTCTCAACCGAACGTCCCCTTTACTGCTGTCCATTTCCCTACTGCTCTGTTCATCACTCTGCTTCTCTAATCCTTTTTCCTCCCTCTATTCAAAACTTGAGTAGGAAAGAGGAGAAATAGCCACTTCACCAGCAGGAAAACACAGGGACGAGTGGCTATTCAGAGCGTGGTTGTTGGGGGAAAAATGCTGTGTTTGTGAGATGCAGAGTGGGAGAGGGTGTAAAGATGGGAAAATGCATATGAGAGGTGGATGGTGTGAGGGCACACTTCAAACTCACATGAACAGAATGGTCTTTAAAGTCTTTCAGAGAGCAACGTGAGAGGCGACACAACCCAAAGAATGGATTCATATGACGGAGGCTGTTATGCCAGAGTTTTGACTAGCTGATCCTTTTGGATGAGGTGCAATAAAGCCTTTATTCATTTGCCATTATAGAAGTTTGGGGCTTTGTGAAAACATTTACTCACTATCAACTTAAGTAAGTGCCTTACTTAAGTTAAATGCATCTAGTGCTGATATTATTGAATCTGTATGTTCTCGCTCGAGGCTCCTGGCAGGCTAAACCCTTAATGCACCAGATTTGACTGGTTAATCCTGTGAAAAACAAGCCGTTTTGTCATCTTAGGTGGAAAGGTCACACAGCAAGGCCTGGCTTCCTTCAACCCACAGTATTCCTCCCTTCTTAGCCTCTAACCTAAACATGCTCCAGCCCCCATCATTGGCTTCTTCCATCCCCCCCTCAGCCGTCTACCCACCCGCACGCATAAGCTACAAAGCAGGAGGTGTCAAGACTACCTGTCTCAACAGCACCCTCCTTGCCTGACCTGCGGATAGCCCTCAGGGACATTAATTATAGAGCAGTCTGACTTGTTGAGAGGAAAGAGACAGACAGACAGACAGGCAGAGACAGTGTGAGTGAAACAGGAAGAGAGAGAGAGAGAGAGAGAGGTTGGAAGACAAAGAGAGAGCATAGAAAGATAAATGCAGATGTTGTTACAGAAGCTGTCACCTACTAATCATGTCATCCTGCTGTACAGAGGTGATGCTGAGGCTATACTCGATCAGGTTTCCCATTCATCACGAGTGGTATTTGGTGGTGGATGTGTTTGAGAGTTAATGTGGAATAGTAACACTCATTTTCCCACAGAGTTCAAATTTTTATGTCCCCACCCACGGCTTCCCTTGCACCCGAAATTATTGAGATTCTTGTCAAAACATTATGAGCGTGATTTACTCCATCCTGACCGTGGAGCTAAGACTATCCCTCTCATTTAAAATTTGAAGTATATATTACAACAGCTATTCCTATCACATGCCAATGTCGAATCCCAATGCGTACACGCAGTGATCTGGCTGTTTACTTGTACATAAATCAAGGATAATATTTTTTCTGTGCCAGTGATTCTGTTCAAAGACCACTTAAAAGGAACACGCAACATAAAACTGCCTGATCCATTTCTGGGTGTTCAATACTGAGCTTGAAGGCAAAAACACACATCCATGATAATATGGCATGTTGGTACCAGTTTTAAGGATATTGTGTGGACAGCACTGCCGACAGCATGGATACGAACACTGAAACTGCCACCATATGATCAGAGCAATATGTCCAAACAAATGGAAGCTTCTCCGGCACATTTACTTTGTTAGATTAGACGACTCTCGGTCATTTGATTCTCCGTTTCGACAGCTCCCGTTTCTAATCGAGCGAGTGGGATTTCGCAAAACGCAAAATAGGGAGAGGTCAACGTGTTTGAAGGTTACCCCTGTCGGAGAATCAAAATAAATAACATTCAGGTGTGCTATTCTCTGTCAGGCGAGCTCTTAATGATGCCAAGTTAACACATACTAAATAACAGTGTCTCCCTACGCAGTGACAGCCTCAGAAATAATTGACCAGCGTGCTCAAAACGGAGGCACAGTAGGCAGAGAATTCAATCCTGCAGCTGACAGAACCTATTGAGCATGTCACTAAATTTTGCATTATACACAAAGCAATGTCAGGTCAGGGATGCGGCCTCCTGCTAGTTATTTGCGATTGCATCTCTGAGGGTAAATTACCTGGCTCTCCATAATATGGTCTAGTTAACTAATTTCCTGACAGCGTGCTATCTCATACGGAAAGTCTCAGATTTACTGCCTGTCAAAAACATGATGGACATTTTTTTTTCCCCTTTTTTCCTTTCTCCAAATGCTTGGCAGACTCTCAACTAAGAGCTCATATTCAATTTCTTCTCGGCTACAGACATCTCTAATTCCAGACAAAGACATATGGATGAAAATGAACAAAAAAGAAACATAACCTTATTATGTTTGAAGGCTACCAGGAGTGTGTCATTTCATCCACAAGTTCCCATGCAAAAACGCGCTGCTAGGGGGGAGTACGGTGATGTAACATTTCAGTTCTGAAGCTCTTAGTGAGGAAATGGCGAAATCCATTATCCTGCCCGCCTCTGAACATTGACAAGTGCACACATACAGTATATGGTGTCCTGTCATTTTGTTGTTATACATGTGTAAATCTTCACTTTCTGTCAAAAAGAGAGGCTCCGACTACAAAACCTCACCTTGCTGTGCAGGGTCACAGGGAAACCGAATCCCACCGCAGACAAAGCATAGCTTTACATGCGAGAGCACGGCCTGCCACTGATAGCAACAGAGATGACAATAGCTCAATGATGGCGTGAAGACTGCTTTTAAACTATAGCATGCAGAGGGAACAATACAGACTTGCAAAACACTCCCACACCAACCAAAGAGCTTAAAAGTGTCTGTTTTAAGTTCACAATGCGCTGCCAAGGTCTGCCTACCCTTTCTCTTCTCACCATCTCTTTTTTGTACGTGTTCCTATTCAGCTGGACGGTGTGGCCTATCGTCTTCTCAACAATGACAGTAGGTGGAAACGCTAGCTTTCATTACAGAAAGTATAAATAGTGTAATCTATCAGCCCTGCCAATCAGGATGATTGATTATGGGCTGTCAGGGAGGAGAGTGACACATTAGAAAAGTTTGGTTAACAATGCCTGTAGCTGGTGCAGGGCTGCTGCCACCCAGCCCAGTGATTAATGTGTTGTCAGCCTGTAATCCCACACCCACGCTTAATGAGGCAAGAATTTATCATCTCGGCAGAGTGGCAGATGTCAGGGAGAAAGGAATCCAAGTGGCTGGAAACAATATACTTTTTCTAGCTTGCGCTTGACATGTCTGACAAGCTCTAAAAACCACAAAGAAGCCCTGTGTAAGCACAAACTTCAGTGGAGGGACTTTCAGCTCTGGCTCTATCCTCTGTTGCACGCTCATGAAAGTTGCTGCCGCTGTAAGACGACTCCATCTCCATTAACACTGCACTGAAGAACAGACACAAATGGTATAATGGATTAAAGCTCAAATCATCCAGCACACGGAGGGAGGGGAAAGTCCAGCATGACCGTGTTTGTGCATAATGAAAGAGAAAAGATGAATACATTTTTTTTGCTTTGGTCCCTGTAGAGGCAAATAAACAAATGTGTATGCACTGAATCTCGAACAGCTTTAAATTCTAACGCTCCTTCATTTATTTAATAGTATATCAATACACCATCTGCATGTCATAAACAACAACTTTACTTGAATTATCTGATAAAAATCTGACTGTGACTTACAGCGAAGCTGTCTAGAGAGGGCACACGTGACAATCAACTTCAAAGTAATCTGTAAACGCAAGTAGTGAAATAGTGATTAATGTGCACTGTCAACATCAACTAAAAGAGACAAGCACAGAAATAACTGATCTTTCCGAGAGATTAAAGTTTGGCACAATTGTGCGGAAATACCAAGTAGGGTAGGGGCTGCGAAAAAAGACTTTTAGAGCACACAAAATACTAAGCCAGCTGTCTCTTCTGTCACCGAAGAGACCAACAGAGAGGATTAGCTCTGATTAGACCGATAGGCCAACACACTGGGATGCACCATGTAATAGCTAAAAGCATCATTTGATAAGATGTGTAACTGAAGAGATGCCTTAGTGGCTATGATATCATTACAAAACATGTGCATGGAGAGTTGAGTTTTGCAGTTTTGAAATGAAAGCAGCTCTTTTTAATAGAGGTACATAATGATTGAGATGCAGAGCTGTGTGCAGAGTTTACTTTACATATATCACTAAAATTATAAGTGTTCAATGTTACTGGAAAGGGGAACTGTGTTTTATCCCTGTAGTTTTCAGTGCCCCAAAAGAAACTCTGAAAGCACCAAAATTACTATAAAAACTTCACCCTCCCCAGAGGCATATAAAGGATCTAGCTCAAACAAAGCAAAGGCTTTGTAACGTGCCAATCCCATGCATTCAATAATAACTTATAAACTAATAAAATTGTGAAAAATTACATTTTAATAAAAAAAAGAAAATGATCACATGATTTGTCAAAGTCCATGAAAACTTATTTATGGGAGTGGGAGACACCTCATTACTGCCGGCTAGTGTTGGCCGGCTTTCTGACAGGCCTCAAACTCCACCGCTTAACACAAGAGATGTCGAGACAACAAATGCTTTACCACAGAGGCGTTCCTTCTCTGTTCTGGATGCCAGCAGAAGGAAAGGGGAAAAAAAACAACAAAAAAAAACAGTTAATGCAATGCGGCCACTGCTGCATCTCATAAAAGGCCTTACTAAAACACATGTTTGTTTTTATGCTCTGCATTTAACCAAAAATGAATAATACATCTATCATTTTCTCGTGCGAGAGAGACATGACACTCAGGTCATGCACCCCCGTGTCTCCAGGCTTTGAAGGAGGCAATAAATCAATCTTGGTGCTATTACTTACAATTAATTATGCTTTATGTTTTACAGTGTGTTTATGATATGCAGGGCCTGGGTGATTTATGTGGACAGTGTGAGTCACTCCATCTAATTGCTGTTGTTTTCCCAGCTTATAACCCCCGTGTGACCTCTCAGCTTAAGCTGCCAGAACGCATGGAACTGGGCCTATTGCGCTGGTCCAAACATTGAACAGGCTCATACTTTACTAATAGAAAGCCAGTAATAGAGAAAGACACATGGAGTCACACACCACTCATAGATACTGACAGTATCTAAGTATAAATGTGGCTGAACACACCCAAACAAGTATAAGCAGCTGTTTTCCCATTTAGGATGCACTGTCTAAGAACAGCAGTGTCACAAGTGAAGCATTTAACAGATAAGATATTATGTTAAAGTTGGGGAAGAACATAATGCAAAATGCAGCAGATCATAATCTGTTGTAGAGTTTGTCTGAACATAAAACAGGCAGACACTCTGTGTGGCCACAGTTTGCCCACAACGCCAACTCAATCTGCAGTGTTGTCCTTAGCTGACCTACTGTATACATATTGATTCGAGAATGTGTCATAAAAGAAAGGTGACAAATCAGGGCCCTGTATGTATAATAGTTAGAATATATACAGAATCTAACACATAGCATAATAAACTTGCTTCCACAGCAATCTGTCTGGTTATATTTCCTTCCCCTGTTGAGAACCATATTCTTAGATTTGCTCTGGGGACACATTTGTTCAGTAAAATGATTCAGCAAACCCACTGAAGGCACATTCACAAAGCGCTATATTGCATGCTGTTTGTTATGTTTGAGAGCTTCAGGGAACTCATAACTCTCATGCACAGAGATGAACGTTGCAACATACTTTACAGGATACATTTGAGACTTGAAAAGGAAGCAAAACGTCCAATCTATAGCCAAATGCCTCCTCTGTTTCCAGAGTTGCATAGCTTTATTTTTTTATTTTTTATTTTTTTGCTATGCAACTCTCAAGCCACAATCATGCATCACATAATGCACAAGCCTGGGTCTAAAACCATACAGTCGATCTTAGATTTGGACTGCTCCCTTTGGTGCAAACTTAAAATGAACCGCTCTGTGCTGCCGTGTAAAACAGGTTAGTGTCTGGAGAAGAAAAAACAGAACTGAAAAGATCCACTTGAGGACTTTCCTGGCTCTGTCACTGTCAATTCCCTTGAAGAACCGTTACCCTGTGTGCAGAGACTCATGGGACCCCGGAGCTGGCTCAAGCCACCCTGCAATGCACTCTGCTTTATATTATATGCGCAAGGATGGAAGGAGGAAAAAAAAAAAAAAAACTTGTGTTCTTGCAGGAAAATCAAGTCAAATACTTCATCCAGACAAAATCTAAGTGACATCCGAGAAACATTTATACCCGCTGACGTAGCTACCAAGCTGTGCTTAGTGAGGGGGGACCATGGAGTTACTTCATTCACTGTGAAGGAGTAAATGTTATTTTACTAGTTAAATCTGCTACGCACTTCTTTTCGGGCAGGGCTTGGGATCTGAAAACAAAATGTGCTGTCAGTGTTTTGATAGACATGGCCAGTTTAACCCGAGGATTTGACAGCATAATGTGGGCTCCGTGGCAGAGTGAGAGGGAGGTGGAGAAACCAAGCCAAAAAGTACCACATGCATTTTCCAAAAAGCGGCCCAACACAGTCCAAATGGCTCTACGTGGTTTAACGCCATTTCATTCCATGACCTCCAAGTACTCAAAGAGAATTATCACATTATAGCATTCCAACACGCCCAATTTCCCAAAATACAGCTCAAGGCTTTTCCAGTCTGACTCTGCTTAGTGTTGTGGCTTTGGGAAAACACTTCAATCGTCTCTGCTTTGTTTTTTTTTTTTGTTTTTTTTTGTTTACTTCAGGTATTTATATATATCTCTATCTCATCTTTGTTATTTCGCCTCGGCCTCTGTCCAACTGCTTGTCCTTTCCACTCAGAAATTCAACATAACAGAAACTCCAAAGCGCAAATTACCCCCCTTCGCTGTATGAAGCAAACACTAAAACATATTGTACGGACAAGTCAAAAACAGCTTATTGTCACCCACTTACAGTGTCATACTCACTAGCGCATGAAGACGCACAGTAACAAAGAAGTGACAAAATTATATGCAGCGTGTGGACATGGCTATTTTATTCGAGCACAACCCTTTGTTTTCGTCTTCGTCGGGACATTTGTCTTTCCAGTGGAGGCCTGATGCGGTGACATGAGTATACATAATATTCTAAGGTTACAACTCATTTTGTTAACTCAGCACTTGCAAACCTTAGCTCGGGCTTTTTTGTGTGACCGACCAGCAACTGTCTAGCTGTGAAAACACTGGGAATTAATGAAGAGTTATGGTGTTCGGATTGTGCTAAAGACCATAACTACTTAATCAGAACCATGTGGCTTTGTTCAGTGCCATGCCATAATGGCATGATTGAAAAGGAGTTTCAATTGTGGTCACAATCCTCTTAGATATGACTCAAAAGAGGTCTCAAAAGTTCAGCAGTGCCTCTGTCTTTGATTGTGAGCCCGTAAACTATTCCAATGTGTACATCACGGAATGGAAATGACTGGATACAGAAGGGGCTTTTTCTTCCGACTTCTGCTGTCATGAGTGGGCATGTATCGCTGTAACCCCGCTGCAGTTGCTGCTGTTACTATGGTTTCAATTTATCTACTGTAAATACTAGGAAGGAGATTTGTCAGACAAGGTCTTGGAGGAAAAAAGTAACTGTATACAGGGCAAAAAACTTAAAAAAGATACACCCAAAGTCAAAAATCTTTATAAATAAACCTTTTTAAATCATGTCTGAGGTCCTGCGTTATTCCCTCCAATACTTGTACTAATTGAGACTCAAATGGTAGTGCAAACGACAGCGAGACAGCTAATTACCATCCTTTGTAACAAAGCAAATGGCAGACACTGTACCATGAGCCACTGTTATGAGCAACACCCTGCTGTACCAGACATAAAAGCAAACACAAATATCTAATTATGCCATCATCTCTCCCCGCTTTCCCGTTCTGTTGCAGACGTGTCGTTAATTGGTGGCCTGCACTATTGGTCAGCTTACAATCACTCTGATGATGTGGACAATTAAGGGCCCGGAGGTACTCATGGCTCATCAGATCTGTGATAGTTAAAACATCAGGTTTCATCTAGATCAAAACAATTGTAATTGAAATGAAGCTTTGACATCCCAGGGCCCAGACACGGGACATGTCCGGCAGAAATTCTCTTTATTGTGTGAACTCAGTTCAACACTGGAACTATGGATAAGACAGCAAAAGTACTGTATGTTCAGACACACAAAATACTGTGTGCAACGGGAGGTAGACGCATTTTCATCAAAGCTGTAACCTTTTACTTTGCATAGGGAATAAATAATCATATACAGCAGGTTCAAAGACACAAAAACACACACAGCATGTCAGCTGGAATCACTGATTATCTCTCCTTTCATCTGAGACTGTGGCGACAAAGGCAAACATTTCTTTTTCACTGACAAGCTATGTAAATAAAATCTTATAAAGTGAGTTTACCCTGCCAAAAAGCATTGTAGAGGTCCTTAGTTTCTTTTTATATAAAGTGGATGAACAGTGTTTTCATTCCACTTTTCTCCATCTACCAAACATGCCAAAATGAGGTTAAATTATTTCAGTGTTTTGCTTTCTCGCTTGCCACTTGCATGAAGAATCAAGAACAAAGGATAGCATTAGCTGACACTAAAAGAGCAGACTATCTTATCTGATTGTCTGGAACAATAAATATTTTGTTTTTGCAATTGCTACTCTAAATTTTTTATTTTCATTTTTCATTGTGAGAGTCCCAAAGAGCTCAGAATGACAAGTCTTAGCCTATCGAAACGGTAAATATTTAATGACATTACATTTACATGAAATCAAATCTAGGCATTCATTTATATTGCATTATCAAAGGCGTAGAAGAAAGGGTGAAAAGAGGTGAAAGTGGGTATATCTATGAACCTCCAAAATCTAATTGGTCTGTGTGGCCCAAAACAAGAGAGGGGAGGAATAAGTGCATTGGCTCGGGATAATTAAGCGATTGTGAGCGGCATGTACGTGAGCTGTCACTCCAATCGGCAGCCATGTCACACTTGGCAACACAACCGCGACCGGACAGCCGCCCGTCGTCTTTGATCTGGGCTCATGCATACAAAATCAGGTCAGGCCGTGGTCACACAAATTTACGCACACGCACTCAATGGCAAGTAAAGAGAGACTCTTTTCAAAGGGCAACAGTAGTGAAACCTCTGTAAAGGGAGACTGACAGTCAAGCATGCACAGGAAAAAAAAAAAGGAAGGATAAAGGAAAAGAACAAGACAGAGAGAAAGGAACGAATGTGACAAATCCACTCATGGTTTCAGAGGGACAACTCCCTAAAACTGTGTAAGGAAAAAAAAAGAACACACATGCATACACACACACACACACACTTAACTTACAGCTTCTGACTTAGGTTTGACCACTTTCATGAACGCTCCTCTCGCCTGTGCCTCCATCACTTCTTTTTTGGTTACTTTCCTGGTGTCCAGAAACTTCAGTTGGGGCAATTTGTGCAGGACAAAATACCTGCAGAATAATAAAACAAAACAAACATCAATTCAACTTAAACGGTACCATACCTGTTTCCATAAAAGGTCTCTTTGCATGCAAGTTCATAACAAAGAAAAAACTGAATCTAAGGAAGCATGTAAACCATGATAAACTAATCAAACTGAAAAAAAGTCTAATATGTAAATGCACCCATCGAAAAAACTTGAAAGGAAGCCGTGTTTACTGAGGTCTAATGGTGATGCAGATTTAATGGTGATATGTTCTTGTATGTAATAACCTTCAAAGCTGATAAGAATAAGTACAACATATAAATAGCATGAAAGGAGATACAAGCTGTCTGCCAGAGCTGTCATTCTTGCAGCATCACAGATATCTCTCTAAGCTTTCAGACACACTCTGTCTTTCATTGGGAGGGAGAGAAACGTCAAAAGATAATGGCTGGAATACATAGATGACAACAGATCCTTTCACAGGGAGGTAGGGATGGAGGAACCAGTATGTCAGGGCTGAGCCAGTAGCCAAAAAGGACATGCATGTGGCACCTAAGTGGAGGGTGAGAAAGGACAGGGGATATGGGCACAGACAAGACCTGTGCGCAAAGAGCCGTGACAAACTGATGATGGCAATGGTGATGAGGGGAGATGGCAAAGCCTGTGTCAAGTTTTCAACACCTGGGGATTATAAGGAGGGGATGCTAGGATCGTGTTTAGACTGACATGGAAGAGAAAATATATCTGTGCAACATTAAGGAAGAAAGAAAATGTGATATGAATAGAAAAAGGTTTACCCAAAAGATTAAAACACTAAATATACAGCATGACCCTACATGACTTGTTCTGGGGACATCATTATAAGGTACAGTGACCGATCTCTAACCCCTAACAAGTGTTCCTTTTCCGACATGAACAATACCACTCAAAACCAAGAGGCCCCATTCCCATCCTGTGTTTCCCTTCCTCTAAAACGACTTTGTTCAGGGCATTTCCATGATGAAATGTGAAGATGCCCTTGGGAAACACGTGGAAAGGTTATCCTATATAGGTAACCTCCCATCATAGGTTCAGAGCGGATGACAAGGCTCTGTCAGCCAGTAGGGATATTAATGATTCAACTCAACCACAGAGGGAGGATAAGAGAGCATAAAAAGTCGGGAGGGGGGTAGAGGGATGACTGGGAAATATTTTTACAAAGACTCAGACTTTATTTAGCAATAACAAATATGTGTTGAAAACAATACAGATTGTGTTTGTACTGGAAGTGGGTGTTGTGGAATGATACGTCTATATGAACTAGACCATACTAAACGGGGAGAAAATGTCCTGATGGGATATACAGTACATACTGTAAATTGTACCTTAGAATTGATTTTAGTTTTTACATAACATATATTACGTAGCTTAGATTTTATTAGTGGTTGCTGATGTTCAGTTCCTGAATTATGATGACATATCTATTAAATCCATACATTTGTATTGTTTGCTGCCTGTAAATTCCAACCACACAGAACATTTCACACTTACACCAGTATCTTATTCTTTGCTGAGTAAAAGGTGACTATTTTATTCTAACGAAGGTTACACTAATAGTTACCTGGAGCAATTTACAACACCTGAACACCATTTTCCTTGCACACATGTACTAAATTACATAGTCTTTTCCAGGAACTAAAGACATTATAGTTACAGGCCATTTCTAGGAAGATATATATATCTATTAAAAAACGAAACTTATAATAATTAGCAACTATGGGTAATAACACAAACAAGATTTGAAAAGAATATTTATATATACTGAGGGTAATTATTATGCAGTTGCATTAACGGCATTTAGAGAGAGCAAAAAAAAAAAGGCTGAGTGAACACAAGTACAGATGGTGATTGAGGCACCTCAGGCACCTGCTCTTTGATCTGCAACAAAGAGATTGAACAAACTGATAACTTTCATCATGATAAGAGGTTAAAATGTCACATAAAGATACGTTAATCTTTACACACGCAGAGGCAGAGAGAAAAGACCGAGGCTGAGTTACATACACTGTCACAACTTTTCCAAGTTTCTCAGACAGATTTCTGAGGAGACGGTGTCCTCTAAGCACAATTCAGCATAATCAGTTCCCATTCTGAATATACAATATAACATTGCACACAAAGCATTGCACTTATGTGTTATTGTAGTACCACCAATGACCACTGAGTGTATTCATGGTTGGGTAAAGAAGGGACAACATTTAACCTCCTTGCAGACTACACAATGCTGTGTGAATGAAGGCTATGTTTCTATGTCATTGCACTAATTGGGGCACCAATGCAACACACCAGGGTATTTCACTTGGGAGACCAAGAGCTCCTGAGGCATCGGGCTGGGTATTTATTGCCCAAGGCCAATGCTGTCACGACCTGCATACAGCCTAACCTTGTCAGACATGAAATCTGCATCACGCTCAAATTGATGTTTTACTATGTGACACATTATGAATATTACATTACAGGACCGTAGACATTGTCAGTCAAAACAGAAAAGCTTTCCTCACCAGTAGCCTTAGATAAGCATGAGGCAGGAAAGGGGAAAGAGAGAGAAGGGGAAAAAAAAAAGGGAAGAAGGGGAGGGAAAGTGTGAGGGAGGGGGGGACAAAAAGAGGGAAGAAAGATTATTCAAGAAAGGCATGGGTGGTAAATGATTAATAGGCAACACAGAGTCAGAAACAAGCACTTAGGGCTAAAACAGACAAAAGAGAGTATGCTTTTCCCCTTTTATCGCATTTCATGTAAAGGACCCTGACAAATGGTGGTCATATTGCATGGCTTGAGGCCTAGCTTGATGTTTAATGCATCATCTGCTCTGGTACGGCAGGGTAGTAAACACTCATTTGTGGTGGTGAGTAGTCACACATGAAATCCATTTTGCAAACTGAAGTGTAGAGGGGCCAGTTGACAAAGCTTTTAGGGTGATGTGGTTGAATCCACAGTCTGCTTGTGAAATACAAAGGGCTGGATGTAACAAAAAAAAAAAAAGAAGAACATCTCCAAACCCATTACTTACAAAAAGCTATCATTCTAAATAGTTAACTATCAAAACTGTCTGACTGAACACACACACAGAGCATCATCTGTCTGCACATCTCCACAGTCAACGCTCACTTCCTTATTTATATGTGACATCACCACATTTTAAACACCCAGCAACTGACCTGTATCTCTGGTAGTCGTCCTCATCCTTATCCAGGCTGACCAGCTGGTTGGGGCAGGCCTCATTTCCCAGCAGGCTCAGGTACTCCAGTGACGGGGTCACTTCAGCCAAGTGTTCCAGCAGGGCCTCGATATCAGTCAGGTGTCAAAGGGCGGATGTCAAGGACCTAACGCTGTTAATTACATTAGCATTTACTACCCACACAGCCCTCCCAAGCCCGTCTGCACTAAAACATGTCACTGTCAAATTTACTGAGGTGCTCAAAGGGGTTAGTCACTGGCTTTGTGAGACTGGGCAGACAGAGGGGCAATTTAAGGTGCAGGCTTTGGCATATAGTAGCGACACAATTTGGCTGCTGCTCTCCCTCTTTCTCTCGATCTCTTTCATTTCCTAGGTGGCCGGGTGCAGAACAGTGACAAAATGATGGATGCCCTGTGGTTCAAACAGTCCGTGCTTCCCAGAACCGTGCTGTGGAAAACTTTTGCGAAACGTGGAAAAAACAAACAGGCCCTAAGCAGGCACATTCATCACTAATACATTCACTCGGAAAATTGAGCCCCAAAGTGTCAAAATACAACTGCACTAATGCAGTGCTCGAGCTTTAAAATGGCACTGTGCCACGACAGGATGTACATAATTGGCCTATTAGCATGTGCCGACCACTTCATAACCAAACTCAGCACACAGTCCCAGACGCACACTTCAAGGAGCCCTAGTTTTAATGTTGACTCTGGAAGTGTGTGTGTGTGTGTGTGTGAATGTGTGAGAGAGCATGAGCATCGTTACCCAGTTGGATCTGCATAAACAGAGGAAAACAGGACACATTGCTAAACCTGTTCTGAAGCTTAGAGAGGAAGTTCACACATTTCTGACTGATCATAAACAGCCCTGCAATGTGTGTATGTTTTGAATTTAGGGTGCAGAGCTCGGGTTTTAACATGTTGACATTGGGTGGCAAGTAGAACACACAGGGCTGTTATAATCATTGAGCAGAAATGGGAACATATTCTGGTGTGTTCGGCGCAGTTAATTAAATTACTGATTGATTTTATTTCAGTGAGTTAATGCAGTGTGATAACATATCTGAGGCAAAGGTGAAAAATCCTGATATTACACATTTTTCCCGGCAATTTTAAAGAACTGGTATAACTAAAGAGCAAATACATTACACGCGGTTTTGTGTCGTTCTTGTCATTTGAATCCAATACAACTTGTCCCCTCGGAAAATAAAAAGACATCTGTTATGCTGACTCTAAAATCTGACTCCACTAGAGGTCCCTGTGGTTCAAAAACTAGTTCTGTGTGGAGCTCTGTGACAGCTCAAGTTCTTCTACTCTCACTCAGTGTCCCCTGCAAAGCCTCCACATTAAAAACTAGTTCTCCGAGACAAAGGCAGGTCGCGCTGACGTAAGAATGTAAACAGAATTAACTTGATTCTGATGCTTGCGATCTATTTCTGCAAAGCAGACGACAAATCAAGCTGAGAGAGCGACTCGAGTGATTTGTTTTAAAGGATATTTGATTCTTATTGAGTGTTAGAGTGTGGAGGTTGGGTAACTTGGGCAACTGTAGGTCATTTCCAAGCAGATTGTTGTCGACGACCAGCTCTTCCAGCTCAGTGAACATTTTGAGGCCTGCCAGTGACCTGCAACGATAAGGCAACAGGAAAACGGTTATGGCTCTAAATCTGGTCAGCCGTTATTGTGCAGAAATAAATATTTCAGCCTCCCTCTTTCATACGCCGGGAGAGTATGGGTCTGGGTCTGTCAGGGAGCTGAATGACAAGAATTAGTGGTGCTGAGCTCCCCTGGCATGGTGAGGCATCCTTCAGAGGGTGGCAGGATGAGGGATGGGGGTCACTTGTGAGTAGCCAGGATTCAAAACAAAAGGCTTCAGAAATGCGGCGGGCAGGATGAATTTGTCAATGTCTTGTGCCTTGAGGCGCCCAGTTTCGCCTGACCCTAACCCTCCATTCCCAAGACAAATCACTCTGTCACAGTTCACCTTCACTCCCCAGACACAAATTTAACTTGTCATCCATCATTTTCACAGAGGAACCGGAATACACTCACAATCACAGATGGAATGGAAGGGGGAACTTTTTTTTGCAACTGTGCAACGATAGAGGTTAATGCTTGGATTTTAACCATCAAAGGAGGGTTTTTTCCTTTTTCTTTTTAAAAAGGAGGAATTTTTGCCTTTCCGCTCTTCTTTATGACACGCAGCAAAGAGAGGTGAAGGGTCACGTCAACTCTTTCCCTCTCACGCACATACACATTCACATTCACATTCAAACAGGCATAAAAATGATGGAAGGTGTTGTTAGGAGTGATGTTAGGGCCCCGCAAAGTTCAAGTCATATAAGGTGCATAAAGACAATGTGTGTGTTGTCTAATCCTTCACACAGCCAGCATGCCATGCTGAAGTGTCCTGGGTGACTTCATTGACATTTAAATCTGCCACAACTTGATGCAGGCAGTGTACCTCTGTGAACTGTGAAAAGTTTCCCACAGCTATTTCTTTTTACAATATTTTAAATTGAAACATAGGTTTGACTATAATTACTGAAAATGTTAAGTTTTGCATGTTTCTAGTGCAGAAATAAGGATGACATTAAGTTATGTACATATAGCAGACAGGGTTACATTGTAACATGATAAACTCGTAGTAAAGTAAGATAAATTAGTGAATAAAAACCCTCTCTAGATCTGCCTGGTGTCAGTGGCTGCCATATTACACACCAAGATGCAGCAATGAAACCATGTAAACAGTCATGTGCATACACACTCCCGTACAATCTAATACAGCAGCTCTCCTGTCCCTCATTTGTGTAAACAGGGGAACACAAAAACATTAGAAACACAGATAATGTACTCTAGTACAACTCCACCACCCACTATGAATGAACCTCAATATTAAACGTTAGAAGAAATGTCCCCTCTCTGACAGTTTCAACAAATACTGAGAAATCCTAAGCTTGTTAACATTGAATTTGTTACAGAGCTGCATACGATTGCACACGTGTCCCTAATAAAGTGACCAGTGAGTAGTATATGCTACTGAGCAGTAAGCAGCAGAGGCAACATTCATCACAGAAAAGAAACTATATACTGGCTCGTTGTGTGCCTTCCCCCCCCCCCCCCAATCGCCTTCAACTCAACCTACACCTAGACACAGTCCTTGATCCAGAAACTCACACAGATGCACACAGCTGACATACTGGCAGCAACTTTGAACTACAAAGCAAAATGTTGCAACCATCTTCTCTGGTGCAAATTGACAAATCAGCAATTCATTGTTGACTTTCAAGTGAGGCATAAGAAGCTGCCTCATTTCAAAAGACATCAGCATATTGCAAACAGACATACACACTAACACACACACACACTTGATACCCACAACAGAATCTGACAGCACCTAGCCAGTGTGCTGGCAAAGCCACTGCCTGACAGCCTCTTATCAGGTGTGATTAACGCACTGGCAAGATGAATGAAAGGAGAGATGTTCATTTTATGAAACCCAACTCGCTTTGCTTGTTTTTAACCACATTGCTCTCACTTTTAAAAGCAAGAAAGGCTATTACGGCAAGTACACTTAACTCTAATAGAGACGTTAAAGACGATAAAATGTAGATATGCTGAAAAAAAATTATTGTAGCACAACATGCAATTAATCTGCAAGTATAATGTTTGTTAGTGTAGTTAGGAACAATTATTTACCACACAGCATAAACATTATTTTATTTTCAGTGAACAGAGGTTTGCTAACTAACCATTTCCACCTGTAAATGTGTGTGTGTGCGTGTGTGTGTGTGTATGATGGGATGCAGTCCTGTGGGTTATGTTATTAGCTGCTCGGTTAAAGGGAACCGCATGGCGCAGGAGGGAGCCTTATTAATTGTTGTTTTCATGTCACCACTGCTGCGTGCACTGGCTGATTTAATCAGTTAAATTCACAGCCAGGGGAGAGCCACTGAGTCCCATCCAGCATTAACTACAGTGCAGGGATTGAACTTCTAATACTCTCCAGCTTTCTGTTCTCCCTCTGCAGATTTCCATAGCCGGTTTCATTACTTTTTATAAGCTTTCTTGTTTTAATGTGCAGCTTGGAAAACTAACAAAGTTTAAGCACTGCAGTAAAAGTACTTCACTTCTTTTTTTTTTTTTTTTTTTTATAAAAGCTTTTAACAAAACTAATGAGCATAATTGAGTCCCAGTGCTACAGAGATTTGGTAAACAGCAAACACAGGGAACACACGCACATTTTACAGTCTCAAATAGCATGATTTTAACATAACATAACATCATTTTATGTAATTTACATTCATATGCCACGTCCCAAAAATGTTGTGATGATTTCCCTCTATCTAGCAAGAGACTAGCGCCTTTGACAAAGTGGGGCCATGAATCCTCTCCTTGTTAAGAAAATTATGATCAGTCTCATTGTCAGAGCTAATATGTCACATGTCTTCTTGATTTGTCTAGCACTTAGCCTATGTAAGCTCGCTGTCATACATCACGGGGCCCTGAGAGCATCTGCATGTGTGCTATTGAGCTTACACAAACAAACAGATGCATGAATAGGTTTGATATCTATGTTATTATCATCTAAGACCATGTCTCCTGAGCACAGAGTGAAGATATTAAAAGTTATCTGGTCTTCCAGAAACAGGAAGCAGAGGAGGATGTTAGAAACCTGTCAAGGACACTGGAGGGGAGACACTGACCCAGAGAACAGCCCTGCCAGATCAATACACTAATACTAATGCAGACATAGTGATTGATAAACCACTGCTGACAACAGAGGGAAGAAAACTCTCGACCATTATTGGCTGATATGTCAGTCACTCCTGCCAATGGGGTGTGCTGGTGTCGTGTCAGATATCCTCAGGCTACACATGAAAAATGGAAATCGGCAGTCTTGGCTTTTTACACGTTACATGTTCTCTTTTCTTGTCTGCTCCTTTGAAACTGCTGCCTAAATGAATCATGGCTGGCAATTTTTAGAAACGCTAAAGACGCTATAATGGTGATAGAGGTCAGAGGCAACATCCCTGCAGCTTCCACTACAATACGGGAAAAAAAGTTTCCGAGTCTGATGTATATTAAACACATACACTTTGAAAAGCTGGAGAGCGGTTGCAGATAGAGCCCACGGCTGATGTCCTCTCAAAGGTCGCAGCGGTGCAGAAAGGCAATGTACTGTTATTCTAAATGTAGGGCCGGAGTTTCAGAGTGACAGGCATACTGACGTCCTGTTCAGAGGGCAACAGATAAATGTTTGATGAATTGACCAATATCGGGGCCATGATGGTCTTCATATGTGCATAATGGACTATTCAGAGCACACTCCAGATTGCCTGCCAGGATAAGGTACTATAATGAATGGGGAAAAGGGACTGAACCTGGGAAGCCTGGTATGTGGAGTGGCTTTAATAAACTTAATAAGAAAGGTGAATGGAGGCGGTTTGGCCAGAGAAGGAGGAAGAATGCTGGCCTCAAATAGTCGAAATATTCTGATGGTTCTTGACAATACATACTGCATCTTGATCCCAATCAGTAATTTAGCAAATTATCCAAATTCCAAAGTTTAAAATAACCCAGACTAGACTTCTATGATTTCTACAAACCCTGATTACAACATTTAAGTTCCACAAAATCTGTGACTTTAATAAAATGTAATACAAATTATAATAGTAAATAATAAACAGACTTGACAGAACTGATGTTTGGAAGATTAACAGTGGTGGAGAGAGAGTAGAGGGCACAGTATGACATTATTGTCATTGATGTTATTCAGCTTTTTGGCATTAAGCAAAAAGATAACCTGCAACCTATTAATCTATTAATACACCACGGCTCCATTAGTTCAACACTGCTGCATTTCTTCACTCTAACCCACAATAAAACCACAAATAAACATCAAATAAATCCCAAAATACAGCATTTAAAAAAAAAAGGAATATCAGGATTAAATGGTAAATAAGATGACATCATCTGTAAAGTAAATTAATGCCCTGCAAGCCCTCGGGCCCAAAACCTCCCTGCATCCATCCACCTCCACACACAGTGCTGATCAGGTCTGTTCCACCATTCTTCCCTCCAGCTACAGTTTATGGCCTATACGCGTCTCTGTACATGCATCTCTGATGGCGATGGTGAATTAGACTGTCATTATCTGACTCGATCTCCCCCACAGCTCTCCCTCTCTCACCCGCTTCCCTTACATGTGGAGTCACCGCTCAGTGCGGCACTCCTCTCTGCATTGCCAGGCCTCAGGTGGCAGTCATTTAAAGATCACACGTCCAGAACACACACAGCCCTCCCTGAATGCATGTCAATTCACACATGGGAAGGGGATTACACGTCTCCTCCTAGGCAGCTGTAAATTACTATTAATGGCAATGCAAATCATTAGAGTACGTTTGGCGCCGCCAGCAAATCTCCTCTTTATGCGGGTTCACTCTTAATCTGTTTTGAATATTGCGCTGTGCTTGCTCCTGATAGCCTATGTGTAAAGGCATCACTAGCTACAAAGCTGTCAATTGGAGGTGGCATGTCAGATTGAACTTTACACTGGGTTACATCATGCAAAACAAAAATTTCTTTTTAGAGAACATAAACAAATTTCGAGCAAGAAGAAATCTGTGAAACATAATTAGCAAAGTTCTTTGTTGATGAAGACGTTAAATATCACTGCTCATTACCTCGTACTCTGTGGGGTTATTATGTAAGAATTGTAGATTAAATTGTTGAAAATGTCTACACCATGGTGTGTCTGTTGAATGCTTAAAGCTAGCTTCTGTGTGTTTGAATGATAATATCACGGTGGATCCTGCAGTGTCTGAGTCATAGACTACCCCTGTGGATTTTCCTGCTGAGTGTGTGAGGTTAATATTCACTCTAAATGTTATTAGCGCTGGCAGAGGGGCTGAGAGCACTGAATCAGACAGGGACTGATCCTGTCAATTCACTTTGCGCCTCCCCCCACCCTCGTCTCACACACACACACACACACACACACACACACACACACACACACACACACACATGCACACACACACAAGGCCAGACAAAATCAAAGCCACTGTACTGAGGTCAGCATCACCTGGCCTCGTGCTTTCCCTTGCACCTCCAATCCCTGCCTGATTAATGATCCTGGATCAACCCTGGCAAAAGGGATAAGGACTTGACAGACATTCCTGTCAGGTCCAACCTCATAAGCCTTGCTTGACCCCAGTTTGGCCTGGAATGAAGTCTAAGCCTCAACAATGACCCAATTGAGAGGTGGAGAGTTGCCTCTTTCCCAGCGAAGAAAGAAATGGAGAGATCAGCGCAGAAAAGGTGGACGTCTCTTTTACAGTTTCGGTAAGTGAGGTTTGCTACACGGCCAGACAGAATGAGAGCTGCTTCCCATAGACAACACTAAATTGTACACTGTGAAATACATCATCAGACAAGGGAGGCGAGCCACATTCTGGTGAAGTTTAACTCCTTCAGAGCCTAATTCAAGCCTCCTCATTGGGACTGGACTGTGCTCACAGTACAGCCATGCGTCTTGTGAATGTTTGTATTGAAAGATTAGTTGTCTATCCACATGACAAACAGCCTCCTTTCTCAGCGAACAGGAGCTGGGGAAAAAAAGGAAAATCAATTCAATGATGGCATCTCAGTCGGTGAGGACATCAATGCAGCACAAACAAGCACGCGCACGCACACACGAGCAACGCATGATCCATAGGCACACTTCTTTTAGGTGGATATATTACTATAAAATGACAGTGATTGGCTGATTCAAATTGTATATATCTCATTGAACAATGTATTTAATAATAAAACAATACACACATACATAGCGTATGTATATGCAACATGTAAATGGAAATTAACTTATGCATTCTTGCGATAAAATGAATATAAATAATTAATAATAGGCCGAGATGCTCCGATCTGTGAGGAAGAACGCCTCAGTGCCTTGTCTGTCTGTACGCACTGTCATTACAGTGTTCAGGCTCTGTGCTTGTCAACATTTCTGTGAGAGGGGGAGCCATCCCACATTACGTTTGAGTGAGTTCAACTGTCAACTGCCAGCCATTTGTATGCCTCAGCATCCACCTAATAGCAAATAATCACTACCCTGCGTTCTCTTCATGGCAAATGATCGATGTTGTCTTGAAGTCTGATGGATGACCCTGCCACAGTGATGTCCAGGCATGCATTAAAAACCACCTCTATGAAATGCCTGTCAGTCTGATGAAGCGGCACACACACACACACACACAGACACAGACACAAAAAAAAAATAAAAAATCACACGCGTGTGCACACACTGGCTGAGGAATGCATGCGCACAGATAAAGGAGAAAGTGAACATAATGAAGGGAAGCTATGATTCAATTCAACACACACAAAAAAGTTAATTTTGTTATATTAGTGGAAGATTTTCTAATGTGACAGGACCTGTGGTGTGACTGGTAGACAGTATTACTAGAGGTAGAGTACTCAAACACCACCTGGGATGTTTCCTTCCCTCCATTCACTCTCCCTCTCTCTCTTTTTCTAGCACACAAACAGCTCCCTATTACCCCACAGTGTTGAGATTAAAATGCACAGCACCACAATCTTTGATCTCCCACTTGCTGACACAAATCCTTTCAAGCCTCAACATTTTCCTGCAAAGGTAATTAGTGCTAATTAAAAAGTTTCGAAAGCAGTCCACAGCAGCTGTTGATGCTGCCACTGCTAGTGCTTGGGTGCGCCCTCCGTCAGATTACCCATCTACCCCCTCCCCAGGTCCTACGGATGTGTGTGTCATCTGTGTTCCAGCCTCTTTTCTGCAGAAGGATCCCATAACTAGATGACACTAGTCAGCCTAGAACGTTTGCAGAAGCGGGATGCATTCTGGAAACCCAGTAAGGGGTCTAACTGGTGGTTCTTCCCCCCTGACAAACCTGTGCTCTGCAGGAGTACATGTAATGACACATGTAACAAAAACAAATCCCACAATTAGAACAGGTGTAGTCTTTAATTGGGATATCCAAGCTTTGGGGGGGGGCTTGTAAACATGGAGTAATTAACTTGATAAGGGATTCAATTTGCTGAAAATATCATTGTAGAGAAACACATTATTCAGTATGGGCCTTGATTTGCATAATGATAACAAATGCAAAGACTCCGAATTCTCGTGGCATAATGAACAAACACATTAGTAATTAAAGAACTTCCTGTTTAGTGTGATTCCAATAATGTGAGATAAAGATACAACTTGAGCAGTCTAACTGTGCTATCATTCATTCACCAGCCTGCCTTATTGCCTTCATCAAGCCATTATTATGATATAATTAGCTGCCTTTCTAGCATATTATTAAGTGGTTTGCTGGGTGTCAGGTACAGAGCCGTCTCAGAAATGACACACACACACACACACACACACACAAAAAGCAATATCGTTCCACAATGTTTCAAAAAGATAATTACATAATCTCAGCATGGAGAGCAAGCAGAAAAGTGATAATTAGACAAGTATTCCTGCCAATTAAAGTATGAAGCCTTGGATTTTTTTTTTCTCCTCCATGCGATACAGCTTTCTGCACTACCATGTACGACACAATACAATTACATTGTTTGTGTGAAATCATCATAAATAAATCGATTTAACTGTAGTAACATTACACCAACGCAGACCTATCATGTAGGCTTTCACTACAACAACGCTGTTTCCTTAAAGCTAGAAGGGTTCAGGTCCTTCTAAAGCTGGTAAGGTATTGAGTATGTTGAGTTGTTCCGGGATGACAACACAATCCACGAGTATGTTCGGAGTCTAACAAGCCTATTAATAGGTTTAATGATTGACATGTAGGTGTGTCAACAAGAAAAAGCAGCGAAACAACAAAGTTATTGATTTGACCTTTGGGATACTTCCTTCTTTCAGTGTTGTTGTTTTTTGACTTGTCTTACACCATCGAAGGAGATAATAGAACATGTCACCGCACAAGGCAGTTTGAAATTGAATGCCATCATTTTAATTTAAATGTTACATTCTGTGTGACATCTCTGTCAATGCATAATTGGCACTGAATTCCAGTTTGGATGTACATATTTATCATTCAGTGTGAAACACTCAAAGACACCGACAGATATGCTACTTTGATGGGATGACAGTCAGATGTGGGGAAAAAAACTAGAGCTGCAAATCAACTGTCGCGCTGTCAGTTAAGCTTTTTGTCACAAACTTGCACATAAACACGCATGATTAGAAATAGCAAACGAGCTGTAGCCTGGAATCAGTGTCCTTGCTCCAGAAGTATAAAAAAAAAAAAAAGGCTTATTTCATTCGTGTAGAGGCAACAATATTCACAAAACAGACTCAGGTGGAAAAGCATTGTAAATGAGTGAAGTACACAATAATGTACCCAGTGTAAACCACGGGGTTGGAGTGGTCCCAATGGGGAAAAAAGAATAAATTCCTTCCACTTTCTCCCCTTCCCCACTGCCCCACCTCTCTGTGTCTTACCGCTGGCCCATTACCTTTACAGAGTGAGGTTCATTAAAGAAGGCAAGTCGAGTCAAATCCTTCTGTAATTCAGTAGAGGTGAATTGCTGTCAACATCATTAACCATCATTTCTCCAACTCACTTCAGTACTTATAAAGTGTTCTTTATTGTGTAATGATCCAAATCTCTTCTCTAAATCAGGCCTCTTCAAAGGCCCTGGAGGACATGCCACCCATGCAGCGGCCCGACATGCAAGAGGGCCAGATTAAACGTGTTTCCATCATTACATTAATTTTTTGTGTTTAAACGCATGCAGAATTTCATCCTGTGCTCCAGTTAGCAGGTGTGGTAGAAGAATCTGCAGACTCAGAGGTCAGTGAAGATGCCTATGAGTCTCAAACATGGCTGTCTTACCCGTATTAAATCATATATCGCGCTAATAGAACATCAGTTTTGTTGGGCTCTCTGCATTACAGGATCAAATTTCTGTCAATCACCTCTTACCCCCCTTTGTTGTTTCGTTCTGTTTACTGATAGTTCATTGATCTCATAAGGCCATTGGTCAAGCTGGCTCCATGGCTAATTACAGTGAGAGCTGCCCTGCTTGTCATGCTAGATGTCCTCCGAGTCCTGTCTTAAGAGAAGCCTCCTTTGTGACGCTGCCATTGTGTGTCCCCCAGTGCTCAGCATCATACTATGAGATGTCCTCCAGGCCTTGTGTTGAGGAAAGCCTCTTTTGTGCAGGCACCATTGTGTGTCCCCAGTGCTGAACCCCCTGCTAGGTAGGAACACAGACAAAGTGCAGCAGGGGGATGCTTCTCAGGGCCCTTAGACCTACAGTAAATCTTCAAACAATTTAGACAAACAAAAACGGCTGCTGTGCTGTGGTGGGAGTAGACAAGGAAAAGCAGATGAATAAGCAACATCAATTACTGGGGCTTTGACCTGCAAGCCCCCACACCATGGCACACATTTCACACCAAATCGCCCCAGATTGAAGTTGACACTGCTGGAGTGGAAACACTGACCCCTCACAAGGCTAGCGCTTCAAACTTGAGAGCAGAGAAAGGCAGAGGGACTGACAAACTACATAGACCCAGGCCAATGTGGAAGGGAGACAAGGGGGAGGGGTATGAATAAAAGAAAATAAGAAAACACACTCATAATGGGTCCTAGTTTGTTTCAAAGTGAGACAAAATGGCTCAATTTGAGCACTTAGGCCACCGAATTGGCCCAGCTGAGTTACAAGAGGAACATGCGAGAGGACAACCGCATCAGGCCACTGATAAGGTGCCCATAAGAGGAACAAAGCTAGATGTCCAACAGGCTTACCAGTGAACCTGAGTGGGACTGGACCCTCTTTAAAGCTTGTTTTAGCCTCCCAGCTTTACCCCCCAAAAGTGCTGCTTCCCCTGAAGCCTTTTTACACGGGCACATAAAGCTTCCCCCTACTTTGTAAGCTTGGACAAAAGTAAAGTAAACACATGGGTCACATTTGTTCAACACATTTATTACACTGCTCCGATAAAGAAGTTCCTCAAAGACCCTTGCAAGAGGAGAGATACCATTCTAAGTGTTATCTCTTACTTTACAACTGCGCATTTTTCAAAAAGAGCCTTTTTTTTCATTATTACTTTGATTGAGGTGTCTCCAAAGGTGAGAAAAGATCATGCAACCCTATCACAGTTTGTCAATAGTGTTAATTAATCTAAGAGCAAACTGGTCTGAAAAACATGCCCCAAACTGACAAGAAGACATACAGTCTAGCAGCAGCGGCATAGCAGCACATTGACACATTTGGGGGGCATCAGGCTGTGGATGGAGACAGTCCTAACAATATCCCAATTAGCCAGGGGGAAAGCAGAAAATACGTCTCGGGTTCACGGAGCAAGCGTGAAACTTAATAATATGACATGGCATACAAAAACAGTGCATGTCTTTTTATAGCCACATGTGAAAATGAAGCAAAAATAAAAGAAGGAAAAGGTGCTTTTCTTTTTATTGTAATTGAAAGACCATGATGCCCCAGATCACGGTCTTTCAATTTGATCATGGATTCAGGTGATATGATAAATATGACTGACATACTGTATTCATAAAGCCCACGAGGGAAATGGATGCAAGCTGAATGTGGGAAAAATAAATTAATTCACTGAAATGCATGTTAAAGACTATTTTCATTATTTCATATGTGTAAACACATAACAAAACCTTGTATAATATTGTGTAGAGAGTACGCTTTTTTTTTTTTTTACTTGCTATGATTCATAGAATTATGACAAATTGAAAGGCTGGCCCAGGGTTAGTGGTTCGATTCCCGGTTTCTCCTGGCCACCCATCCTTGGACAAGACATCGAAACCCTGCAGTAGCACTGACGTGTGCTGTCTGGCAGCCGTTCAACCACAATTTCCCTAAGGGAATCAATAGAGTATGTCATTATTATTATTATTATTATAGAGGTTATTAGCAAATTAATGGAAGCTTAAAACCAGTTTTCCTCCATGAAACCATGATACACTGACAGACTAAGTGGCCAGTCAACATTTCTCAAATGTTGATCACGAACTATCAAATCATCTAAATGCTCCACATCCTCAACTAATGTACAGGACTTAAGTGTGAGCACCTGTTTCAAACAATGGAGCCATTCGGATCTTTCCCCCCCAGTCATAGACATTCAAACGGAATGATAATAGAGCCCATGTCAGTCAGTCAGTCAGCCATCTTTGCAAATGGAAATCCAGAGAAAGGTGGAGATGGGGCTCATTTTATCTAGTTGTCACACATTACAACGAAGAATTTCAAAAGAGCAAGATGGAAGATCTCAGGTCAATTACGGTGTCAAGGCTGTCAGCTTGCAATGAAATATATACCTTTGAAGCACACTTTACTCGAGGGATGGGGTAAAAAGGATGAGAAGAAGTACTGTTTAACCCAGGGACCATATAAGAATATCAGAGATGATGGAGTAAAACGTGGCATGATAATGGACCACTTTCACTGAGCACACTTTGTCAAGGAGGACACACTACACCCACTTTTTAAAGGGTTGTATCAAGGAATATTATTTTTGTGACGCTGATTAATGGCATCAGATGAAAAGAGGTGCTTAGACATCAAGAAAATCTTTAACATAATGGGGAGAGGTTATTTATTATATGTATTTTAAGTTACTCTGTAGAACAACCAGACACTATTCAGGTCTTTTAGATTTTTACTTGTATAAAATCGAGGCATTGAAATGGCACCTAAATTAGCCACGTTCAACTTAAACCTTTCAAACACAAACACAACTGTGTTTCTCCAGCCCCTCTTTTTATTCTAGCCTCCAAATGTAAATGTCCTCACCCTCTGTTCAAGATATAAAATACTAACCTTGAGACAGTGAATGACAGAGGGAATTATGGGTAATTGT